>NC_092065.1:24022500-24665000 GCF_039877785.1 Chaetodon trifascialis | reverse complement strand
TCGACCAAAGAACCACAGAGGTAGAAAAAAAAAGATTGCGTAACAAGAGGACAGTCACGATTCTTCACAGTAAGGCAAAGAGTAACAAGAACGACCTCATTTAAATGGACAGCAACATGCTACCAATCTATGGTTAGATACCCTGATTACAAACACGAAAAGGCTGCTGATGCCAGTCTAATGTATATGTTGGCGATATGTTGTTGGTGTGTTGTACACCATTGTAAATAAATACATTAAAAGACAGCACTAATATACAGTTTTGTTCCTTAACAGACAAATGCTTTACATTTTGTCTCTCACTCTACCATGCAAGGTGCTGGCCTGCTCAAGGACTCTTCAACATGTGATCAAACCACCAACCCTGCAATCAATGGACAGCCCACTCTACCTCTTCAGCCACGGCTGGTAATGCCATAAGATCATAAGCAAGTGTTCCTGCGTTAATGTTTGAAAATGTGACTTCTCTTTGTTTCTGCCACTATGAGACTTGCAACTCTCGCAACCTCTCATCAATTAATACAAACACTGAGTGTTTGGCAGATGAAATGCTAACATCTCAGTTCTTGACTTCATTTGTGGATATTATGATAACATGTCAAATTACAATGGCTGTTAACATCTTTTTTATTCCTCGTTTCTGGAGCCATGGACTCTCCTTCTTTTCCCCATGGTCAATCAAAGAGTAGTTTAATGCAGAGAAGAAAGGATAGAAAATTCCAGTATTTGTGACACTGGCTGGGTAGAACTTGTGAGGCTGTGCTTCAGTAGAAAGAGATAAAAGTAATTCAGGCTGTTTGTAAGCAAAAGTCTCATTTTCCATCTCTCCATCCACTGCTCCCTCTGTGTTTGTCCCTCCATCTTTTCCCATTTTCTAAAAAGCAAAAGTTGACCACAAAAGTGTATTTCTTGTAATTATGTATTTCTCACTGGTGGCGGTAATGCTGCAGACAGTTGGTCAAGCAGTAAACCCTCCAGGGCATTGCAGATGGAACTGGCATCGTGGTCAAAATGAGTTTAAATTGGAAAAGAAAATGATTGGCGGACACACTAACCGAGCATTGGAAACATGGGTTGAATGGAGGTCTGGAGGAACAGTGGATTCTTGGGTTGGCAAGGTGCAAGGCCAGTTTACAGGCTGCCAACTGAACAGTGGGTCCTCACAGTCTGAATCAGCCCAACGAAAAAGCATATTTATAATCACTGGCCTTAAAACAATGACAATGGTCACGTTTCCATTGTGGTAGACATGGAGTAAAGCAATTGTTCAGCATCAGTGTCCTCCATTAGGAAAGAGAAACACTAAACATTAGGTACTTTTAAAGATTGGGAAATTCATTTGGAATCAAACAATCACATATTATTAATTTCAAAAACTAATCCTTTATGTAGCAGTGAACTCAAGAAAAGGAGAAATACCTTCACAAGATGACTTTTCTGACTCAGAAACAGGCTCAGAGTGACCCTTCTCTCAGTTTCCCTCACAGTCACTACGATACCCATCATCAAGCCGTCCCTGGTCCCTTTGGCACCACCTGGTAGCCAAGTGGAAACACATTGTGATTAAATCTGTCCTCATCCTTTGTGTTTCCACTCTCATTGCCACTCCTGTCTCCCGCTCTTTTTTCTCTCTCCTTGGTGTGCTTTCCCTTGTTGTTTATTCAGACTTTTCGTTGTCTGGCACGTGGGGTGAAACACTAATCCAGCAGTCTGGATCTCTGGTCCCAGTCACTTTGCTAATGACAGTGCCATGTGTCACTTAGGGTTGCCGTGCAGAAGAGGAAGGAGGAAGGTTTTGTTTTTTTTTTTCATTGACAAACAAGATGTGTTACACACATCTGTCACTGAGTATTTTTTTATGTAGAAAATGTCTTTGTTCTCATTTTTACAGATCGCAGATTCAATTCTGCTGTTCATACTTATAAAATCCATACATACGGCAGTCCTCATGGCGTTTCACAACACAGGGAGATGTTTCCAAAAGTTTTCAAGGCTCTAAAGGTGAAAGTATGAATGAATGAGGAGGAATCCAGCAGTGGAATTTGGATTTTGGATGCACAGACTGACTCCCAGAAAAGGTTTTCTGAACTGAAGGCAGGTTCAGTCTGCACATAGACTCATGCTCACCATTTTTTTTAGAATCTACTTCATTTACAGTCTGTCATGTGACTCCATCCATAACGCTTTGCATTATGGTGGAAGTATTCAAAGCATTGATAAGAGCTGTAATCCAGAGCTGGGCAGCGCAGCCAGATTTGACTTTTTACTATTTTCTGATGATCTTCTGAGTCTGTCGGAAAAGCTGCATTATTTATAGCCACTTGTCATCCATAGATGAAATGTTTTCTGTATTACAAAGAGCTGTATGAAGAAGGGCGTGGTGCTGAGAAAGGCAAACGTGCCACCATCATGTCTGTCCGTTAAACATGGCGTGGGGATAGAGACGGGAACGATGCATTTAGAAATATTCTGGCAAAATGTAATGTAAATATGGGAGCCATATCAGCTATGCAGATGAACAGCAGAGAACAGGATTATGTCTCCACAGCCATGCTAACAGCTCCGTGAAACTGAGCTAAAAACACCAGCACGTCTAGTAGGTTTAATGCTATTCGCTATTAGCACCAGTGATAATGATTAGCAGACTGCTAATTATTAGAAAATGCAGCAGAGGTTGATTGGACTGTTGTTCGTTTTGTAGCTATTTGGTCATAATAGTATTGGACAAATTGAAATGCTGACAGCACAAAACAAAACATTAGGAATCACCAAAGTTCTGACAGGAGGGCATGAATATAACTACTAAATTTTACTGTAATCCTTCTTGTAGTTTTTGTGAAATTTCACTTAAAACCAAAATGTCAACCTCATGGAGGCACTGTAGGAAAAGCCACAGATCACCAAAGTCTGTAGGAATCAACCTATGGTGACCACGAATGTCTCCAAATCAGCACCAAGCCAAGACCAAAGTGTTAAAACTGTTAATTATTGAAATACACTGTCATGACTCAAATGCAGCCTCTGTTCCCTCTGAAACATTTTACAACAATCTTTTTTCTTCCCCTCAAAAGACTGATTCTGCTCAGAGAATCACTTTGAGCTCTCCCACAGTGAATTTTATGAGTAGAAATTGGGGTGTCCGTCTTTCCCTGTGGAGTGCTGGGCTCAGTAGAAAAGCATCCAAAATCATTCACTTTGCTTGTGGTTGGCTGTGTTTCTGCCTCTGGTTTGTCACACGCTGGACTTGCCTCGAGGCTCACTTAGAACTGCTTGCTTTTCTGTGCTCTCCAACATCATACAGCTGCTTGATAAATATAGCAGCCGGGACCACAGTGGGTCACTGCAAGGGCAACTACAGACAAGAAGCTGCAATGCCAAGCATCTCCCCTGGCCTCTCCCTGTCTCCCCTGGTCTACCACCACCTCCCCTTGCCCTTCCCTGAATCCTCCTCTATTCCTGTGTCAACCTGCCTCTTTCCTCCCTTTCTTCTTCTGTTTCCTGTGGTCCGTTGATGCTTCCGCCGGCCTCTGCCAGTTTCCATGCCTTACCTCACATCCCTCTGGCACTTTACGGGCAGCACAGGCCGGATGCCTGTTACTTTTTCTACATTGAATCTGCTGCAGCTTGAAATATCATCAAATGTCATCATGTGGATAATTTAACTGAGACCCTAAATATATCATGATTAATACTTATAATTCTACTCCCTAATAAAATTTTTTTACTTGCAACTCAAGACTCACTGTGACACATACTAGCACAGGTCGTGTATATTGGTATATATTTGAGCCAGAAAGCAACCACACCAGTCTTAATTTTGTATACAGCTGCACATGATAAAACTCTGTGTTGTTACAAACTTGTCTGGAAGGACCTCATCTACCAGAAAAGCACGCTGAAAACTGTTACTTTAACTGAAGAATACGTTTTATGACGAAACTATTCATGTGCCTCAAAAGCAAAAATTCACTGAATGAGTTGAATGAAATATTTATCAGCGCAGTGGTACGTTGGAGACATCTCTGTAGCTCAAAGCCGCGTCTTTATCTAAAGCACTCGCTCTCTACAGATGTTCCCATTTAGCCTGTGGGGAGAGGAATTCTTTTAAAGGGAATGAGCTGTCTTTACTATGGAGCACTGACCATGACAAGCCTGTCTCTGCATGTTTCACGTGTATTTTTAAGTTCCCCTCACACTTTTCTCCAATGAGCTGCAGAATCACCACTAACACATTGTTATTCGTGTTATTGTGTGTTATGTTATTGTTCTTTTTACCATGTCCTCAATCACATATTGGCCATGCAATCCTTTGTACTCGAGAAACAAAGCATATTGAAATGACACATATGTATTTATACACTATGTTTAAATTATTGTTCAATGCAGTGAGCTCAGATACATTAGATGAGATGATGCCAATGAAGTTAATGACTTTGTAATTTATTTACTTTACGCCTCATCACAGTCAAGCTGGGAGGCCCCATGTGTAAACACACACTGAATGTGTGTGAGTGCAGTGTTAAGAGCTTGTACACTGGGAGAAATTTGCCTGTTCAATTACACTAAAACCTGATATAAATATAGAAAAATGAAACTGTTATTACCTACAACTGTACCTATAACAACAGTTTATCACTGTAAAGAAATGATGGTACTGTGCTGTATGATGTTTAGCTTTACTGCATGGTTGGTTGCATGGTACTGTTATTTTAGCATTCCTACTGTAATCTTCAGTTTATTGTAAAACGATTATAGAACTGTAGAATGTAGAACGAAAACCCTGGAAATTGCTAGCACAGAAATGCCTTGGACAAGTGAATGGCTTACAAAATGACTATTTTATTAAAGTCACTGCGGTATCCAACATATTCAGTAACTGACAAATCGAAAATAATTTCATTTTTGCAGAATAGATAAAACATGATCCATAAAAACACCATTATTCAGGCTGAACAGGTTCTCAGTCTGCATGTCCTCGTCCATGTACCTGACAATGGATGCCTATATCACATTCAGTAGCTAATGCACTTCAAATAATAAAATTATTGTAAAATATCCACAAGAACAATTAATCATGTCAACTTACACATTAATACACCCTGCCTTCGGTATCCATCTTTCATGAATTATGATGATGTTCAATAAAAGGAAAGTGAAGGAAAAAGCCTGGAACTGAATAAAAGAGACAAGTAGAGTGAAATATACTGAACTTAGCAGACTATAATACTGAGACTTGTTACCTTGAAATATCATGACCATGTGGGTGCAGTGTGGGCTGTTCCTTTGTGAAAGTGAGGTTCAGTGTAGAGACGCGCTGTGGTCTAAAGCTCCGCTTAGAGTCCAAGAGGTTTTTTTTAGGATGTTTTCTCATGACAATCACCTCTGTGTCTCATCATTATGAATCACCTCATTTTAACTATTGTCAGTATAAGAAATAAAACATGATTACAAGTTTCCCCAGCCCAGATGAGGACAAAAGCAACACGACACATCATGCAAAACTTAAAACAGCTCAACAACAATTTGTAAAGTAGAACCTACCAAGGTCATACCAAGCTAGCTAACAACGTAGTTTGCTGATTGTGCAGAAATCCATGAAAAGGGGAGATGCTAACGCTAACGTTTACTGAAAACACCTGCATGCAGCTAACATTATGTGGTTAGCAAAGCAAAGTTCATACAATGTAAAATTAGCACAAAATAAGATAACAGGGATAACTATTTGATTGTTGGGTCGCTTAAACTTTAGTGCACAGCAATGAGGTGAATCCAGGTAATATTCAATATCCACAGCTGTTTTCTACCACTTCCTTAGTACACTACATGTCACAAAGTTGGATTTAGAAAACATATGGAGTCTATCAAATTATGTAAATTTCTTTGTTTGTTTGTTTTGTAGCTATGTTAATTGCATGGCTGTATGGATGGTAATGTCGGTCTGTCTGTCCACCACTTTGCTGCATACAGATTATTTATATGTCATCCACGGTGCCTTGACGATGCATCCTGATGACCTTGACCTTTTCCAGTAGTGCCATCATCAGGTCAGAATTTCATTTTCTCAAAGACTTTGGTTCATGACTGAATTCCTGCAAAAATGATGACATTTCCTTCGGCTTCAGTTGTAGTTTTTGTTTTATGCTTAACAAACGTTGGCATGCCGTCATGCTAAGTTAAGATGGTGAACCCCCTTGTGTGTTAGCATTGCCACTGTGAGCATGTTAGCAGGCTTCCATTAGCATTTAGCACTGCCTCAAAGGGCTGCCAGCATGGCTGTAGGCTCTTCTTGTTCTATCATTTTGTAATTTTAGGGTGTGTATGAAAGTGAAAACTCTAACTGCACCCAAAAGGCTCACTATATGCAATAAGAATAAGTGTACTGTGGTCCATAATGCTGATTATAGCAGTGGAAACAGTGGGAAATCCAGTCAAATTGCAAGCCCTCGGTGTATTCTTGACAATAACACATGGGTTGCACAGACACAGAAATTAAACAGAAGGTATACTATGGTGGAGTGAATGCTATGCAACACATGTATGCATACTGATGCACGCACACACACACACAAACACACATACGTGGTAACTGCAGCTGTGACTCGTGGCCCATGAAGTAAAGACAGCCTGTCAGGTCTCCTCAGGAGATTTGACATGCTTTTTGTTTTGTTTTTCCTTTTTGAAAATAGGTTTTGCTTAAGGTTATAACACTGTTTCATTCCCTAACAGACCTGAGCTTCTGTTCAGCCTTTATTATGCTCTTAAGGACCTGTAACTTGCAGTAGTTTTAGGTTTGTCAGGTGAAATTTCACTGAAACTAGGAACGATTACTTTTGTATTTAAAGAGCTGTGTTTTTGCTTGCTGAGCTGCCTTGATCTCACTGTAGCTTGCACCGTTTCATTAAACTGATGTGAAGCAGTGGTTTGCAGTAAATACTGGTGAAAAAACACAGTTGTTCCACTATGGCTTCTGGATTCTTTCTGCAGAAGAGCTGTTTTCTCAATTTATTAAGAAAAGACTCCTTGAATGTTAAATCCCTTTCTTGTCCTATTTTTGCAACAGGAGTCAGACAGAAATATTAAATATGCATGTGTTTAACAGTGCTGGATTAAGGAAATGTGTAGAGAAAAACAAGACTTCCATGTCTCAGTTTTGAACTTACACCCTCTTGGCTGATGTTACAGCAGTCTTACATAGACTGCCTGTATCAGGCCAAAGGATTCTGCTCGAGATTTCAGAAACACACTAAGCAGCAATTTGCCTCACAGCCTCTGTTATTACCCAGGTGATATGAGTCAGACCACTTGAAATTGGGGAGATTTAACCTCGCCCTCTCTCCCTGGCAAAGTCTCATCGCCTGCCAGTAACACTTTTGATTTTCAAGTCCAAATAACAATAGAAAGCGATGTGATTTCTAGTAAGATGCACTGTTTCGGGGGTTGTTTTCCTGCAGCCTGGAAGCTTCGGCACACAGCAGTCATCAGCATTCATGTCAGAGACTTAGAAAACTGAGACTGGCTTGCAGCATGATGGTTAATACTGCGTAAGGGAAGCATAAATGTTGCAGGAAAGAAAAAGAGAGACACAGAAAGAGAGAGAGAGAGGTTGATTACCAGTGCAGGGAATGAAGGACTAGAGGTTGTGGGGAAGATAACGGAGCGTGAGAGAATAAAGCACACATGGACCCAGACAGCAGGCAAAGCGAGAAACAGCCTTGGGTCCAGAAGTCCTTATATGAGACTCATAGAGCTGTAGCTCTGTCAGCACAGGCTGTTGAACCTGCTGGCCCACCAGTAGTTACAGCCCACACGGGGTGGTAGTCATCAGCACAGCCGGGTTTCACTGCCGCTCACACACATGCACAGCCGAACCTGCAGGGTCAGGCAGGGAGAATAGGTTTTCCTCATAAAGGAACATTCCTGTGCTTTATATGCCATGTGTTAAATATTTAAAGGGAAGTGTGTATTTCTTTGATCACAGAAGTCATTAGCGAGGTGATACTGAGTTCACCTGCCCGTTTCCTGCTCCAGCTCATGACAGTAATGCTGTGATGAATTTTAAGGCTTGATCTGTAATATTTTTCCACATATCAGTGTGAGGCAGTAAATATTTAGAGAGAGAGCTTGAGTTGATTGAAAGGAAAATTGTCATTTTTGTGCTTCTCAACTGATCACGCTTCAATAATCGAGACCTATTTCAGTGTCATTTTCAGGAATATTTGCTGTTAGCAAACCTTTTACATTAGCAGAAAAAATATTAGTCAGATTTAATGGGTTTAGAGTTACCTCATGTGAAACAGAACAGAACAAACCAGACAACTCTTTTGTTTTTTTTATATTCCAATCGCAAATGATCTCTGGGAATACATATAACAACACAGTCAATACATACTATGGAATGTATTCACTACTAAAGAATGGCTAACGATCCTGATCAATAAATATATGCCTTGTGGTTTAAATGTACTTTTATAATCCCAAGTCATTTGAAGGAATAGTTAAAAATTTTGTGAAATATGTTTATTTGCTCAGATGATTGATACCTCCTCTGTACAGTAAGCTACTACCAGTGACCCGTTAGCTTAGCTTAGCACAAAGACTGGAAACCAAACACAGCAGCAGCTCTGGGCTGTGAGGCGATTTTGATGCAGCGACTGCAGTCCATGTGGGCTGTTCCTTTGTGAAAGTGAGGTTCAGTGTAGAGACGCGCTGTGGTCTAACGCTCCGCTCAGAGTCCAAGGGGTTTTTCACATTTACAATATAGACATGAAAGGCATTCTCATTCAACACTCAGCAAGAAAGCAAACAAGTGGATTTCCTATGTGGACTATTCATATCAGAATGGACGGATTTATGATCATGTTAAGTGTTTAGATATGTGTACATCATAAACAGTTAGGGGAAAGACACAGTACCTGAGCCAATGTTACAGTATAGCCTGTCCAATACAAAGCAAAACACTGTACAGTTGCTCATGTTCTGTGTCTGTATTTATTTCTGGGACAATACAGATATTGGACTTCCTCCTCACCTACCTCTATTTTTCATCTGTCAAGGACATTTCAATAAAACAAACCCGTCAGCCATCTGGACTTCAGCCCTCACCTGCTATGACCGCAGAGCTGTGACACTGCAGGTAGCCTATAGTCCATCACACTACACCACTGGACACCACAGGCTGGTTAGCAAAAGCAACACAGAGACGCTGACAGAGGTACACCTTGTCCCTCTACACTCATCACATCAGTGGAGCTCCATGTACCAAAAGCCTTCAGTGTGTAACTGCTGTCATTTTCATCAGTCAGTGTTTAAATTGGCTAAAAAGAGAGCAATACAGTGTAGTAGACTCATTCAAGCTGTTGAAAGGAGCATTTATGGCTCAGTCCAATCATGCAGACGCTCTCGTGCTCAGCGTCGTAAGGTCTGGCTGTGGTCAGATGCTCATTCTCTAGTCGTTTTTACAGTTCCACTACTGTACTGACATGATTAAATGTGTCATTCAGCAGAAAGAAAAAACGTAGACTGAACCATAAAATGCTTTTATGGGGGGGGGGATGTGCATCCAGACTTGCCATTTCATTTATGTCTGCTAAGATGACACCGTTTACTCAAACCTTAGCTGTAATTCATTTGATTTTACGTTGTTAAAATGTCGTTGCTGTTGCGTTTGGCTTTAATCAATGCATTTCTGCTGTCTGCTTGTATTTCTAACAAATCTAGTGAACAAAGTACGACTGATCATTGAACAGTGCAAAGGTAATGTTAGAATTGTGTCGCTGAAATGAAAACATGCTGATGCAGATTTAATTGGAATAAGATTTTGCTTCATTTTTGGACATAACTTCTACTACTTCTACTATTACTTGTTTACAGCCTTTGGCCAAATAGTCAAGCATTAATAGGAGTGACGTATGTCTTTGATTGTCATTTCAATGCTTTTGCCCACTGGCCCTATTCAAGCTTGCTGAAGGTGTTTCAGAGGGCCGGGTCAAAGCACTCCTGAATTAAACATAGTTTAATTCACTATATTGACCTACAAGCTCTGCCCAGTTAAATCTATCAAATTACACTCCACAAGTTTAAACAACTCTGCAGAAACTGATTTTAGACTAAAGCCAAACTCACATAATTACTTCCATTTGCTTGGTGCACTACTCAGAGTTTTTCTGTGCATCAATATGTTGACATTGATTGAAGATACAGTACCCCTGCCTGTTGTCTGTTTGCCCCTGAAAATAAATAAATGTTTGAGATGCTCCTGAAGATGGATTGCAGTAGTTTATCCAAGGTGCGGGGTTGCATCTTCATTCACATCAGCTCAAGCATAACAGACACTGCTAATAAAGTTAAGAAAAATGGACTGCAGTCGCATTTGCTGCCACAGCAGATCCGCTGACAGCATTCGTGATGTTAATGGTCACTTGTAGCGAAGAAGAAACATCACAGTTTTAGGCCTCTTGATAAACAGGGATATGTCTGTTCAGCTCCACACAACACAGGAGGGTCCAATCAGTCACAGGCAGATTAAGTTATAGAACAGGTCAGGGGCTGAACATGACAATGCTGCTTCGAGTGTGCAGAAGATTCTTGGTATGGATGAAGGAAGATAAGCTGACTGTAGATCACATTTGTAAGATCCAGCGTTTCTTGTCCCAGCTGTTCCTGATAGCAGAAGTCTTTACTGGCCACTTGGGAGAGCTGATGCCTCTGAAGGAAACAATCAAGGGCTTCAAGAGCTTTCTTGGAGGTGAAGATGATGCACCGCCAGAGCAAGCTGTCTACATGGTGGGTTCCATTTAAGAAGTCGTCCAAGAAGATTTCAATTCAATTCAATTTTATTTGTATAGCGCCAAATCACAACAGAAGTTGTCTCAGGACACTTTCCATATAGAGCTGGTACAGACCAAGCTCTTTTATCTACAAAGAAACCAACAATTCCCCCATGAGCAAGCACTTGGCGACAGTGGCGAGGAAAAACTTCCTTTTAACAGGCAGAAACCTCGAGCAGAACCAGACTCTGGGTGGGCGGCCATCTGCCTCGACCGGTTGGGTGAGAGAGGAAGAGCAAGAGAGGGAGAGTGAGACAGACAGACAGACAGACAGACAGACAGACAGACAGACAGACAGACAGACAGACAGACAGAAAAGCAGTCAGAGAGAGAGAGAGAGAGAGAGAGAGAGAGACAGAGACAGAGACAGAGAGACAGACATGCAGTCACAGTAACAGTGACAGTGGATGTAATAACAGCAGTAGCAGTTGCAGTGGATGTCAGGCAGGGCCAAGGCAGGAGATGCAGCTGAAATCCACAATCCAGATTCAGCCACTGTCCATGGGAACCTGCAAGACGACAAAGCACAGAGACTCCGGGGAAGGAGCTAAATGAGAACCGAGAGAGGAGCATTCTTAAGTCATTTAAAACTGGAGGTCAGCAAACACAAGATATTCAGGATGCATTCAGTTACTGTTTATGGAATCACATTTGTGTGTGTTAAAGAGCTGATCGTGCATCACCATTTTAAGGAACACTTTAATTTTTTTTTTTGGACTTAGACTTTGCTTTAGACTTAGATAAGATCAATGCCACTGTCATGCTTGGAGGCTAAACATGAGGAGACGGCCAGCAGTGAATTAGCTTAGTCTAGCAGATTGGAAGGAAAATAGGTAACAGTCTGCCTAAGTCTTAAATTTAAAAAAAAAAAAACACCTACCAGCATCTCCAAGGCTCCATAATTAGCATGTTTATATCTTGTCTGCTTATATGGAGAATCTGGGAATTTACTTGTGTGGCCAAGAAATAGATCCAGCATGCAACTCCCCAAGATACCCACAACTTTCCATTTCTGCTTGTGTAACAATCAAACAAGATAACAGCCAGTAAGAAGTAAGTGAGTTAGTGAGTTTTAGAGGTGTTTCTAGGCAGATAACATGAGTGTGGGATTGATCTCTGCTTCTAATTGGTCCACTGCTGTTCTGCATTCAAGGAGGGTTTCACTGTTAATTCTCTTCCACCGTTCAGGAAGTAATATCACACCACCATCTTCCTCCTAAGGCTCCAGCTGTGACAGCATCAGTGAGTTTGCAGCGGTAGTGACAAGCTTCATAGCAACCCTGAGCAGCCATATTAGTCTTATGGTGACTGTATGGCCATTTCCACATTGGATCCCCTGCTTTGATGGGTGGGCAGCACCCGACATGCTGAGATATGTAGTCAAATTTGCTATGCAGACTCTATTCTGATTATTATTAATATTGCAGACCAACCTTTTAGCACATCCTGCAGAGCATGAAACCCCCAGAAACTATTCTTGTAACAAAGGTAAGCTTTGAAGCACTGAACTATCCTTATTTTCTTTAAATAATTGAACAGTCTTAACATTCAATGGGAACTTCATAATTTGGATGAGCAGTGTGGCCTTTCTTGGCTGAAGGTGCATAAATAAACAACTATCCTTGGAAGGGAATCATTCCCATATGGCTCCATCCACACTGACTAATCAGGTTGATATTGTGTATTCTGGCTGGCGTTCCCGTTGTTTGTTATAAAACTCTTCAGCTCACATGGATCCATTTAAAGGACACTGCGTTGCTCAGTCGAGTTTAATGCTCTATTTAAACTTTACAGATGTGACTCAGTGGATATGGGACTGTTTGTCAATCAGATCATATTTCTCAGAGAGGGGCCAACAGTTTGTGAGGATGACAGCGAGAAAGTCCAATAGATTCAGATTTTTCATGACCACGTGTCCTCAGTCGGGTTTAATGTTTTGCAGGTTTGCTTGTAAGCCTTGTTGATGATGTCAAAATGGGTCTCAGTCATTTCAGTTTGCATGTTTGTATTTTTCTGTTGATGGTTTCCACATGTGCATGTTGATGACTCGAGCTGTGGGGGAAGGGAGGGCTGCTCCTTCTGCCTCTCCTGTGCTTGGCTCTGTCTTTCCAACAGCACCTTCATCCCACAAACACACACACCTGTGCGCACGCACACACACACACACACACACACACACACACACACACACACACACACACACACACACACACACACACACACTCAGCATCACTGTCACCAGCAGATGGGAGCTGAGCAGCTTCATTAATCCTGGAAGGATCAGATAATTAGGCACCTTAATTGGAGTTTAAAGACTTTAATAAGTAAAATGCCACTTTTCGTCTCCCACGCTGTCCCCACTGAAGCACATCACGTACTCAGCATCAACAATCAGTTCCACATTTACCAGTGGAGCATGAGAGGATTGTTACTGATTTAGAGATGTATTTTACAGCTGTTAAAACTATAACGCTCCACTATAATAGTAACCACATCCCAAAAGGTGAATTATGTGGGTTTAATTGGATTTATTCAAGTGCTTGTTGTCATGGGTGTAGTGTTCGTTGATAGAGACCCATAATTTGGCCAGGCTCTCCTTTCTGTCATCGAGGGCATTGTAATCTTCCATAGTAATGAGGAAAAAAATGGAAGTTCACCTCTGGTGTTGTACTTGCATGCACCAGGGCAGCGATACAAAGAATCAAATGAACAGGAAAGTTAATAGCCAACCAGAAAACACCAAAAGCTCATTAAACTTTCTTCCCTGCAGGGAAGAGAAAATATACTATGGGCTCTATGTGTCAGCTAGCTATTGCTCCCCCACTGTATTGGCATGGGACCTGGAGGGACCTCATTCTGCTTTCTGAAAATATCACAGCCTCTTTGCATATAACACCATTAACTGGAACACACAGAAGCTTCAACAACAGCAGGAGCAAAGGAAACAAGTAGAAAACTGGAGAGCAGGGGTTCACAGGTGAATACAGGTTTTACTTACTGGTATTAATACCACTATCCACCGTTTGTGCGTGCGTGCGTGCGTGCGTGCGTGCGTGCGTGCGTGCGTGCGTGCGTGCGTGCGTGCGTGTGGCTGATGGCAAACTGGTTAATATTTGCATGCCAATATTACATTTGGCTTTTCAATTTATTTCTGAGAGTTTTTCATGCATTTAGCACTTTTTTGTGGAACTCATACGAGTGATTGATGGCGTTGTCACTTGAGAGGACATATAAACAGATTTTGGTTGGACAGTGAAGAACAGTGACTCATATGCCTCCATGTTTCTTCACTCCACCGTTTACACACAGGGAGACTCTTTCATGTATCACACTCTTGTTACTCTTCCATTTATTTCAGTAAAAAATGTACAGCAATGATTGCAATTAAAGATTTCATTATGTTTGTTGATTTGTTTATATCATAAAACCGCATCATGATTGTGACAGTCCACTGATCTTAATTGTAAACAGCATGTCAGCTTTCTGCATCTCAGTACGCCAGCTAGAGACATACTGTGTTGTGATACAGCTTTTCTAAAGTATACATCAGAATCCAAGCAGCATAAATCCAGGCCTGCTCACAGGTCCTCGTTTGTGTGCCAGAAGCGTCTTGATTTGAAGCCAGCTGACATCTGTTGTGTCCTCAGCTGATGCAGTTGTTCTGTCTAAATTAACGGCGGTGTCCTGTTCTGCTATTGTTCACTTTTCTTTTCTGCACTAATTAGCAGTGACGAAAGGTTAACAGATACAGAAAACAAACCATGTTTCCGAGATGGATGCATTTTTTTACACTCTGACATACACATACACACACGACTTCCCCATCAATTTCTTGTTATAGTGATGTGCACTTGACTTTCCTCCTACTCTTAACTGGCAGCTCATGTACTGCATCATGTGTGCACGGCCAACAGATTTGACTCCTTACATGTGATTACAGTGTCTTACGCTGGCTTCCAGCTCTGCTCCAAAATCAATATCCAGTTTACTATAGAAGGACCACAAAATGTGCTGACAAGAGTTTGGCAACTGTAAGTACGTAATTGTTAATGATGCGTGTAATCGGCCAATCACTCACTGTCTACCTTGCTGCTGACTGCGAGCAAAGGATTCTGGGAGATGATTAGCGCATGTGATGTCGGTAATCACTAGCACTGACTGTACCAGCAAGGTTTGTGCCAAGCCGTGTGTCAGTATTTAGAATAGACTGCCAAGCAAATATGAATCCACACAGAAGATGCTTCAAATTGATGATCTAAATTTCAAGACAAATCGAAATAATGTGTAATATTTTAGGTCAGAGATTTTCATTTTACCAAGTCATGTAACTATGAAACTAGCATGAACTATCTCTGCACAATCATCAGAACAACAGAAGTCAAACAGGGTTGTACCATGGCTGCATTCTCAGTTCTGATTGGTTGGAAGGCGTGGATTAATTTTTAGTAACTGGACAGTGTAACCGAACACCTGTGACCTAAGTTATAAACTGATGGGTCATTATCAAACTATAGATGCAAAAGTCAGGCTAAAATAATTATCAGACATTTCTAGCCAATAACAACTGAAAAAGGGATGAAAAACTTCGCAGATTTAATTTTAAACATGTTTAATATTTGGATGAATCTGGACATCCAGGTACCGGCAGTGAGAGGAAAGAGGATTTCAAAAGAAGACCTACATGTAGCCGCAGAGAAGCTGGGAGCTTGAGTCTGAGGGATGGCTGTAGAGGAAATGAGAGAGGACCAGAGAGGAAATGAGACCAAACCCACACAGAAAACAAAGAGATGTGGAGAAGCGAGAGCCAGAGGGAGAGCCAGGGCACAATGCCTGTGTGTGACGGTGACAGAGGGAGGGAGAGAGCCCCGTCTCCCCTGGAAAGACAGTCTGAAGCAGCTTTGATCTTATGAGGCAGTCTTATCGCAGCTGTTCATTGGAGCTGAATGTATCTGCTAAGAGAAATATTCAAACCCAAGTTTCAAGTTTTTATGGCTTCATCAGCAGAAACTAACTGAAAATAACGGCACTGTTTTACCCTTTCAGTGCTTTTCACGCATCCAGCTTCTTATCAGGTTCAAATATGAATGTATTACACATCTTCTTTTCAAATGACCAGCACTCAAGGTTTCACTGATTACACTATATATACATGCAGAATTTGGGTTTGCCTGGAAACAACTGTTAAATATGGATTATTGTAATTGTGAAGGAAGCCAGATTATCAAAGCATGCAAGGGAAAAATCACATCCCCTCCCTCCATGCCTCGCTCCAAAGCCATTCAACCAGATCACATGAACACCGACTGCCTGCTGGAGAATGAGTCCACATGAGAGTGTTGGGAGAGGAGGAGTGATGAGAAGACCGGCCCTTTAAATAAATGCAGAAATAAAGCTGTCACCAACGTGCCTTTCAGTCCAAATCAGTGTTTTTTAAATTGACTCTAAAATTTCATAGCGACTTCAAGGCTTTACATGACCAGGCTGCTAAATATATCAAAGATCTACTAACCCTTTATGAGCCCTTATTTTGTGTTCAATTCCCAGCCTGAGCCCACCAGTGGCTGGCCTGGTCCACACAGGTCAGGCTTGGCTTTCTGTTATTATTAATGAAGTCTTAATAGAATAGAAAATATAATTCTGTGTTCGTCTTTTTCAGGATGGGGCAGAATTCAGTGATGAGGGCAAAAAGTTTTTCTGCTATTAATCAAAATATTTGCTGTCATGTCAACATGATTACTGTATTACAGGGAGCTGTCAGTGAATGCAGTTCTGTCACCAATTTAACCAGATGCAAATAATGGAAACACATTTTCTTGCACTACAAGTTACTCTAGTTGTAAATCTAACTGCTCAAAAATAATGTCTGGACTCATTTGCATGGAAAACATAGGGGCAGGGATTTCACTGTCGTCTGAAACAGTAATTCAACTTCAAAAGAGACATCATCCACGCTTGCCACAATTTTTGAGTGTATTTGCATTCGGGTTCTGTATACTTGTTTCCTGGGACTCTGCATGCCTGACAAGGGCGCTTTGTTGTTGGAGAAACCAGCCTCAGGACTCAGCTGCCAGACCATCACAAAGCTGTCAGTTTGTTATCGTGTGGAGGTGTTTTCAGAGGGTGTGAGAGGAACCGATGAAGCCCACCTCAGCTTCACCTACTAATAGAGTGGTGCTCTGTCTAACAGTGCATTCATCTTGCCCCAGTTCCATTTCCTAATTGTTCCGGCATGCAGCAAAAGTAGCTCATTTCATCTGAGTTTGTGCTTTTTAAAGCTTTAGAAAAAAGTGTGCTCTGTTGGTGGTTTCACCTCTGCTTCAGACAGAGAGGACGTGGAAAAGAGCTGATCAACAGAAACATGTGTTCGGCATTATAGAGCAGAAATCCTGAGGTATGAAGGAACTCTGAAATGATTGTTGGTTGGATGTGTTTTGTTGTCTTGTCACTACAAAAATCCTCTCATAAAGAACGCAGGCGGTCAAATCTACACTCACGTTGTATGTCATGGTAATTTTTTTTCTTTTAATTGGTTTCAGGCTCAAGCAGCTCACAGCCTGCTTTGGTTACTTTGGTAAACTTAAGGACAAACTATGACCTGTGATTTGCTCACAGGGGCAAAGTAAACCCGTTTGAATCATTTGTTGAGTTCAACTTTCACCTGCAAAATCATTACGATGACCAATAGCAAGCAGTCTTGACAGTGCTGACCCCTGAGAGTCAGAGAGGCCAGAATGGACACTGCTATCGCAGTTTATTAGCTGTTTTCCAACATAGACTTGAATTCAAGCTCCTCGGCTGGATTATTAACTGCTCCACCAAACAGAAAGCATTTGCAGACAGGAGGCAGGAGACAATGGTACAAATTCATCTATTCAATAAACTGTGGCTACTTATCGTCCCATTTGTGTCTGAGCGAAGATAAAATCTCCCTCTTTGGCTTTTATTGACATGGCGGAGCCTACGAATAACATGCCCATGTGTGGAGTGAAGAAAATATGTAGAGAATCTCAGAGAGCTGTTGTTAATGATGTTAACCCTGCTGACAAGAATATTAACTCGTAGCTCATATGATAAACAAATCGATTTGATACAGAACAGGGAAAACGTATGACATGAGAAGAACTGAATGGTTTCTTCTCTGGCTGTGGTTACGCTAAAGGAGGAGCTTTAATGGCCTTCATGCTGATGACAATTACAATTAGAAGGACCTGGAAGATCTGCTCCTTATATCACGCCTGAAAATCTTCTTCTGTCTGGTAATTGGAGACACTGAGACTAATTGGAGACACTGAGCCTGACCTCCTATACAGTAGTTGGTGTGTTTGTCCATAGATCCTCTCCGATATCAGATTTGCGTGTTGAAATAAAACCATGTACCATAGGTACCAAAGGTCTGCATCTGATTTTCATTCCAGGTCAGCAGTCTGGAACAATCAGCAGTGACAAAATGATAATCAACTAATTAACGTCACATATGCTGTGATTGGACCAGCATGAGGCAGCTAAGGCTCAGACAGGAAGTCTGTATTTCTTTCTGTCTCAGACATATTCCGACAACTGCAGTTACACTCGTTGCAGAAACTGTCCTAGAGAAAACGAGACATTCTGTATCTGCAATTAAGGCGCAGATAGCGAATTCTCCGCTGTTACGTTAACATGTGAACTCAGCAGCAACGACACACCACACTCTCTCTCTCAATGATAGGGAAAAAAGCCACATTAAAACCACAATCATCTGGGCGCAGGATCACAGGCAATGATCTCCAGCTACACCAGTGTTTCTCAATTCCGGTCCTCGGGCCCCACTGCCCTGCACGTTTTACATGTTTCCCTCCTCCACCACACCTGATTCAAATGATCGTCTCGTCATCGAGCTCTGCAGTGGTCTGATAATGAGCCACTCATTTGAATCAGGTGTGTTGGAGCAGGAAACAACTAAAACATGCAGGGCAGTGGGGCCCGAGGCCCGGAATTGAGAAACAATGACTGTTTGCTGTCACTACCTTGACCTTCATTTGTAGGAAACTGATTTCAAAATAGAACTCTTTGCACTTCATGATTTATTGTAGCCTATTTGCAGCACGAGGTATGGCAGGGGTCCCCAACGACATTTGTCCAAGGGCCAGAATTTGTCCAAGCAGACACTATGGGGGCCAGACTTTCAAGTAAGAAAATGTGGATTTGTTGAAACCTAATTAGCCTATTATTGTTTAATATTTTCACTTTCTTACTGAATGAATGTGATTTTTATGAGTCTGTATCATTATGATCAGAGTCCAAATCCATAAAGGTCACCGCATACTGAACAAGAAATGCCCTCAGTCCTCCACCAAGGAGACAGTCAGTCTCAATACAAAACCCATGAATGAGAAATTATCTGAACAAAAAACTCCTCTTCCGGATCCCAGGAAGCAAACAAAAATACTCAGTTTGAGACTCAATGCAACAACTGGCCAATGAAAATAAACCGGTCAGTGTCCGGTCAGTGCGTTGCTGTTGGCTCCAGCCTGGGAGCCGAGCGGTTTGACTGTGGGCCGATGGAGTCGAGAGGATGGAGTTGGAAAATAATATGAATGTCTAGAATGGATGAACTATGAATGACAAACTTCTTGACCCATTGCTAGGGGCTGACATCTAATCTAATCAACGATTGCTCTCAGAAAGGATTGGTCTTCCACTAGTGAGTAACGTTAGATACAAGCATTTTCTGAATTCATTCATATTCTGTGGGTGGGGTGTGCCCACAGGGCGACAGTTGATGATCACTGATTTATAACTTGGATCCACACCGACCTGCTATTCGAGCTGGATGCAATCCAAGGTCTGGACTTTGACCTGCTATATAGACATGTAAGTAACTTGGCCTGAACGAGTCGTGACTACATCACCCAACTTCTGGAACCAAGTATTTTGCAAAGACACAAGCAGATTAATTCACTGCCTAAAAAATGTAAGATGGATTAAACTTCTAAACTTGTTCGTGACTGTAAATTTTGTGTTTTCATTCTGCTCCATTTGTCAGACATCATGAGGCAGGAGTGAGACTGTTACCGAAAAGCTTTTCATTGTGTGGACACCTGCTACAGTCGTAGCATCGATGTAGTCAGACTAACTACAGCACATCCACCTTCTGTCCCGGAGTAGTTTGGAGGAAAGCTGGCAGCCCTGTTTCACATGAACCTTAGTGGGAAGTTACAAGTTGTTCAGACCCCCAAATCATTTCAAAGGTTTATGCCTTCTGCAACCACCCCAAAATAGGAGCAGCCTTTTTTTAACTGCAGAGGGCTTCAACAGTAGCATGTCAGCGGCTTCAATGCTGACTTTAGCGTCCACTCCAGCAATGATTAGTGACAAGATGGCCTGATCAATATGCCACCCACCCAGCCACCCAGGCAAGGCTGCAGTGCAGCTAAGTTCACTCTGCAGCTTGTGACTGATATCAGCTTCATAACCTACAATGAATTAGTCTTTTACTACTCCGTTCTGCTCTCTTCAAACTTAATAAGATTTTCAGTTAAGCGCCCCACACTCCTTAGGTCCCACTGTAGTGTATTGGCAGGCACCATGTAATGTATTTCCATCATTATTACACTATTTGGAGTCTGTCTGTGCTTTAATTAGATCATCAGAAAAGTCTTGACTCACTGGGGCTTCCACGGCGTAAAAAAGAGAAGGGACAGCGAACCCAGCGAATCAGCATGCAAACCTTACCCTTTTATCATCACATAACATCACATAATTCTTCCCTAAAACTCTCAGGATATGACTCTTTTTTCTGCTGAGGAGCTTCATGGATGTGGACCTCCAAGTACTACGGCGATGCGAGAGCTTAATCTAAACAGCCGCAGCCCTCAGAGGAGCTCTAACAACTTATTATCATGCCGTGCCATCTGTATCAAAGACAAGGAGAATGTATGCTGCCATCCTCAGGCTGTGGCAACAGACTCATTACAGCTTACATCGCGTATACACTACTGTATGTTTACAGAAGGTGATTAGTGGAGCACGGCTGCCAAGGTACACCCCTGTGTTCCAGATGGCTGGATTTCAGATGCTCGTTATCATGCTCACTCAGGCACTCGTCATAGAGGCCTCACAGACAGACAGACAGACAGACATCCTTAGACATGTCAACCATGAGGAACCCTTGTTAATGCTGCATTCACATTTATATATTTGCATTGTCCCTTAATTTGCAACATAGAGAAACATTGGTGCTGAAGTCCTGCTTGTGAGCTTATTTTGAAAATTGAAAATCTCAGTGTTAGTGCCTGGTCAGGTTTTGGTTTGATATTTTTGGTTACTCTGCCGGCTCTGCAGCAGTTCAGCGTATATGTTTACAGCCATCTTGCGCGGAGAAGTGAATTCCCCTCATTATGTGGCTATAGACAGATGTTGCGTTGAATTCAGAGACAAGATGTACATAAGGTCTCCTGTCATTCTCAGTTCTCCCTGTGGTTAGATTAGTCTAGAAGAAGACAGAGCTGAGATGATCAGGTGGCTCATGGGAATGCTACACTGTCATGACTCCTAATTAGCCCCATGGGATAGACCCTTCAGCCTCACCTTAAACCGTGATTGTTCTAACACACAAACACATATGCACTGTACCGCTCGCTTCTTTTATGTGTTCATTACTGTTTCTTTTCTTTGTTTAACTACTGACTGCTCCACTGGAATGACCACAGAATCCCAGTTCCCATAGTAACTATAATGTAAATAGATTTCAGGCCATTCCCCGGTCACCCTCTTCATTTCATGGAGAGCGCCGGCTTTCACGGCACTGTGACAGAGGTAGGATTTTACATGGAAAACCTGGTGTGTTCTTCAGAAAATACATGGAAAGAGTTTCACAGTAGAGACTTAAAGGGGAAAACATGCTGAGCTTAGAAAAAGGGAGCTTCAATACATGGGAATACATGACGAAACCCTGTCAGCCTTACGCTTTGCCTGCTTTGGAAGTTAACAAAGTGCATAAGTTCAGAACTAAGTAAACACCAATTAACTAGCGGCCTCACTTGTGTTAAATAACCACGACAAAAGCCAGTAAATGCTATTTTGTCACAGAAATGTGGTGTTTTATTCCATAGGACAGTTTCCATGATCAACAAAAGATAAGATTTTTATTTAGTCAGAACAGTTGTTCCTCCATCTCACACGCATTAGTGCAATAAGAACAACGCGGAGCTAATCTGGCAGCTCTCTTCTGTACAGATTTAGTGTGTTTTTCAGATATTTTTCAGCAACACTTGACGAGATGACTGGGCAGCACTCCAGATGTAACAGAACAAGTGACCCAACAGCATCAATCACAACAGAAGATCATTTCTTTGACATAGCGATGCCTTTTCTCATCTCGAGACAACACGATTGATCTGCTCAGTCCAAGACAGTAAATTATCTAATCTAACACCCAGTACTTTGATTTTAGTGACCTGCTCAGCTGATACTCCATCTATAGATAAATTGAGCAAGAACATTTCTACTGCTGAATAGAATATATTTAGCTGAGGCAGTGCTCAGTATTCATAGACCTTTTTATGTGATGGACAAATTTCAATATTCAAGTCACCCAGAAGGAAGATATCTTTGCCTCCATCTGTCACTATATCTAGAGTTTCACGTATTCTATCCCAGTAGTTCACATTAGAACTGGGTGGCCTGTAACAGCCAACTAGATTAGGTTTACTGTACAGAAAGGGAATCTGTAGCCACATTACTTCAATGTCAGTGCTCATAATATCTTTCCATAGCACCACTGGACTAGAACATGAAATGCAACTCCACCACCATATTTGTTTCTGTCTCCTCCATAGAGTTTGTATCCATCGACATGCAAGCTCAGAGTCATCAAAGGTATCATCCAGGTGCATTTCTGTGCAAAAAATAAAGGAATAATATCTGAAGGTTAGATTATGGTCATCTCATGAACTTTATACCCGAGGCTACTGATATTTATGTGAGCAAGAACTGACAGCAAACATATAATTTTGTTCCTCAGACGCATGGATCAAACAATAACTTCAATAAGTAGGACATAGATAATAACTTCATAAAGATAGATGTAAGGACAATGCTGAACCATGAATGAATGAATCTAAATGAATTACAAATGCCACTAATTCATGATTGAACTAAGCAAGCACCAGATTATTCAGGTCGTGTATTTTATGCCCATGATTTGCACCCGTGCAATTACCAAGCCTTGGTTAGAGAGATTTAAAGGACCCAGTGTCATCAGTTGATGATTGAATTAGTTTAGGAAATAAATGACATCTGTAATTATTATAACACCCAGTTAATCACACACTAAGCTCTTAACATGCAATCCTAAAGTTCAAGTTCGAGTAACAGACACTTTCATTGGTTACTCTTCACACGAAACAAGCACTGGCCTGAGATCCATAATAAACACATGGTTGACATTGTGAAATGGCCGCAGTTTGCTTAAGTTTAGGCACCGAAGCTCCTCGGTTAGGTTGAGGAAAAGATCAAGGTTTGCCTCAAAATAAGTATGTTAGTTATGCACATGAAGTTGCATTTGTTAGATTACAAAAGAGAAGTCAACACTGACTCACTCAGGACACAAACCCCACTTCTCTGGGTACAAGAACTGTGCTAGCGCTCTATCTACTACTTCATTTGACACACTGGGAACGACAACAGTCTATAGACGTCTATCAGACTACTCTGCACATTGAAAAATTATACAACAGTAAAGTAAAGTAAGCTCAGTGCCTTAAAATGTGATGCCAAGGGGTCCATTGTGATGGATCAACCATCCGGATGAGATGATTTGGGAGTGAGATCAGGTTGAAAGAGAGGAACTTGAATTCGGACGCTGTATTTTTGTTGTATTTTTGGGTTTTTAATAACAGAATTAGGAGAAACAATATTGCCTTACATTTTATGAGCCTATTTCATTCTATTAAACTAAAAAAGCTAAGAGAGCTTATGAAATGTAGGGAACTCACCACTTACATAGATTGAACTGAAACTCTTTGGAGGAGGCCTGAGCTAATTGGATGGGCAGGGGTTAGCAGGTTAGCATGCTAACTTCAGTAGATGTCTTAGACATCGTGTCAGAACTGTTCCTTCTTCACTCTCTCTCGATAATGTTAGTTCATGTTTTGAACTTTTTAAACTAATATTTTGTCCATATCTTACACATTGCATCTTTAAGACTGATCAAATTAAAAACCGCAACACTGGATCAGCCGAACCAGCACGGTGATGGCGGGTTCCACAAAAAGCTGAATCAAAAGTGGGGTTTGAGTTCAGGTTAAGTATTACAACTTTAACAGACCATGTGTCTTATACCATAAGTTTCAAAGAGCAACATTTAAGTGAAGCTTGTGGGTTTGCAGCTTGTTTCACAAATGACATTTGTCATAAATTGGAATTTGAGACTCTATTCCCACCAAAATTGCTTTTGATTATCACACCAGGAGGGCTGGAAACTGACTCAGTCTGTCACTTACACCATTCACAAATTCCTGCACGTCATTCGCAGGGCTATTGTTGAGAAATGGATATCTTGAGAAGGGGCCTGTCCCTCTGTCTAAACTCACTGACAGTCAGTTACACTGTGCTGTGTTTCAGTGTGCCAATAACCCATGAAACAGACGGCGCTGTGGAATCACCGCAGGAACAGGCGGAACAAAAAGCCATGGCTGCTCTGTGTCCCTGTTAAAAGGCTAAAGAAATTGCTAAACAAGAATTCATGGGGGTCTCAGCTCTGTTATTGCTGTGTGCAGAGTAGTGTCTTACCACTCTATGAGAGCCTGCAGAGGATTATTGCTAAACAAACTCAGCTCCCCACCTCTCACTTGCAGGTGTTTAATGGTGGCTTATGGCTCCTTGGGAGCGTCTCTCGAGGGAAAAGCCTGTTATCCCTAATCAAACTCTGAAAAAAACATTTCATTCAGCCTGAAATCGATGCTGCATGCTGTTTCCAAGGAAGAACATACCAGTTTAAAGTGGAGCTGATCTGTAAATGCCTAAAACAGGTCAATTGTTTTTCTTCTGCTGCATTCCTGAAGCTGCATTAAAGGGATTTATGTCTCCAAAACAAACTTACAGAGAGAAGGACATAATGTGTCAAAGACAGGTCAGCGAAAACTTTTCAACAGAGCAGTTTGGTTCAAATACAAATATCAGTTTAACAATCAGAAAGCCAACTGTGTTATTCACATAGGACATCAATCACAGGAACAGTAGTAACAAAATAAACTCGAGAAGATCCCAAACACTTAGTATTTCTTCACTCACTCACGCTTTTTTCAGATATACGTATATGATGATGTGAAATATTACCAAGGTTGATGGGCTGCAAAGCCAGAATAATAACCCTGAAAGTGGCTTACACCTACATATCACTGTGAAGTGTTGTGTTGACTCTCAGTGGGATCAATAGAAGAGGTAAGACTTTCACATTAAGGGGGAGCCCCATCACCAGACCAGAACATTGGTACTGTACAATTCTGTAAAACTCAGATTGTGGTCAGTGGCAACATTTTTAAAAGTCTGCACATGGCAAGTACAGTACAGCTAAGGTGAGAGGAAGATCCTGGTTATAGAATACACAATAAATTATAATTATACAATAGCACGGTAAAAGCTAATTGATGGGAAGCAAACTGGTCCCCTGCATGACATTTCTGGTGCTACAGGCCCACCCATCACCCTGACCTTCACACTTTTCACTTTGCTACATGAAGGGCACTGCATGTAAATCAGAAGTGCAGAATTCTCTAATATGGACGTTATTTCTACAGCAGACTACTGCAAAAGGAGTTACGGTTACAGTCATGCCATATTCATTGTAAAAATAATGCTTGATGGAGCTGAGTTAAAGGGGAATGCCACAAGATGTAAATTAAATGATTAGCAGATCCCACTTTTCTTCTCCACATATACTGAATGGACATCAGCATGCCTGCTGAAAAAAAAACACATCTCATTCTTTTGCTGCTGCCAGTATCACATTTTTCATATTCAGCCTGTCCAGCGGAGTTGCCAACCTAGCGCAGGATCAGAGCAGGTGGCCGGCGCGATGATGAAAACCAAACAGCGGATGGAATGGGTCGATGGCAGAGGCTGGCCAGGAGCAGCTGCAGCAAATCTTTTTGCTTAATCATGCGGCTGGTGAAGAATGCATCAGCAGTTTGCCACATCGGGATCCAAGTCCTTGACCTCTCACTTCATGGCTGCCCATTACTGCTGCAAAATGACTGAAGTAGACTCTCATTGTGAGTGTCATAGAGTCACAGAAGAATGTCTTCTGGAGGAATTGGAAAAACTGTTTGTTCATGTTATACTTACTGATTTACCATTAAACTGTCAGCTGTCACCCTTTACTGCCTGCATTAAAAACACTGGTTTGGTATGTATGTATGTTCTGAGGCCCAAAGACATATAAAGGGACCCAACTTTCACTTACCTCAGGGTTCATTTGTAACCAGGATGAATGATGCATATTACTGTGATAGCTTTTAAAGTAGCTTCCCACTGAGGGAGTGTCAACTTCAAGCATATAGAGCCTCGTTGTTCACAAACTGCTGGATGTTAAAACCGTGGAAATGCAGCATGTAATCTAATATGAGCAAAGCTATTTAGGATATTATATGAGCTGCCATAGAGGTCCCTGAAGTGAGGTCCCTGTTGAGATTCTGAGTCGTAAAGCCAAAGCCCTTTTCCACCCAGCAATCAACAGTTAGTGTGAAGGTTTAACAACTGAGGGAAAGCCTTGAGACTTTAGTCCCTGGACACTCCCAAAGAGGGGAGCACGAACATATGGACATAGAGAGAGCCAAGCATTTACAGGGGAAAAAAATGACAGAAAAGCCAAATCTACTGTATAAATTGACATTTTGTATTCCTCTGTGTGAGATCTGCTAGTTGAAAGTGATGTATCTGGTTTTCTTTGTCCCTGAGTTCATTTCTCAGACAATGACACTGCTGGGATGCTTGTTACCACACACTGTGCTGCAGACCTAAATGTGTCCTGAGCCCAGATGTGATTCTGTGTCCATCTCCTAGAAGTCACTGCAGGAAATCTTCAGCACTGAAGGGGCTGATTGACTATTGACCCATTGATTTGCACTCCACCCTGCAGTGACCGGTGAGGGCTGACAGCTCTTCTCTTGTTCAGCTCTGTTGTGTGAAGTGCAAGATACTAAGCTGAAAATACAGGAGTGTTGTGTGAAGGGCATTGGTTTAGACAGCTGAGGGGTAACAGTAGCATGAGGCTCAGTGAATAATTAATAACAAGGTTTCACCGTGACTTTGAACCTTTGCCAGTCTCACAATATCATGTGAAACTACTTGGAAATAGTATCTAACACTCAAAAGGGAAACGCACTAGTTTTATGCACCAAATTTTGTTATCTTGCAGAGTACCGCTGCGTATATGAAGAGGTTGTATAAAGCCTTTAGTGTTTCCAGAGGGAGCCTCAAGTGATGTCACTTGAGTCAGTTTCAGCTGGAGCTGAAGGCTACAAGTTTGAAAGTGAAAAAATGACCAGACCTCTGTCGCCTGCTACTCATCTCTGCTTGCCGTTAGCAGCCCGGGGGTATGTTAGCGACTACTAGCATAACACATGCAATTCTCTGATGGGATTGTTGGTGGGCATGTTGCATTGTGGGTAATGTAGGAATCATTTTTTTGCCAAGGAAAAAGAATGTGTGGACTAACAAAGATCTCTGGTTCTGCTGCATGAATTTTGATGCTTTTCTGAAGCTGCCCATTGCTAGCCCAGAAGTTAATTCTGTTTAATTCCATGACACTCGGACTCCCTCCTTGCTGTCTCGAGTGTGAGATGGCTGGAAAGAGCCCAGAGCAGGAGAAGTTGTTAGATTATATACAATACATTATCTTTGTCATCACAAAAGGCACGTCATAGTGTGTTGTACAATCAGGACATAAAGGTTCACTTAATCAGTACATAATAACAAACGTGATCTTATCTTATTTTGGCTAAACTGCATAATAGCTCAGGTTAGTTTGCACTTTAATGATTATGTATTATGTGAAACGCATCTCCATCATTTAAATTAATCCAGCAATTATGTATGTGTCCTTCCACTTTTTGTAGTTCTTACTACTCGCTGCTCTAGAATCATGAAGCATTTGTTTATTGACCTTTTGCAAAAATAATCAAGGGTATCAGTCTTCCAGTGCTTGCCTCAAGCACACTCAGCATTCATCTGCTGCATAACCTTCACAGCTTTAACAGAGTAAAAATCAAAAGCTTTTCAGCCTTTTAAAAAGCCACCTACTGTCCCTTTCAACAGGAGCTAGTCAGAGTCGAGCAGAATTCAGTTTGGAGGTCTCCACTCCGGTCTGCGCTCTGACAAAGCTGAGAGGAACATCTTCCACCTGTGCCAGTGACCAGTCCTCACAGAGGGCTCGACAGCTACAGCAACAAACATTCCCTGATTGGAGAAAGACAGACTTTAAATGAATGAGCTACACCTAATTAGGTTTGATTAAGACCATTAAAGCGCAATTGTGGAATTAGTCACTGTGGCCTTCATCAACTGGGGATTAGCTGTGGTCTGTAAGACACAAACACATCAGTGATTAGAGTAAGAGACAAGATGAAGACAAAGGAGCTAATGCGGAAAGGTCTGTAGGACAAAAAAACATCTTGTATCTGTTAAATATTAGCACACAGGTTTTAGTAGTACAAACCACATACATGTAATAAAAAGACCAGAGAATGACAACAAGACCTTCAGGTTTGGGTCTGTTTAAACGGAGGCCGCACAAAATGAGACTGCATGCAGCCATGCTACAATGAGATGTTAGTAATAATATCTCACAACTGCAGCCTCTGCTGTACACACTGCTTTCTCACTTTATGCATGAATACATACCTCATATATAACACACTATAATGCTAGATTTGGAAAATTGTACTATATGTTTTTTTTTGTTTTGTTTTTTTATTATTACAGTGGTGAATGACTGATGCCACTTGCCAGACTCAAAAATGATGCCTAAAGAGAAATCACCACTTTTAAGGTGAACAGAGCAGACCACATGTCTGTTTCCACTGAAATCTGAGTCATTTTTTTCCCAGCATGCAGTGCTCTGCATGTTCATCTGTTCTTGGTGAGAGCGAAATGCACGACAGGCTTCATGGATTATCATGGGCATGCGGGTACTGTAATTAGTACAGGTCTGGCTCACTTCCAGGTGCGTCCCATGCTAGCCATCATGTCATTACCCTAGCATGCTCCACCTGGGCTGCTCTCCCATGCGAGGCCAAATTAGACTCCTTTTATGGCCACTGCTGTGATGCAAATTAGTGGTCATATCAAGATGAACTGCTTGAAAAGGATTTATTTATTTAATTTTGATAGCCATCTGAGAGACTGCCATGTGACCTTCAGAGTATCTCCCCTCACTCCCAATGGGAAATGACTGGGGAGTGTATGATGCACAACTGCAGGAATTATTCCTGACACAGATGGATTCCCGACCAAACCCAGGCTGGGAATGTTTGTAAGCTGCAGTGATTCACAATTCATTAGATGTCAGCTGATGAATTTGCATGCAGGAATTTATAGCAACTATATAAAGGAGAAAACCTATTCAAATAAAAACCTTGGCAGTTAAAAGACTGTATGCCAAGTGTTGGCTTGGAGAACCTGCAAAAATGGGGCCATAAATACATTTTTGGTACAGAGGACAAAATGATGCTTAAAAAAAAACCTGACAATATATGAATTACAATTCATTTCCAGTTTTCAGTGTTTATGCTAACCTATCAGCTAAACAGGTGCTGGCTGTAGCTTCATATTTAACGGACATATACGATCTTTCTCCCTCATTAGAAACCACATGAGCGTAAAATGTAGAACTATTGCCATAATGCTGTAGTTTTACTCGTGGGCTTAAAAACACCAGCACAGAGAAGAGCTTTTAAGTGCACTGTCATTACATACTGTTTAAATACATCAGGTGGCTTTCTGCTCAAATGATCCCATCCATCAGGGGACCGGCATGTGCAGTTTAATGATTATGTCTTTTAAATTTGTCTCAGTAACACTCCGTTAATAGTAGTGTAGCCATAATTACAGCAGGGGAATCCACACACTCGCAATGGATGATGAGTTCAGGTTTCCCACCCACACAGTCGACTCTCTCCTTGTGCTCTTAATAGAAAACTAACAGAAGATGATAATATATTGATGAGCACCTGAAGATTGCCGCAGTAGCATAAACAAGAAGCTTCAAACAAAGAACTCACACCATCTCTTTACATATCTGTTCTGCTTCTGATTATAATGACAGCTGAGCAGTGGACTTGTAGTATTTTCACAGTGTGGTACTAGCACTTTTACTAAAGTACCAATAGGCACATGAAGGTGTATGCAAACATTTTCAGGCCTACATGATCAGTCCTGTAGACTCCTGAGGTGGAAAGCTGGATTTGACTGGCTGAAAATTTAAAAAGTGTCATTGACAAGTTTGCTGTATCTGATGTGTCATTCTCTTACAATACTTCCACTGTCTTGTAACAAACAGTACGTCCACATTTTTGCTTCTTCCTGTACTCTTCAGAAATAAATTCACTTGAACAGAGCGCTTATGTGCATTTCTTCAACTAACTCGTAAGTTCCCAAAGGAAGAGTTTGGGCAAAACATGCTGGCTTTAATGCTTATAACTACTTCCTCACTCTCTTTACGCACTTTAATCTGTGGATGACACACATGGCGGAGACAGAGCCAGAAGGCTGGGTAAACACCATGCATGTTTGTGATCTGACCAATGATCCTGTCAGAGTTTCCGGGCTGCTGCTGAACTCATTCATAAAGTAATTAAATCAGAGCCGGGGGTTAGAAAAGAAAAGTTCAAATGCTGATTCAGTGATGGGTTTGAAGCTCATCATTAGCTCATAACTCAAAATTCAAATATTATTTATTAAATTAGCCATTAAGAAGGAAATGACATGTTGCTCATAATATTTACATTACCGTGGTCTCTGTGGTCAGCTGTCAGAACTTAAATTTAAACAGCTGCCAAATTAAAATAATAAAGCTCGACCTCTGAGACTGATCTCAACAAATCAAAGTGGCTGGAGCTTTTATTGGCTCCTCGCTGATTCTCATGCGGAGATCCGGGGCTCTGACGCGCCTGTAGGAGTCAGTAAGAGCCCCTTCTTCTTCTTCCTCAAACTTCCTTCCTCCCACACCAACCAGAAAACTCCCAACAAACCACCATCAAACAGAGACACAGCGGCCGGCGAAACTTTTCAGGAAGAGAGGTCCGTTTCTTTTCGGAAAGGGCGCAATCCCAGAGTCTTTGGTCGGAGGTCCGAGAGGAAAGTTTGGGCTGACGCTGCTGCGTTCAGGTACCGCGGCACCGATTCGTCTCTTTTAGCGTTTGTTCTGCTTTCCTCTGCCGTCTGACAGGTTGAAGAGCAAACTAAGTCCAGAGGAGGTGCAGCAGGTAGGAGCCTGTTTCTCTCTGTGTCAGTCTCTACAGTGTACTGTCCCAGCTGAACATCTATCTGACTGAATGCTTTCAGATAAAGCCTCCATAATATGAGTTAGAGTGAGCCAGTTTGTAGTGACTTTGAGGTATTTTTAACTGCTGTGGGAATATTACTGTTCTCTAAGTTGTTATGGAGTATCTGTAGGAGGGACTTTTGACTCTTTAGTGGTTTTAATATCCTTTATGAAATCTTGTTATGAGAATAATGATACCATTAGTATTATTTTGTGACTAGAGGATGTTTATTTTTGGCAGGAATCATGAGTTTGTCACATGCCAAGAAGCGTTGACTCCGAGCTTCAGTGGTGTCAAAACTGAGGCCTCATTCAAAGCAATCAATTTGCTTGTTCATTCTGTTTATTCTGCTGTGTTAAGAAATGAATCCTGAATCTAAAAATGAAGTTACTGCTGCTGTGATGTGGTGCAAATGGAGCATCAGCGGACTGAGCTGACACATTTTTAGGTGTGAGTTTCATTAGATGTCGATGCGCTGAGCCTGAAGGAATGTCAAGAATCAAAAGCAGAAATTCTGAGTCCTTTCAGAGGCAACAGCTGAGTGACATGCTGCTCTGATCCATGCGAGCGCCACGCCTCATTCAACAATATGCTCATCACAGGAGTTCCTCACTGATTGTCTCCCCTGTACAGCACTGTACAGCTTGTGTGTGTGTGTGTGTGTGTGTGTGTGTGTGTGTGTGTGTGTGTGTGTGTGTGTGTGTGTGTGTGTGTGTGTGTGTGTGTGTGTGTGTGTGTGAGAGAGAGAGAGAGAGAGAGAGAGAGCACAGACACTCTGATGAGCCTAATCACGATGGTTGTTTGTGACTTAGCATCACCTAACGTGGCTGGAAATGATCACAGAGGAGTAAAACTTTTTTTTCCAGACCTCAGTGCTCATATTGTTTTAGTCCTGAGTTCAGTGTCCTCTGAGTTGAGCTGATGTTTCATGGTGCATCCCGTTCTTTGCTGAATGTTCCAGATGTGGAGAAAGCTCTGCATGTTGACCGCCATTGTATTAAATTGCAAGTCCTGGCTGTATTGAAGACATCTACAAAATATGTCGATTTCCTTCCTGGCTTGTTTGATTAATCTTGAGTGGGGGGAAAAACACAGTGTTAAATGTATCACATGCTATCGTTGAGATTGAATATCCCTCTCTCCCGCAGGGGAGGAGTGAAATCATAGCGGGGCTATTAGGAAAGTCATATACCTCCTCCACTGAAGTCAAGTGGGGCCATATCAAAACAGCATCTCCTTTTTCCTCATGTGCTATGCTGTGGATCACGTCCATTCTGGTGTATGGGAGGGGAAAGAGAGGGGTCTTGACCCCACATTCTTGTTTCTGTCATGGCATGGGGTCAGTGCCCCCCTCCTCCCGCAAGCCACTGTTGGCAAGAAATATGTACCCTATTTCATTTCAGTCTTGTGGTTAATTATTTTCTCCAACTTCACAGAGTTAATTGTCTCTTTGGCTGCTCTCTAACCATATAAATCTACCATGAGCTGTTTAATTGCAGGCAAGGGCTTATACAGTGGATTAGATATTTCAGTGTTGGATTCATTCCCCAGTCGTATTTGGTTGCCATACCCACCAGCATGCTACACTCAAATGAGGGAAATATGAGTGGTTTGAGAAGTCGGCTGTATCTCACTGTGTTCAGCACTTCAGTCCTCGGTTTCCATAAAGAAACCAACATACAATCACTGACATCAAAGGTTGCTTCAACAGCTAACTTTCTCTATGACAGTTTGGAATCAGTAACAATCGTGAGCTTTAGCGCAAGGTTTCTCTCTGGGATCCACTGGCTGCTTCTCTGCTGTGGTAAACAAAAGCAGCAATGTGAGCCTCCGACTGTGTTTACTTCCTCAGCTTTCTCTGTCCCACACAGTTGCCACAGAGCTCGGCTCTCTGTTCTGCCCCTTCATGAAAGTTCCTATTCTGTGGGACGAGGGGGGCAGGACAGTCCGTGCTGGGCAGATCTCATTCCTGCCGGGCCTCACAATGGATGAGCTGTGCTGCTATATCAACATTTATTTCTCTCTCATCTCCCTCTCTCTCTTTTTTGCCACTTTAATCACTTCCCTCTCGGCCAATCAGCAGCAGGAAGAACAAGGCTGTGCATTGCTGTCTTTGTCTGTGTGAGATATCGCTGGTTCTGTGCTGCTGACCAGTGGGTGCCATGACTCACTCTGACTTTGCATCTTGTGTCAGGAAGCCTGTGTAGTCTTATTCCAGGCTTGCAGGCGAGTCTTTCCATTTTTATGTGCGCCTCATTCAAACCGTGCTTTCATGAGATGCAGATCAGATATCTAACTCCCAGCCATATAGACACTGCGAGCAGCCTTCTGTGACTATATTTTGACCTCGCTATGTGAATGGCAGGCAGTTGTTTACCGTCAAGCCTATTTCCGAGCCAGGATCCTGTCTGCTCGGGCTGAAGGTGCAGCAGATTTCTCCTACCGAAGCTTTATCAAGACAGTAAAAGAGCTGCTGACAAAGGGCAGAAGGCCTTCTTGCTTCATTTAAACTTATCATGCTGTGCCTTGTGTAATTGTTGAATTTCACCAACACAAACTCAGTGTACACACATTAGAGCACATGCCATCCATGCATGTCATCTTTGCGGACACATGGAAGTGAGGCACTGCCTGCTGCTGTGTCCTCTGCTTACTCTCTGTACCATGCAGTTCTGTGTCAGCGCAGAGGGGGATTTGTAACGTCAGACTTGTTGACTTTAGCTGGAAAGGCTTCCTCTCCTGACGCCCTGTGTAGCTATAGTCGGTCACCTTTGTCTGTGTTGGTAAGCTGATGTGTGGGAATTTTTTAAAATCTGATCTCTAAGTAAGGAGCCAAAGAGCTCCACATGCCAGATGTTTCTAAGACGATATCCCCATTCAGAGGCCAAGAACATTCACGCTCCCGCACCACAAAATTTTTATTGATCATTAACAATGATGGGGAAAGTAATTAATTAAAAAAAAAAGGATCCAACTTGAGTTTTTGTGAAATAAAAGCTAGAATGATTGTATTAGTAAAGTCTTGTTTATTTTCCCTGCATAGATTATATTCATTCAATTTAGTTTCCCTCCGATTTTTCACCTGGTCGTCTGCGGTGGCTGTCATTTAGGTGCCATGATGAAATGAACAATAACACAAACAATATTCCAGTTTCCTGCAATTAAAAACAATGACATCCATTATGTTATGGCTCAAATTTATTGTTTCGATTAGATTTTCTTGCTTGTCAGGCCTTTCTGAAAGAAGAAATATAATGTTTGATATATACTCTACATGCAGGAACTAATTGCTAACATTTTGTTTGATATAAACTATAGCATGTTGCCAGCTGGAGTGGAGCGAGACTTATTCTGCTTGCCACTAACCCTGAAACTGAATATCTGTATTTACCAGAAGGACTCTGGACATAATATGTTTGTCTGTTCATCTCTGTTGCTGAAAGTACATACCACATGCCAGAAGAGTGAGAGTTGGCAACCCAGATAAATGTCATGTAGGGATTTTCACTTTCTCCAGATAGTCCTATGTTAGTTTAAGATTTTGTAAAGGTAATATCAGCAGCATGTTGTCTGGAGCTTGATATAGAGCCTAATCTAATTGGTAGATCCACATGATATGGGTCCAAAACAGAGAGGATAACAGGACTAACCCACAGTCATGCTAGTGACTCTGAGGTGAAGTACAATAGGCGCAGCAGAGCTTAGAGCTGCACACAATGACAACGCTTACATTCTCACATTAAACAGGTGTACTGTTCTGTGTAGCATGTTCATGCGGAGATCAGGTGGTACAGTGGAACAGGTGGTAACACTGTCACCTCATCAACCAAAGTTCAGAGAAATTTTGAACTGACGATGGCACTAGAGGGAAAGTGAAGGAAGATCTGAGGAGGTGGAAAAGAATTCCATGTTAATCCATCCAATGTTCATCAAGAAATTTCTCAAAAAGAACAAAAATGTCAACCTCATGATGGTCATGTTGACCTGCAAACTTCATTGTTGTAGATTCAGTACATTCCACAACACATCAGCATTTCCACATGACCCTAAATGAGGAAAGTTAAAGAATATCAGGGAGGAAAAGGCAGGAGGGGGCTGTTGTCACAGATAACACGGACACCTCTGTGTGGCTCTTGCGTTTTTATGACTGAATGTGAGCTTCACTAGTGCTGAGCTTTTCCTGCCTGATAATGTGGCGCTGGTTCATTTGGCTGGGGGCAAAACACATTTCAGCTTATTTATACAAATGTTGCAGTGGTGGAGCTCAAACTGTAACCCCAGCCCTCTTTTCTGTCAGTTTGTGTTATTTAGATTCTCTCTGGATTTGCAGGATGGAATGATTTTCTGAAGCAAGGGGAGAAAGAGAGCACATGGTTGTAATTAATGATGTTTTTAGCTCACTGAATCACAAAAAGTCCTGAAAATATGGGACATGTCCATACCCATGAATCATTTTCAGTCAAAGGTGACTGTCGAGTGTTGAGTTTCCTTTTGAATGGAACGAGTCACCTTTCTGAAGCCGTACGGTATGTTATGTCTGATGGGATGGTGTTGATTTTATTTGTCCTTAGCTGCTTTAACTTTGGAGGGATTTCTGTTTAATTTGACTGGCCATATACTGTATTTGACCATTGTGACCTCACCATTATGTGTGAGGGATGGCGCTTGAGACAATAAACAGGACTTTTGAATATCTGAGAAATAGTTTACATGTGACATCTCAGCATTTAAACTGCTCTGCCAAAATGTGACAGACAATTCAATAGAAATGGTTTTCTGGGAAAAGGGACAAAGCACAAGAGTCTCACTATTGTTTCTGGAGATTTTGGAGGAATTTGTCTGCCATCACTGGCATGCTTTGTTTCATGTTGTTGGAACACACATATGTATGCAATTTAGTGTTTGAAACACAGAGAGACATGTCCACCAGCGTCCAACTCATTGCATTAGACCTAAAACTCACTTAAGGCAGTTTGAGGAAACAATAAGTTCAGTAGCCTGTAACATCAAACCTGTGACATAACATACTTTACAGTATAATGTCTTCAAATACAACAACTTAAAAAGCAACCGTAACATCTTTTTGACATGTGTTGACAAAAAGCACAATTTATTCCAGGACTTGTTATAGTCATTGTAGATTTTTCCATTAAACTCACATCCCTATTTGTCTGACTCAGTGCACAGGAATGGGATTGGTAATTTTGAGACCAGAGGCAATGGCACTGCAGTTGTGAACAGTTTGCTTTGGAAGGATGACACTATTATTAGGTGGGACAGAGGCTGCATCAATCATAGCCATTCAAATCTGCCCCTTTAATCCTCTTTCAAGGCAGTGCTTTACTGCATGTAACAGACTGTTTTGTAATGGGAATGCACCAGAGGAACTCTATTCTGAGCAGAGATGGAAGCCGCTACTGTACATGACATTCCATGTTTGCCACCAAAGGCGAATGGCTTCCTCTTTTATGTTGAGTGATGTTTGTGTAGCTAGTCAGTATGTCATCTGTCCCTAATGATGCTCGTCACCAATCCACTCTTTCAGCTGCACCTGATCATGTTGGCAGTGTGAACTGGTGGACTCTCTCTGTTGCAGTACAAAAATGCAAGGCTTCAGGTGCAGTGTTTGGGAGACCTGGCTGTTTCAAGAGATATGAGGATCTGCAGGAAGGGTAGTAAGAGCTTTAAAATACCCTGAAGGACTGTCTGTTTCGCATCATGCTGGGTAAAATACCTCACCACCTCACCTCACCTTTGGTTTGTATGAAATCACAGACATTTGGGTAAATACTTTTCTGTCCTTTGAGATTTTTGTGTAAGAAAAGGCTACACACTGTAAATGTAAAAGAAAAAAATAACAACTTCAACTGTACCCATCAAATTAAAGGCTGCAGATGAAAGACCTACCTGTGTGGCCACCCATCAAGCGCCAACACGAAAACCAGTAATCCTTGACAAAAAAATGACTGCCACACCTTTCTTTGTACCTCCCAACTCACCAGTCACGTTCATGGTTCATCACCACAATGCCAAAAGTGTGAAAACACCAAAGAACCTGTGCTGGTTTGATGAAAATATGCAGCATTGTATGCCATGTACAATGTTACATTTACTTTGCTTAATAAATGATCCTGTTCACCATCCTGTCAACCTGCTGTAGGGTTAAGGTTAGGGTTAGGGTTATCTTTGGCTTTCACATGGAGAAGTACTCTGAATTGCAACCACTTTAAAAAATCTCTGAGCGAAAACAAAAGTGAGAAGAAGAAAAAAAAAATCAATGGCACATTTCCTATTCTGCCACCTCTTGTTGACACAACTTTGGGGGCGGCCCTTCCTGTCCTGTCTTGTCTGGTCTGCTAAATGCTTGTTGATACAATAAAAAAGATCCCGAAAGAGTAATTCCTTACTAGCTTTGAACCTGCTGTGATTAATTGTACACAAGGGAGCCTCATTGGCAAGGCAGAGCCAGCTCTCCTCCAGCCTCATGCCAATGCTCTAATCAAAAGCACCTTTGTGAGTCACTACAGAGCCTGGCAATTGAACTCTTTCAGCACGATCCTCTCTGCTTTAGATGCGTGTTGGCCACTTCACTGGCAGCATACGGTTTTGAAACCCAGGTCTTCCTTTCATTCGTGCTGCATGATAATTTAAGGAAGAGGTCAGTGATAATTGATACATCCACTTGTTAATAAACATGCCTGGAAGGCATTACATTTTTATAGCTTGTTTGTGCCCTTTTTTCCCACATGCAATGAATTTAGGGAGGATTGGAGTGGTCACATTCATCATCCATTCAGCAAGCTATTGTGGAGAAGACTTAATGACTCTAAAACATGCCTGATTGATCCAAGTTTTCCACCACAGAGTCAAAGTTACTTTAAATCCAAGAGTACCGTTGAAAGTAAAATGTTACACAGACATTTACATAGAGAACCCTAAAGTAGGCACATTTGGTTTATTAAAATGAAGAAACAACAATTTCTAATAATGCACTGTATCTTTATGCATGCACAGACCTTTACTAGGCTGCTAAATGATGCAAAAGTCTTAACAAGCATTCAATATTACACACTGTGAGTACTGGGATGAATTCCTTCAGTAAATGCCTGCTCTAAATTCAAGTTTGTGGTAAAAACGTTTGTATGTGCTTCTCTATATTAACCTGCTAACACAGCAAACACTGAGGAAAGCATTTTCCTTTGCTGCCAAATGGTCTGTTTTAATGATGCGTTTGAAAGATCACAGATGGACATAAAAATATATTGGATGTAGTTATTTCAGAGCATCTGGAGCCACACAGCATTGACGGCTTCATTTTCCCTGGCCTCTCCACGCCATCAGTGGAATATAGGCTTCTGTCATATGGAACGTTTCCATTTCAGTTTCGCTCTGAATCGTATTTGTGTCAACTTATGGCAAGCTGGACATGTGTTGAAATCAGACATGCTCCTGCACCTCGTTGCCGGTTGACTGCTTCAAGTGCAATCATACTCTCACCAGGGCTCCTCAGATTTGATCTAAATTCAGTGTTTGATGTTCGAGAGATCCAGCGAAAAAGGAAGTTTTGATAGCTTCCATAATGTTTTGACAGGCTAAAACAAACTGCAGCAGACTTATTACAGAGCTTGAAATTAGTTTCAAATTGTAATTTGTCCAATAAATAAGTTTATGAGCAAATTTCTGCAAAACTAATGACATTCTCATCAGCCTCAGCTGCACTTTGTGTTCTGTTCTTTTTAAGGGTGACATATTATGAAGCTTTTTCAATAAGTTGCATAGGTCTATGATTTCCATAAAACATGTTTTTGAAGCTGTATGCTGGAAATAGCTTTCAGGAAAAGATTCTTGCCTCCCTCTATTTCCCTGTTTCAGTCCCTTTCAGAATGTGCTATTTCTGGTGTCTGTAGCTTTAAATGCAAATGAGCTGCTGCTGTCCCACCCATGTTGCCATGGTAACGGGGAGAGCGTAGACTCACGTGAAAAGTAGTGAAAGTGAAAGTAGCGGGCAATGGCGGCAGTGAACAGACCGAGTTTTTCAGTAGTTAGACCGTACATGTTCGAACCTGAATCGGATCCTGAAGGAAGGGAGGCTCCTACAGAACCTCAGAGAATTCAGTAGGACGCTTCTGAAAGGTTAGTCTAAAAACGTCTTTCTATTTTTTTCTCTTTAGTACAAGCACCGCCTGTACAGGGGGCAGCGTGAGAGGCCCGCAGATCAGACGGTCAATGCTCACGCTAGGAAGCACCAATGCTAACTTGTAGCATACCAGAATGACGGGGAGGAACTCAGCTAAATGCCTCTACCAAGCATTGCCACCCAAACGAAACATAATTAATACCCCAAGAAGTTATACGCGCATGTAACGGAAACACGGAATTAGCATATGTCCACTTTAGCGCGTCTGCTGATTTCACCACGTCACGCAAACCACACAAGCCTGGTATCGTATGAAAGCAGAGAGTCCGAAGGTCCTGGTTTTTTACATAAAGAGGAGGGGGTTTCTAGCAGTCACTGGGTTGCTGAGACATTGACTGGTCTAACTGTGCTGTTAGTCTCGGCGCTCCTTGTCATGTACACATGAATGGGCAGAGCACGCAGACGACACTGCTGAGCAGCACTACTGACCATTCACCTCAGGCTGAGAAGAAGTAGCTAGCTAGAACACACACATTCAAATGTAAAACGCGGGTGCTGTTATTGGTTAAAAATGCTGCTATGCAAGGTTATTTCTTTAGCTTTATACATGCATGATTTTTTTTGTTTGTATCAGTGCACATGTGGAAATTGTGCAACAGTGCAGTCAGAGCCTGAGAACATACGCTGCCAGGAGGTGCCGCAGGTCACATTATCTGTACCTGCACTTATGATCGCAGTGTATGATTGTAGATAACATGCCACTGCAGATACTCACCTTATGTTATGCATAATAGGTTACAAGACGGCTGCAGCAGCTGAATGAAAGGCCTCCATGCATGATCGACCATCCAGGTTTACAACCTGTTTGCCTAAATGTGTTCTCCCTGCAGAGGGCATACAACTCTTACAGCTACTTACCTGTAGCTGTTGGCATAGCTCTACATGTATAGCTAGGATTTAGTGATGTATGACTTACTCAGCTGGAAATTAGTGGGTTTCTGTGTAATGTTTGTGATGAAGAGAGGCAATTGTGAAACAGAATCTGAGACCAGCAAAGAAAGAATCTTAGAGTTTGATGAGTGACGTGTTTATTTACTAAAGCAGATCCTTTGGCGAAGTTATTCCTGAGCTCACACGTCCTGTAGCGTCTCACCTCAGAGACACGAGACACAGTTAGACAGGTATGATGCTCCAAGGAGGAGGTGACAGTTTAACCTTTCCGTGTCAAAAAATGGGGCCTGCCGTGGATGTTTGATAGATGGGATATTTTCACCCTGTCATTACATTTGACATGTTTTGACATTTTCTAAAAAAAAAAAAAAAAAAACATTAGTGAATGAATGAAAATTAACTTTCTAAAAGTTTATATTTACTGTAGCTATGTCCTCTTATTTCAAGGTGTCATAATTGTGTCCTAATTTCCTTCCGGTATTTGTATTTGCACAAAAGCTCTGCAATACTTTTCATGTTTATATAAGAAGAGTGAAGGATTTTTGTAACTGCATAATAGGCAAAACAGGCAGTTCAGGGATTTTCTAGAGCCTGGCCTCCAAATGCTAACGAAAAAGCAAAAATGTGCTTCAGCCCCACCACTTTCTTTTCCTATCTCCTGACTGATTTTTGATTCATCCGTAAATACTCTGGTATGTGTGTGCACGTGGGTTTTGGATGTGGATGATTGGGCCATTAAATGCTCTTGAAACAGTCTGAGCCCAGTGAGAGAAACTGTGTCTGAATGTCAAGCAGATTATTATAAACCTCCAACAAGCTTTACCATCGTTTTGTAAATTAACATTTAATAGACTACATCCTCCAGCTGCCACTTGCCTGAATGTACCCACAGCCTTCAAAAACAATAAGTTGAACTTTTTGTATGAAATTTTATCACCCAGACATGAGTCCAAACCCTGAGGCCTGGACACCTGGTAAACACTTGAAATGTCCTTTGTCGTTTCATGCTTAACTAAATAGGAATGCAACATTTCAACACTTGCATGTTTCAGGGTATCCATTGCAGCCTGTTCAGTTTCCAAGCTGTGCTGTTGATTTATGCATGTTCAAAATTAAAAAGTGGATATCTCAGTTTCTTTTATTTGTAGGAATGCATGCAGTGCTGTTTTGAGAAGTAGTGAAGCCTTTCGATTGAGGGCAATGAACCAGAGCAATGTGTTGAATGTAACTTGCACTTTCCCCTCATTGTTGTTGCAAAATGAGATTCTTCAGCCAAGCATGCAGGGATACCACACACAAAGACCAGATATAGCTTAATGCTCAAGCTAGACAAGCTCTGTGTGTTGTTGTGTTGAAGCAAATGGAAATGACTATTGGTGGACTCAAAATTGCAAAGCTGTTCAAATCTGCTTGAGTCTCTCTGCCACAGACATTCTTTAGAAATCATTTAAATCAAATCAGATAGAAATTTTGCTCTTCTTCTTTAAGAGGGGTGGGATAAGGTTTTCTTTTGCAGCACACGTGACTTTGTAAAAAATGTATGGTGCATTTTTCCACAAAAGCCCTCTAAGGACAGCTTTAAGTTTGGGCTTGTTGAGCAAACTGAAGCATAATTTTTTGATTACTGATTTGGGACAAAATATTTTTTAGTATCTGTATCTATTCAAACTCTATCAATTACCTTTGTGCCCCAAGAGGGTATGAAAGTAACATCAGTACCCCTACCTTTTTAAATACCAAGCCAGTCAATACTTTCAAGCTAGCTAAGATTATAGTTTCTAAATATTACCATAATGCTAAGATAAAGGCTTAATTTGAAGATTTTAACTGTACCCAGCTTGTAGTCATGCCTCTGGTGGGACTGTTCCTTATGTTTTTTTTTTTATAGGATGGTGACGGAAAGTCATGTTTGTTCATTTAGTCATAGCAGACAAACGCTTGCTATGGTTGAATGATTCTCTCCTTTTCCATCCTAGGAAAAAAAAATTGTCCCAAACAGGGCTACGTTATCTAGGTACCAACTGACTGAGCAAGAGTCAGCACTGGTGTTATCTTACAGACATTGGTCAGACAGAAATTTTAATGTTAACAGTCAAGTTTGTCGTGGGGCTAACACATGGGAATAACGTTTTAATGGCAGACATTTTGACTTGTCATATTAGGGGAAGCACAGGTGTAATTCATAACATTAACAATGTGCCCCAGTAAGCCATGGCAGTTTTCTAATCTGTGTAATCGCAGGCGTTGATTGTACGTGGCTAAAATCTTTAATTCTGATGACGTAACTGTCTTTTGTTCTATTAAATGAGACGAAAACAAGCATCATTTAATTATTCGAGCCATTTTTTCAAGGAAAAAAACACCAAGTTTTGCACCTCAATTGTGAGGATTTTCTGCTTTTCTTTGCATGTGATGATAATCTGAATATTTGACAGGTGATTAGATGAAATTTGAATTAGATCACTGTCTGTCACTGGCTAACCTCAACCAATCAGATCAACAAACCATACGATGTTGTAATAGTACTCTTGCTGAAGCCAGTTTGGACAAGAGAAAAAACATCTTTTCCATCAAGAAAAGGCTTCAGTGCCGTTCTTTGCTCTTGTTTCAATGAACAAATACTATCCAGTTCTGATATAATGGATTATGTCGCAGCATCTACTCTCACCTCTTTATGAGCCACCATTGTTGTTCTCCAACTGAACAACAGTTGTGCTGTCATCACACCCAACCACACCCATACCTTCCAGTAGTTCTTCATAGCATGCTTATTGGTCCAGACACTAGTCACCTATAGAGGCTAAAACTGTTTTCTATACCATACTGTATGTTTATTTCTTCTGTAAAGTTGGGCGTTTTAATATGGGAGTCTATGGGGATTGACTCACTTTTGGTGCCAGCCTCAAGTGGCCACTTGAGAAACTGCAGTTTTTGCCACTTCTGCCATGGCTTCGATTTTCAGCCCTGGAGGTTGCAGCCTGGTTTTTGGGGATTGCCCTCAAGCATGAAATTGGCTCTCTGGCAGGCAGGCCTGTCTAATTGTAGATCAGACATATTTGATTTCCATTAGACGGTGAAGCCTGAGAGGAGATAGGAGTGTGTGCAGTAATTAGTTTTTTCAACAGATTGTCACATGCAGCAATCTCCTCTTGATATTTCTCTCCATGTCTCTTAGTGTTTCCATGCTATTTATATATGGAGCATGCATTGCTACTTCCCAATGCTCATTCCTGGTGTTCAAAAGCAGATCCAGCAGGCCAAGTACTTTTCCTTAAAGAGAATGTACAATATTTATAGATGTTTTCACTAAAATCTGTTTCACAATCAAAGGACATAACTGGTGTTATTAAAGAGAGTACTATGCTGACCCATATCCAGATTTTGGACAACAGCTCGAGAGCCCAGCTTACATTGTGGGCTCAGGTTTATTCTGGTAATTGGTTTTGTGGTAGAGTGAGGCTGCAGTAAGAGCATCACAGCGGTGGTTTAGGCTGGACTGAAGGCTGTGGTTGAGGCTCATTGTTGAGACACATGGTTGTTAGTGAAAGCTTTTCAACAACGTCCCTGCGTCATAATAATCTATTAGGGAGGACTCAAGACTTTACTCCTCATGACTCAGGTGAAGTGTCCATGTCCTGCTAAATCAATAGATGCCATGATTGTGTGCATACATGTTCCCATTTACTGCCCAGTGTCACTATTTAATATGCATGTCATGCCATTTGGCTCCTGCCAAATTCTAAGCCTATAAAATCTTTTAGAGTGCCTGCATGTCCAAGAAAATCTGTTTCAGTCACTCTTTAGAAAGAATAACAGAAGAAATAGATACTGTATCTGGATTATTTTAAGCACTTTTTTCCCCTAGACAATGGACCTTTTTCATACCGGCCATGTACTCAGGTACATGAATGTGTTCAGTCAGTTCATTTATTCATTCATTCATCCTTTATTTTAGCTTGGAAATACATTGAGATCTCATTTACAATAAAGCTGAGTTAAAAGAACAAAGAAGTTGAACATTTTTCTACTGTTGGCAACCAGAAAACAATGCCAGACACTCAGTAATCAGCATATATTAGACCAGTGGTTCTCAAGTAGTCTGGCTTGGGGACCCACCGTCACCTCTTAATGACAAGCCGCGACACGAATAGAGGGCACTCCGCTGCATAAAAAATCCTGTGGGGCGGTTGAGTTTAGTTCTGACTGCGGGGGGCCATGGTGACCAAAGTGTAAAGCATCTGCTCTTCATCTCTAATCTGATATGGGATGGCTGTTCTCCCTTCAAGCTCTGAGATTTTCTGGGTCAGGCAGCTGTCAGGCAGCTGTTTCATGCGGAAGGTGAGGTGAGTGGAGGTATGATTTGTACTTGCAGGGTGGTGGTCGCTGGGGAGAAACTGCTTTGGCCAGTGAAAGGAGCAAAGGTAGGGGTGAAATGCTGCTGTTTTTGGTGCGACTTCAGCTAGCAGCAAGAATACACACAGACGGTCCTGTTGGCTTCCTTCTGGTTTGTGGTGTTAATGGTGGCCGACATCAGCTAGCTCCCATGTTCAGGGCTATGCTAGCAGCAAAATCCCCTCATGGCAGCCTGACAAGGAAACTTCTTCCATCTATCCCATAAATAAAATCTTTCACTATTTCAAAACGTATAGATAAAACAACCAGGAGCTGAGAGCGCAGCGTAAAAGTGTGCATTAAAACTGTATAAAAGTGTACATTTTTAACAGAGCTACTGACCCACAAACAAAATGCCAAGGCATGCACATCTATTTCACTCCCATATGAGTGTGATATAGCTGTGTGTTTGAATAATGGATATTAGTCAGTTGTGTAGCCTGGACAGTGTTTGCACCAAACTGCAGCTGCTCTTTATTAACTGTTCTACCACAAGAATGTTTGGAGTTGTGAAGTCTCTATTTGGCGTAAATTTTCCTCTCATTAGGGCTCATTTCTGTTTCAGATTTGGCTTTCATAGTGACTTTTTTGTATAATAGTGTTTGATCTGACACAGCAGTTACTATTTTATGATATAGGAGATATTGAGTATTATACAGATGACCATAATATTGACTAACAAGACCTAAAATATCATCATCAATTAGTCAATAAAATATGATTGCTTAATGTTGAAGCTATCCACATCGTAGTTTGTATTTTGCATTTCGACAGATTGTGACAGACTGCAACGAGAGAAGGTTTCCATGGCATTGTTTTGTCATGTTTTAATATCACTAAAAATCACTTTGTACATGTGTGGCGAGTTTGAAAAGCAGTTATAAATAAACCTAAACCATATTAATATTTAATTATTGAGTTTTGAATACTTCAAACGAATTCCAGGCTGTTGAGTCAGGGGATCATTGAGTCAGCAAGTTGTGTTTGCACATGACATTAAAGCAGCATAAGCTAATAAAAAGCTCTGGCACAATATCTGTCAAGTTTTCTTTTCAAATGATTTAACAGCTGCTGATTTGTTAATGAACCCTTTAAATTTCACCCTGTCCCAGGCTAACTTGTCCACTTTGCCCACTTCAAATTAATTATACATCTTCTTCACACTATTTACTCATCAAAACAACAAGCAACTGCCAGGATATTTTTTCCTAGTTTTTAAATGAATGTTAGCGTATGTTACTATGCTTGACCAGTCAGTAAGCACTTTGGAGGTGTGTTGATCAATGATATAATAAATAGTGTGTGAATGGTCTTTGTGCTGTGCTTGTGCTTTGTTGAGCAAAGGAGCATTGTACTCTCACAGCAGGCCAGTGGTGAGTGAGGCACCAGCATGACAGAGTGGTTTTACAGTGAGACATTCAGATGGACTAACCAGCATCACCACCACTGTAATATCAGTCTGCCTTGAGGCTGACAGGACAGGACTGTTGTTCTTACAGAGGTCATGAGTGACTTCAGGCATCCATTAGGTATTTCCTGTCCAATAGCCTGACCTGACCCCATTTTAAGTGTTTTGTTGTTGTTGTTGTTGTTGTTGTTGTCGTTGTCTTTCTCTCCCTCCGTGGCTGTATTAGCTAAGCTGTATAAGTAGTAAGTAGAGCCGCTGGAGCATGTGATGCATCAAGCCATATATTCTGCACTGTAAGTGCAGTTGCTAAAGTTAGCAATCTTATTTCTGTGCTTGCACTCATGGCGTCAAGATCAATTATTTATGGCAACAAAATTCCCAGTAATGGATGTAAGTTGTATGCCACTCGTGTTTGTGCTTAAAGCTGCCAAATCCTTTCAGTGATTGATCACCACTACATCTGTGTTGATGTGTGTGTGTGTGTCCAAGCCCCTACTCTTGCCAATGTTTGTGTTGCAGCTGCTGCCTGAATGTAAATCAATGTTTGGTGCCTCCTTTATGGCTCTTTATCTTATATAACACACTCCCTGATATCGATATTGTTGAATGCTGATGACTGTTTGTTACTATAGTTGTTGAGAATTTATGGCCGTTGTGTATGACATCACATACCACAGGAGCTCTTTGTGTGATCATGTTTGACGATCTGATCAGGATGCCCGCCTGGAAGAATATAAATAGAGTTTTATCTCGCCTGATTCAGTCTTCCTGTTTGGAACGTGGACTGCTCCTGAGGCTACAGAGGTGTCTGGCTCGGTTTGGCCGCACTGCAGTACTTTCTCAGGGCAAGATTTCAGCCCTAATAACCTCAGATGGGCAGACAGGCCAGGGGGGACATAAGGGATTCAGGCAGGCTCAGATGCATGTAGTTTGGTAAGTGGGGTAAAAAATAAACACCGTGGCTGCAGAACAGTAGTTATACAAGGGGAAAGAAAAGCAGGCAGATGTCTTCTCGGTTTGTTTGCCCACAAGACCACATTACACAGTGAAGGGCCCAGACCAGACTTACTTTAATTGTATATTATAGTCAGCTGAATGGGGGAAAGGGGATAGTGGTTAAAAGGAGATGCCACTGTATTTTCTCATTTATCATTTTCCTGTACGCTATTTTACCATTGTGATCGATCAATGTATGTGTTAGCACTGCAGCTAACTACTGATTTCCTTATCGATTAGTCTGCTGATTATCTTCTTGATTAATTGACCCTTTTTAGTCTATAATATAAAAAAGGAAATGGCCATCACAGTTTCCTAAAGCCCATGGTGACATCATCGAATGTTTTGTCCAGCCAGCCATTCAAACCTGGAGATATTCAATTTGCTATGAATAAACACAAACCAAAGCAGCAAGTCCTTACATTTGAGAGACTGGGATGAGAAATTGTTGTGTTTGTGCTTTAGAAATGACTTGAACAATTAATAATTATCAAAATAGTTGCCCATTAATTAATTGACTAATCTTCTCAGCCGTAACGTCTCTCACTGAATTAACCTGAATAAATAAGCAAAATAAAACAATGTACTATAATTTGATGTACCAAACCTAAAAATCCACCCCTTTGTGTTTTGAAGTCACAGCTTCTTTTCTGCTGTATATTAATGTGTTGTGGAAGAAAGATGTCACAGAAAAATATTGTGATATTCAATTTCAGTTCTTCATACAGCTTAAATGTTGTGAAATCTTGGTGGCAGATCCCAGTGAAACAGAGAAATTGAAAAGTAAAAGATTGATGTGCAAAGCCTAAAAAGAGAGGCGGACCCCTGGGATCTAGAGAAGGGAGAAAAGAGAGGCAAGGAGGGAGAGGCAGTACTAAGAATATACTGAGAGAGCTTCTCACGCTCTCGCCTTTATCCAAGCTGCTGAAACCTCAAGGGGATATCCCACAAACCTGCCTACTGTACCCATTTACACTGAGAGCTACGGGATCCAACTTTGATGCAGAGTACTGTTAGCATTATGAAATCAATCCAACTTTGCAAGCACCCCCATGTCCGGCTGTTGTGTCAAATGTTCTGTAAATTCAGCAGTCATTAGGAAAAGTATGACTGAAAGTCAGGCGCTGAGATCCAGGTGGCTAAGGCGCTTCTGCCGTGATTTGTAGACGGTGTAATTAAAGCAAGCTTTGACATGACTCCCTGTAAACCTTGAGTTGAGAAGTACTGCAGCTCAGCAGACAACCCGTCAGGGTCGTTCTTCACACATCACACGGTGTGTATGCCGAGCTTGCATGAAGACAACAATCACAGCGGATGGCCTCAGGGCAGGTTTTTCTCCTTTCTCTTGTCATTATTTGAAGTGGCTGATTCAGATGCTTTCCTTTGATACTTCAGTCCTCTGTGTCAGATATCCAAGTGCATGAATTCAAAACAAGGGGGACTTTGAAAAGAGAAAATATCAGCTTGGTGCTGTGTATTGTAGAGTCAGGTTTTGTGGTCTTGAGCATGAATCAGCTCATAGATTCTAGATTAGATGTTCTCTTAGGTCTGCTCAGTACTGACTCAGTGGAGTGTAATTCCATCTTTGCTCTTTCAGAGAAAGAAAATATTTGTTATCACACATAGAAGATTGAAAATGTAGAAGGGAAACATATTACTTGTCTTGGACCCCACAAGCTTGTAGTTTTGAAGCTACAACAGAAAATTACTGACTAATGACTCGTTAATTTTGCGTTTGGCAAAGAGTGATGGGAAAACTGAGTAAATAAATTCCAGCTAACAGTTGCTCCTTATTTCCCCTTTTCCCTGCCTTTGCCTGTATTTTTAGTTATTTCCCCTCCTGCTCCCTTCTTCTTCCTCTTTGTTTTATTTTTTGTCCTCACATAGTTATTTCCAGTCATATGTCTTGCAGCAAAAATAGACAGCAAAATGTTAAATGGAGCACCTTCCCCGCTTTGTGGTGGAATGCCTGCCTGACCAGAAATTCAGTGCGTACACTAAGTGGAAATCCTGCAGGTTGCAGACATGCTTGGCTGCTTCAGAGACCGCTGGCTCTGGTTTTGGGCTAGGCGACGTCGTGTGGACGAGCGTTCCACAGGAAAGCTGACGGAGTGGCTGTCTGGTGCAGGGCCCGTCACAGCCGACAGTGGCCCGTGGTGTGTGGTTTAGCGTGAGCTCATCGGACAGATTCTAGTCTCTCGCCTGCACTGTCAACCTGCATTTTCCATGTAGACACTGATTCATCAGCACAGCATCCTGCCAGGCTCATCGTAGGTCACCTGATGTATGAAAAACATTGTGATCTTAGCATGCCTAAAATAGATGTCTGTGCCTATGAGTATTAGTTATAGTGGTCAGAAATAGGATCATTGGGATGCATTACAGGTGCATGGACTATAATTTTCTTGACTGTTCAGTGCACACTGTCATCAAGGACGAAAGATTTGTCCAGATGCTAAATTTGTGGTGTGAGCATTGTCATCTGGCTCGGTGTGTTATTTTGCTGTTATTGTAGCGTTGTGTTTAATGGACTAATGCTCACTGTCACGTAGCTCTGTTAATTCTCCAAACATCTACCTTTTAACACACCACTCTTTAGGTGTGCACAGTGTTGTTCTGTGAAATTTTTGCAATTAGTAGTTGATTTAATCTGCAGCGTCATTCTCACTCCCTGTTTTTCTTTCTGCGTTTGACAGGCGATCACAGGCGAGCTGGAGAGCCCGCTGCCTCTGTTTGTGAGAAATTACGCCACGTTCCACCCGCTTGGTTTTGTAGTTCCAGCCTTGAGATGGCCTAATTCTGTCTTTACCCCATCAAACTGCAATCACTGCTAAGTGATTGTTTGTTTGCAAACAATTTCTCTCTAGTGATGTTGATGGACCTTTTTTCCTTTTAGACAGTTCACCCAAACACAAGCTTGTGACAACCAAGAATGGATGTGCTCATGAATAAGGTTAAAGTCAGGGTATCAGGAAATAAAGACACATTAGGGAATGAGATCAAATGGGCCAAGTTGCACAGGCTTAGTCCCCTGTAGGGGGTAGGTGTGGGTATTTCCCAGTTTGCTTGCTGTTGTAATAGAATAGACAATAGACCTTCCAGGAAACACACTGCAGGGACTAAATTACAGATTGTTCAGGGCTGACTAGCTGCTCTGGTATGGGTGTGCTTCCTGCCCACCTACCTCCAAACCTTGGGGTGAGTGACTACAGGAAATAGCCCCTTATGCGCGCACACACACGTGCACATGTGTGTACACACACACACGTTCACACACAAGCCCTTTGCCTTAAATTTTAGAGGCATAACCTGCGTGACCTCCAGCGTTTCCTGAACCAGTAATTGGTTATGAGCATGAATTATTTTAAACCATAAGGGCTGCAGACACACATGGAAAAGCACTAATAATGAGTACCAGCAATCATTGGCCTGCTTTTTTAATTATGCTCATCTTAAAGGGTCGTTTTGCTGTCATATGACAAAAACGAGTTTTTAAATATACCTATGATTGGTCATGAAATATTGATTATGCTGTGCACACTGTGACACAACAACAATGGCTTCTGCAGCAGATATATTTCAGCATGCTAACGTATGCTTCAAAGTTTGTGGAGTAAGTGTTCATACTTGCTGGAAAGAATGCAAAAATAATATTGCACATAGCTTATGGTGTTATTTCGAAATGGAACAACCGTTTGAATAACGGCACGCTGCGAGATACAGTGCAGTGACTCAGCCAATGGGGTTTGATCAATGCAGTTAAGCTGTAAGCGCTATCGTGCTTGCAGAGAAAATTCATATTTAGGTATGGTTGGAAGCACACATGAGCGGTACAGATATAAAGCTGCAGGATAGAAGGTGTTTTGATTCAGCAAAGCAGTTTTTCATGTGTTTTTTTTCCACATAGATCAGACCCCTGCACTTCTTTTGAGACTCTCCAGGTATGAACTGCATTTGATGTTCTCATTAACTGGATCAAAAGTGGCCATTGACTGGCTTGTATATTAACTTCCCGAGCTGCGAGATATGTATCTCGTACAACAATAGCGTTTATTTGATTCCATTGCAAGTCACAAAGAGCCCAGCTCGTTAATAACGTGTCTCAGTGGAAAAATACCTACACTATAGCAAACATCAGTTAGGCAAGGTAGCACTTGGAAACACCTCAGTATTGTATATTCCAATACAACAACTCCACAAATCACATCACAGACCTGAACATTGAACATTTCTACATGAAGTATAATTTATTGCAGGGCTGGTGCATTGCATAGCATTTCATCGTACATGTTGATTCCATTTTTCTGGTTACTCAGCGCACATTCATGCTTAAAATATGAACGCTAAAGAGGGAAATGAGCTGAGCTGCCAACCTCTTTTCATGCTGCCATCCTGAGGCTGAATGAGGTGTACTAACATGAATAAGGAAGCACTCTGGCTCATGACTCTCCATGTAAAACAGCCAGCACAGGGTGTGAAAGCTGGTTGCTGCTTTTTGTTCTGGGTCACCTTGTACAGGACGAAGTACTCTGTCAGCAGTAGGCAGCAGTGCCTCTGAGGGTCCTTGGCTCCAAAAACTCTGTGCTCCTTAAATGTTCTGGGCTCGGGTCAGACACTTCGATCATGATCAGGCTCAGTCACTTCGTCTTCACCTGGTCAGTGATGTAGTGGACTGTGCTGTGTAGCAGCGACCTCTAGCAGCCACTGTGGGTTCTGCACTTAGAAGCATGACATCTGCCAATGGCCAGATTATTTCTCTTTTTCAATTTTGGCAAGTTTCAGAAATGTTCACAATTTGTCGCTGTTTCTACTAGAAGCATAAAGACAGCTCACATCAACCACCGACCAACCCAGAGAAAAGCTTCATAGACCGCTGAAACAGTGCAATGTTGCTCTCTCTATTTTGATTCAGTGGCAGTAACATCTGGGCCCTCAGTTAGCTCTGGGTAATAAAGGAGGTCGTCCATGGAGACTGGTTGGTCTGGACAGGCCTTTTCTGGAGGGGGAAAGGGGAAATTAATAGCCCAGGCTGTCACTATAAATCCCTGTGAGGCAGGGTAGATGTTCAGCCTCAGGAGAAGCTTTTTTGTTACCCTTAATCACTTTGCTTTTTATATTCAGCTCACCATTTTTCCCGTAGAGGGGTCCAACAATAGTTAATAGTCTGGTGTTCACATTCAGGCTGAATCCCTCCTCTCTTCTGTTTAAATTGTCTCACTTTTTCAATTGGTCTAAGAAAGGAAATCCTTTGTACCTTATTCTGCCAATTCAGTGCTACGTAATTACTTCAGAGGCTTTGCTTGGAATCTAAAGTTGACACCTTTGATGGTGTACGTGTGAAGTGCAGGTGTTAGCACTCCTAGCTGGTGTGATCGTGTGTTCCTTTATGCCAAAGTGTCCATGTGCAATTGCTTTTTGTGTGCTTGCAGGTTCTCAGGTGTTATTTTATCATTCACAAGTCAGAATTTGAACACATAGATTAATCCAGAGTTGGAAATCAACATTGTTGCTTAAACGAGGATCAAAAACTAGGATGAATTTTGTGAAAGTTTAGCTTTTTGCCCTGGCAGCATGTTTTTGGCAAGAGAAAATTCTGGTCACGTGCTTACTTCACCTGTATTGGAGGTTTTGCTGTAAATCAATTGTCAGTGAAGGATTCAATCATTTGTGGAGAATATGATGATACTGATCAGCACCTCATTGATCAGAGCATCTCTTTGTGGTGCAAAGCTGGTTTGGATCAGTTGTTCATGGTCACATTCGGCTTTACTTTCAGCACTCTTGCTCAGCATCATTATTTTTCCTCTTTTGTATCTGTTTCAGCTGTTCTCTCCCTCAGTTCTTTGTTGTAGCATCGTCGCTGAAGTGAGAAAAAAGGTGTGATGAAGATCAGTTAACGCTGACCACAACAGAGCTAAAGGCTGAGCTGTCTTCCCATTGTGGTGTGAACGTTCATGACTGCTGGCCTCCACTCCCTTTAATCACAAGCACACAAACCTTTTTGTTGAATTATTCATTTTATTTTAAAGTTTTCTTTTATTGGAACATGAGCTGAATGTCGTGTCTTCAGTCTGTGACGCTGGTGAGGACATCTTCCGGCTTTCAGGTTCAGCTGAAATGGAAAGTGCTGAAGGGCTTCAGTCAACACCAGTGAGCACACAGTCAACTGTCAGTACAAAGGGGGGAGTGGGAGAAGGGAGAGGATGAAGGAAGTGGAGGTTGAAGGAGAGGGAAAAGGGCACTGTATTTCACAGCCCTACTAATGTTCTTTCTGTAAAAACATCAAGGCTTTGCTTCAGTGCACTTCACAGCATGGCTCCCTACCCTCTGCGTTTGATGGCTGTGTTAGCAGACCACAACACAACACTGTTGCTTTGGCGGGGTCAAATGGGTTCAAAGAGTATTCTGGTCTTTAATCAAACTATGGCTGACCTTTTTTTTGTGTGTGTGTGTGTTTTATAATGCAAAAGCATTACTGCACCACAAAGCGATAATGTTTGTGAGATAATGTTGCAGTTTGATCTTTGAAAGTCTTTGGGATCAGTTGCACATATTTGGATCAGTGTCAAAGGTGTTACCGTTTGTCAAAAGTAATTGTTTCAGGTCCCTTGGCCTACCTACAGGAATATATTTTGCCTGGAGATGCTCATACATATTGAGCATGTTGACCTTGAATGGAAGATTGATCTTTATTCCACCTGACTTGGACAGTTCAGTTCCCTTTCAGTTAGTTGTATGTGATGATGATAAAGAAGACATCGTGCTTTTACTGGACTGTGGTTGGTTTTAGGACATCTAAGCATCAAAGTGGGTCAAAACAAAATTTCTTTGCTCTGATTGCTTTTCCTAGTTTTAAAACATTGCAGTGTCCCATCTGCATGCCTTCCTTCCTTCCTTCCTTCCTTCCTTCCTTCCTTCCTTCCTTCCTTCCTTCCTTCCTTCCTCTTTTTGAAATATTTGCAGCGGCCCTGTACCACCAGCTTGATGGTGATATAATAAATGTGAGTTATAATTCCATATCTTCAAGTGCACCTAATGAGCTCTCTAAATGGACACAGATGAGCAGGTATTCATCTCCCACTACTGCTTCAGCTAATTCTGGTCTTATCTAGTCACCGATTATTTTTATCTACCTCTGCAGCAAAAATGGTTTGCCCTTGACATCCCTCTGCTGCTTTGACTGTTTGGGATGATTCAACGTTCTCATCGACTTTATCATGGTCAATGATATGTGTGCTTGTACGCGAGTGCTACACTTACATTACATTAAACTTTTCCAAAACTTTTTAAAATTTGTTATTGCTGCACCACCTGGTTGCCCAGATTGTAGTGACTGGACTCTGCCTCTCCAAACTTTTTCTCACTGCTTGTGTGCCAGTTGTGGTTGTTCAACATTAAGGCTTGGTCCCCAGTGAGGACCTGAATAGCATATAAAAGCCCACAGAGTCACAGATGAATGACGTTTCAGCTGCTTGTGGAGAGCTCTTAACAATGCCTATGAGCAGTTCTCTCTCTCGCCCTCACAGGAAGATTGATTATTCATGCTGATTCTGCAACTGATACTATTGTGAGTTATGCTGACCCTGAACCGCTAATGGCTCCACTGTCTAGCACTGCATATGTCTCAGCTTGTGATTAAACCTTCCATTCATGTTTAAGCCACTACATACCTGTCAAACACATAGCATTACATGGTATAGCAGCAGAGGGGGCATACATTTTTGATGATTTAAAGGATTGTTGTAACGTCGTAGCGACCAGTGTTGGATCCTAATCATTTGATGAACATATGCCGGTGACATCATTTTAACTGAAGCTGACACTGCGAAGAGGGCACAGCAGAGAGCTCATAATCAAAGGCCTCTGTTTCATGTTGCTGTGAGGCTCCACTCTGACAAATCAGGAAACTGCCATATAAATAAAAGTCCCACTCAAATTACATATGGATGCTGAAGAAGTCTCTTTAATCAGGGAAATGCATAGTCATGCAGCCTTTATGGAGGACATTACTGCTCTGAATCATCTGACAAATCATTATAACTTTGCCTCAGATCATAATTACACCCACATTTTCTCTTAGCTTTGATAGTAACAGGGCTGCTGAGTCCCATGAGTGCCATGACAACCGTATCACATATTGTGCTCACGTCAAAGGATAGTTTACGATGATTGATCTAAACATGTTAGATGGCCCTTTCTAATCATCGCATATCTGTAGTCGGGAGAAATGCTGCATATACTGCACCCTCTGCATTGTGGGTATTGTGTTGTGCAACTCTATATTCAATGAGTGTCAACACATGAACAAGATTATAACTGATTACTTTAATATTTAGCCATATTCGCAGAGGAACAACAGCCATGATGAACATGTTTCCTTGCAGTGTGCGCCATCTAGTGAATTTTGAGCAATATAGCATGAATGGATTTCTCCCAGCCTAACTAATGGCCTATGCTTCTGCTTTTCAATGGACCTTTTTCACATGGTTACTGTTCTGAAACATCCAGCCCTTCTTCTGCTTAGATAAGCAGTAACAGAGCTGTAGGATACAATCATAATTGAAAAGGTAAAACACCTTGCAGACTCTTACATTAAAAAAAACCCACTCTTATCTCACAAACTATGTCTCTGAGGAAATTCAATTTACAATGTTATTGAACCCCTGAAGCTCTCAAGTTGTCCTTAAAAAATATCTAGTGATGCACACAGCACCAACACCAAACAGAGGCAACACTTTGATTCCCCGCAACTGAAAAGAGTGGTCATGAGTTCTGTCAGGGTTTTGTGGTGGGTGTGATCTGCAAAATCAATAGTGTTCAAATCGAAAATTTCCGAAGGTGTTATCTGTGTCTCTCCTGCGTCTGAGGAGAGACCGAGAGGTGGGGGAGAGAGAGACAGAGGAGAGAGACAGGGAGGGAGTGAGGGAGGGAGGGAGAGAGCGAGGGAGGAGGAGAGAGGGATCGTTCACTAGTGTATAATTGGAGAGCAGGAGACTGCAGTTCACATGAAGTTGAAATAAGATGTTCTCAGCGTCCATTTATCCGGATCACCTAAGAGGAACTAGACTGGTGTCACTGATTCAATATCAATTTTCTGATAGAAATTGCTTCAATAACAAATTATGTCTCAGTCATGGCCTGCTGTGGTGAACCCTGTGTTCCCGCTGACACCACTAGAGGTCAGTGTGACCCTGAAGTGTGTGCACACGCCGGAGTGAAGATGTCACAGGCTGCTTGGATGGGTAGGAGGGGAGTTTGCAGCATGCTTTATGGTCATGTCTGCAGCTGCATGGTGCAAAGCTTAGGCTGCTTTTTCTCCTCCAAACAAAATCTCCTTTTCTTTCTCCTCTTTCTGTGTTTCTTTATCCGTTCATTTCAACCTGGGATGGGTTGAACCTATTTATGCAATTTACATAAGCTGGCTTCAGATATCTGTGCTTACCCCTGTGTACTGCTCAGTCAGAGTGAGCTGGCTGTTCAAAAGGAATAGCTAATGACTCCATTGCCCTCATTGACGCATGTCAGTCTATTTCAGGCTCAACCACTAACGCTCTCATACATGGCCAAGTAAGAACTGATGAGCTGCATGCTGGATCGGCCCTGCAACGTCAGCCTGCCACTTAGGTAGTAAGGAGAGCGATTTTCAGGAAGGCAGGGCACCTTATCCTCATGCCTGTGGACCATCACCATAGTGTATATTCTAGCCTCGTGTCTCGGTGCTGACAGCGCTCCACCGATGGAGGAGACGTGTGGGTATCAAACATGTGATCTGACATGATGTGGCAGCAGTGGCATTTCTTCACCCCCATCTTCCACCACCTCTCTACCCATAACAGGAGCCATCCTTCAGCCCTGTCTCCTTATTGATCCCCATTTGGCCAGGGTTCATTCTCCCTTCTTGATTACCCACCAGCAGTCTCCGTCCTAAGCTCGTCCACCGTTGACCCCTGCTCTCGGGATGAGGGGAGCCGTAATGGGAGGGGAATGAGGGTGAGAGGGGAGGGACTCAGGCCATACAAGGGGCGAGAATGAGTGAGGAAGAGCAGAGATAAAGAGACAGAGAAAGTGCGAGAGAGTGATTGGGCAGCTGGGTGGAGACAAATGGCATTAACTGGACTGAAAGTTGAATGCAGGGCAGGAAGGGCACTGCCAGCCGGGGAGGCTTGTGGCCGGCTTTCACATGACTATGCGTATGCTTGGGTGAGGGAGAGTAATAGAATCCCAACGTGATGTGTCAGGATGCTTGGGGAGGGGGGAGTAAATTTAGACTCAGCTACAGGCAGGCAGCTTCACAGGGCTGGGGGGGTGTTCGCAGCTCTCAGGCCTTCTCTGGCTACCCCTCTCTGGTCATACCTACCCTTCTGGAAGAGTCATGGAGGGCACTGCTGCAATCACAATATGAATCACCTCCTTTCCATACCTTAGGAGGCTTAATGGCCAAATGGTGAGATGTATCTCATTGCAACATGATGCCGGTGGGGGCAGGGTGGGAGATAAGTTAGCCACACTTTCTTTCCAGTCTCTGTTAGGGGAGCATCTGTTGGCTTGTGCAGCTATTGGGTTTCAAAAGCAATAGCGCATGACATAAACTGATGTTTTATGATAGAATAGATTCTGCATGATCATGATTGATGCGCAGATGTTTCTCTGATGTCAGTCAGCCAGCCAGTTAAGCTACAATAAAGCTTATTTTCCGCAGCCAAACACGCAGCAGGATATGGCGTCTCTCAATGTGAGGTGAGGTTTTGTCCTTAAACACATCACACAATTCTCCCTCTACATTAAGCCCTATCTGAGCCCGGCAGCCTCCCCCTATCCTGCCTCGGTATTAATACCTCCTTGAGCAATATCAGGTGAAGATCAAAGAGGGCGTCATGACTTTGAAGGGCTCGTATCCAATCCATGCAAATCTGTTGTTCTGAACTATGAAACGATTCCCTTTCCTCTTCACACAACCCTCCAGTGGCGTGACAGTTAGTCATTGCTCCACACTCTCTAATGTTATTGATAAAGGAAGTCATTTTGATAGGTTTGATGCCAATGTGAAAAGGGAATGAAAACGAAGCCGTTGTTTTTATTTTTAGGAGTTCTCTTTATGTGTTAGCTCACGTGTTCAAGTGTGAAAATGAACCCTGCTGTCAGTATCTGTCTTTTTAAAAGTGTTAGAACAGATAAAGGTCTGCTTATGAACATCACATCAGACTATAGTCGTATTCTTTTTTTTTATCCATCCCATCCACTTCCCTTTAGGGAAGTTAAATGCACCTTTTGTGCAACTCTTTTGTCAAAGCGTGGACCTCACTGATGCAGTAAACTGAAAAAAAAGGGAAATCTTAAGTGGGTCAGAGAGGTTTGCTTCTCACCAGTTTGTATGTTTTTATGATAATTTATCTTCACGATTAAACTTTAATAGCTTTTCTGATGATCAAGTGCACAGTAGGCGATAATATTTCCCTCTGTGATAGTTCTTAGCACATAAAGCTGGCATCTGAGCAATCAAGCATTTATCATTTCTCGCTATATATTTCAGAAAAAAATGATTCCTCAACCTATAGAACATCTGACCGTGGAATTATCGAGTCCTTTAAGCCAATTACCTCTGAGTTTATATTCTAATAAGTTGAAACTGCTTGTGGTCGATCATCCAGGCGGTGTTCTTTTGCACTAACCACTGGCAGGCTGAAACGCTTGTTGTGTATAATTGCAGGTTTATGGTATAGCTGTATCATCTCCGACGAGGGCTGCAGTCCTGAATAACAAAGACTTTGCAGACCATCTGTGCAGTTTGTTGAAAACTACTGCACAAATAATTTAGCCATTCAAAGCAGATAGCACTTTAGCTGTAAAAAATAATTCAGCGTTCACCAAATGTTCCCCACTTTTCTTTGGTTGACCACGCAAAGCATACAGACGTTGGAATGGCTGGCGGTTTCGATGACACACTGTGTGTGTTGTGTGAGGGAATGCGTTGTCAACAGGCTTGATTTCTTCTTTGGCAGGGGTGAGTATTTGGCTCCTTGGCCTGAATCTTAATTTCAGATCTTTCTGACAGCCCTGAACAATAGCTGAGCTTGGCTGTTGGCAATCTGATTTTCATTTGAATATTGGCAAATTCCTGCTGGAACTCAGTGATTATGAGTTTGTTTCAAGAAGTAATGATTAAGATAAAAAGTAGACAGTAAGCCTAGATTGCATCTGCATTTTGTTGTAGTACACAGCCATGGTTGTTTTGCCTGTTTGATGTCCTGTAATCCTGTTTTGTGATGAACAGATGATGCAAACACTCGGCATTTTTTGCTTCATTACATGTGGATTTAAGTATCCAGGTGCGCTATGAACACTTCTTGGCAAATGGTTGATAGGAAAGCAAACTGATGGCTTGTATTACTGCTCGTGTACAATATGTTCACTCACCAGTTGTCTGCTGTATTCTCCTTTTTCGTTTTGTTTGTCTTTAGAAGGAAAGATCAAAGTAATGCAGAAGGAATTTCAAAATATTTTTCTATTGTTTGGCTTTTTTAATACACAGCCAAAAAAGTTTTTCCCCTCGGGAAATAAATATTACTTCTGCAATAGAGCTCAGTGTTTGACACAGACAAACAATGCACTGACAAAAAAAAAATGGATTATAGAAATTATTATATTAAATTATTATTATCATTGAAGTAAATGACATTTAGTGGCAGGTGCATAGCAGGTAAAGTCAGTCATGAGGCATTCGTCAGTGTGTCCAAAGTCTATGACACTCTGCATTGTGAGTCATGCTAGTGAGGACGAGGAGCATCAAACAACAGGTTTAAAGCTAATGTTTTCACCATTTGCAGATGTTATTAAGCTCAGACATGCAAATTACACAGCTATAGTGTAAACAGCTATTATCACTGGCAACACATTATGTCTCCATGTCATTGATTTTCTTTTACCTCAGCCTTGGCAGCCCACAGTACTTTCGTATTATAAGTTGAATCAGGGCTTTTAGCCTTTTCCCTTATGTTTATCAACATTGGTCTGTACTATCTGATGTTATTGTGTCTAATGCATCTGTTTTCTGCAGGGACTTTCTATCTGCAGTAAATCTAAACCTCGATTTTAAGCTTGCAGTAAGACCAGTGAGATGTCTTTTTAAACACGCCGCAATCTGTCTGCTGTGTCTGTTAGGACAAATCAGCTCTCGGTACAGAATGTTAGATGACAATACAAGAACATCGCAATGTTATTTGTCTTTAACGCTGACCACTGGCAGACCCAGTTGCTGTCTTGCAGATCTGTATGATCCAACTAACTGGTTGAGGGTCAATCTTCCAGCCTGTTGTGGAAGATGTGAGTGCATAGGTCATCATCAGCTGCCGTGTTTCTGCTTTTGTCCCTGCATCAGTACATACAACTGACCGGTTCCTTTAATAAGTCATTGTCTAGACTGTCTCACCCAGACTGTGGATTCTGTCCTGTGCAGCACTTGAGTCACAGGTGTTGTAGGCTCTTTTTTTAGACATCTTCAGCTCTGTCCATCACGTTGCCACACAACCCAAGTGGTCAGTGCCTGGGTGGTCAGTGATGGTCGCTCAGACTGCAGGTCTTAGTGGTCAGGATGTGAGTTCGAGGACTGTTCTTACATTGTAATGCAATGCTGTTCGTTACCTCAATGAAAGTTAAGCTTGCAGAGCCAGACAAATGAGTGGACGGTGGACCATGAATTTCGCCAACAAACAAATGGATCAAAACAAACCATTCTTCGTTTACAAGCCGAGAAATTAAAGGTTAATGGAGAAGCAAACGAATGTGCTACAATGAAAGTTTAGAGCCTCAAACTTCTTGTTTAATATTGATAGAGTGCATCAGTCTTTCAGAAACAATTTTGACATTTTGGCGTCACCTCTGTTCACTTTTATAACGGATCACTTGGTTCCATTACAGGAACGATTGATCAGCAGCACAAAAATTCTGTAAGTACGGCCGAGCCGGCATTTTAAATTTGTTGCAATTTTAAAGGGTAAGCTGGTTTTACACAGGGATGTGGCTTTCCATGCAACCCTCCCTCTTATTTTTAACACTTTGGGCCTCAATCTCTGCCTGTGCTAGTCAGTGAATTAATATGCATTAATGCTAAGCGCTCAGGTGTGGAAGAAGAGACCTGGCATTTTGCGGGAGCAGCGTTGAGAAAGTGGGCTGTGAGTGATGAGGGATAGGACCGATCCTGACAGTTTGAGTCAGCCTTTATTCAGTGTGCACCTTCTGTCATCATCCACCCGCCACTTCTTTCATCTCTGTCATGCACAGCATGCCATAACTCGGTTAGCAACACCCACAACAAATACAGATAGGTCCTCCCTCAAAACACACATGTTCTGTACTGTGTGTACCTTTCAGAAAAGTGATCTACCATCTGAGAAGATTTCCATAATCTGCATTTCCATAAATCATCCATGTATTCATTTATTTTTCCTTCTTAATAGCTCCAACAGGTATTTTTCCCAAGGCTTTCTTTTACTGTTACCCGAGAGAATTTGCAGGATGCAAGACAGGGTGATGAAGGTGATGCCTGGCTTGAGAATTTACCCCCCCCCCCCCAACACACACACACACACACACACACACACACACACACACACACACACACACACACACCGTGACCAAGGATAGAGGGTGCTACGTGCTTGTCTTTTGTGATATCGGGCTAAATACATAAGATTGACTTGACACATGTACACCAACATGCACATCTGGAGAAAGAATAGTCACCCCAGTCACAGACATACGGTACAGTAATGCACAGCACCAGTGTGTCCAGACCCCGCTCAAGAGCCCCTGTGGAGCTCAGAGAGACATTTTGGTCACCAAGACACCTAAAGGACAAACAGTGGCCAGGTGCCAGAGAGACAGCAAGGCGCCCAATTCGTCACTAGCCCTTGCTGAACGACAGAGTGGAATGACACACACGGAGTGTGCCATACCACTGCCTTCTCTCCTCCTCTGTCTCTCCATCTCTCTCTCATTACATGGAATTGCTTGGAAAAGGCGAACATAGCAATATCATTATTAGTGGGGCACATTAAAATCGGAGCCATGAAGCGTGTCATTAAAAATCCTCTGCTGCAGGCACCTCCAGACTCCCACGTGTTAAAACTCAAAGTGCTTACAGTCTCGCTCTGGATTTATCATCGCATTGCTGAAAGCCCTTATCTGTTTTTCGGCCTGCTTTCTCTCGGTCTCTCCTGTCCTCTTCGAGGGAGACGAACAGGCAGCAGGACTGACTTGGGCTCATCATTCACTCTGTCAGTCCACGAGGGGTGATCAAAGCCGCAGGAGACCTGTCCCATCCGCAGCATGATTTAGCCATAAGACGGAGAGGATCCAGAGATCTCTGTTCCTCAGCGTGTCTGTCAGTGCGCTGATAAATAAGAACCGCGGAGATAGGGGGTTTTAAGAAAGAGGGCTTGAAATGTGTCGTCTCTGTGCAATTGTCTTAGCCTGTTATTTCTTTCGTGGAGGGATAGTGAAAAGATGAGGGCAGAGCAAAAGAGAGACAGAGTGTAGATGATGTGTGGATGTGCCTGAGAGCTGGATTTCCCTCAGTCACAGGGCAGCTGCAGAAGTGGATGAATCTCCTTCTCGCTCTCTGGCAGCCCGCTCGGCAGTCATCATCAAACAATGTTGCTCAATCACCTGACCTTGTCCATGAGGGACTCTCCAATTTGCTGTTATCTACCAAGCTGACTGCAGTGAGTTTCCCCTTATTCTTCTGTATCTCCTTCCCCTCCATCTTGTCCAATGAATCACTGTGTGTGTGCGCGCGTGTGTATATGTGATATGATGTAATGCAATATGTAGTAATTTTTTTTTCAATTTCCAGTTTTGAAGTATACCATTAGACTGCCAATGTATCCATCCAACAGTGGCTGCAGTATTAATGTCCCTGCCAGGACGCGCTTCCTTGAGCTATATCTCATTTCAACCCTTATCAACTGCAAAGCTAAATAATGGCAGAATCTTTTGAGAGACTTGAGGAAGACAACAAACAAATGGCAGAAAGCTGATGTTGCATGTGCGTCTGTAATTCATCATGCCGAAGCTGTCCCTTTATACAAACAAACAGCAGCTACAAATAACACCGACAAAAAGAGCTGTTCCCGAGTGTCTTTGCTATGCTGTCTGACTCCAGACTCTCTTGTTAAGTATAGCCTGCGTGTGCTCTGTGAATTTATATGAAGTCCAGTCGTCCATTTGTAGGGAAAGCCTTGCAGACCCGTGGTGGTCCCTGTGGAGGGTTCAGCGGATGTGGCTGTGTCTTTGTGCGTTGTTCGAGGAATCTTAAGAAGTCTAAGCAGACCAGTTAAAACCTCCAGGCGATGGCTTTGGTGCATAGTGCAACCCATTACGTGTCAAAGGTCACATAAACTTTTCCTCTTTGTACACTGCCAGTACATTCTTCTGTTTTTGTCTGTGCTTCCCTGTGACTCACCCGCAATTTCCTCTCTATCTAAAACCTCTCTCTTTGAGTCCATTTCTCACCTTACTTCCTCCTGGTTTGTGCTGTTTTTACCTCAATTTTCACACTTTGCTCTCTCTCTTAACCCCCCCCCCACAAATCCTTCACTCTTGTCTGCATGCACTTCATCTTTCCTCTCACATTCTCCTATGTCTGCTGACACAGTGCCGAGCGGATGCCTGACACCTGGGGTTGGCAGCGTTCCCTTTCCTGCCTAGCATGGCCTGAAAAATGAAAGGGGAGAGGGAAGGGGGAGGCGAGGGTGAGCCTCGTGCCCCCTGCTTCAGCTGGTAAGGAGCAGTGGGGATTTGTGGAGGTCTGAACACCTGCAGGGGGCTTGAGAACATAGCCAAAACGCTCAAATACACTCAAACATTTGCAAACAGGGGGGGCCTGGCACGATCTCACATTGTCACACATTGGCATTCCTCTGCAGCTGCACACCTGCACATGCCCACGCAAACAAATGCACACACAGAAAGGATATCCATGAGAGAAAAAGACTCACACGCTGTGTATCTCTTCTGCCTGTCAACACCTGCTGTCAGTGGGAAGGTTGTGAGGGTTGTTAAACCTTTTCTGCAGTGTGCCCTGCTGTTTGACGTCAACAGTTTATGTGAAACATGTTGATCATTAACGAAAACAGAAGACCATATCATACAAACGCAGGTCTCAAAATTATTAGCAACTTCAAAGCTACAAATATGTCAGATTGATTTATAAGTGCAAGTGTGCCAAATGTACATCAAAGACCATTTGAAAGGCATTTAACAAAAATTTCTTTTACCACCAAAAAGAATTTACTATCATAGCCACAAGATAAACACTTTACACTCAAATATATGCCCTTAAAATGTTCAGTATTACTGTTCACTCATAAGGAGATAACCAGAAGAGATTTTCGTATATCAACAATGTTTCCCTGTTAATAATAACAATCATTATTTGTAATGCACCTTTCATACAGCTCAAAATGCTTTATAACAAAGTGATCACATGAATTAAGTGCTTCACATAAAAAGACACAGAATGAACATAGAAACAGGAATAGAAAATGAATGTAAGATCAGGTGGATAAAACCCACCTGATAAAAATGGTCAAAATAAGATCAAATAAGGATGAAAATAAAATAAAGAGAATGCAATAATACAACACACTGAATAGTAGTAATAAAACAAAAAGTCAAATTTGAGTACACAGAATGCCTAAAAAAACATTTTAAAAGACGTGCAGCAGTGCATAAGGATGAGGCAAAGCCAAAAGTTTCAGGCTTGCATCAGGATGTCACAGCTAGTTAAAGGCTAAAGAGAAAAGATATGTTTTTAGCTTTCTTTTGAAACTATTTAGTACGCTGGCCTCCCAGTATCTGTAGGTAGTGTGTTCCAGAGTTTTGGGGCCCAGTGGTCAAAGGCTGCGTCCCCAAATTTCTTTCAGCTGTTGCTTGAAACCTCCAATAAACCAGCAAATATACCCTAGCCAAATATTGAAGAAGGGATTTAGCAATGAAGCTTGGTCCTAGTCCATTAAGGGCTTTGTGTTCATGGAAGAGAACCTTAAAATCCATTCTGAATGTTACAGGAAGCCAGTGAAGAGCAGCTAAAACTGGACTAATGTGCTGTCTCCTTTTGGTTCTGGTTAATAGCCAAGCTGCAGAGTTTTGAATGAGCTCAAGTCTCTCTCAGTGTTTTTTCTGGAGGCCAGTAAATAATGAGTTATAGTAATCGATTCAGCTTGAAATAAAGTTTTTCAGCATCTTTTTGGTTTAAAAATAGTCATACTTAAGCTATGTTTCTAAGGTGGAAAACCTTGTTGATGTGGGACTTGAAGCTTAGATCTGAGTCTTGGATAACACTGAAACATGTAACCTCAGATTCAATCCAGGGAGTTAATTTCCCCAGATTATTAAACACAATTTCTTTTTGTTCTAGGACCAAACAGCAGGATTTCAGTTTTGTGCTCATTCAACTTTATTGTCAAAAGACAGTTAGTAATGGAGTGGATAGCTGCAGCATGATTTGGTTGAGCATAACTATGGAAACGAATGGGCAGCATGTAGACGTCAAACTTTCTCCCTTTAACGTATGTTTTAAAACAGTTTAAAGCTGTTGAGTTTGATTTTAGTCAGCAGTTACAGTGCTGTGGTATGTCAGTTGACATTCCTCCAGGATGTTATTTTCTTTACGAAAGGAGTTGATTTGCACTGAAACTATCTTTTCCAGTATCTTACTGATGAGTGGAAGGTTGGATAGCAGCCATTTGTTAATGAGTGCATTACTCTCCAGGTTTCTTTACTAAGGATAAAAACTGTTTTGAAGGCATCTGGGAAGATGAATGTTTGTAGAGATTTATTTATGATCTTCAGGTGGAGATGACAAGGCCAACACATGAGGAGGAGGAGTTCCATTCAGTGACAGTCTTGCAGAGGTCGGTTAATGTAATACAGGTGAATTTTCCTATGGTCACATCTTTTTTACAGTGTTTGTGGAGGTCATCTGTGTTTACATCAGCAGCAATGCTGGCTTGAATGGATTTTTTATTTCATTGAAGAACAACACATGTTCTTCACAATGTGATTCAGATTGTGATTAAAGTCACATTAAAATACAGGTTAAATGTGCTCTCCGGCCCTCATTTCAAAGCCAGACATATCCACAAAATGCTTCTGTGGCTATTTTAGCCCTGCAAAACTCAATTTTCCAGCATTGCAAGTTCTCAAAAAAAGCTGCTGTGTAACAGTAGCCCTCTTTCCTTCACAGCAGTTGGCATCTATACTGTTGTACTACTGCCTCTGTCTGGCAATAGCCTTCCTCACTGTCATTTTTTAAAGTAGTGCATTTAGACCAGTAGCTCCTATGAAACTAGATAGCTATAGATTTCTTCTTCGCATCCATACCTTTCTCTGATCTTCTCTTTTTCTGCAAATTTTTCACTGTTACATTCTCTCCCCTTCATCATTTTTTTCTGTCCAGCCCTCTTAAGGCTGTGATTACCTCCACAGTTTCAACGCTTTGGTCTCATTCCCTTTTCACACTTCTCTTTCCATTGTATACTTTAGCCATGTGCCCAAATGAAACGATTAAAACACCTCATAGGCTTTGGTACAATGTGTACTCTGTATTTCACAAATTCTAAGTATAGCTCAAACTCTAACTTCAGTCCCCTTTTTCTCAACTCCTCATTCTTGTAGCACTTGAACTATTCAGTTCCTTCAAGTTCTCCATTAGTTCCTTTATATTACAGTTTTTCTCAATTGTTTCCACACTTAACACTGATACTTTAGACACAATAACCCCCTTTCGTATTCCATTTTTGATGTAGTGTGCAATCAATGCTCAGTCTCTTTTTATATACTGACTGGCTGTGTGTATGATCTGAAAGCATTGTTTGATTTTAAGCGCTGATGAAATGGTTTTGAGGCGATTGCTTGTTTTTGCAAGAAGAGTTTGTGAATGAGGTATGAAGGTTGGTTTTTGTGTTTAATGGTTTGAGAAAAGCATTCTAGAGAGGTTTTGGATAAGTTCGGCGCACAGAAGGATGCCTCTGTGCATGGCTTGCCCTGTAAAAGCTTAATACTTTTACATATGGTATCAACCTGCAGTGAGTGCACATGTGGATATGAGGAACCAGGTAATGTAAAAGTTATCATTATTTTAGCAGGTTCACTGTAAAAAAGTAAGTTATGCTGACACAATTAATGGCACCCAAGTGTGCTTTTCAATTTATGTATAGTTCTGTGATGGTTATGTCAGAAGCAGCATTAAATAGAGGTACGTAAAGTCAGGTGGAAATAGACTATTAGTGCTGGAAGTAGTTAAATAAAAGCAGGAGTTTATTTGGACCACAAGGATTACATCTCTCTGTGGACGAAAGCAATGTGGGTGAAATAATGATCAATGTGAGCTGGCTTCTCCTCTCTGCTACTGCAAAACTGTGCGAAAGGTCTTTTTTATAGCTACTCTGTGCACATAATCCCCTCTCAAGATGTAAAGCATTAAGAGGAGAAATTGCCGGATTGCCTTCGTCTGCTCTGTCTGTGTTTGACAGTCTGTAGCATGGTTTTTCTTCTCTGCACTGCTGAGGAATAGGAGTGTATGACAACCATTTTTGCTAATTATGTTTTCTAAGCACATATTTCATCTGCTGCTCACTGTTCCCTGTCTGCAATTATCATACTCCCCTCCTCCCTGTTCATTTGGCCCCCGCTTTAATTCTCTAAAACTGTACCACCAGCTTGTCCATTGCCTTCATTTAAAACTTGGGGAGAGAAATGAAATAATAGAGGTTTTATCAGCTATAAATCCAGTATGGCATTACTTAGAGCAGACGGACTCTCTAGAAATTAGCATGAAGGATATGAGCCACATCTCCCGTCAGACTGATGCGTTTCCCGTCGTTCATCCAGAATCTCTTCATCCATTTTCCACTGACTCTGTGACAGGCCACGAGGGTTGAGGCTCCGCATGTTCGGCAGAGGAGGAACACAATGCATTTTTTATCGTTTGGTTTCACGTTAAAACAGATTATGCATTCAATAAGGAAAAAAAAAAAATCAGTAAGTGAATTCTCTCATTCAAAAGTATAACATGTCATGTCTGAGGCAAATTGAATGAATCATACCTCAGATGTCTCTGATTTTTTTGGGAATCTCAGGCAGCCTTTGAAGTCCTGAGCAGGGCTGAGCAGAAGACTGTGAACTTTGCCGACTGGTGATGATATGCCTTTGTCAGTAATGAGATGGATTTTGTTAGGTCATGGGTGATGACAGTTCACCCCAGTAGCACTGGAGCGTTAGCTCACTTCCCAACCCCCAGCGTGCAGTGATCTCTGGTGAGTGTGTTTCCAAAAATGTGCGTGTGTGGCTTGATGGGTGCACAGCTGCACCTTTCCCTGGCATGAGTGCACCCTAACAGATGCTGTTGCATGTCTGTGTGCGTTTGGGGGAGACAGAAGAATTCTGGCAAAGTGGACGCTGCAGATGCCTGTGATTGCATGCTGGATCAGGAGAGGAAATTCCTCCAGGACGAGGACAGAGGATCAGACTGCTGGGCCAACTTGGCACGGTTTCTGTAGCGAACACAGGCGAAGCTTACCCACACAGTCGACCTAGGCACATAGACGCGCACACACACACACACACACACACACACACACACACACACACACACACACACACACACACACACACACACACACACACACACACACACACACACACATACATCAGGGACATCAGACCTGGATCCAATCCAAACCTCTGGTGATGAGTGTACATGGTGACTGCTGTTTATCTTCTGACTGAGGTGATAATCTGCTCTCATGACTCCCCTGAGACTCTAAACCTTCTCTTGCGCTTTAGAGTCAGGGTTGGCCGGGGCTACAGGGGATAGTTGTATGGGGGAGATTAGTTGTTGAAGCGGGGCCTCAGGGGAAGGTGGAGTACTTTGGGATTTGTCCAGCGTTCAGGAGTTCTGCAGCCCTCAATCTCTAGAGGCTGTTGGGTGTGAGGATCAATAGGACCGCCATTCCAAAGAATCTTCTTGCCATGATTTTCTATAAATTGCTCAAGTGTTTTGACTTACACCTGGACTTCATTGGTACAAACAGACTTAAGCACGAGCGAACACCTCGAGAAGAGCGGCTGAGGCTCAGGAGGTTGAGTGGGTCATCCACTAAACAGAAGGTCAATGGTTTGATCCCTGCCCCCCTCCAGTCTACGCGAAGTGTCCTCGGGCAAGATATTGAACCCCAAATTGCTCCTGTGTGTGTGTGTGTGTGTGTGTGTGTGTGTGTGTGTGTGTGTGTGTGTGTGTGTGTGTGTGTGTGTGTGTGTGTGTGTGTGTGTGTGTGTGTGTGTGTGTGAACGGGGAAGCGTAGAATCATTGTCGGGCTGCATCTCTTGTTCTGAGCAGCACAGCCTTACACGGCAGTGTCTGCCATTAATGTGTGAATGTTGACATTTATTGTGGAGCATTTTGAGTAGTTGATAGACTACTAAAAGAGCCAAAAAAATGCAGCCGATTCACAATTTCAGTTCAAATGTGCACAGATTTTTGCACAGACAAGGTGCCTTCGCTGCAGGGGAACGTGGACAAGAAGTGATGTTGCTGGATAAGAGCACAGGCTGGATGGATGCTGGGTCTGTTATAGGTTTGGATTTTTGATGCTTCACAGTTTGCATTAAATATGTAAAAAAAAAAATTCTAAGTATCAGCCATGGCAGCAAACATTATGTAGGCTAAATTGGGATTTGAAGCTGATATGGCATAGATGGCGATAAAGACAGAGGGTTTGGTACAACATGCAGCAGTGAGCTTGCGTACACGAATGGTTACAGTTTGTCATCAGCAGTTTGCAAGCTTGAACCACTCCCAGCCCCCACCCCAGCTCCCCATAGGCACACAGGTCTGCAATTATAATGTAGTTGTTGGATTCATTCACTTGTACTGGGTTGTTAATCGACTCCTGATGCATGTGGAATGAGTGTATGGCATACATATCTGGCATGTGCATCATGTACAGCATATATGTTCCATACAAATGACTCCAGAGAATGCGATTTAGGAATTTGGACATGACTTGTCATAGCTCTGTATGTTTTTTCATGCTTCATTGTGAATTTATTTTGTATTTCTTTTGAATTCTGCATCCCTCCTGAGAGTCCGTCTGTTTATTTTACTCCCACACATAAACATCTCACACACTGGAGAATTAAGAAAAAAGATGAGAACTGCCTGGATATATATATATGTGTATATGTATATGTATATATATAATATAATAAATCCTACCAGACAGTTTTCAGTTACTGACCCTGAGATATACAGGTGTTGAGGTGTATCTAATTATTTTTCCTCCTACCCTTAATGTGGAAACATACAGTGTAACAAAACCACAATATTCTCTGACGTTTTCTCAACACAAATCAGCAGGATCGTTGCAGGGCAATTTAATTGCATTGCCTTCATACCATAAGTCTCAAAGATGAGGAGAATGGTGAGCATTTAGCACTTAAGCAGCTCTTTCTGTCTTGATGACAAAGCAGAGCCTTGCTGCAGGGTGTACAGGCCGCTTTTAATGTTTGGAGATTTGTTTTCCTCTCTTTGCCCAATGAGCGGCTAATCATCGATAATCACAACAAGCCTGCCAGAGGGCCTTCTTACAGTATATCCCTCTCATTCTAACGCTGTGCCACATGTTTCCCAAAGAGATAGCCATCTGTTCCAGGGGCGCTACATATTCTGCTGGAAATATAAGACTGTTTGAAGGGCATGTGTTCTCTTCTAAACAAAAGGTTATTGCTGCCTCATGAGGAGATCTGTTGCAGTTCAAGCTGTAAAATGCGTTTAACCAATTTGTCAAGCCAGTTAACCATAAAAATCTCAACTCGTTCAATTAAGTTTTATTCCCTGTCCTTGTTTGTTCCTTGTGCTTTTTTTTTGTGCGAGTCTTGTTACACGGGAAGTTTTTAATTGGCTCATTTTAATTTTAATCTGGCTCCCACGGCCCCATACATCTCCAGTACTCGTCTGTTTGAAGGAGCCACATAAATTCTGAATTCTGAAATGCCACACACACACGCAGGCACACACACATACACACCAACCATATTAATATTACTCTGACCAGCTATATTATGAACATTTGGCGTTGGCCCATACTTCATATCAGCTCAATTTGTGGCCTATTCTGCAGTCATTGCTTTGAAGTGTGAGTGGTGAAGCAGCGTAGCCGTAGTGGTGATTTGCCCCCCTGTGGCGTTGAGGCTTTAGCAGATAAATGATGTTGTGTGAGTTGACAGTCAGGCTGATGAGATGGAGCAGACCTGTCATTACTCTTCCTCATGAATGAACCTTGGCCCACAGTCGACCTCTGAACCCTTTCCAACAGCGACTCTGGGTGTGTTGTGTGCGCGTGCGTGCAGTGATGAAGGCAGCATCACAGTGAAAGCGTCGAGGCAGTTTTTGGAATCTGCGTTGGCTATTAAAGAAAAGCTGATTAATTACGAGTCAAGGTAAAAAAAACGAACTGTCAAAACTGATGATTTCTTCCTTCATGCTGAAAACGAATATTTGGAGATGTAGGAGCAAGCTAAATGGAAACAAGCCCATTATTGCAATCATCTTGACTGACCAAACTCCATCTCCTCTCTCTTCTATTTCCAATTGAAGATGTGCTCTGTGCTGTAGCTATGCCGACAGCTTTTTTCACTTGCCATGTGGAAAGTAATTGCGTGGTTAAAGCTGTCCATTGAGTTCCGTCCTGCCTCTTATAATTCAGCTTATGCAGGAACTTCCAGGCGTGTGTCTCATCACTCAGCAATGCCACACAGTTTGGCTCTCTGCCAGGGCCGACAGTTAACTCCCCCGCAGCCCCACATCTTACCTTCCACACACATCAGCCTGCAATCAGAGCTTGGCCAAGCCACCCACTGTCTCGAGTTCCACTGCAATTCACTCTGATACGTACCTGCACATTACTCATGCAGACTGATCGAAGTTGTGTGGTTTCTACACTGAGCTGAAGGTACAGTCAAGAGAGGCATTTCAAAAGTCAAGCTCTCTGCTTCAGCTCGAGATGCTATTGTTTTCATTTTTCATTTTCACATCCCCGTGGTGACATTAGAAGTGTGTGTGCGTGTGTGTTTTGCGTTGGCGTGCGTGTCTGCTCAAGCATCCACGCTGCTTGTACACTTCATGGAAGGGGATCTGTTTTGGCTCCTCTCCAGCATTCCTTGGTGGAGGCGTCATGCCCTTCATGCCCCATCCTACTGTGAGCGATGGTGTGGAGAGGAGAAACCGGGTGAGAGCGAGGCATGTCGACGATGTAAAGAGGCGAGGGGCTGAGAGTCCGATCTCACCGACACAGCTGTCGAGGATTTGAAACGTGAAGTTTTCTCCCCTTTGTCGCTGGAGAGCAGGAGCCAGGACACCACTTACTGTGGAGAGGCTTTGGCCTGAGAAACCATGTTATGGGCAAAGGAGAAGATACAGGAAAAAGATTGATCCGAACAGAGAGAGTTGGAGGGACAGCTATTGGGTGCAAACATCCTATGGAGGCGATTACAGAGAAGGGAGGGTCAGAGATAGGAAGAAGGTAAAGGAGGGGAAAGGTGTGCAGATACATTTACACAGATGATGGTCTTTTGGATTACCGTTAGGACTGTGTTAACACAGCAGAGTCAGCAGTATGGCCACTGCAGTGCACAGATTCTTACACCTACCTTCAGACACAGATACGCACATGCAGGCCAGTGAGACATGCATTTGAACCTCTAGGCTTAGTCAAGGAACAATTGATGGCCTGTCAGCTCCGTAAAACCAAGGAGTGATACCTTCATTTTACACGAATGTGCTCCGCTCCACGTCCTGTCGTTTCAATTTCGCCCCTACCCAAACCTACACATACAACAGAGATTAAAAATAGTAGTGGTTCAATTTATGCATTTGTGCAAGAAAAGCAGATTGAGTGTGGAATGGATGGAACGCTTTCTGCAAGCATTATCCTTACAGGGTGTTAAACCTGGGATGGCGTGATTCGTGGAGGCACAGGAAAGCTTAGAAAATGGCCTGCTTCACACTCATTTCAGTAAATGGACGTTTGACATCCCTTCCTAAAGAATGAGTGAAGTCAGCTGCATAGCCTTCAGCGTCACTGTTAGTTAAGTGTCTGTTTTTTATGACAATGTACATTGTTGTGATAAATGCCTTTCATACTAACATTTCACTGTATGCAATAAGTTTTATCTCCTGGCTCGTCTGCATTCCGTGAACACTTGCTGGAAAGCCAGCCGTTCTCAGCTGACTTGCCGATGTGTGCCAGCGCTGGCCGACGCCACCTCATTCACAGCTGTGTGAGCTCGGTATATGCCACAGCTGCAGGGCTCTGCTCTCTCCCATGAGACAAATGATATCCCGTTGCCACACACAGCACAGCAGCAGCTTTCAGCACCTCTCCCCTTGCTTTCTTATTAAAACAAGGTTCTTTGTTTTCCCGGTCCTCATTGCAAGGCCACATATTCTACTCTCAGTCTATAAAAAACGGGTATTTTGAGAGTCTTAAGTGCTCCCCTGAGTTACAAAGTCCATTTTTTTAGGTTGTCCATTTGTCTCAGCTTCAGGAATAGAGGACTGTGTGTGCAGGAATACCAAGGTCAGCTTTCCGCTCTTGTTGGATCTTGAGGAATTGTGTTTGAATGCTAACATGCAAGTGCCCACAAAGCTGTGAGAAGGCTCTCTGTGTCCACAGTGTACAACAGAATGTCACGTATGCATCTAGCTATCATCGTCGTTGCTGCACACATCTGAGCACATGCACTCGTATACACATGCTCCACATTCTGTACACGGACACAAACATGGTAAAAGGCCACAGATGGTAAATATAGCTCATAGAGAGTGAGTGATCACAGTTCAAGCCAAATTACAGCTCTGTTTATAGCAATAGGACCATTACTAAGTCTGCTACGACACCTGATGACCAGAAACCAACATCTATCTCCTGAGCGTGACTCAGTGTGGAAACGTTGTTCCAGCGTGCTGCTAAATGAATGCTGACAGCCATCTTTTTTTTCCATGGCCACTGTTTAGAGTTGGCTGTCCAGTTGGCTGTCCGCAGTCCCTCAGGGAACAGGAAGGAGGCAAGCTTGTAATGATGTAATGTAATTATATTTGTCTTGTTACACAGTGCGTCAGTGGAGCTCTAATTAATTCTGCCTACTAATGGGAGGAACAAACTGTCTTGTTTTTGCCTGATGTGTCACTCTTTGGTTTGTTGTGCTTCCACTCCGTTCAGCGGTTGGCACATTTTCGCTCTATTGATCGCTCCATATTTGCCTCTATTCCTCTCGTTGTCACTGTCTCTGTTTCCTTATTAGCCATCAGTCGTCACACTCGCACACAAACATTGTGCTTGTTCCTCGCCGCTACTTACCTCCTCTCTGTTCCTCTCTCCTGTTGTGCCAGCCACATAGCGCTTTTCACTCTGCACCTGACCTTAACTGTTTTAATGTGTCTTTTGATAGAAATTGAAAACCCTGAAGCTGATTCATTCTGTCTCTTCCTCGCCTTTTAAGTGCTTTGTATGGTGAATGTGCTTTTAATGAAAAGGGGTTCTGAAAAAGGTGGCGAATAATCTTAGAGTAAGACAATTCTGACTAGCATGGTAAGGCTTACAACTGACTGGTAGGACACAGTGTGTGCACTCATTGCTCCCTATCAGTCATGCTCAGAAGACATGCTCAGTCATTGTGCTTGAATGGACATTGACTTTGCAATGTCCCCCAGCTCATACGTCTTCCGGAGTAGGTATGAGCATTTCAGCTCTTATCAAATCTCACAAAAATAAACCTTCAATAGATTGTGCTGGAAATTGAAGACCTATCAAACTACGATCATTGTCCTTGTAGGGAACATGACATTGCCATTCAGAAATAGCCTTTTTGGCACTGGCAGCGGCCATTGTCCTTCAGTGCGCTTATGCAACAACTTCGACAACAGATAGAGGGAAACTTTAGCCACCATTCCTCACAATAAAATGGAAATGAAAGCGGCGGCTGTGCCCTCGTAAGTCATCTCACAGGGAGAAAAGTGACCCCTCTTGTACAAGATTGAGGCGCTAAATCAGCCTGCAGACACCTCCTGCTCCTCTCATCTGAAGGTGCTCCTGGAGCACCATCATTCACGCTGAGAGCAAGTGCAGCGCTTTGATATTCTGTATACCTTGCCTCGGCTGTGTAACTCTTTGCACCCATGTGTTTTTTGCATGCCTGCGTGTGTTTGATCTCAGTGGTGTTCTCGACAAAGAGAGCAGAAAGAGAATTGCATATGTGCGCTGCTACATAGGTGAGAAACGAACAGACACGTTCGCTTATAAGGGCTCACCCATTCACCTCAACATGTTGCCCCATGCTCGTATTGTGGCTTGGCTTTCTGCTGCAACATGCAAGGTCACACTCTGGGCTTTATTGTCTTCAACGAGGCTCACACAAGCTGGCCGACCGTTCTGTAAAATCACAGGGAGACACCTTTAGTGTACTGCTGTGTACCGTAAACACTCTGCTTGAGGTTGTGTTGTGGATGCTCTTCAAATTTTAATAACAACTCCAGGCTATTGGATACAAGTTTTTATATTCTTGTTTTTTTTGTTTGAATAAACTTGTCTCTCTGGGACATTATAATTCATGGGACTGGTTGTAGTGGAGGTTGGGAATATATGTGGGAGAATGCTTACTGGTTGACAGATTTTGTACTAAAAAGAAACAAACATTAGAGTGATATTTTAACTGCAAGGTTTTGCTGACAGTCAGCCAGGAAACTGAAGTGCTCGCTGTTTATTTTTGCAGACTTTTGACCTCCCCATCCTGAGGCGCTGACAGACACTCTCTTCTTACTTCTCATCCTCCGAGGAAAGGTAAGATTTCTGCTTTCACCTGCCACACCTCTCCTCCATCTGCTGCGACAATCTGTTAGCATCACAGCGAAATGAAACTGTGAGCCTCTAATTATCCATGAGGATTCAATGACACTCGTCCTGTATTTCCTGTGTATTGCTCTGTTTATTTAGCAAGCCCCCTTTGGATGGAAAAGCATTTTAGCCTACATACTGTAGTTTCAGCCCACGCTGTTGCCCCTGGGAATGCTCCATGCACTTACCTGTTTAGAATACAGATGCAGCAAGGAGGTGAACCTTGTCCACATTCCAGTACACCTTCATAGATGTGAGGGTGAGTCCATCCGTGTGAAAGTTCAGGGGCCACATTGATAACCACCCACAACTCCCTGCTGCGTGGTACCTGCGCTTCAAAGAGCGGCTAACTAAAATTAGCTGGGTAACAGATAACTTGTGCCTTGAGATCAAAGCGGGGCTGAACTGTCAGGCTCTTCAACGGCGCCTGTGGTGGCAGAGTCAGAGAGAGAGAGCGAGGGAGGCCGCAATGCTATTCATGCAAGGGGATGAGCGCTGAAGAGGCCCCGTACCGAGGTGTAAAGTTCCACTGCAGGAGATTATTCATGGGGGTTTTGTATTGAGGAGGTCAAGGTTTTGTGTGTCACACGTCACGCTCTCAGTCCCACAGTGCATCTGGGTTACTCAGAAACCTAAACATCCCTCAATGGGCATCACATTCAGCCGGATCTTTGTATGTTTGTGTGCATGTGAGAGCTGGATACCTCTTTTCCAGTGTAATGCTTCTCTCTGTGTGTGGTGTTGCAGCCTCAATCCATGTTTCACTGTTTCTGGAGGAGTTTCCATCACCAGAAGGACCAGTATATAGCTCATCAAACTGAATTCACACCTGCCTCAAGAGCAGGCCTCTTCATGAGTGACAGGAATCTGTTAGAAGTACTCCAATGCTTTGTCTCGGTTCCCAATATTTTTTCTGTTGTGTGCACTCTTGCACACAATGCTACCCTGTTCCTAATGTGATCTTAACAATCTTAAATATTTTTACAGTATTGTTTTCATTTCTATATTTGTATTATTGGTGGCAGAAGCCAGACATTTCAAACGTTTATCCATTGTGTTTTGCTATCTATTACATTAATTCATGCATTACATTTAGTGAGAATATCTCACCAAGATGAAATTTAATTAAAGTATCCAAAGTAAAAGTACTCAGAATGCAGAGTGGACTTGCAATGCTACCTGATATAATGCTTGATGCACTGATGTGTTAGCAATATTTTAAAGTTGTAGCTGCATGAGGTGGGATTAATCTTAACTACCTTATATGTATTTGCAGTACTGCTGAATAGCTTAATCAATACTATTTCATTCTTTTATTTATCCATCAAATGTTTGTGTGTAAAATCTTAACCTACAAAGTAACTAGTAACTATAGCTGTCAGGTCAATGTAGTCAAGTACAAAGAGGCATAAAAAGGAAATATTCAAGTAAAGTGTAAGTAGCTCAAAATTGTACCTGAGGACAGTATTTGACTAACTGCCAGGTCCCAGCTGCTCAGTGTGTCTGAGCTCCACTAACACCTTCATGGGTTTAAATAACCTTCAGACTTCCTTTTTTATGATCAAGTGTATTTCTCCTTGAAGGATCAATACACTGTTAATTGTGCCATTTTGCTCTAAGCATTGGCACCAGATTGCAGACACCCTTTTGTAGCAGATCAAACAATATTCTTATTTGAATTATTCCACTAAATTGATTAAATATAGTAATGTGATAAAGTCAGTTCCATATTATTCAAAGCTTTAACTAAGATTTCTCTTGTGGATAAAGAATTAACAAGTGATTATTTTTAAGATTTAATTGAAGAGGCTCTTCCAGACTCTTGTTTGCATATCAAAGCATCTATACTATTTACAAAGCAACGCAAGATGATGCGAAATGTCAACATCCTCCATGTTTTTAATGTTTTCTGCAGGGACACTGTTGTATTTCAGGTTGTCTGTTGTTTACAGCGTTAACACAGAGGTTGAATCTACATCTCTGGAACCAGCTGTATCCTGCCTGTCTCTTTCTCACATGGAAGGTTTCAGAGAGTTTCTGTGCATCAGGAACAAAAACTGTTAGAGAACAAGTTTCGAGTTAAGTGTGATTAAACATTCAGCAACAGTTCAGTCTGGAAGCAGGGTTGTTTGCCAGTTGCTTTACATTTAAGCAATACATCACATCAGGCCGTGATATATGCTCATTATACCACAGCTAAGGGGTGTTCTTCAGCCCGACACACACACCCGACACACACACACCCCCCCCCCCCCCCCCCCCCTTACCGGTCACTAATAATGGCAATATGAAAGAGGAATACACAATAATTTTCATGTAGTTTTTAATTAAACAGAAATGCATATTATCTAATAAAATAGCCCCGCTGTGAAAAAATAGTCCCACCTCTCCGTACGTTAGCTCTGCATGTCGTCTATTCCTCGCCTTTTTTTTTCTTGGGAGAAAGTCACTGCTCAGTCAACTCTACTGTTGTTAACCCTATCTGGAGGTGAAAGGTAACCTTAAACATGTGAATTCAACTCATTTAGTCTATTTGTTTACGTTCAAAACACTGCTGCAACTTTTTGCTACCTACTGTAACAGTTTGTTGTCATGGATACATTGTTGCTTCTCTGACAATCAGTCCCGTAACGTAAACATGCGAGCGCCCCCCCCCCCCCCCCCCCCCAGCTTCGAATGATCACTGACTTTATTAAGCCGACTACGTATTGGCCTCGCTTCTCTCCTTCTCCAGTTGGTCAACCTCACATTTTGGTTTTTTTTCCGGAGACAGGCACTCTTCAATCCATTCATCCATCGTTAGCACTCCCCGGAGATCAAAGTTGACCGTGAACATGTTTGAATGTTGTTAACGCCTTAAAAAAATAAACACCAAAACCAGCTACTTTTTGCTGCGGACTGTAACAGTTGGTTGTTGTCATGAAAACATTGTTGCTTCCCTGAAGCGGAGTGATATGCTGTGATAAGGCGTTTTAGAATAGTAGCTGTGGTATACTCGCTCATTATATTGCAGTTAACAGCCAATCAGATTGCCGGATTTCACCTTTCCGTTTTATCCATCCATCCATCCATTATCTATACCGCCTATCCCTTTCGGGGTTGCGGGGGGCTGGAGCCTATCCCAGCTACAATGGGCGAGAGGCGGGGTACACCCTGAACCGGTCGCCAGCCGATTGCAGGGCCCTTTCCGTTTTATAATCATAATTATTCCATCTATGTTCTACATGCTTGTGACTAAACCCCTCAGTTCATTCAGTTATATTGACAGCCAAGGACTCACATGTTGTCATGTGTGCCTTTCAGCTCCCTCCAGCCTCTCTGACCACTCTTGGAGCACAGTACACAGAGGTTAACACACTGGGAGAGCGTTGGGGTGTGAATGTGCATGGGGTGTCTTAATGACATCCCTCCTGCTGTGCTTGCTGAAAGATACTGACTGATTCCACCAGTGAACCATTTACATATTTATTTCCCCAGCCAAACTGCACCACATACACTAGAGACCTTATGTGCCTGTCTTTAATTGGCTATTGATTGACTCTGCTACGGCAGCGGGAGACAATAAATTACCGCCTGCTTGAGAGAGTGAGGTAGCAGACAAGTTGAGCATGGGGGGTGTCGCTGTTATTCACTGAGTGTCAAATCTGTGCTTGCATTATTTATACATCTCTCATTTTCATTTGTGTAGCAAGGATTGGTGACGCAATACACAATGGAAAGATGGCAATACAGGCTCCTTCTCGGACATGGTTTATTTGCATAGGTCAGTGCACATTGGTTCTGTTTGGAAAGATGGCGTGAGCATGCAGAGAGAAGCATTGTATATTTGAAATGGGGGAGCACCTCAGTAGGCTTTCTCCACAACAGTCTTCATGGACAAAAGAAGTAATGGAGCATTTCTGCATGTTTGTGTAGCTGTTTGCATGTATGAATCGATTGTCTCATAACAATGCAATATGATGATCTGCTCTTTGGAATGAATACAAATGAAATGAAAATGAAAATGAAAAAAAAACATAAATATGAACAAGCTTTTCTTAAGATTGCACCAGACAAACATTTCACAACAGCAGTTGTCTAATAAAGCACAAGAAGGGGGAGAAATTTCTGATTTCTCTGGGCCAGAAGGGCAATTATTCTGCCTATTTATGCATGAGTGAAGCCTGATGTTGAGTAGCTCATCAGAGCCTTATTGAGGAAAAAAAAATCCATCTTAACCTTTTATTAGTCACAACATTAAATCCCCAAATCTTACTCTGTACAAAAGACAAAAGTCTTTCTACTTATCAAGGAACATGTAATGTGTGATTTCAACTTTGCTTATGTAATTGTTTTTTTTAAATGTACCTGGCAAAATGATCATGCTCACGTTAAATTGACATATATGAAAATGTTCTATGATTTAAAAAGATAAAGAATAGTGACTGCATCCTCACTTAGACCATCATCTCGCGCCGCACATTCTCAGCTAATGGAGCCACACCAAAACCACAGTCAGCACCAGAGCACAGTAAAGCGTCACTCACGAACTACCACACACAGATTCTCCCACAAAGGTTAAACAGCCACCTGGCCACACACACACGCACACACACACTTAGCAGACACTTCAACCTCTTAATTATTTCTTCAACCTGTTGCTTTGTTCGGTGAGTCAGCCGTTCGTCTGTCCAGCCGGTGGAGCCAGAGGAATCTGTGAGCAGAATTCCTCAGCTCTGTCATCCTCCAGCCATGCTGCTGCTCTGGGCTGGGAACTATCCCATGAATGTCCCCTCCCGCTGTGCTGCACACATCCAGGTCCTGTTCCGGTAAATGCCAGCTGGCTCAGATGGGCTTTGATGCTAGTCTCGCACACGAAGGCCTTGTGTGTGTGTGTGTGCGTGCCTGCGTGCATGTGCATCCATGTGCTGTGTGCGAGCATGTGTTCATGTTTGTGTGAATGCTGACAGGCAGCCAGCTCGGGTATTGATCTGTAGCCATTCCGACTGGAGCCCAAAGGGCAGGCTGTATCATCTGTCAGTCTACTGAGAAGGGCATTACGGCAGCGCTGATCTTAGATCACAAATCCCGCTCAGAGAGGAAAAGAGAGGAGCGGGTGAGGGAGTCACAGAGGTAGAGAGCAAGAAAGATAGAAAGATGCTGAAAGTGTGAAATAGGAGTTGAAAGATACCGTGTGTGTGTGTGTGTGTGTGTGTGTGTGTGTGTGTGTGTGTGTGTGTGTGTGTGTGTGTGTGTGTTAACATGTGTGGCCGTGGTCTGCCTATGGGCTGCTGAAGCTGCCCTCCCTTCACTCCTCCACGCTCTTTGTTGATTGAGACAAACAGACGCTGTTTCAGGACCCGTGAGTGGAGACAACACTCAGCGCCGACCTTTTCACCTCCATGGCCACCCACACACTTTAGCCCCCCCACTCCTTGCTGCGCCTCTGTCTCTCCCAGCAGCTCTCTCCACACCACAGTGACAACACAATTACACACCACTCAGACAGCGTACAGCATTGATACACATCAGCTAAATTGCACGCACATGAACGGTCGCGTATATGCTCTTCACACAGGCGCGTAGCCCCAAGGACAAATGATAAATCCTAATCATGTGTGGAACATATCGCAGCTCTGCTCATAATGACTGTAAAATGACTTCAAAGGTTACAATATCTCTCTCTAAGATAAGGATGTGATTTGAGCTGATTTCACTGTTTTTTCCCTTCGTAAGAACTTAAGTCACTCTTCTATTTTGATCTTTGTCTAAATTATGTTTTCCCAGGCTCCCCCTGTGTTATTGCCTTCATTCACAGGCCTCCGGTTAAAAAATCCATCCGTTCTAATCATAACTGAGATTGCTTTTGATTTTAAGTTGTCTGAAAGGCACCAAGCCTGTGTTGTTTTGTAAGAGATAGACACAGCTGATTGTATTGATGAAATCCAAGGTCGCCACAACTACTCTCGCATGACTCCGCTTTGCTTTGCTCGTTCACAGCGATTATTCCATTACCCTGAATCTTCTAAAGCCGTTCCTACCGCACATTTCACACACTGATGGGTCTCTGTGTGGCTTCAGCTTAAACGTTTCATGACACCAGCCTCAGAGCGTGCGAGCCGGCGAGTCTCGTGAAATAGAACTGCCGATAATGGATAGTCAGAGGCCTATTTGTATTTGTTTGTCTGTTACCTTTCATCCCAGCTAATGGATAAATGACCTGTTTGTGCACTGACACATGTGCCTTTTGTGCTCAGCTTGGAGAAGCACAGCTGTTGATCAGTATAGATAACTGTGTAAAGGAGGTATGTTGTTATGTTTGCGAGTCATGTGAAAAGCTGTTATATTTTAATTGGCACAGAAATACATGTTATTTTTAATGAATTCTAAAAATCTAGCATTGTTGCCATTTGATTGGTTGCCATGATGTAACATGTACTACATTCAGAGAGTCTCTCTCTCTCCTGTTAAATCCCCAGCTGAAGTCCTTTTAATACCTCTGAATTATCAGAGGCACAGTCTGAACCGCGGTGATCACTGCAGCAGAAACCACTCACGTTGCCTAGTATCCTGCACCACCATGGCTTTTCATGTTGCGGTATCAATCATTTGTAAAGTGGGACTTTTTTAATAATGGATTTTGGATTGAAACTCAGTAAGGTTCAATTAAATTTCAGTTAGGTTTGGAAAATGGAATTGTTTCTTATGAGTCATCTTATGAGTCCAATCTCATATAAATCATTTATCCAATACATCTGCAGTGATGCATGTGGCTGTGAACTGGAACTCACTCAATTCCCACTGCATATGTTCCCCCTTAATAACACCTCATGCCATTAAGACTGTGTGCTTGTTAGCCTGTGTGCCAGTAATCCCATGCAGGTTGTATTTCTATATTTTCATAATTCCACCTACTTCAATTTACATGGCATCTTTCTGCGATTGGTGACAGCCTGCAATCCATGCACCCCACTGTTTTAGCCGATCATCTAATTAGCTGAAGGAAAAGGAAAAAATATGTCTTGTTTGTGTCTGCTAATAACACAACGTGTGGTTTTGTGAAGTAAACACTTATAACAAAAGGTTACTTCCTTTGGAGGAAGATGACACATTTTACACACCGGGTTACCAAATCAACACCATCTCATGCAGCGAGGTATCGACCGAAAACAAGGCTGAGATGAGCCCGATCCTTTTGTAAGAGCTTCAGTAACCACTGAGGGGTCATCAAAGATGACACAGATAATCTTGTTTGTCACAGAAATGCACGAATATTGATTAAAGAGCACAATTTAAGGTGCTGCATTTAAACCTCACTGAGCGGAACTTTACACATAGTATTACGAGGAATGAAAGACTGTTAGAATCCTGAAATACCTCAGTGTACTTTACTTAAAAAAGGCAATTTATCCACATCATTTAGTTTTAGTAGTTGTGTTTAGTTTAGTAGATGTGTTTGCTCATAAAAAGCTCAAATGCAGGTTCAGTTTTTTTAGGAATTTCAGAAGCAGAATAAGAATGATGCAGAATGAAGCGCGCTACTCCATTAATATTGAAAACATGGAAAAGATCAAGAGCTCAAAAGTAATTGATTTCAAATTGAAGTAAAAACTGTGATATATTGTAATTAGCTGAGTGTTTTCTCCCTGTGTCGTCCACGTGTGTGTCGATCTTGCTGTCAACTCCCAGTGAAGATCATTCAGAAATAGAGTTTTCAAACTGTAACAGTGGGGGCTAATCTGCTCATGCATTCCTTTGTCCCAGGGGGGTGGGGGGCTGTGATTCTGCATGGTGTCCAAACAGATCTGAGGGTCGCCATGGTGAGTTGATAGGCAGCCACCGTGAAGTCTGGTGTGTGTGAGAATTTGAGTCTTAGACCTTGGAGTGAGGACATTTTTGGAAAGTGAGAGCATTTTGGCCAGTCCTTACTTTTGGACATACCTTCAAAGGGCTGTTAGAGGCCTAAGACTTGGTTTAAGGGATATCTTAGATTTAGGATTAGTCGCATCTAGTTGCGATGGTTACGGTTAGTGTAAGAGATGAGGAAATGCATTATGTCATGCATAGTGAGCGTCCTCAGAAGGACAGAATTCCAAACATGTGTCTGTGTGTTTGTTTGTTTGTGTGTGTGTGTGTGTGTCTATGCCTCCTGGTCAGAACATGTGACAATTATAAACATCTTTCATCCATTCAGCTTAACAGCTTTACAGTCTGATTCATGTCTGTTTACTCTAAATTGTCTAGCTGTTATACGTTTAAAGCTGAGCTTTACTCTGCGTTCCTTTTGCCGTCACTGTGATTGTACACTCACCTTCATGCTAATCCTCTGACAATAGAGGCAATCTTCATATTTTTATCTTATTGTTGGCACAAGCTTGCCCGTATCACCATTGTATATCTAAATGTAATATTGTGTGTAGAATAATAACCAAGGCAATCTTTTTGGGTTTTTTCATGGAATACCATCCTGGAGAGATATTGACACTGATCTGATTTGAGATGCTGGTATTCTTTTAAACAAAGGATTATGTCGTGATATAGGTCTGTGGCTGCTTTAATCTCTCACTGGTTTGGAGAGTGTGTGTGTGTGTGTGTGTGTGTTTGGGTAGAAGTGGGGGGCTGGTAGATTTGAAGCGATCATACTCTGAATCCCTGAGGTCTGTGTACAGACCACGAAGACAGACAGATGGGTTGTTTTTAGTGATGCTGTTGAATATTGTCATTAATGCCAAGGATCAAATAGGATCAGAGGCAACCTTTCACCTCAGAAGCAAAGTCTCTGACAAAAGCAGAATGACCTGCTTGCTGTTTGTGGGACGTTGCTGTGCCTTTTCATTTGCAGTCATGGATGAAGGGAAGAGGGACTCACCCTGAAATCTCTGTATCAGTATTTAAAACCAGACGAGAACGTCAGTATTGGATGATTCTATAAAACACCTGATCGCATTTAGTAACAGTTTTTTCATTCAGTGCAAACATACTTTTGATTCTTGTTTTCTATATTTTAAAGGTGTGACAGTGATATGGTTAAGGTTTGGGAAATATTGTCGCTTTGGCAAGAAAAACCCCATTCGGACACTTGATTGCATATAAACTCAGTGGGAAGAGATGCATTGGATGGTGCAAACATTTGCAAAGATGCATCTGCATGAGTTGAAAGTGTCAATACTTCACCAATAATGTCACGCTTATCTTGAGACTGTGAATCTGCTTTCTAGACCGTCGAGTTCTGAAATCAGTCAGAGGCAAAGCTACCACGCAAGCACTGCAGGTACACTCCCACACACACGGTCTGTTTGCAGCTAGCTTACAGCGTGCATCTGTACACTACAAGGCTTATGTCGTAAAACATTTGCCCCAGATTAGGGAAAGATTGTGGTTGTTGATAGTAAAAAGGCTAATATTAATTTCTCCTACATGAAAGTTAAACATATTATGGCTGCACTTGAACAACTTGACATCTGTCAGCTGATCCAGTCTGTCTAAACGTACAGACACACTGGATCAGTTGACAGATGTCAGGTCATTCGATCCCGTTCATTTTCTAATGGAGAGCAGGAGATCATGCCTCGGCAAAGTTGACGGACCAGTCGCCGCATCCGAATTTGCATAATCACGACTTATTCTGAACTTTATGCAAATGAGTCTGTCCAGGGCGACGGAGCAGGCTTGTGAAAGTCAAATCAAACTGTCAAACTAGGCACTGCTGATAAAATAGGAACCATGATTCTGTTACTGCATTGCCTATTTCTTAAAAACTTTTAAGAAACACATTTCAGTGCACTTTTTAGCTGTAATATGAGAAAGTTTGTGACCCAGCAGCCATGTTGGAAAATGGACAAACCAAGCTAAGCACCACCCAACTCACACTACATCACTCTCTCGTCTGAGCTTCCAGTGCGTTCAGATGCATCCTCAGCTGATTCTGTCTGAGACGCCTGACACCTGACAACTGTGAGCTCCCTCACTCTGTCCATCTGAGGTCGGATGTCGGCCCACGCAGCGAGCCTCTGTCCAAAGCTGCACCCATCGGTGTTTGCCAGGCCATCTCAGCTCCTCAAGAGATTTACCGTCTGCTTATGAATAGGAAGATTACGCTTGGGGGGCAGGGGTGGCTGGTGTCTCCTCTCGCTGCACATTACCTGCTGCAGCATGTGTACATGCTTACAGTATGATGATGCTTTGTGTGTTGTTATTTCTGCACTGAGGCAGCAGCTGTCCCCATTAGAGCTAGAGTGATGGGGATAAGGTGCAGTGAGCTTTTCTCGTCCCTTGCAAGGCACCCTTTGTCTGGAGATCATCTACTATCCCAGCTTTAAGAGGATTACTACATGTTATGACATTAAACTGGAAGCAGAGTTATCATCTCCTTCTGATGACAAGCCCTCCGCCACATAAGCGGACTACAGGCAGCTATGCATTACCAAGCACATACATCAGCAGAAGTGGGTGCTTTTGGTTGACTGCAGCGTTGCTTAACCTGTGATGTTTGATTTATGATGGTACGTAAACAGTTTTCCGCGCTGCGCAGTCAGTGCCAGTCATGTGTTTAGCATTCCTTAGACATACAAACCTTCTCAAACAGGACTGTGGAGTTATTTAGATTTATGAAGTGCATCCACCGCTTTATCTCCGCGGTGCACAACACATCAAGGTTCCTCCATGGCTTCCTGTGCGTGGTCAAGCATCTTGCATGCCAACACATTTGTTTGTGCTCGTCTCCCCGTAGAGCTGATGGAGAAAGCGAAAGGGGAGAGATGAAAGGGGTGAGTGCGGGGATAAAAGTGCGATGAGAAATGAAAGAGAGGCGGAAGAGGGAAGAGCAATTGGCAGTCGCAGACTTTTTTCTGTTTTCGTTTCCAGTGTGTGTACTCTACATTTCCAGGAGCTGCCACGTACATTGGAATTGAAACCCCAGCTAGCCATGACAAATCTTTTGTGATTCTTATTTTTTCATTAGTCTCCAACCTTTTTCAAATCATGTATTCCTGTCTTCCAGGTGGACCTATTATTTTCTTCCTTCATATTACACCACTGTAAAAAGTCCTCCTACCCTCCGTCACTCCCTTCTTAAAAGATGTGCGAGTGTTTCGCTTGTGGCTTATGAAATAATGAATTTTATTTTTGAAAAAATAGCCCTGCTAGTATTTCTATAAATAATGGTTTGGCTTTTCCTCAGCAACCTTCGCGGCTGAGCGCCTGACATACAGCACCCCCCAAAGTGTCTTCAGAATTTATCTGGTCCCGCACCCAACAGTATTCATCACAATGTAAAATGCCGCGCCTCTGCAATACATCACAGTCCGGCCACAGGGCTGCTGTAAATCAAAACTACAATGCCCTTGACGTCTGCATTAGGTCCATAAACCACTTTTTTTTTCTATTCAGCCCTTGAATGGTGCTAGATCCTTGTTGACCACAGCCAGCATGGTGTGCAAATGTACCATACCTGTGTGTGTGTGTGTGTGTGTGTGTGTGTGTGTGTGTGTGTGTGTGTGTGTGTGTGTGTGTGTGTGTGTGTGTGTGTGTGTGTGTGTGTGTGTGTGTGTGTGTGTGTGTGTGTGTGTGTGTGTGTGTGTGTGTGTGTGTAAGGACGTAGCTAGTGTGATGGCAGGCGGAGACTGTCTGTGTCTCCGTCTGTCCCTGGCCTGACTGAACAATGATTTATGGCCTCTACCTGCTCAGTGGCTTTGGTCCAGGCTCTGTGTGGTCTCTGCGCTGCACAGCCAGACATCTTGATGAGAGTCGTGTCATGAGTCATGAGCCCTGTTCTACCAGGCCCTCGTAGACACTGACGCAGTAACAAGCAGTGACGGCCACATCTGTGTGAGGAGTGATTTGTGGCGTGTCTAAGCAGATAAGGCACTTGCATAGACCAGTGCAAAGCACACTGATGCAGTGCGGAGAAATAGTTTCAGCAGAGGACCGTTGCTTTATTCGTATTTAAGAGCGAGGAGTGTGTACGTTTGACTTTTAGATGGACTTAGCAGCCAGAGATCAGCGGCGAGGCTCAGATGTGTCCAGCTGGTTTCCACATATGCACTAACTCTCTGCCTGCAGCACGTCAGCACGTCTTTGTTGTCGTCTCCTCTAGTCTCTCGTACCCCTGAGCTGTCTTGACTGAAACCAGTGCTTTATGAATTGATGTTTTAACACAGCAAGCCCTTCACTTCCCACGGAGAGTGGAGGGTTTCTTTTTGGAGTGTTTTGAAACACACTGAGCATGAGTTCTTTAGACAAAGAATATTATCCTCACTCTCTCGTGTCATTTGTATGCTTGATGGGAGATCGCTCTCTCTCTCTGGGTTTACAGAATAACCTCCACAGCATTCCTTTGGCTGTCGTTAGCCAGAATAGCCCACAGAGGTACCAGCAGCTGAAAACCTGCTTTGGCAGTGGATTAAATACAAAGCCTGAGGCAGATGGAGTAAAATGCTCTAAATTGATTTGGCCTGTGCTGTTTAAATGGAAAATGCCGCTAATAATTTTTCATTAACACAGGTCCATTGCCTGCATCCTTGGTGATAGTTCAGTAGACCCCCATTAGACTGAAGACAGATTCATTCACTTTAAAAGGCTGGAATATTGATGCAGTTCAAAGGAGGTTGTGTAGATATTTTATGTGTACTGCTTTCAGTGATTCCAACTTTGAAGTGATTGTGCTGTTGGCTCCAGTGATTTTGGAAGGTGTTTATCCAATTTGTGTAGCAGGAATCACAACAAACCATGGACTGGGTTTTAGAGAATATGCTGTGGCATTAGAGACATCAGCAGCAGGATGAAAACATTAAAATACACAAAGCAAAAATGGGGAAAGTGGTGAGGTCAGCAAAGGCAGAGAAAGTAAGAAAAATAAATGATGTGTTTGCTGCTTTGGACCTCATGTAAGGACATTTTCATTTTATTATCATAAATCTCTGTTATTCTTTCCTGTAGGGTTTCTGCATGTGTCACAGGAAATGTTCGATTCACCAAACTCTCTAAACTTGTCATGGATTGCTCAGTCACAGAACCCACTGGCTGTCGTCTGATGATGATTTGGCCTTTGGGGGCAATGGCCAGTCTTTTGGCACTTCCAGTGTAGCCAGTGAATACCCAGGCCAAGATTTCCTCTCCCATGCACCAGGCATTGTTCATTTAGCAAATCAAGACACTTTCCGACATTTCCCCTTATCTCTGTAAAAAGATTTGCATATGAATCCAGATAAATTTTTAAAAAGCTTATGAAAAGCGATAGCTGATGGTGTCCAAGCTTGTTTCAGCCAATGCATTCTGCCTCTTTTGTTCTCCAGATTCTGCATTCACATGCAGATATGTATGTGTTCATAGAGACTTTGGATTGCTTGTTTCGACCTGATGAACGCCATCTGTTCATGAGGAGGTGCATGTGTGTGAGATTTGATCATCTTGATTAGTCGAGCTCTGAAGACGCTGGATCCTACACCTCCCATGTTGCAACTCAGCGGCATCCTTCATTAAACCCTCCCAGCCTGTTAAACGCTCCCTTCTTTCCAACTCCACTCCTTCAGTTTGTAACATGGGTTTTGAAGTCTCAAGCCAATTTCAAGCCCGTTATGAACCGTCCACACCTCTCAGATCGTCTGAGGCAAGTTCTGCTTTCTATCCCCTGAGTCAGTTCAAGTTTTTATTCACTACAGATCGGGAACAAACTCCCCAACAAACTTGAGGTCTGGTACAACTGCTCAGGTCTTAAGACTTCTCTGTAAATGAAATTTGGGCCTACTTATTCGGAAATGTTAATTCTCATTTCATTTGCGTGATTCATCTTTAATTTCATTTGACTCTGGAATCCTATTTCCTTGTCTCTTTATAGTGTGCTGTTATTTTGCCTTGTGTTTCTTTTCTTAATGACGTTTATGTGTTATGCAAAGCACATTGAAGTGCTGTGTTGTTGGTGATGTACAAATAAACTTGCCTTGCCTTAAATGAACCCTGATGGCATCGTCAGGCTTTAAAAAGCTCCTCCAGCACCACAGATGTCAGCATACAACTGTCTTCAGAGGTTCAGTAGCGCTCTTAATGATGAGTCAGCTGACCGTCATATTTAAGATCAGAGGAGTGCCATTCTAAGACATTGTAGTCCTTCATTCAAAGTGCCCCTCGTCCTCTGGAGGGAGGCAGACTTTCTGTAAATGACTTCTCCGACAGGTATGGACCACTTGAGAAAATCTTGGTGTTCTCTTAAGACACTAGTGTGTGCCACTGAAGAACACATCTGTTCATACCAGTGGTTCTTGCATGAGGCCTGAAGTGTGTTTCTCTGCCATGAGTGTCTGCTACAGCAGTCGCTCATCCCACAAAAAAAAGATGGTGTTCAGAGCTCCAGCTCTTGTGATTCCACGCAGTGTTTTCTAAATCTCGACCACCTACCAGCAGCACACATGCGCTGAGCTTACACACCAGCCTCACACACCTGCTCTCCTCTCAGGGCTCTCAGCAGGCCTGCTGCCAGTCTCCTCAGCAGTCAGCCAATCAGTCACCGCTCTGTAGTTTAGATCAGTCAGGGCTTGGCTGACTCAGAAGCAGACAGCAAGGCTCACTGCAGTGATTTGGGAGAGCTGCTCTCGATTGTTTTGTTGCAGAATGAGACATCCCGGATTCAGGGCATGGCTGTTTCATTAGTTTAATGCTTCACCAGGTTACAGGTTTCATTAGCTAAATGCACCATTTGTTCTCTAATCAGATCAGTCTGTATCATCAGCTACCCCTTCCACATGAGGAGATCTCCTGCTGTACACATATTGAAAGTGGAATTTGGTGTCCCGTGAGATTTTCAAACTCTCTGTCACTGCTTTATTCCGCTCTCCATCACTCTCATCTTCTCATTCAAAGTTTGCTTTCTTCCACAAGGCGTGCATGCCAAATATGTCAAAAATTGCCTTTTCTACCGCCTCTGTTCACTTTGCATTCTGTACACTACTACCTGTGTGTTTGTGTGTTTCCTTTTTTCTGTTTTCTCATTCATTCTTATCCAAAGCTGCAGCCATGGCGAGGGATGAATCCACAATTGGCCCACAGTATTTCTCAGAGGACTGACTCCAAGGAGAAAACTCAATCTTCTAAAGCGTTTCCTTCTAAAAAGGCGACTCGGGAGTGACATGAATGCAGCCTGAAAAAGTTAGGCCTTGAATTCAGCAAATTTCTGCATCACCCACTGGAGTTTGGACGGTGATGTGGGTGCAGGGTGGACATCGCACAGGAGAAATCTAAGAAACTGATCAATACTGTCACCAGAAAAATCAAACTTCTGACGGTCTGAAAAGCCACAGCAGCTAAACCTAATTTTAGCCTCTCGTTGTCTCTTCAGTGTTGCTCCCATGGGTTTTCTAGAACCTCTGACTGTCAAAGGGCTGTGAAACCCAAATGCAGGCAGAGCAGGGAGTCAGGGAAGCATTTTAAAGTATTTATTGTAAGTATGATGATTGGGGAAGGGGAAGGGGAGGCGTAGTGGAGAGCCAAGGATCGGAGCTTGATCGAGACAGGAATCTTGAGGAGATTCAGGTCCTGAGAAGTCTCTAGGGGAACTGGACGCGGGTCCGAAGCAGAGTGGCAGGGGTTGTGGCAGAGTTTAACAGGTAAGGGACTGGAGGCGGAGCTGGGGTCAGGAGGGACAGGACTATGAAGACAGAAAAAAGGACGACATGACATGAAACAAATCTCAGAGCAGAATACAAGACTGTCAGAGCTCAGCATATGAAGAGGCAGCTCATGGCTCCACCCTGACTCCACACACCTGCAGACAATCACAGAGAGAGGCGCTGAGGGAAGCCAGAGGTCACTGCAGTTTAGATGAAGTTCAGGATCAAATGAAACACCTCCTCAGCTCACGCTGACGAGATGAAGCTAATTTGTGAGACGTCCTCATAGGTAATTTTGTAATATTGCTCGCTTTCTTTTTATTATTATTATTATTTCCTTCCTCTGAGACTTTCATCACTTGTCTCTCTGTCTTTGTCATCTGGGTCACAGACAAATGATGCAGTGAGGATTTATATTTATATGTTTCATGTGTGTAGGTGTATGTATGTGTGAGGAGATATCAAAACTTTTCAAACTTATAATATCAGTGTTTTTTTCTTTGCCAGCACTACTTTCACAACAGTAACAGATTCATAAGGGTCAGTACTGGTATTTACTTCTTCCTTTGATCAGTCCAGATATTAAATTGTCTTCTGTGCTTCTTGTAGTCCCAGGCATGGTGAACTGTTTTCCAGGCTGGTGATTATCCAGAGTAATTGATACACATGAGAGAGTGGACTCTCTTTCAAAGTGGATATGGTACAGTTACACAAACACCCGAGTAAACTACATAAAAAGGGAGGAAACATTGCATTCTATTTGCATAGTAATTCATTTTTGGCCCTCTTATGTGTTCATAAACCTCACATGAGTGTGCCTGCAAAAGCAGAGAATGATAAATAAGTAATATGAACTAAGCCTGCTTTCCACTGCTCTTCTGGGAGCTGGTGTGTTTTTATGTGTTTCATGCATTGAACATGTTGTGGTCAGGGGGCTTGAATTTACCTTTTCAAACACAAACACACCTCTAATGATAATAATATGTGTTCTTTTTTTAATTATTTTTCTCCATTTAAAATGCACACCCAGTGGAAACCCAGAGAAGGTGGTCAGACGGTGATGTGTTTTGGCTCTGCTCCACCACACTGGATTTACAATGTTGACTGGCCACCTCAGTCATCTGACCTCAGTTCAGCTGATCGTGTGTTTCCTTTGCTTAAAACCAGACTGCAGGCAAGAAGGCCCTGAAACAAGCAACAGGTGAAGTTGAATTCAGTGCAGGCAACACGTCATGGAAAACACCAAGTGTCTGCAGATGTCTGTGGTGGTGAATATTAGCTGGTCATTACTTGCAGTTACATTGACAATATTTTTTCAGCCTGATTTAAATCAATCTGAGTACAGATTGCAACTTAATTGTTTGCATGGACGCTAATAAAGTGATCCGATAACATTCGTTTACGTGCCCTAAAGCATTTAATCAGAATCTAACTTTCTTGACATGTGGTTCCGAAATGGTTCAGTCCACTGTGCGTCTGTCTGCCACAAACAGAGCAATCAGTCAATCAATCAAGCGCAAAGTTCTCATAAATTCGAAAGCTCTCTCTCTTACAGGAACATCTATTGGGTGAAAATGATTCATATTTTTGATAAATATATATCACTGTGTTGTGCTGCTTATTCCAGCAGATTTACACAGACCTGAAATTTAACTCTGTGATTCGTAAAAGATCTTAAGTGGTGTTGTCACATCATACATTGGCCAATAAGACACAGGCACGCGTAAAGTGACAGATCTTTGAAAGGAATTCTGTTAGTTCTCTTTTATGGAGAGCCAGTTCTGATCAATATAAATGTAATGACGGGCCTATCCATTTTAAAGGACAATGCTGGGTCATTTACAATTAGTTTTGCCAGTCATTTATTATTCATCATATGGACTTTACTGTCAAACTGAGAAGACATGCACAGAAAAATGAGACTGTAAGGTGTCATGTTTCTGAGGGATTAATTCCTGGCAGAGACCCCCACTTTCTATCTGTGGGTATCAGGTGAGTGACAGCAAGCAGAGTGTACTGTAATGCACGCACTGATGTGAGACCGTTCCATTCTGGGACCAGAGATGAAGCCAAAATCCAAATGAAGGATGCGTGTTCATGGCAATAGATTGTCAAAGTGGCAATTTGCTCATCTGTCTATGTTGTTTTCCATGTTGTACAAAAATTAATTGAGCCAAATGGCCTCTACTGAGGAGGAAGCGTGTCGTTTCCAAATATGTTGACTCTGCAGGCAGTGCAGACTGGGAGCAACATTTCAGTCTCAGACTGAGCTGGCATTGGTCCCTTTTGAACACAACTGATTTGGCTCATTAATTACCAGACTTCATCAGATTGCAGTTTCTAATGACATCCATACTTTAACATCTGAAATCCTCACTCAGTCCACTTTTCTTCTGCAACAAGGAATATTTGGCATCACAGAATGTAAGAACCTTTTTCGGGAAATTTTCCTATGCTATTGAGGTTTAATTGTAACATGAAACCTTTAAAAAATCATGCATGTTGAGGCATTGTTTTCATTGCTTGACCCTCATCTCCACCTTAAAATGAGTCCAGTCCTCGGTGATGAAACGCCACTTCCTCAGCTCCAAGGTCTGGATCCCCTACTTCACCACAGGATCCTAGTTAGTGAGAAATCCTGCTTCATCCCCTCTGAGTGTAGTTCTCAACACATGGTTAATGAGGGCGAATTACCTTCCTCCCTGCTGAAGGACTTTGTTGATATTTTAAGAAACAGGTCATGGCCATTTTGGAGAGTGAAATGGCAATGATTGTATGATAGCCTTTAGAGTGGCCAAAGCTGACCAGGAGAAGTATTTAAATGCAGTGACATCAGAGTGGGTCACATTGATTGGCACTCTCGAGGCAGCGAAGCAGAGCTCGTTTTCTTGCATGGTCATAACTGTTGGAGTGCAACGTAGGTCTGAGTCACTGTGGGACAAATGAGAGGTTCTTGCAATGAGGCATAATGTTAGGATTGTCGAGGTGCCAGAGTGCTCAGAGAGCAGGTCCACAGCCTCTGTTTACACACTGCAGGAGAGAGTTTTCAATCTGGACGAGGTCCCACGAGCAGACAGGTCTCACACAGAACCACAGCCAGCATCCAAGCAGGGAGATCCAGTGTGTGCCACAGGGGATACGGCTGACTGCACCACTGCCCCCCTCCAGTGCTTTACAAGGAAGAAACAATGCATCAAAGTGAACACAGTGACTGTCTGTTTATCCTGAGTACTCTGCAGATGTGGACTGGGTGCAGGAGCCATTTAACAGTGCCAAGCAACCACTCCACTACCATCAGGCAAAGGGTCCAATACAATAAGTTTTGGGACACATACTTAAAAAAATAGCATTTTGGATACCGTAACGTAAACATGTTTTAATCCTTTTTTCCACTCAACAAAAAAACTGTTTGTGCCTTCTGTATATAATACGCATTTTAAAGTTAAATTTTGAATATTTGATCAAAGATTATGCAGTCAAGTCAAACAGCCAATCTAACCAAGCTTTGAATGCCAGATTGTGATTGGTTCAATATCCACCTATCTGCCAACCGCAGAGCTTACCCCGCTGACTTTTTCATGGCATTCTTCCACATATCGTGCAGTGGGGCTAGATGTAAACACACCTGATATCTTCCTTTAGCACAGGCAGTGCAAGCCAGTAACAAGTAACATACCACAAATGGTATGATACTTTTGGCTTACCATCTAATAGCTGTTGAGGCATTTCACTAAAAACCAAGTGAACCTCATGGTAACGCCAGAGGAAAAAATGAGGGGATTTCAAAGACAGTAGGATTTCTCCAACAGGAATTACTAAATTTCATAGCAATCCATCCAATAATTGTTGAGATAGTCTGGACCAAAATGGTGCAGAGTTTGTTTTCCCCCATAAACTTGTGTTACATTTGAGGGCTAAACAGAGGGCTTAGTGGTTTCAAGCAGGATCACTAGAAAACACCAGTGCTTATCTGTGTCAGAGTATCTGTCCTGGAAAAAGCACTGAAGAGTGATTGAAACATTTACTTATGGATGAGGACAGCAAAAGCACGACTGTACATGGTCAGAAGTCATAAGCCCTCTGGTTAGAAATGATCATAAATGTGACTAAGCCACTGTGGAAGCAGATGGGGTCACATCCACATAAACTGCTAATGAATTCTCGTCATGAATTATTGCTACGTATGTGTTTCAATAAACAATGAATCTTCATTTATGTATGAAAAAGAGTATTGTCAGCATGCATGAGAGGAAGAGGATTTTCTACCTTGTTAGGAAAGTGAGGGTAAGTTCACACTCTGCCACCCTGAAAAACACCAACCAGCTGGTGGTGTGTTGTCAGCGTTTTCCAGCCATGTTGATGTATAAACTGATTAAGCCATTTGATATTTGAGCTCCTTTTTGGCTGTTTGGGGGCTTTTGCATTGTTGGATTTAGGAGAAGCAAACCTGCAGAGCAAACAGGTTTCTTTGTGGAACTTTTGCTCGGCTGCAACCTGTGCTGAACCCACTGTGCACTCAACTTTGCCTTACCCTTAATCTTCCAGTATCTATCTTTAAAAGGCTTGATTCCTGCAAGTGTTTCAATAAGCTGGAAACATAGTGAGCCATACATCTCTGCAACCCAATGAATTGGAGTTGTACTGCCACCTTACCCACACTGAGGTGTTTTAACTGAGAGCTTAGAGTGGATTCTATGCTCCATACACTATAGTTACAGGGTGTATTGATGGTGCACTGTGTAAAGTTTCAGGGGATAGACCTTATGTTGATAACGGAGTACATGTCATTATTAAGTCAAAGGAAAAAAGCCCAAAAGAATTGGATATTATTTGATCAGCTGCAGTAAACAAACCTAAAGGAAACAAGGATGGAAAGGGACAGAGAGAGAAAGACTTGCAAATAAAGTCTTAAATTCTACACATCAGATATTGGCTGCATCTTATCAACTCATTTAATTAGGCTCAGGGATTGATTAGACAAGAGCCAACAGGGAATTTATCTTCCTTTTCCTTTGAAAAGATGTCTAGCAATTACTCTGTCTGTGTGACACTCCCCAAGTTTTTTAGGATTTCAGTCTGTATTTTTTTCCCCTCTGCAGTCTGACTTATTTAAGAATCTATGTCCCAAGTTCTCCCCAAGGTCCATTTGTTTTGCCTCCTGAAAGGACTGAGCCAGGGCTAGTGCAAGGAAGATGTTTGCCCTTTGAACAGTGTCTCACCTTAAAGTAAGAGAGTCACTTAGAAGTAAAGTGTAGCCAACTGTGGTTGTCTTAACTCTCAGCTTTGAAGCTTTTAAAGATTTTTTGACTCTAGGTAGAACTCCTCCTTGCCATCACTTTTTGGCTGGATGGCAGCAGAGCAGGGCCAGCTCTATAAATGACTAAATGACTTACTGAGAGAGTGATGAAGCTTTCTCATTGGCCTTTGGTCTTTCAAATTGAACAGGCGTGAAGGGTCTTCAATTATGTCACATTGATCGCACAAGGTCCAGCCACATACTAGGTTTCGACCTGGTCTGTTTCTTTGAGGGAAATATCCAACCTTCTTTTTCTTTCATTATTTTTTTTATAGTTGTGCAATTTCATAAATAGCTGATTCAGTCTCCTAATATGACAGAATTACAGTACATGTGGACTGGCCTGGGTTACCCTTGCTGATTGCAGGGCTTATTTTACATCGCAGCTCACATCATTCAGAGTAATGGGCCTGTAGATGAGATTTGGCACTTGAACAGAATGGTAGTGAATCTATCCGTCCACCCGGCCCTGCCCCTGTGAGCATGAGGTGCTGCAATGTAATGGGGGAGAGCGGAGCAGAGAGGAGGGGGGGATGTGTAATAGCAGTGAAAGCACATTTCTGTGTCTCAAAAGCTCCATCCCAAGTTGCTTAACTCCACATCTTACCCTGTGACTGTGCCAGCCCGATGAAGTGGATCAGCCCCTACCCCAAAGATGACCACAGAGGGACATTTTAGCACCAGTGCCACAAGGCTTTCCCAAGTCCGAGATACAAAGTGTCACAATTCCACTGCCCCTTATGTCACAAGCTATCAGTCGTCATGTTATGCAAAACCGTTTTGCCATCAGGGAGAGTAGATGTTCCTGCTCTTTCACCTTGAAAAAAATTAGAGTACCAGCCAAGCTGCAGTTAACATGAACTCAAACACGTGCACATTTGAATGTATGCAATGGGTATAAACGGATGTGTGTCTCCTTCTATGTGTCTAAATGAACATGGACTCAGGTAACCTTTCCAGCCGGTAAGCATCAGTGAAGACGTACTGCAGCATGTCCTGTCTCTTCAACTCCATGTCCCGCTGTCACATCAGCCCTGAAGACCACTGTCGCTTATCGTTTGTCACCACCTAAATAAGAACACGATTACCCTTCACATTGACTTTTCCTACTCTATTGACTACCCAGCCTTGAGCTGTTGCCCATGTCCTACCAAAAGTACATTTTGTGTTGTATCTTTAGCTTTCATTAAGACTTAATTCAGTCAGCTTTACAGCTGGTATGGCACTGTGTGTGTGTGTTGTTTGTGGAAACCATAACAGTGCTTGTGCCACACGTCCTACCTGCCTTTGCAGCTCTTTTCTTCACCCCGCTTTGGTGAACAGGCATTTGTTTCTATCAGGGACATTATGGTATGGTCTTAAAACAACATTTGCTGTCCGACTCATGTAAAGAGAGTCAGAGGGAGACGGAGAGAAAGAGAGGGAGAGGAATCATGCAGACGGCTGAGAGAACTGGGGCTGAAACGTAACTTTATTTTGAAATTATATAATGTGATTCCGTGGTTTAGCAGTGATGTGTTTGGAAGTACGGCGTCAGACGTGAGCCTGTGTGACCGCTGACTGCAGTCTCATATGAAAGAGCTGAACATATCACATGCACACACACGCACACACTGTCATGCATACAGCATCTTTGTTATTTGGGATCGCATTTTATTGCTGAATTTGTAATGACGACACTGGGGAAGCAGGGGGGACTACATTAAATGGTAGTAAAGTGTGCAGTAGAGGGGAAAAATGAGATTTAGTCATAAACCCTTTCACTGTATCAAATTTACCAAGCCTTGTCGATCCCATGTCAAGGGAGCTTAGTTCTTAACCCGAATATTAAAATGCATTTGTATTCAGACCATGTGCATGACATGGTCATTGTTAAATGAGCATATAAATATGCAAATGTGAGAAAATGGCATTTTGGCTAAAAAAGAGAGACAGCTTCTGTGTCAATGTGCGTGCATCTGTCGAAGCTCGTAGATTTCTGTATGCTCTGCAATCTCTCAACTGACGTGAACCAGGCCAAGAGCATGAGCAATCAGTACAAACATTAGCAGAAATGACAGGGGTCTGGTGTCACGCGTGTCACCATATCTGCACACATCTAAGGAGCAGTGTGTTTTCTCACTTCATTCATCACTTAGGCAAATAACAACTGTAAAATGTTTCTCTGATGAATAAAACATGCCACACTACACATTGTTATAGGTGAGGAATGCACAGATGAGAGATGAGTGATGCCAACTTGAATATGCAATGTCAAGATGAAATGTTTTTAAATGAATCATGATAATTTCCTCATTTAAAACTAACTGGAGAATTACACTGTTAATCTCGCCTGCGAGACATTTCCACTTGACATGCTGCCATCTCAGAACCGTCAGGAAGAAGATTTCACTAATAATCGAACCACCAAAGATGCCTGTGCGAGAAACGTTGATGTTGCAGCCCTGTGAAAACTAATATTTGGCTCTATTTCAAAGCAAGCAGTGCCAGCAACACCTTAAAGCCAATGGCTGGAAATCATAGGAGGGATGAGGGGGAGGATGCTTCCCCCTCATCTTCCTACCCTCTAACCCTCAGGGCTTCATTGTGGAGGTGTCGGAGTCCCATGATGTGCCAAATGTTTTTGTTTTTTTTTTCTTCCTCCTCTGGCTGCAGATTCATTGTGATTGTTATTCTCTGGCTGCAGAAAATGCAGAAAGCATGCGTGACTTGCTGTGGTGCAGGGAAAGGCAAGAGTTTTCACGTACAGAGTACACAGGAGGCAGGCAAAGTGAGCCTTCCAAATGTGACAGAGTGGGACCTTCCAGGCACAGACAGACAAAAAAAGAAAATCCACATGGATGCACATGAAAATCCGTGAATACACAGTGGTTTAACAAAAAGAGTAAAAAATATACTGTACACACAAGGAGTTACAAGCAGGCATCTTTTTCTCTTCCTCTCTTACTTGCACTCACATACGCACTGTGGGACACACAGTTTGTTTAGCAAGCAATTCACATAGGAATAATTAAAATGAGTGGAGTCATGGCAGCACAGAACAGTAAATCATTAAGTGTAAGCCATCGTGACTTACATGTTGCAGTTTTTTGTACTCACTTTTCACATTAGCAGGCTCTTACAAGCCGTCAGACAGCAGGACCACCATCTTTCATCTCCAAACAGAGAGGACACCAGCAGAGCTGGCTGGAGGAGAGAGAGAGAGAGGGGCAAGTCAGGAGAGAAATTTGGATGCTGAAAGCATTTGCAGGAGATGAGAAAGGGGTTGGACTTGGATGATATATTTTGGAGAAATTGCAATATACAAAAAGTTAGAGGGAAAAAGGATGCAAGGGAAGATGGAAAAGCTCAACGGACATGAGAGAAGGAATTAGGACAGGAGGGCATAGACACAGATGGGGGGTTGAGAGTAGATGGGATTTTGGAAGCAATGATTTGTTTAGCTTGCTGCAGCTGAGTGCCAGCGATGGCGACTGTTGCTCTGGCCTTGGTGAGCATGTCTGACAGCCGTCCACTTAACTCAGTGACCTGTATCACAGCACAGGATCGTAGCCACACAGTCCTTTAATCGGCCAAAAAAAAAAGTTGCTCATCAGCACGAGCGCTGTACCTCATCCAACACACTTACAGCACTGGCCAAAATGTGCAGAGTGGCCGACTGTAATCACGAGGTCTTACCCTTGTTTGACTTTTTCCTGAGTGGGAGGCATGAAGGTGTTAAAATGAGTGCAGGTGTAGTTGTAGCTGGTGTCATACTAACAGAATAATTTCTAGGTTTGTCCTCAACATTTCAACTGCTGTCTTTAATCCACATTTTTCAGCAGTGTAGCCGTCTCTGCAAACATTTCAGCCAGTCTAATTCTCTTATGCATTTAAAGGGTCCATCGCTGAAAATGATTTTCTTGCCTGTTTATAGCTCATTATCAACTGTGAATTCACTGTGGTTGCAAAAGGTTGCCACTGCCTTTCCCTTGTAGTTTGCAGTTTTAAAGTAGGTACTGCTTCCAGTGCTGCAGTTTTTGTGGGGTTTTAATGGCAATAGATGCCAGCATCAGAGCATCTCTGCAGCTTCTCTGATGATGATCAGGGCATTTCAGATTATTTTCTTTATTTTCTGCCTCCCATATCATAAATCTAGATCATTCATTCTCCAGTAAAAGAGCTTCCTCAAATGACCCTTGTTTTTAAGCTTGCGTCACCAAAGTTACTGTGAGATAGCAAGGCAAGTGAGAATGGCAGCACTTCAGAAACCCATGGGTAACGCAGAGGGAAGTCACGAAATTGTGGCATCCATCTAATACACATATTGAAGTGAGTTGTCTATTTTAACCGGCGGTATGATGCTTTATTGAGAGGGTAGCTGAGGGTTTTCAAAAGAAGGAAGGAGATGGAGAGGCTAAGTGACGGACCAGAGCAGCTGAATTTGAACTTTTGAGCTATTCTAAAAAGCTGCTAGCAGTAGACCACTTAACAGATGCCCTTCCCTTGTCAGTAGTTGATTTTTGAAGCGGTGGAGTAGTGTTCAACTCGGTTAAACTTTGCCATTAAGTGAACATCAAGACAACTTGAGTGATGGTAAAGTAAAGTCGTCTGAATATAGGAAGGTCCTTGTGTATAGGACTACTGTATAATCAGATACACACAACTAAGCTTTATGGCAATAGCATTTCTGAGATAATTATTTATGTCTATTACACGGAAAGGATTGGTATGTTTAGAGAGCCATGGTCCCTCTCTCCTTGGTCTCTAGCTGTCCTGCTCAACCTTAAAATTGTTTGAGCAAAGGTGTAAGAATTGGATTAAACTGGGCTTCCAGTCTAGCTGGGAACATGATGGCACTGTAGGACGACAGGCTCCTGATGGCAGGCATTGAAAGTTGCCACATGTGAATAAGTGTAGATACAGCAGGCGAATGTAAATGGCTAAAATAAGGCAAGAAAAGCCTTGTACAGAGTGAACACAACGAAGAAGAGGCTATATGGGGTAAAAGAGGGAGCCGAAGAAACATGACATCTGTGATTACTTTTCCTAATTTTTTGCTAATGAAAGCACACCAGGTGCTTACTCCCAAATCTCTGACTGTTGCCCCACCAAGATCAATTGTGGTTACTTACAGCTCGCCAGTGGAGGCAACGGCAGACATGGCAGAAAGAGGGTTACCGGTGACAGTCCTGAAAAATCCAACTTCCCTTTCAGAGCAGATCAACCCGCTGACATGGCGATTCAGTGGAAAGCGAGGAAAACGAGAGAATACTAGCTCCAGGCTGTCTGGCGCTAGGATGCTGTGACCAAAATACGTACAGTTGCAATATAAGGTCTAGGAATTGGAAACAATGCTGAGAGTAAAGTAATGAGACAGATCTTACTGTCAGAGCTATTTCCCAATATGGCACCTTCCTTATCCTCCTTATCAAGAATGTGGGTTTGGGACACCTCTTACTGGACATTATGATCTTATACATCAGCTTAAAACCTGAAGAGGTAGTCAGATTCCAGCAGTTTTAAGGTCATAAAAGAGGCTTTAACATTCAAAGTCAATGTTGTTATTTGTGATTGGGCTCATTGTTTTGGTGCCATGTTGCTGCTTAATGATTATGTTGATGCTAGTGTTCGTTGTAGCACCAGGGGTGAAGGGTATATTTCACACATAGGCTTATGGGGGCTTAAAATATACCCAGAGCGACACAATGCAAAGTATCAATTCAATTAAGGTAATTACTTATAAAGTAAATGGTCTTGGAAATCCAATCAAGAGGAGCAAGGTTATGGCAAAATTAAAGAGGGAGGGAGTGGAAGTAGTTTTTCTTGATGAGACTTATCTAATGGGACAGGAACACGAAAAACTTCAGAGATGGAGATTTAATTAGTATTCATCTTCTTGTAGTCAGGGTTCTAAGAGAGGGGTAGCGACTTTAATCTCTGGTAAATGAAACTTTGAGCGCACATATGAAAAGAAAGATATTGATGGGAGATTTGTACTGGTGCAGGGATATCTGCAGGATGTTTTAGTTACTTTTCTGAATGTTTATGCTCCTCTGGGATCTGAATGGAAATTCCATAACCAGATCTTTGAATTATTAATCTCAGAGGCTCAGGGTATCCAAATTTGTGCAGGACACTTAAATGTTAGACTTTACCTGACCCTGAATACATTGAAAGTTTGCTACTCAAGAGAAGAAAACAACAGAAAATATAAGATTAATGATGGGGGACCTGGGACTCTGAGCTCTATGGAGGGATCTGACATAGACTCAAGGCTTGATCGCTTTTTAATATTTTAAACAGATTAACATAGGGTGGTACATTTTAATATTAGGACCATGGACTTGTTAGGTCACTCCCCAATTTCTATGGATTTATTCTTAGGTTCTGAAAAGAAGAACACTATCTGGAGGCTAAAAACAGGGATTCTAAACCAAATGAGGCAGTAAATAAGGATGGATGTAAAAGATTAACTTGATGAAAATGATAACAAGGAAGTGCCCTCACCAGTTCTTTGAGATGCATGCAAAGCTGTTCTTGGGGGGAATTATAGGCTATTACTCTAAGCAGGGAAAAGAAAAATTGGATATGTCACGGACTGAAAAAAATATGGAATTTACTTAAAAAGAAAGATAGAAATGGGTAAGAAAAAGAACAAATTAAAACAAATCAGGTCAAGCATTTGAAAACAGCGTGTCTTTCTAAAACAGTTATGAAGAGTTATAAAATGAAACTATAGAATATATGTGAAAATATGAAGATAGCTTATATGTGCAGCCAAAAATCACTGAAACAAAGATGGAAGCCTTTGTGACCTGATAAAATTACATCAAGGGAGATTAATGAATTAGCTTCTACATAGTGAAATTAGGGATAAGAAATAAAAAAGGCAATATCAAATTTAACACCTGATAATAAAACAGGCATAACTCCTCCTTCTTGGAGAGAACACCAAAACAAAACACCAAAAGAGGATAGGTATAGATAAACTTAAATACGGAGGTTATCGGCTGATAAGAGCCTCGAGTCTCGATCAGATGGGTTTGTTCAGCAAAGGTAGACACAAGATAATATTTTGCAAAATAGTACGCATAACTGAACATGTATATATTAAAAAAGGGCAATAATATTAATCTTACATATAGAAAAGGCTTTTGATTGAGTTAATGGGTAATTTTTATATCGAATATGACAGAAATTTGGATTTCATCACACCTTTATTAAAATTGTTCAAATTGTAATAGCCCGAGGACAAGAATAACAATAAGAATACTGTCCTTATTTGCAGATGACATTTTAATTTATTTATCAAACCCAGAGAGGTCAATTCGGATATCATTGACTTCGGTGTTTTTACGTCCATCTCAGGTTCTGAATTGAATATTCCAAAGACCACTCCCTTGCCTTGAGGGTCTTGTTTTGTAGCTTCAATTCTGATTACCAAACAAGATGGAGAGAAATTGAAGAAAACATGTCTGGCTGGCATCATACCAATTCAGTCACAAGGTGCTCTCATGGCCCTGTCTTTACCCCAAAGAAATTGGATGCAAGCCCTAAGAGATGGGCTAACCTCTCATCAAACCTGCCTTTTTAGTAGGGGGACATTTTCAGACATTGAAAAGACGATACAGGTTAAATAATAATGATATCTCCAGATTTCTTCAGGTACGCCATCACATAAACGGTTCTATGTTATGAAATTGAAAGATGTTTGAAAACAAGTGATTGAAAGACAGATTCATGGCTTAAAGTAATTTCTATATTGACTCTATAGGGAACTTCTGGAGATTGAAATAAAAAGTACCACCTACATAAAACATAAATGGGAAATAAAACTAACTGTTGCAGTCTGGATGAAGTCTGGACAAAATATTGTGAATTTCAATGAAGGATATCAAGCTCAACCTTCCAGAGAGCATTTGGCTGGAAGAGTCTTTGTACACATTTTATCACACCTGTCCAGAAGCCTCACCACTCTGCTGCAGAAGGAACTGTGGCTCCCAGGAAGCCAGTCGCCACCATTTGTTTTGGGGCTGTCCAAAAGTAAACACTTATTGGTGCATGATTTAAACAGAATTAGTGACTACATTTAAATATAATGTGTATAAAATGTAATTCAAATATTTAAACAAAATACTTAGTTGGAATATTGAGTTAGCCATTAGAAAAGCAATCACAATTAATGGTATAGGCCAAGGGTTGCTATGATATTATTTGTGAAATTTTTGGAACGGAAAGAATCACCTTCACTGTAGGCTTCATCAATCAACTTTTGAGACAAGTGGAGTGTTTTATTAATCTGGGGAGATTTATGCTGTAGTAACCCCAGTCAACACATTACACAAGTTATACTCAAGATCAGTAAATGAAACATACTGTTTGAAAGTACAAATAATAAAGCGTAAATCTAACCTCTGTGTTTCTCATCCAAGTATGTTTTTCTATAAGCAACCAAACCAGGTCTGCGTCTGCGTGGATCATCAACTGGTGAAGATGTTAGCTTTTTGCCTAGGACCTGTTGGCTTTGGTCTTTTGGCATGATATCATATATAGCCGTCAAGTAGGACATTTTTACATGAGTGTCGTTTAAAAAGTAGCCGGAGACAGGTTTTCAACCGGCACAGAGTTAATGTTCATTAGCTAATGCTAGCTAGCTAAAACTGATAAAATCTTCTTGGTAAACATCATTAACCTTCGGTTTCGCTTTTGGTTTCTCGTGGGACTCAAACCCAGGTCAAAACCAGGTATTTGTTTGACCCATCCACTCCACCTCCTCCACTGGGGAATATTGCCACAGATGGGTCAACAGTTACATAAAAGTGGTTCTCATACAGGCGCTGAACCTTGTGCGTCTGAGGGACATGACAAAGCATCATTTGACACTCTGGGAATGAGACCAGGCTCAGGAGTGAGAAACTTGTATTTGTCTACCTGGGTCTGAAACCAAGGACCCATGGTTTCAGTTGTAAACAACAAAATCAGATTTTCATATGTTCTGTAGAAGAACGTTAAGCTTGAATGGTGCAGCAACAGGAACTAAAGAGAGCAATCAATTATGCACAAGGATACATTAAAACCATCTTTGATGTCACAGTGACCTGTGGGATAGAGCTGGAGAGGTCGTCTGTGGAAAAAGTTTGATTAGTGCTGGAGGATAATGATATGGTTAACTGGGCAAACAAAGACTATTGTAAGCACAGTAACCAGTTATGCAGAGGGGTCTGTAGACAGCGAGCTTAAACACTGTAGATAGCTAAATTGAGGAGGGACAACTTGCCAGCTGGTGCCTTTAACCCATTATTTATTAGCTGCTGCTGTACTGTATGATAGAGCATACAACCATAAAATGAGTATGTAAAAGATAAATTGAAAGAATCTTCAGTATACCCCCTCAACACACTGTACAATCTTTTCTTCTTTGTAGGCTATGACTATGGGAAGATTATTTTACTCCTCAGCCATAGTATATGTAGGATGAGATAGATAAAAAAAAATGTGAAATGACATTGTCCTTTCTTTTCTTGGCATGCTTTTTGGTGAAACACTTGATCAGCATGACACAAACTCCATGTCTTAAATATTTCACGCTATGATTCACCAGTGTACTGGTATATTGTGTGGGGGGAACAACCAGAGAACTACAAAGAAAACTGCATTGCAGTGTTATTCCATGAGAGTGGATGTATATTATTCTGTCATCTCGCATTTGCCAGATAAACTTGTCGATACCTGGGTCTTGGTGGGACTTGAGATCTGGGTGCCAACCTTGTAATGAGTATCCCTTGGGCCTGGACCCGAGCCTGCACTCAAGACTGCGTTAAGCATTGATGCATGGGTGGGGAGGGCCAGCTAAATGAAGGTCCTGGCAGAGAGCTCTTGTCCACACTGTAATCACAACTCTATCTGGCTCAATTTGTGCAGCGTGCTGAGCTCAGATTTCTCTTATCAGGGAAAGGCATAGTCCAGAGGGCACTCAGCTCAAACCCATGCATTAATCCTCCCATGTGGATAGGGCTCAATCTCCAGAGATGACACTGCGTATGCTCTGATCCCTCTTAGTTTGCTGTGATCATTCTGGCTCATCCTGCTTCACGTGTTTACCTTTAGCCACAGTGTCCTCATAGACATGAGAGTTCTGCTTAATATGAAATAATGAGGACTTCTCTCATTCATTTTCAAGCCCGGCGGGCAAATGTGTATCAGCAAATAATAGCATGTAATGAGTCACCTTAAAGCTTAGTTGCCAACAGAGGACCGACATTATTCGCTTAATCAGCATTGTAATGCAGTGCAAAATATACAGTAGCTTTCATAATTCTGTTCATAATTAGAATATAATAGGTGAAAAATGAGTAGCATCAGACATCATAAGCCAATTAATAATTTGCTCCTTAGCTCACCCAATGCCCTGCATCTGTGCTGTGGTTATGCAGCCCTAGACCACAACACATCTGCACAGACAGACTGATCCACCTCTTTATTCTCACCTTGTCCTATGTGTGCCTGTGCAAGCACAACCATAGTTTTTAAGTAAGTAGGTGTGTGTGATTTTATGTGTTTAGAATGTTAGTTGTTAATTACACCCCATTTATTTTTTGCACAATGGATCTCGATTTCCTAACGGGATGCCTGGCTGTGTAATCGCTTTCCTACGTTTCCCAGTATGAGCCGAATCAAATCTGTGTCACATGGAGCATCCTCCACATTTGTTTTACTTAGCAAAATATCTATGCCCTGCAGCTATGTTTGCCCCACTGGATGCACTGTATAGAGGAAATTCATGAGCAGCAGGAAAAAATTAAGTGTAAGCTAACATTTTGAAGAATACCTAGTAATTACTCATCCTGCATCCCATTACATAGAGTCGATGACTCTGGACTCCCACAGTGCACTTGATTATTTCACCAGCCATTTTTGGAAAAAAATTATAACACAAGGGAACTAAATGGAGACATTTCATTATCGCTGATGCCTCCAGCACAACAGTGCTGTCTAATCGCATGGCTCTGTCTTTGTGTCCTCTTCATGCTTTATCTCCACGTTATCTGTTGTGACTGGTTTGTCAAACCCACTACAGATGGAGAACGCTGTAAGGCCCCTCTCTCTGTTCCAATTCCTTGTCAGAGTAGTTCAAAGCTAATTTAATTTTCTCTATTTGGTATATTCCTCATTCTCTGTACCCCAGCCCCAGTCAACATTAAGCAGAAATATGGTGGCAACATTTAGGGTCAGAGGGATGATGATGGGCAGGAGTCCTGCCAGAGTTAAAATGGAGGAATGGGATGTGAAGTTGCAGGCAATTGTTGAAAAAACAGGAACCTCTGACCCTGATTTCCAGGCTGTCACAGATGTCGACACCCTGCAGATTCAGCTTGTCATTGTAATGGGGACATTCAAACCCTCAATGTCACTCCATCCCGCCTGGAGCTTAGAAGGCACCTAAATCTAGACTCAGATCAGGAATGCATTAGATATCTTACAGTGGAGCTAACACGGCCACGTGACCCAAACGCTGATCCCAGATCAGTCCTTCTATTCCTAGTAGCGTTGTGAATACGAGCCCGGAGGTTGGTTTAATAGCGTGTATCACATATCCATAAAAGCTCCGGGTCTGGATGTGTCAGCCTTACTGTGATTTGTGGAGACAGTCATAGCTCATAGAGCTCATAGAGGCTGCCTTTTGATGATTTCTTGGAGACAGCTGAAAAAAAAAAAAGCTTAGTGAAAACAAAGGTGATTGAAGGCAAAAATAGCATCAATTAAGGAGCCTGTTAATGATAGACAAATCATACTTAGAATACATGGCAGTTATACTCTGACTAAGGCCATTCCCTGCATTTTTCAGTTCCTTGCTTTTAGTTTTCAGGGATGCATAAAGTATGAAGCATTATGTTTACCAGCGTGAGCCATTTACAGCAGATTAAGTTTCACTTAGCCCGGCACTGTAGCAGAAGGTTGAAAGTGTCGTGTGGCGAATATTCGCTCAAACGTTACCCCCAAATATATGTTTGCACGTTCCCCTCCCTCCGCAGTCACCTTGAGTAACAAAACGCTCGGGTGTAATGAATTGCAGTATGAAATTTGAGCAGATATTATGAATATTAATGTGGATGCAGCACAGAGCCTGAGAGAGTGGAATGGAATTGTTGAACCTGAAAGTCTTGTATCTGCTGTCCTTGGTACCAAGAAAATGTAGTTTAGAGAAAGGGCAGTGAGACCTTTAATTCCAGTCCTATTTGTTCTGCTGTCTCTTTATAAACTGGCATGAGTCATAATGCTGGGACTGCTTCCTTATGTGTGTGCGCAGCCTGTGGTGTTAGGAATACCAAATCATTATGTGTGTGCCGTGCCTTATCGGAGAAATCTGGACAATTCAAAAATGTCTTCTGCTCCCTGACTCCGACACTGAATGCCTGCAGAATTTATTAATCTGATGCCAGATTCAGCTTCAGCCATCACGAAGTTGTCACTCTGTGAGGTGCAGCCCTGTTAAAATGGATGATGACTGCGGGTTATGTTGAAAGAGTGAAAATGAAGGACTGTCCCCTTCCCCCTAATGCTTTCCTCCGCTTTAACATTCTGTGCAGTTGCTCTTTGCCTCCACCTGTGATGTGGCAGGAATACCACAGTGGAGCCAGACGGGAGCCGAGCACACTGAACAGGAAATAAAACTCCTGATGAACTGAGCGGCTGGCCCAGCTCGTCCGGATTCTGCGTTTTACGCCGACATTTAGACAGACAGATAATCCCATGTGCAAACACAGGGCCACACACAGACGCACAGCGAAACGAAGTGTACTTTAACAGGTTAATTTGAAGGTCATGGTGTGTTACATCAAGAGAAATCATCACTTTTAAACTGCCACTCAAAGACAGCTAAAGGCAATTGTTAAATTATGCTGAATTTTGATACATGGCCCTGTTTTTCTGCAGGAATGTTTGACCATGATATTTGCTTTATTCTTACCTTTATATAATCTCCTATTGAGCTGCAAATGCAGTGTTAATGGCTTCACAGGTACACATGATCATCATCTCACTACCACTTCAGCAGCACGGCGTCTTGTCTGTGTAAGGACAATGTAGAAATCCTTTGTTTATTCTGCATTCGAATGTGAATGAGTGCAGTCAAGAAGTTGCTTGAGCTGTTTTCTCTCTCAGCTGAAGGTCAGTGTGTGAATAGGGAGAGACAATAGAGAGAGCATGTGTGAATGTATGCATTTTTGAGGCGGACCAAGAGAGAAGACTGCATAAAATATACAGTTACTGAATACTGTATACTGAAAGGAGAGAAGCGAGAGTTACTGCATTAAATGCAGTGCAACTCTGCAGGCAGGCAGGCTGAGCTTCTTATCTTGGGACATAGAGTTAAAGATCTCCTGTTCCTGCTGTGCAGTGTGTGTGTGTGCGTGTGTGTGTGCAGCGGTGGAGCTCTGCTTTGGGACTGGTGGAGTCTTAATATGAGGTCCAGTGTCACCTCTCTGCAACAGCTGCAGAATATCGCTTTTTACCTGGCTGAGGGAAAATTAACAGATGTAGCACGAGTCAGGCTTGCTTAACAAGCAACAATTTAAGGTGTCTTGAAGAAGTGTTAATGTGAGTGTGTGCGGATGTGCAAAGAAATGTGTGTACCTTAACACGTCTTTGCAAGTGTGCAAAATGAGTCTACTTTTCTCCTGCTTCAGAAAATGAGATTAAACCTATAATGCCGGGACTCGGTGCCCTCCTGCATGGCATAAGCAGTCGCCCTCAGCAAGCTGTTTTCCATGCAAAACCTCCCATTACACAAAGCAACGTTGCTGTTTGATGTGGGCAGATTATGATTTCAACACTCTGGAGGAGAAGCCGATGTCATAATCCATTGCCATGGGTGATAGGTCAGAGGAAATCTATTTTCTGGCCTTAAATCATTTTGAGGGAGACGGTGTGTCCTGGAGAGTGATGTAAAATTGATGACTGAGTAGCTCTCGTTTTCTTCTCAGTGGCCCCTTTGCCTCTAAAGTTTTTGGGGCATGTGATCGCTAATCTGGTTAGAATTCATATTCAATCATTTCCTTGTTGAAAATACATTCATTTAGGCCGCTTATTTACATAGTGTATTTTTATATGTTTAAGCACACAATGAGTAATGTTCAGCTCATTAATGCTCTACATAAATTGCTTTTGCCTTCTTCATTATGTTTTGGGGGTTTGCGGTAAAAGAAAAATTATTTTCGTTTAAATCATCTACAGGCAATTTTGTTCTAGTATCACGCTGCCAAAAGCGTGACATGGGGTGTGAGAATACTGAGTTAATTCATAATCATCAGTCCTCAAAGGGAATAAGCAGAATTTGGAGCCATCAGCACGAAATGTGTAAGTAGGTGAAATCAGAAAAGTAGCCGGAGCCAATTTCAGTTCAGACTCTGGGGAGACTTACTGTCTGCAGACTTTAATTAAGAATATTTGGCAGCTAAGCAAATGCTCCCTTTCTAAGCGCATAACAGATGTTTTGGTAGGTTACAGATACTCAGAGTAATAGATTTCTTTCTCACTTGGTAAACATTAGAATTAAACTGTTATTAATGCTGTCTTCATCTTATTGCTGCAGGTCTGCAAATTCCATTTTCTGCTTGGAGAACCTATATCCTCTGGGATTTCTCAGGGACTGTGCTCTATTCATGAATGTACAGCATGTTCATATTATAGGCTGGTGTGTGTGTGTGTGTGTTTGGGTGTGGGTGTGTGTGTGTGTGTGTGTGTGTGTGTGTGTGTGTGTGTGTGTGTGTGTGTCTATGTGTCTATCTTTGTAATAACATATCTTTGTGTATCCGGAGATCCTCAGTGTGACAGTGTGTGATTGAATGTACACATACAGAAACATATGGGCGGATCTTGTGTTGGCAGGCAACATTTTGCTTTTAAGATGATCAGGCAGCGTTTCAGTGTTTAGCAGGACTCCTCTTGGCTTGTTCCACCCCACTTATGCAGCTCTGTAGACATCTGCTGTTTTCCTTTCACCAGCCACAGAGGTGAAGAGGCTGTGCGCGTAGCTTTGTGTTGTTTAAATAAAACATCCTTCAACTCCAGTTTGTTCTCCACTCCTCACTCCATCATATTATTGTCTGTTTGAACAGAAGCAATCGCAGTGATAGTCTTTCTCTTAGACTGAAGCCAGGTTTTATGTTTTCATCAGAAGAAAAGAGGTGTGCAGACGTCAGAACGTCTTAGAAATGTTGATTTTATGTGGCGTGAGGCTTTATCTGTTGCTTTATCAGCAGTTGTTGATTCATATCTGGAGATTTCCCCCCACAAACACAATGACACGGCAGCTGCTTCTTCAGAGGAGGGCATTAATCCGCAGCAGGGCATTTCCTGTAAAAATGAAGGGATCCAGGGCGCTTTGCCACAGTCTGCTACCTTTATCTGTCCTCTCCTCTGTGACATGACTCTTCGCTGGTCTGTTGCCCTGGCTCTTTCTGGATGGCAGTGACGGAGCCGCTGCTCATGAATGACCACGGCCATATTGACAGTGTCTGCGCCAGAGGCCATACCCCATGTCCCTAGTTCAAACACACGTACACACTCACACACTCGCACTTGGACTAGTCGAGGCTCGCCATATTGTGGGGAGGTGCTATCCAGCTGGTCGGATTGGAGCTGAACTCTTGTGGGCCATCTTCTCCTCTCTGCAGGTTTCCACCGTACTTAGTTGGATCATTCTGGGGTTTCAATTTCAGTGTCCGCCCACCTCTCTCTGTCTGTCTCTTGTTCTTTCTTGTCATACGTGGGCACGCAAATATTGTTTTATGATGAGATTATGTTAATGGGAAGATGGTATATGTCATAGGCAGCTAAGATCATGCAGTTACCAATACCCCTGAGGTACAAACAACAGTCTGGAAGATGGAGATGAGATGTCTTTATTGTGCACACAATGGTAAAGCTCCTCAGGCGTTCTGTTGTGCCTTTAATCCATCCTAGCCTTTGAATCCTCAGCCAGGAGCGCTGAGTAGTACGAATAGCAGAGAGACGGATACTCTGCTGCTCCATCCTCTCTGTCTTTCCTCTCGCATCTTCTCTCCTGCACTCCCTCCCGTCCAAACTCCGGCTCTCTCCATCTTCGGCACAGCGGTGCAGCCCACCAGTCCTTTGTTTGCATTTCAGCACCAGCCAACTGAAATATTGATGAACCCCATCTGACCTCTCATCGCTGTGTCAGCAACTTCTTTAATGTTCCTTCAGAGAGGCGCTGCACCCATCTGCTTATTGACTAGACCTCATGTTGGACGGGCTGCACATGATGGTGCTGTAGGTGGCGCCCGCTGATGAATTTGTGACGTTGGCCTTCCTCCCTGCAGAGACTGACCCTTTAAACCCACTGCATGGACACACAGAGATCATACACGTATTTGAGCTGGTGACTCATTGCGCAGCACGTGGCCATGCTGGGAACACATGCAGAGAAAAGTTGTTTTTTACTGCCACATAAATGAGCCACTGGTACTTCTGTAAGTTCATGAAACACCACATGCGCTAATGGCCTGTATGTTTGTCTCTCTCCTACGCCGTCCACTTTGGATGTCTCATCTCACCCTGTCCAACCCTTTTAGTACCCAGAGGACATTTTTGTCCTCCAACATGACCTCCATAACCTGTTTCCCTGAAGCACAGGAGGAGGTGTTGGATTGCTTATGAGGCGCCACACAAACACAGCTCACCCACATGGCTTTGGGGTTCCAAAGGAAAAGCCGACGACCACATGTTCTTGTTCCTCCACAGCCTTAAATAGTTTTTGTGTTGTGCCATCAGCATCCACAGGTTATGGAAAGTTGAGATCTGGGAGATGGGGGGTGGGGGGGACTCCGAGTGATAACAACATCCTCTTTATCCCATCTCTCTGTCACTTCTTACAGCACATAAAAGACATATCACCTGCTTCTTTTCTCTCTTGGCCCCTCTAGTTTGTAATCTAACCCATACTACAGCATAAGATCTGCTGACAACAGTTATTTTCTTCATTTTTTTTAGTTTAATATGTGTTTTTTTAAGCAGCAAAGTTCAGGAATGTCGTCACTTTTTTCACCTATGTCGAGTTTGTGACCTAGCCTCCGAGCGCAGACTCCCTGGCACATTGGATGTGTTGTTGCCGACAGCAGAAGGCAAAAACTGCTGAGGTGATTCACACCTTCGATTTGATTATTTGACTTTCCTGCCTCTCAGTGGAGTGTTTTTCTATTACATAGATTTTTTTTTGTGCATTCCAAGTCAGTAATAATATTTCATCATGTCAGTATACGTCTTGATAAAGCAAATGCTTACATATCATAGAAGCAGAAGAAGACATCACTTTATTAATCACAACAGGACATGCAGATTAGAGGGGAAACTGCACACGTCATGCTCAAGTGAAATTATTTTCTCCATGCTTTTAACCCATCCCGGCAAGCCCTTCCTCCGCAGCAGACCAGGAGTGGTGGGCTGCCAGCCGACAGCGGCGCCCGAGGACCCAGTTCCTTTTGTCACCATTGGTCAGGTGGTGATCATCTTGCATGTTTTTAGTGGGGGGTTTTATGGAGGATACCCCGGGTGAACACGGGGAAAACATGTTAGCTCTGCACAGAAAGGCCCCTTTCCTCGAGCAGCAGGCACCGAAGGCATGGTGGTGGACACGCCCCCACAGCACCCCAGGCGGGGAAATTGAACCCGGGACCTTCTAGCTGTGAGCCGACAGTGTTACCGCTGTGCCACCTAGAATCACCTAACTGTAATGAATGGACTCTGTTATGCATTACATGAGACCAAACTCTTCATATATGATGTGATAAATTACAACCTGCTTTTTAATTTGGACCACAGTTGGCCAGTATATGTTCATATCATGGCAACATGATTCTGCTAAAAGTCAATCAACGATCAGAGTACATACTAGCTTCATTAAATGCCAGTATTGTTGCCCCCATATCGGCTTGAGATGAGTCACCCCTTTATATCTATGTTAAATCAGCCTTTCAGTAAATATTTTTTTAATAGTTTTAAAACAACTACAGTATTAGAAAAATCAGAAATGTACCATCTGAAATCTAACTCTGGAGAAGACATTCCCCCAGTCAAGTTTAATTAACTCAGAGCCAGTAAACTGATAACCGAGCCCTCAATTCAGCAGCTCTCACCACACTATCCCAGTCAACTGGATCAGATTCATACTGCTGACATTCCATCTTTTTTCACACAGTTATGGCTCTCTTAAATATTACATGAAGCTTAGGACACTGGTGGACTTAGTTATTCCACTCCTTTGATCAACATTATCAGTGAAAACACTGTGCTGCTCCTGATTCATCTGTGAGGCTTTTCTGGCATTCTTATATTGCACTCACAGGCATTTGACCTCTCTGCAACAGCCTTTATTGAACTGGACATTACTGCATTGTGATACTACGTTGCATTTCAATGGTGAGAGACAAATTCTGATCTAAATGCTAATGTAGGATCCTGTAGTTGTAGTATACTTACTTTACTTGTAAAACCCTGTCTGTCTCTGGCGTCCCACCGAATCTCCCACATCTCTGATAGATGTGCCTGCGGGAATTAAGTTTAGATTGGGGCTTGACTGGCTGCTGGAGCTCTGGGGCTTCATGTGTATTTAGTTTTAAACGGGTATGTGACTGTGTAGCGTGGACACCCCGTGTGCACCGCTGCGTTTGTAAGTGTATGGATATGTTTTAACTGTAGCTTTTTCTCTTGAACCCTGACAAAAGCTGCAGACATGTGTCTCCAGTTCTCAGCGGTAGGTTCACTTCACGCTGTGACTGTCAGGGGTTTTCACCCTTGAGAGGATGAATCAACAAATACAAGAGTGTTTGCGCAAGTGCCTGACGTATGTCTGATAGAATAGAGTCCAGCTTTGTACAGTACATGGTCAGTCAACACCAACTTGATCCTCCCAAGCTTAGTCAGTGTTTAGAGGCCTTGAATTTATGTAACAGCACTTGAACTTTTCCAGCTTTAGTGCCGATATCTGGAGTCCTCACATGCTATCACAACTGGATCTTCAGGGGGAGCGTGATGTCATAAATTCCTAATTAACAACCTTTCCAGACACCTTTATTGACTTTTTGGTTGCAAATCACCCAAGAGTGACTGAAGAATGGGGGTACTGTCTGGCAAGCCTCATCTCAGAGGGTAATATTCAGAGCGTCATAAAAGGGCAAGACAGAACCATAAATATCAAACAAGATTGGCATCTGATTTTAAATTGATTTGTAAGATGAGGCCAACATCAGAATTAATGGCTTGTTAGCACATCTCTGCATCGCTGCATATTCTTTGACAAGGAGTCAACGCAAACACGGCCTCGTCTGCTTGTTTGATTAGTTCATCCTTTTACTGTGTAACTTCCACAAAGCATTTGGTCCACATGCATGTCAAGCTGTCTGTTTGCATCCACAGATACAGACCTGGCCAAGCGTTCGTAGGGTCTAAGTACCCCTGGCAGTGATAAATCTTGCAGGATGAGATCCTTTGTACTTTTAATCCTCTCCTTATGGTCAGACCATGATCATACATTCACACCAGGATCATGTGCTGTCACATGTCATATACGGTATGTCTGCAGGTCTGATATGGTTTCAGATTGATTGGTCAAAGCTATGCAGCACTGATTCCTTGTGTAATATGAGCAAAGATAAATTAGCTAGTAATTACCTAGTAGACACTCATTTTATCTTTGTGAAAAGGACATCAGTTGCGTTCCTCCACAGTTGCGCTCTCAAAGCGTCATACGTAAAAAAAACCATCACATTTTCATCAAGTTTCATCGGTTGACATTTAAATGGAGCTATTGTTTTATTTTTGGGATGCTGTCATGTGTGAGGTAACCTTGTGACTGTGGCTGTGATTGTCATTATTCAATTCCAGTCAGTAAATCATTAGCTGAGACATTCAGCAGCAAGATATCAAAGACATCAGAAAAATACTAAGATTTTCCCATGAAAGACACGATTCTGTTCAGTAATTCGGCTAAGAATAGTGGGTCTAAACTTTAATTCCTCCTAGAGGCATCTCACAAGGTTTTGGAGTCTGGAAGATGATTGAATGAAAATAACTTTTATACAGTATATCAAATTAAAGATGAAACTTGATTGAATTGAGGTCATGAACACTGAGTCAGTCCCAGAGACAGCAAAGATTTGATCGGCAGAGATAAGTATTTTTGTGGATTTGTGTCTCATATCTGTCAAATGTAAATCTTATTCAGTGTAATTTACTTTTGATCATCTCCACCTTCAAACTTTACATATTCCCTCCTGCATCGCATATGCCCATGCTTCATTATCTCAGTGTGTTGAAGACACCCATGGTCTTATATCAGTGGCATTTTGGTAGGGCTGCATGTCATGACTTCACAATAGATAAATCTATCAACTGCGCTTTGATTCATGGACGAGTTAATATTGCAGCATAGAAAATGAGGACAAAGGATTATTGCAAGTCAAGAAAAGAAAAACAGAAAAAGAAAAACACTTTGAAGTATCTAAAATCTGAGAAAAGCAAAATCAATCAAAAACAAACTTCTGAAGAAATGACCAAAGACTCAAAAAAAGACACACACAGAGACACACAATCTCAGCAGACACCCTCATATATTGTGTTATGGTATCAAAAACATTCTCTCAAGCAAACACAGCTTTCATACAAACAAACTACTCTATTTTTTTTCCAGGCTTCACAGATTAAGTGCTCCAGGAGCTCACTTTATCAAAAGCATATTTCAGCTTACAGTACAAAGCACTATATAACATGAGTGCGTGTCTTTTTTTAGCCTTTCCCATTCATATTCTGTCCATCCATCTCCGTCGGTCGTATGTGCTGCCTGAGCCTTCCTCTGGCTTCAGCTGATGGTGTGCAGATTGTGTGAGGATTCTCAGGTTTGCTCTGGAGTGTGTTGTTTTTATTGTCAACAACACGCCGTGGATCTGTTAACTGGACTTTGATGGAGATGAAGAATTCTAATTTTGGCTTCTAGTTTATCAGTGGTAAACTTATTTAGCAATGAAATCTGTGTGTAGCTTGTGACACGATGTTCTGTTGGTGCCAGACTTTCCAGACAAATTGGATGGCGTGTTTTCGAAAAGGGTTCTTTGATTAAAGGGACGGTCTAACCAATTTTACACATGAAGACCAGTATACTTGTTTTAAGGAGCGCTGCTCGGCCTCTGAGAACAGTTGTGCGACATCCTCTGTGGCTGTGCAGGTAGCTAAAGTCTGAGAAAATAATCCTGATGATGTACGAGTGATGTCGTCAGGGTTGTCTGAGCTTGGTTTTGGAGACTGAAAGCCTGCATTGAGTTTGAAGATTAGGGGTGTTTATGTGTCAGGGAAGGTGGAATGAAAGCTTGGAATTGAGTTGCATTTATGGAAAATGTGGGATTTTGGAGCTAAACCCATACCACAAACTATTAGTTGAGATAGCTTCCACGGCTGCTTCAAGTCTGACCATTTCTCTCTTAAACCTGCCTCTTGCAAGTCCCCAGCTTTATAAAAGAGTGACTAGATTATGGAATAGCCCCCAGTCACACCACCACCACCCCCATTACTGCCACCAGTAAAAGCCAACTGGCAGACAAATCTCTGTTTTTGGAGAACCTCTGAACAGGACCACAGACTGATTTGGCGAAAACTGCAGTAAAAACCTGGAGGTTATGCAAATGTGCAGCTACAGCAGTTCATTTACTGCACTGATGAAGGTACACAGCATATAAAAAGCTGAAATCCACACAACAGAAAGCATGCTACTCTGTGATACAGAATGATAGAGACATGAAATTTAAGTTTTATAACGACGTTTGGTATAAATGCAATAGAAAAAAATAATGAAACAAATAATAGATTACTGTAAAGTCATTGAACCCTGCCAGATACAGAACGTACAGCCGTGCTGCAAGGCATGAAATGATAAGATGAAGTGAACACAGTGCTTTGAGAAAGAAAGAAGAAATCTCCTCTTTATATATCTGATGTATAATGCAACCCAAATACCAGAGACAGGTTTCGGGTCACTGAGGGCGGGTGAAATTACATTCTTAATCTAGTCCTGAATCTCCCAATGACATCATGACAAAGAAATACAGTAATCCATAAAACATTTCATGTTCAGTTATTGCTTGTAGGCACAATTACATGGAATTATTTACATTTTGGAGAAGAAATTTGTAAGAGAAGCAATTTAAAGATGCAGGAGAGAGACTTTTAAGATGAAATCAGAGTCATTGAGCTGTAAGAAGGATTTCATTGCACAGGTGTTTCATCGTGTAATTAGACAACAACAGAATGTGAGTAAGTTTCACTTTACCCCCCACTGTTCAGAGGCTGGAACATCTCTGTTATCTAGACCACATACTACGCTGATCCTGCATACTAATGCTGGCCACCATGCAAAGATAACGAATGAAGCCCATCTTAACTCCTGTAATGGAAACACTGGTTGACACCACCACCCGCCTCGTACATATGTTGAAGGAGCTGCCAGATTTACTGAGCATCATAGAGAATGTTTGAATACCGTCTCAACCTGCTCACCCTCAGTCTCAGTCCAGGCTCCCTGCTCTGGTCTGCTCAGCTGTTCTCCACGTATTTCATCTTCTCTCAGAGCCTCATCTCCTCTGTGTCAGCCTACATATGCCCATTTCTCCCGAGACCCACTTTGTGTCTTTCTCCAGCGCTTTACCTCCTCAACCTAATGCAGTAGCACAGGGTCCCGCGACTCTGAGTCAGTGGATGGATGTGCTTGACTCTGGAGGCAACATGCTCAAATGTGTCCTTTGGGCTACATGAGGAATCAGTAGCGTGCACACTGAGAGCCCCACTGAGCTGTGATAAATGTGTGTGGAGCTCTCAAAGTGAGCAGCTCTGACATAGATTGTATTGAATTTGGAGTTAAGGGCCTGAAAGCTCATCGGACGGGAAGCGCCTGGATTCTGATCGTCTCTCCGGCTTTTCCCATAATTTTACAAAGGAGTTTATAGGAAACTTTGTCTCAGCTATTTTCATAATGTGACACATCTACCTTTAGCCGCTGCATTGATGATGAAATCTGCCTGCCTTTTGGTTTTGCTGTCATTTGCAGACACAGATCAGACTCTGGAGGATGTGGTTGAAGACACTTCAAGTTTTTATCACTTCAGTAAATAAAAACTTTTCAAAGCCGCACACAAACCTCCAAAAATGCATGGTCACGATGAGAAATGGGCACACTTTTTGTTAGATCCTGAAAAGCTGAAAATTGGAAAATTGATTTTTCTCCTGACAGCAGTAATATTTTACTTACTGTGAGAGCTAATGAAATATCTCTTCAACCATTTGCATTACATCTTCATAACCAAAAACACGGCAGTGTCTGTAACACTTTGTAATGCCTTACTCTTAATTACACAAATATGACAGAACTTGTACTTGAAGTGAGGACTTGTTCAGTAACAACTGGCTTATTGGCTTTCTTGTGGAGAGTTAGATGAGAAGATTGAGACCTCTCCCCAAAGGAAACAAAATCTACCTCCTAGCACCTCTAAAGCTCGCTAATTAGCCCGTTGTATGTGATTTGTTTAATCCCTGTAAAAAAACCAAAGTGTAAGGAACAGAAGGTTGTGGTTTTACAGAAGTTATGCGAGTATTTCTTGGTTGGGATCAACGACTGCACACAAGTCTTTGCTGGTTAACTGGTGGCGACAAAACTTAAGGAAATCATCTTGTCAGATCAGCTTTAGGGTGCTGGCAGCTGAATGATTTTACCTTGGGACGGGGTCTGTTTCCCCTCTTTTCAGTCATGATGCTATGCTAAGCTAAATGACTGCTGGCTCTCGTCTTACATTTGGTGCACAGACATGAGAGAGTTATCAACAGTTCTATTAAATCAAAACTGCAGGAGCCAGGTTGAAATATTATTTCATATGCAAAGATTTTAATATTTTGAAATTCTGAAACCATCATACTTTGAATTGTGCCGTTACATTGCAACCTCACCCTGAGTTTCCATCATTCTGTGTGTTACAACCACAATATATGCACTCCCTCAAGGATGTATTTTACTCAAAGGGGCTTGGATTAGCATGTCTATGTCAATTGGGTATTACTGGATTTACCTTTAAGACCATTCAGTGGAAACTCTCTCTCCATCTGTCTGGAGGCTGAGGAGGAGGCTGACAGACCATTACTGCTGCAGAACAATGTGCAGTCTTGCGGTAGACCTGTTTTAGCTTGGCAATCCTGGAGAAAGTTGACTGTGGGAGTCAGGAAAGGCAGTTATATTATTATTAAATTTGTCAACTGAGATAAAATAAATGTCCACCAAGCTCACACAGGAAGACGCAACTTGAATATGGCAATAATTCTGTTTTATTGAAATTTGGCTGTAGCCAAATCCACATCCTTTAGCATTCAGCCCTTGTTGTCTGATGATATGCATGTTGGGGAGCTGAGGAAATTTAAAATCAAAGCCCTGTAATATTTTGTCAGCTTGGTGTGTGAATCAGCAGGGCCATTCAGTGTTTGACCCTGGCTTTGCGTTGGAGAGTGTTCAGCATCTTAAAGCCACTATCCCCTTTCCGTGCTTCAGATGGTGCCATAATTCCAAAGCCTGGACGCTGCCAGTTAATTGGGTCCCCTTACATGGATGTGGGCAGTGCAGCGATGAATAACACGGAGCAACAGCGTGACCACACTGCAGCTCAGTGCTGTTGCCACCACCGAAATCAGATGCAGCAATCACTCTGGTGACTGTGGCCTGATGTTTAGAAATATATGACAAATCCGCTGTTAACCTGCTGTCAGAGTTAACTGTGTTTCATTTTTGACAGCATTCATTAATAAAAACACACACTTCACATTAAAACAGTCTAAAAAGCTACACTGGCATCTGTGAAATTGCAGGTGTCTGTATCATCAGCAGGCTGACAGTGAAAGCTCTTTGCATGCAAAGGAGCCCACCAGCAATTTCCATCTCACACACACCCCCAGCCCCTCCACCCCCACACAACCCTTTACTTATCTGCAATTACTGTGACACTTCATTTTTTTTGGTTTGTTTGTTTGTTTGATATTCTGAAATTCATCTCTGGCCTCTCAGTTCCCCTGACAGCAAAGATGAAATTGCTGAACATGTATAGTCAAAGCACACACGGCGATGGGCTTATTAAGGACGCGGCAAGTGGAGAGGTGGAGCCTGGCTCTGGCTGCAGGTGCTGGATTGGCTGTCTGCACAGCAGTGGGGAGGGGCTGAGGGAGAGAGAGAGGGAGAGAGTTGGGGAGGAGGGCAGTTCTCTTGTTGAGAGATAGGGAATGCCTGTTAGTTGCGTCTGCCGATAATAGCGCATCAGCCAGAGCGCTGCTATTGGGAGAGCAGAGCACAGGCAGTGTGGAGGACTGAGCCGCTGAGCACAGAATGGTACACTAGAGAAGACAGGCACACTCAGAGAGAGACAGAGAGAGATAGAGGAAGGGAAGAGAAAGAGCATCAGTGCACATTGAGGAGAGGACAGAGCAGAAGCAGAGCGGTGGAAAGAGGAAAGGAGGGTGAGGAAGCGAGAAAAGTTACCAGGTCAGCAAGAGAACGTGGAAGTGGAGCAGCTGAGCCTCGCTGGGGTCCTTCTCCCCCGGGAACAGCCCGGCACAGCACTAAGCAGCACAGGTGGAGAGTGATATTACAAGAGGGGATAGAGGGAGTAGTGTAACTTCTTCCTGGAAAGACAGTGAGGCGTGGGTAATGCTCCTCACAGGACCCCCCTGCACATCTACTTCATGACTACCACAGCAAGACAGGAGCAGCACGCAGAAGACACTTGAGGCTGGCAGTGTCTGGACAGTGCAGTCCTACTCACCTCTATGCTGAAGACTTTTTTCTCAACTGTATGCTTTGAGGTGGATGTAGTTCTGTGAGGCTTTTATCTTTTTTTTTTGCTTCTGAGTGTGAAGCAGTGGAGATTTGGAGGGTGAGCTGTCCTGTCCTATCATCTCTGAGACTATGGTAGACTGTGCGTCAGGGAGCCCTTCATCAGCAGCTGCAGCCTTAGAGCATGGAGAAGTCCAGCAGTGAGGAGTCAGCCATTCACCGTAGCCCCTCCGTAGATAGCCGTGACTCCGATTTTGCTCAAGCCTCCACGTCTGGCCGCCCATTTGGCGGCCGTGGCTTCACTGCCGGTGCATTCTACGGCTCCACGGGGCCGCGCAAAAACGCACAGCAGGGACAGGCTGGAGCAGCAGCTGACACCAGCGCAGGAGACAAGACCAACAACAAGTACAGCTCACCCAAAGGCAGCAAATACGTAGTCTTTTACCTGGATCTATCCTTTGTGTTCCTTTTAGAATTCAAGAAGTGCAACATGGCAAGAGGCTGCCTCTGCTGCTTGAAGTATATGATGTTCATCTTCAATCTCATCTTCTGGGTAAGTGGCTCATCACTTTCTTGTTTTTTCTCATCACACCTCACATTGATCTAGTTAATGTTAGTTACACAAATGCGCTGAGATGATGATGCTGACAGCATCAAGCTGGCTTCAGTAGCTCAGCATTAATCGCCATCCATATCTGCGGTGACAAATGTGAAGGCTCAGTGTGATAAGTTTGTAAAATTTTAATCAGGAAACATGATTGTGGGCAAAGGGGTGGTTGTCAGTGCAATAATGCGTTTCTAATTATTACGTCAGGCTGTTTATGCATGTTCCTCTCTGTGCATGTTGCTATTCTTGGATGTCATGACAGAGTCAGTGGCATTGCACCAGGTCTTCCTTCCTTGCGGTGGTAAGCAGGCCATGGGTTCATTTGGGTGACTCATTCAGATGGTTATATGATTTACAGTGAACATGAAGTTAAAATGTTGCTTTTGGCATGCGAGTGAAAGACTGTATGCCTCTACGTGCAGCTGATTGATGAGCAACACAACTCTCATCAAGGGGATGTGAGCTGAGATGGTCAGAGGGTTTCCAGTGATCCTGGAGAAGACGGTCTGATTTATGTGCTGCATTTTATTATTTGATGTTTTAATGAGTTGTCTTGGCTCTTGGATAAAGCTGCAATCAATAATGGGGGAAATTATAGGTTAAGTTGAGAACTGCTGCAGAAGGACATTTGGCTCAATCTGTGTAATTAAAAACAATTGTAATTACCCATGTTTGTAGTAATTACAGTAATAATAGGAAAAGAGAATATAATCTAATAGTGCCGTCCATGCCAAATTTACTCACAAATAGATTTCAGACAAACCTGGCCGGCGTGTGGCGGGCTCTGCTGTGTACCCATGCATGGGCATTCGTTGTGAAAGTGGGCATCCCTTGAATGTTTACAGAATGGATTAGAGGGCTTATGGGTTATGAGGCCAAGTCTTTTGTATGGATGCAGCGAAGCATGAAGCGTAAAAACATCCCAACACTAGGGACTCTACCAACCCCAGCCCACCATGTCACTGGGTTTTGAGCCCTGCTAACTGGGGCACATTGGAGGCAACAGAGTGGGCATTAGCTTGAGCCCAGCTGTGAGCAGGCCAGCATTGAAAACACGCACACGTACACATGCACCACAGAAACCGAGATCTATCCCATTGTCCGCTCCATATATTAAAACAAACAGGGCTGCTAGTGGCCAGGTTCCAGCCCGAAGATGTGGACCTCTCTGCTGCTTCAGGGCAATATCTCCATATCATTCTCATATCATTACCATTACAAGAGTGATTGGCAAAGACATGCAAATGGCTCAGGGGCCCTTCACAGTGCCTGGCCTCGATGCAAATGTTTGTTTAAGGGAATGAACGGGTCAGAAAAGCTCAGCTGATGTCAGATTCGCTCATTTGGACATTTGCTTAACTTCATGTGAGCACCTCTTTTGAACTCAGTCAGCGCTGTATGTATTAGTGGCCTTGGGCCTTGTTTGAAATGGGGATGGAAATTTTAAACAACGCATTAACTTTATTTGTCATATACACAGCTATGTGAACAGTGAAGCAGTCACTGGTAAGAAAATCTCAAGCTCCCTCCAACAATGATCCCAGATGGAAATAATATTATACCATATATATATATATATATATATATATATATATATATATATATATATATATATATATATATATATATATATATATATATATATATGAATAATACAATCTAAATATTATACATAGGTAGACTGGTGTACAGTAGTGATGAAATGAATTAAACTGTGGTGTAGACAGGAGGAACTAGAGAGACTGCAGCCATCCCTGGCACCATCTTCTCTTCAAGTCACATCATCAGACCTCCAGCACATCACTGATGTAAGGATCACCTGTTCTCATGTGGTTCTATCGAGTAGAAAACCACATGTGCTATGCTGCCACAGGTTCTACCACTACAGTCCAGCCACTAAAACAAATCGATAGAACAGATGGAATCAACCTCCTGGAAGTGCACGAGAAATTCGGCTTCAGTTTTTCACATTGATATATTATTGATCAGTCAAATTTCTAATTGTGATTTAGTCATCAATCGAATAGAGACTGCTCATTATTATTCTTTGCGCCGTGAGTGTAATGTCATAGCTCAAGGCCACATTAGACTCAGCATTAACAGAGCGACTCCATCAGCTGAACAGAAACGGCCTCAGCGCACTGCTATAGGTCAACTTTTGTCAGAGGTCACATGGGCATTATTATCTGCTATCTACTTGAAGGGCCGGCTCAGGGGATTTGTGTGAAGTCGTTTACTTCCCCGGTTCTTTCCAGCTCAATTTGTGCTTAACCCTTTTCAGTGGCAAAACCCACCACTAATAACCGACTGCTGCACACCACTAATAGGGAGGTGGAAAAGAGGCTTTGGATTTCGAGGCTGGTGGCCTCTGATTCATGTGGAGCCTAGGTGGTTGGCCCCAGTGGAAATGTTTTCAATCATCCAGAGAGTGTTCAGAAGCTTTGTCATGTGTGTGAACATATATGTGTGTGTTTGTGGTGCGTGTCAGAGCATATGGACCTTAAGTGGCTATGGACTTTCCCCAGTGCAGCACATCCCCTGCTGTGCAATAATTGAATATTTTCTCTGGTAGTGTTCACTTAATGAACACCCACCATGCATATTCCCCTCTATTCCTGCAGGTTGATACTCTTGTTTTCTTCCCAGCACTAGATCATCTTAATGACAGATTAATCAGTGTCACATGGGAAGAGAGCAGGGTGATGAGGGGGTATGGATGCAGCATGTGTCTGGTGGGTCTGTCTATCAGCATGTGGCAGCTCGAGGCTCATCGGCGGCTGGATGGCTGGCGCTCTGGATTCTGGGACAGCAATGCGCCCGGTTGAAGGTTAGTGGAGCTGGGAATAAAAGGTTTACTCGTCATTGAGGGGTCGGAACGGGTTTCCTGAGCGCTCTGAAATATAGGCAGGGAGGGTGAGAGGCATGTTGTATCTTGACACCCCTGGGACAGCGCTGCTCTACCTCTGACACTCCAGGAATCACAAGGTTACTGCAGCTGGTCTGGAGGTTTTCCTGTGAAGCTCTGACATCTCATCTCAGGACTGATGGGGAAATGGTGCACTGCAGTAACCCGACACCAGGTATGGCTGGGGTCTCTCCTTTCTGATTGTGCTCACATGCACAAGCATACTACATACATAAACACTCAGCCATCCGTGGAAGTACACTTACCACCCACACACCATCCACTCCACGGGGCTTACAGTGGTAACGTGAAGCACAAGGTAAACATCGAGAGGCACTCGAGGCATCTCCATACATGCGCTCATCCTCAGGGCCCCCAGCAGTTGTTCATGACCATCTGGCTCCTCTTTCTTATGAGGGATTAGAGGAGTCTGAGCTGTAGGGGGAGTTTCGGCCAGATTAGAGCAGTATTGGGTGGTGCTGTTAGGATTGAGAGTACGGCTCCTTCGGTCAGCTCTATGCTAAAGCCAACAATCATCCAAGCAAATGGCCTTTGTGTTGTGACAATCTGCGGTTTTATAGGGAGGGGGCTCTGTTGCAGTCTCTCACAGATATGGTGGCTGTTTGACCAGCCCGATGGGGTGATTGGCGTTAAGTCCGATTGGTGTCAGCACATCAGTGTTGATGTTCTTGCTGGGAGCAAGGATTTCAACCTTCAGCGTGTCCTGAGTACTCACAGCCTGTTAATCTCTGTCGTTCTAGATTCAGTATCCATTGTCCACTGCTGAACTCATTTATCTTACCCGGTGACAATAAACACCTTTGAAAAGTAAAAAGATTTAAACACTGATGAAAACACACAAGGATGCCAAATCACAAGCAACATCGCACACAAGCTTATATCCTTTGTCAGAGATGCAGTAGCCGTACTGTTATCTGCCAAATCAAAAGCTAAAGCCTCATTTGATATTCATATTTAAAAGAAAAGTGTCAGCTCAGCAGTCTTGTCCTACAAGTACAAGAGGGGTGGTAGTATCAAAGCCGCTCCTTTGTTAGAGGAGAGGAAACTGAATGTGTTTAGCATTCATGTATTCCTGTGCTTACTTAGGGGATTGCTACAGGATTTATGAACTATTTCGTCCAAGGCAACAGAAGATTAGTTTCTCCATCGATTTAATCACTGAATTTGACATTTAAGGTTTCAAATGTACCCGCGCTCTGATGCTACAAAGGCTGCGGTTATTGACAGACTCAAGGAGGTTTGTAAGAAGTGTGCGTGAATGCCTGCTGCTGGTTGAGTGGAATTGCATAAAGCACCTCACACAAGCTGTCCGGTTCCCCCGGGATCTCGATCTAAGGTGCCGAAGCAATTTGACTGTTTTTCATTCAAAAGTCCAGTCATCTTTTACGGCTGTGTCGGAGCAAACTTTTCCTTTTTTTTTCCCTTCGTCTTTTTCGCATGAGGCACAGCTGAACTCCATCAGTCAGTGCCAGGTGAAACGAGGATTGGGGCACAGGAAAATGGATGAGGGTTGAGCATGCGCCGCGAGATGATGAAACAAGCTGTGTGTGCTGTGCTGTCACCTGCATTTAATTCCATCAGTGTGCTGTGAAGGGTGCCTCTTGAATTGGCTTTGAATGGAGCATCAACTCTCAGCCAGTCTGTCCGCCTGAATTTTACGCCTCCAACTATGATAGGACAGGCAGCGGATTTATTCAGCGGTCAATGCAACCAGTCACAGATGACACGTCTTCACAAACATCCATATTAAGCATTTATACTGTATAATATGCTCATATTTTATTTCATGTGGTGGAGCCAAAGAGCGTAGCCTGAGAATTGGTCTTTTAATGCTTCGGCAACATTTATACAGAGGAGATCACTATATTCATATGTATTTTATTCATCCGAAGCCTTGTAATTAACATTCCCCATAGATCGCTGGGCCTTGATTTCCACTGGCTAACTTGCTTGGTAAATATCTCCGTAGGCCTTTGTCCAGCAGATCGTCTGGGGACATCACTCCAATTTACACATTTCTCTCTCTGGCTGCTTCGATTTCCTCGGCGTGTTCTGCAGCGCTGCTGAGCTCATTAGCTCATGTTGCAGATCAACTGGGATACTGGGCTGCTGTGTTTCACTCTAGGGGGTCGAGGTAATAGAGCAGGAGAATTAAAGGTGCATTTTTCGCTTGGGCGCAGTAGGTAGACAATGCTTTTGCAAGGGAGTTAAGTCTCCCACCCCCTCATTCCTCTTCGAATGGAGTGGGCCTCAGACTTGATGAGTTGTTGTTTGATTTTGTGCAATGGTGGTTATGACACGCATGAGAAGCTGAAAACTGCAAGGTTTCCTTTCAGTGAGTTAATAACTTACCAAGGTGGAGATTGAATAATCCCTCCTCACAATACAAACAGTACAAGTGTGAAGTTATCACTTGCCATGCAAATCCTTTTGGAAAATTATGATTTAAAGTTAGATTTTTGCTAACAAGTTAGCATAAAGCAGCAGGGTTAGCCCAGTTGCTACTGTGTCAGCTGTTCGATAGTGAGATGTAGTGACAGGTGAACACCCTGAGAACAGATGAAATCACAGAAGCTAAAGCAATTACGCTACATAGGAAGTGTCGGTGCATGCCATTCATTCATTCATTCATTCATTCATTCACTCACATTATACATTCATTCACATTATGCAGCCATGCCCCTCTCTTAGATGCAGAAAGTGCACTACTGTCACATCTGAAAGGCTTATTGTGCCATCAGAAATGACTACACTGCACATCAACCCTAAGATTTATCTTTTTTTGGCTCCGGCATACAAAATACACAGATCTTGTGTTTCTAAATATAGACCAGTTCAGAGTATAGAGAATGGGGGAAAGATAGAAAAAGATGAGTGTCATTAGTTCTGCATACATAAGCAGGATCTTTTGTAATGACTATGTGCCACATTGTGCACCTCAGGCAGTAGAGCATGTCTGATGTGTGGTCAATAACGTGTTTATATTGCTGAACTGAAAGCAGAAATATCCTCATAGATCACATGTTTGGGTTATTGATTGAAAAAAGATCCTTCAGTATTTTTTGTCAATTTAAAAACAGCCCAAGCAAAGACATCAACAAACAGGGTTTTTTCTTTCTGTGCAGCCTCACAGGTGAGCATGAGTTCACATTTCCTTCCACAGAGTCTGGCTAAATCCTTGTTAGACAATGAGTGAAATTGTTATAGCTTTTCAGCTGCCTTTGAACATTTCCCTTAATATGTAGTGACACTTTGGAACACCTATGGATGTGTAGGGATTCAGTAGCTGCAAGTCAATGAAACAGACGCAGGGAGCTGTGATCTGCTCAGCTCAAGCTTTTGAAGTGCTGTTGCAGGCTCTGTCTATGACAAATGCCTCTGGGTGTACAGTACATTACTTTAATACTGCTTTGTTAGCCTTTCCCAGCGCTGCAGAATTTTTCCCTTTATTGCAGTTTGTGGTACGCAAAATGTTTTATTCAATATTGGTGCAGCAAAACATGTTACGTTACAGGTGAAAAATGCATCAGCGCTACCGTATGTGTGTGCCTCTCCTCACATTCTGTTTTCACCTCAGGAAGACCAATCAATGCTAATCTGCACCTAAGCTGTGAATTAATGTGGAATGTTAGCTCACTAGTTCAACTACTCAGCATTTTTTCCGACACCTAAAGGCAAATTACAGTGAAATCAATGTTTCCAGTTCAGCCTCCACCTCCAGCTCAGCTGAGGAGGCTTAGAGAATATCATTTTCTTCATCTTCAGAGAGCAGATGAATTTCCTAAATTAGATTGCCTTGCTCATGTTTAATTAACAGTATGTGAGATGTATATATGATCTAACTGCATATCCCTAAGCTGTGCACACACTGTGTTTTAAATAGTTGTTTTAGCAACGCACAGGTTTTGATTTCCTGGTGAAACAGTCGTGTGGAAAGGCTGTTTCCATGTCTTATTAGGCTTATTAAGCCCATCAGAAGACAGGCTTCAGCGTCCTGCGTCCAGCTCCCTAAGTTCTCCAGAGGTTATCAGCTGCAGGCTGAGGATGCATCGATGACTGAGTCTAAGACCTATTTCCCCAGGGCAGTTACCTCAATTGATTGAATTGGGCCTGATTCTTTTCTCACCATGAACCCACTCAAACAACCCACATAGCATCCTCCAGAGCTTGTTTCCACATCTGTCTCTTTCCCCTTTCCAAACAACATTTGGAGGACGCGCCGGGCAGGCGCACCACAATACGTTCAAAAATATGAGCAGCAGATTGACTTTGAATCCATGTATTTTACATGTGTCATCGTGAATTTGGGTCAGGGACTCAGGCATTCACTGCTTGAATGATAATGAGCCCAGGACACCTCTCCAGCAGGGCGCCGACGTGCAATGAGGCACACACTCGTCCACGTTGTTAGCCTTGACAAATGAGACATAGATTTATGCTGTAAACATTAGAGCTTATATTGATTTATTCCGCTGAACCGCCGCAGATTACTGCTGTGTTATAACTCAGCCAGAAAATGCAACATATTGTAGCTTTCTAGATGGATACGCATGAGCACATACGCCGACTTCACGATCATCTGAGTGCCTGATATGTTTTATTGTTATTTTTTAATGGGGCAATTCTCACATAGTATATGCAATCCACTGTACCGTTCAGACCGTCAGCCGATGTATTAGACTGTTTGTTGTGATTTCAAATGTATGCCTACCTTGTTGTTTCCAGGGCAAAACCCAGATTTTCATCAGAGCAGGTTGTTGCAGTGCTCTCGTTATGTCTGATCCAATTTCAGCTCTCAACTCTTATTTGATGTGCATGAGGTGCACTCACAACCGACTCCGATATTCTCCCTGAAGAGGAAGAAGCAGTAACTAGTCAAGATCCTTCACTGCTACAGTAGCACGATACAGTAAGTGAGTGGCTGACAGACGCTCTGTGTAAACCTAATAGGGATTATTGCTATTCTTCGTGCACGCAGTCATTCTATTCCTTATCACAGCCACGTTTTAGACTGTCCCCTTGCCTTTGCTCAGGTCTTATCACACGACGAAAGCAGATGGTTCTGCTTGTTTATTTTACACAAATTCGCAATTACCAGTCTTACTGCCAGACATGAAAGAGCATTTGCTTTTGTGTATCTGTTCTGTTTCTGAAGATATCAGGATGTTATGTGTCCTGAAAATCGGAAATCTGAAGCAGTCTGCTTGCCTGCAGCATGCAAAGTCTTATATAAAAAGGAAGCATGTAAAACCAGCCTCGTTCCGTCACTTTGGTATCCTATCTGGGGCACAGAAGGATGTCTCAGATCTTACTTTTTAGAGAGGTTTTGACAGTCAAATGAATGGGAGAAAAGCAAGAGCCAAACGCTGAAGTTGTCAGTAATTGCAGGTATTCACCTGAAATGATGAATGATCAGGTTAAGGGTGTTCACATCTGTGTCGTACAGAATATGACTCATTTAGATAATGCAGCAAACAAAAAAAGCTATTATTTGCCTTCAGCTCACATCCATTAACCTTTACTTCTTCCAATTCAGTTGCCTCAAACAAATTAAGGTATTATCTGCTGTAATTATGCAATATTTTTAGCTTTAATTTGATGCATTTTTTCTTTGACATGCTATAACTAAACCAAAGATTCTTCTATATACATATACTTCTATACGTATGTACGTAAGAACCTGTATGTATGCACAATTCTGTCCATTTGCTGTTGTGGGGAGTTTTTAATTAAAGACCGCCCTCTCTCACACATGTCGTTTGCAGTCAGTACTGATTTTTTTCTGCAGAGATGTCTCCATTTCTTTTATTAAGCCACCCAGGCTTCAGTAATGGGTGACTTGGGATGGAGGCAGAATACAAAAGAGTGAGTCAGAGTGGAGCCCGTTGTGGGCAGACCAAGGATCGCGAAAGGAGTCTAATTTGAGAAGTCGATTACGGGGTCATCACCACCCTCAGTGAATGATCTCATTCACCCATAGTGAGCCAGAGTAATTATTAACATACACCGTCTGCTTGTGTACGCACTCATCAGTGCGGTGTGGTGAGACAAATCCTCATCCCTGTATTTTGTCCGGTGTCTGGGGTCAGCCCATTAATGCCCTTTCCATTTCACACACATTTCTATTATTTCAGCTTTGGCTTGTTATCATGGTAGATGTCCATCATGGCAGTGTTTTGAGTTCGTAGTGGTTGTATGGGCTTTTTCTTGAGCACCATTCACAAGTAAACTGGAACAGATGGGGCTGGCCAGATTTTTCTCCCCAGTCCCCTTCTGAGAGGACAGAATGGAAAACCTAAAATGCTGTCCGTTTCCTGGGTGGGAAGAAGCGAAGCATGAAGGCAGGCAGGCGGGGAGGGGAGGGACCTCTTCCCAAGAGCAGGAGAGGTGAACACATTGATATTTGATGACAGCTCCCAGAGAGGTGAGTCACCCCCCACCCCCTCCCTGACATCCACATCATGTCACATTTGTTTCCCTCTTGGGGACGGACGTGAAAATGATTTGGTCTATTTCATTTTAGCAAAACAACAAACTTGAGCATAGCGTGGAATTATAGCCGTGTTTACCTGACTCCTTTTTCAGCTCGGTCATGTCATCATGTCGGATGAATTGTCACTTATTAGCCCGTAATTTACCGCTCACCATTAATTATGTGTGTTCATCAGGTGAATTCATGGCCTGATGGAAGAGAAATTAAACCTTTTATGAAAAAAGATCATCATATGCAAGATGTTCTCGGTTTACGGCCACAGCTACATCTGCCCTTCATACTGCATGAAGCCTAAAACCTTGACCAAAATCAAGTGTCTATAAGTGATCACAATGTTCTTTGAGCTGTGGAGGAAGGCTGGAAGGTTTTAGCTGTGTTACAACAAGGTCTCTGAGCTCTACGTCAGACAGCGTGGACGGAGGATGCTGCTGCTTCGAACAGGGTGCTCAGCCTGTGTGTAGTTACTCTAACAGCCTGTGTATTGGTTCTGGAGTAAGTGGCATCTGTGAAATACCCAGTGGCTATATTCTACATTTCTTATTCAGTTTTCTCAAAAGGGATATCAGTAAGCATTTGATGAACTGATGAAAAGTGAGCACAGGTGTGCCTAGAGAGAGGCAGTCAGACAGTAGAATTAAACTCACTTAATAAGCAAGTTGCTTTTTCCTTTCAACAGCTCTGAAGTCCCCGAACTGTTTAGCTGCATTAAGAACATACAGCAGAGTTTAGACTCATTTTCTACATTATTCATCTGCGATACATATGCTTTAAAACTGTAATGCTGTGAGTCATTAGCCATGGAATGACCGGGCTTCATGACAGCAGTGTTTATGCTTACAGCAGCATTGATTCATTCATTATGTATCAGACTCTGTCTGTGTACATATGTACATAGATTATTCATGTTGAGCCAGTTGGGCAGGCCCTCTAAATGTTTTTCACTATACACATGTATATGCAGCGTCCATATACATGCTGTAGCTGTGTATAATGTATGGCTGTGCAGGATGGCGCAAACCTGCATTGTGTGTGAAGTGCAGAGTGAAAGCAGCAGTGTTTTCAGAGCTGGAGCTCAGGACAGGAGTCTCCCGCGTGGCAGCCCTCGTCTCACATGTGAAGGCTGAAATGTCTGTTTGCTGGCCTCTGTCAATATTATTGAGAGACCAGTAATTGGCACATAAAAGCACGTTCCTGTATGCTTTGGTTGGAAAGCATTCTCCCATCTTCAAAAGCCCTCCTCCCCACTCCCACACTACAATTCATTTTTCATTGAAGTGCTTACCTTGCAAAAGAGATGTGAGGGGAAAAAATAGTGTCCTGCAGCATGTTCTCACTCTGTCTTTAATTCTTTCATAGTCTATTAGAGAGATGAAGGGGTTCCTCTGTAGTCTTGCCATTTTTTATCCAAAATTGGCTGGCATTGTCCGCGAGTCTTTTCTACAGATTACACCTGTCATAGGTGAAAACTAAAGTAAATAATGATGACATTTCAGACAAATATGCCAACTCGACCGTTTCTCACAGCTCATCGCTTTAATTTTTAACACTGAAATAAGCAAAGTTTTAATGTGGATGAGTCACAAGAGGGTTCTGGCTGTGATTATACTGAGAAATCGTCCTCAAAAGCAATCGTATTTCACGCTGGCCTACATCAGAATGGCTTTATTAGCCTGGTTTAGCTGCAGATCCAATATCGCCTTAGAAGGCGCTCTGGCTGAGGATTCTGGCTGTTTTTCATATTAACTGTGGTGGGCGGTCAGCTTTATCGCCCATGAAGTTCCTTTGTGATCAGCAGTTTCCATTTTCATTGGTAAGACAAGAATAACTTCATTCAAAGACATTTATTTGCAGAGGATATGCTCTGCTAGGAATGAAAAACAAAACATCGATGTGCTTTGACACAGTTTCACTCTGCGTCAGTGCTGGTTACAGGGAGGCGGAGAGTGCAGCTTCAGGGATCCAGATCTTCATTATATCGGAGTCCATCTCAGATGCAGGCTGGTGTGTCCGTAGAGATTCACAGCAAAGATGGTGAGCGCGGAGACATTGCAGGAGAGCAGAAGTGAAGAGCTGCCTGCAGTTTGCTGTCAACATTTTCGTGTGTGTCTGCATAATGCATCCACTTGACTTCCAGGATACCAAGACTATAGTCAAGGTCAGGACAGTGAAGCGCATGTATATTCATACCCGTGGCTTTGAATTCATGTGCATTTAAATGCTGCATTTGCAACATGAAAATAAGTTCCTGGTTAATGGTGTTGCTTTCATACTGTCAGATCTCACTTACTAGCCTAACTGGCTGTGCTCTGACCGTTTATTGGAGTCATTCTGATCATACATCACATCTTGGTACGCTTTTCTCCCATTGTTCTCTTTAGTGCATGATTGTTGGAGCGACATGCCAAACAAAAGCGTCTTTGAGCAGTCACAGCTCAAAGACAGAGAGAAATGGACCTTGGTTTGCTCCAGTAAGAAGCAGCACAGATAAACTGTGTGTTCTGAGTCCTAAAAAAGGGGTTCAGGCAGTTTACCATGTTTTAATCTGCTGTGTATACCTCTGACTATGATTTTACATGTTAAACAACGTGGCATCTTGCTACCATGTTTTAAGGAAATTCATCCTTTATTAAGTTGCTCTTCTCTGTCTTAGTAACTAATTTATTTCCTGTCATCTTTCAGTTATCTTAAAATGGCATCTGGCTTTGCTTTTAGGAACGGCTTCAAGCAATATGCAGTTAAAGCTGAATTTGCTTGAAGGGCCTTCAAGCAAATTCATGTCACGTTGTTAAAAAAAAGTCACATCACGCAAACAACTAACAGACAAGGCAACCTGAGGTAAATTAAGATGAAGCGAGGTAAAGTGAGATTACAGAATTTTGAGATCAAATGCAAATCTGGGCAAGGCATTTCATTTGCCTATTAGAGATCGATGGTGAACTTTGTCAGCTCTATCAATCAGGGTGCCCTCATCTTATTCTGTCCCCTTGTCAGGTTGATTACCCAGGAGGTCTCTCTGTGTCCGCCAGAGCAGCTGAAACACAATAGAGAACCCGGGTTGTGGCATCAATCTCACTCCCCCTGAGCCAGCTTTTTCCGTGTCATAAACACTAACTCATTATACTGCAGATACCCAATCACACGCGGGTCGTGCAGCGCACACAGGGGGTAACTCAAGCAGCTCAAAAGGAACAAATGGCCCCCATCAGCAACTGCACTAATAATACCCTCTCCTCATGTGCTCTGATATTATCTCATTGAAAGGGAAAGAAACCAGAGCCTAAATGGATGCAAGCTTTCAGGCTATGTATTTTTTTATAGTGCAACCCTGATTCCAAAAAAAGTTGGGGTGCTGTGTCAAACATAACTAAAACAGAATGAGATTATTTGCTAATCCTTTTTGACATATGCTCTATTGAAAACAACACAGGGGCAATTTTTTTTTTTTTTTTTTTTAATGATTGGCTGTAAAAGGGGCATCCTGGAAAGGCTCAGCCGCTCACAAGCGAGGATGGAGGGAGGTTCACCACTTTGTGAACACATGATTGGATAAAGGATATTAATACATTCCTACATGGGCTCAGGAACACTTAAAGCTGTTATTACATTCTGTTGTGTTCTTTATATATACGTATATATATAATCTACATGAGGCACAAATATTGCCACACAAGCAGCTATATAATCAGCAGACCTCAGTTTGAAATGGCCTCTGGACACAGCGATAAGTCCTGATGGCGGGGATCAGCTTTAGCTCTATCTTCTGCCTCATTTGTTCCTGTCTAAACGAGATAGGCCTGCTATCTGCTGGCAGCCATCCTGTGGTGACACAGCGACAACACGACAGGGCTCTTTCACTGCATCACCTGTGTGGTACGCGAGTACAGCAGACTTGTCACTCCACCATTATCCAGCCCAAAGTCCCTGGTTTGAGGGCAATTAGAGGACAGAGCACGCGGGAGATGGGCATGCTAGAACCATGTCAAGACAGCAGGGAGCCACGGAGCAAATTAACTGAGCTGACACCTCTGACGTCGTTACCTGAGTTGGACAGGTGGACAGACAGATAGTCTTTCTTTTGAAAATGTCCCTGTCACGCCGGCAATCGCAGGGGACGTGTGTTAAAGTGGAGCAGAATGTTTATCGCTGCTGCCTTTCAGCAAGGAGAGTGCTCTCTAAACGCTTGTCGTATCTGGATCCATCCGAGGGCGTCCTACCTGAGAGACGCCCCGCACGGCACTTGTTTAAATGTGTGTGTAATCTAGAGACATTCCTCAGTAAACAAGCCCGCTCTGTGGAGGGTTATTTGCATGCTAAAGCAGAAGAAAGGGAGGAGCAAGGAGGGAGGAGCGAGACACCTGTTGCAACAGCGGCTGGTGGATGTCTGTGATGTGCTTTGAGCAGTCTGGCTCAATCTCTCAACGCTTCCCCCGAGAGTTGAGTGTTTTCATCGACTTTCAAAGGACTTCTTACTGTTTCCTTTCTTTCATATTGGCATAGTGTAGTAAGTGCAACAAAGCACAGATAAAATTGGGTCTCAGCAACTAACAACTCCAAGTATAATTAAGACGAACTGTGCACCTTCAGCGTGTTAGCACTTTCCAAAGATTTCACACCATCTTAATGTAATTTTACTCTGCCAGTCCCATCCAATCATTTTCCAGCCATTAGGCATAGTTTTGCATTTTTGCCCAAACCTTTTTCATTCTGATCATCGAGCAAAAAGGAACTCTAGAGGCAAAAACTCTATGAAATGTCATGTTATAATGAGAACATTTGTACTAATCACCACCGTTACTCTATGGTTTCTAGTAAATGTTAACCTTTTCTGAAGATTTTAAAGCTTGTGAGAGCCGCTTTGTTGCCATGTCTCAACGTAGACCATTTCTTAATCTGTCATAGTCTGCTGGAGTGCAGGATGGTGGCTGAGTATTAATAGCATGAAGAGCAAGCTGATATATTCTGTGCCGCCCTGTGTGCAGCAGCATAGGTTATCAGCTCCCGTGGCCACGTGCTGGAGCAGGACAAGACTCAGCAGTGGTTTCAAATCTTCTGATATTATCCACGTCTCTGCACACTTTCCCCACCGCAGCCTGCTCTGGAAATGAAGAGCCAGAGAGGTCAGGGCAGTCACATAAACAGTTTTATGTGGAGAATTTCGTTTCGTGTAGAGCAAAGAGAATGTTTTGCTGAGAGATTTGCTCTCTCGATTAACCGCCGCCTGTGGCTGCAGATGGGATCTTTTTACGCTCTTGGCCATCGGGGAACCTCTGCTTTGTTCTTGGACTTTTAACTTTACGTTGCTCAGTAGACATGCTGCTCCATGACCAAGGACTAAGCAAAACAAAATATTTGTTAGTGCTGTGGCTTGCGCTGCCTTTGCCGCAGTCTCTGGATCAACACTTCCTCATCACCACAGTTCCTCCTCAGCGTATCTTTGTTTGCAGTGCGATTGCTTTGTTGTATGTCTTTTAACGATGTTCTGTGGGTTAGAGCTCAGACTGCACCTTGTTTTTAGATCTGGCTCTACTTGACTCGAGATAGGTGGGAAAATTTCAGGACCAATATACATTCCACCGAGGAGACAAACACCAACTCACATGCTTACGTACTATATATACGCACAAACACACACTGAAGTGTTGTATAGCCTACAAACTGAGTGAAGGCAAGAACAGACCCTTTTTTCCAATGTTGAAGCTCATCTTATACTGTATAAATGTCATATTCAAATAGCCATGACGTGTTTAAGAGTGATTTTTGAACTAAGACCGTCTATCTAAATGCAAATTTTATCCATGCATTTTGTGTCAACTGTGTATTTTTTTTAACTTCCTCATCATTCATCTCAAATATCAGTAAATTAGAGTTGCATAATTGATCAAGCAGAAAAATCAGAGTAGAGATTATTGCATTAAACCATGAGAGGCTACATATTCTAATCATTCTCAATCATCTAATCAATATTCTAATGAACATTTCTGGAAATCCTGTTTACTTTTTTGGGTGGTCCAGTCTGAAATATCTCTGTCGAATGGATTGCCATGACATTAGGTACACACATTCTTGTCCCCCTCAGGATCAATTATAATTCATTTATTGCCACCACCAAGTCATTTATGACATTTATTCCCTTCAGCTTCATCTGTACTGAAGCATGCTAACACACTAAAGGAAGATGGTGAATGGTGGACATCATACCTGCTAATCGTCAATTTATCAGCATTGTCATTATGAATGTGATAGCATGCTAAAGCTCACTGCACCACTGTCCATGCGTGCGGGCCCTCAGAGCTGCGACCGTGGCTGCCATGATTTGCACATTAATCAGTATTGTTAATGAGAATAAAATTAAAATTAAGGAAGAACTTAATATACATACCATGAGAACCATACCAAAAGAAGACCGCAGTTACATAATGCAATCCATAATGAAAATAATCATCTGCATGCATGCAGAACCACAACCAGTTAAAATCTAAACAAAGCGTTTCAAGATTTTAAAGCACGCTTCATCAAAACTCCTTGTGCCTTGCGAAATCCTTCTGCTTTTGATCGAAGATCGAGCCAGAAATGTCAGATGTTGTTTACCCAGGCCACACGAAGCCTGGCTTTACTCTGTGTCTGAATGGAATATGAGATGTAGCAAAGAATCCCGCGCTGGATGATGAGCTGTCCCTGTACGGAGAGAGCGGAGGGAGGAGCAGGATGGAGAAAAGACTGGTGTTTACAATATAAATGTGGAGGGAACGCAAAAGAGCTCCGTGAGCAGCCAGTGGGAAGTGATGTTTACAGTGGCCTTCTTCTCAGTCACATGTATCACCAGTCATCCCTCTGCGTTGTGTACCTCTGTTTCTCTCTGACAGGAGCCACATTATTGGTTAAACACTGCTGGCCTCGAAGTGATGGAGCACAGAGAACCTGGACTCGATTAGCCTCTGCTTGAACATCGACAAACATCAGCATCATATCGGTTACAATTATTATTATCATTACCTCTGCGTGACTTTTTCCACCCCCATTCGTTAGCCAGATTTGAGCTGAGCCATTGCATACAGTGGAAAAAACACCATCCACACTTTCACCATAGGCCAGAGCATGTGTTCCTCTTGCATGTTGATTTACACCTCTCATTATAACAGACGCACCCTGATGGATGTGTTATTCCCATGTGACAGAAATATTAAAGACTCGTCCTAAATCATTAAATACTCTTTAAACATCTATTCGTACCTCACGTATCTTTTTTCTTTTTCTCATTTAGTGCCATTTTTTTGATATTCAGTAAATATTTAGCTGTTCAAAGTTGACAAATGCAGTGGCAAATGAGTTTAATAGTCAAGTGAGTAAAAATCTGATAATTAATTATGTGTTTTTTGATTAATTAACCTAAATTAATAGAAATCAGTAGTTGCTGTAAGAAGCATTTAGAAGTATTTCACTTCAGGTGGATTTTGGGAGGTGAGTCAATGAATAGACATTTTCAGCTTTAAAGTTCATGCAGGGCTTGATCCAATTAGAAATGCATGTGGATTTATTTGTATTTGATATGATAACCAGCCCCTAAAGTCTGCCTGTGTCTAGGATTTCATGTGCCCCTGACATTTCCTAACAGAGACACAGAGTCTGGCTCATGTCAGCGACCCAAACTTCTTTCTTTCATCTTGTGGTTTGAGCTAACATGCCATACCCGCTTCACAGCATTTGCTGTTATCACCCAGCACAGCCCTCCATGTCATTCAGTGACTCAGACGCACACACAAAAAAGAGTGGAGGCATACATTCAAAAGACGGTGTCTGCAACCAAGCATCCCGTTAGCCTTCCAGAGAAATTAGCATTGTTGATATTTCACAGCCCTTGAAATTTGGATTTTGACACAAATTAAATTCAAACTGCATCAAAAATAGTTGACTGCATTCACATCGAAATGGGTTTTGATAAAGATGATATGTATGTGAGATTCAGTTGAGAACTATTTAGAGCCTTCCAAAGTGTTTGGCATTCCTTCTTCGGGGGTGTTTGCAGGCTGTCTAGAATAGAAAATCTGCTCTGACAGAGGGATAATTGAATTGACCACCTTCACCGCCCACTGCTACCCGCCTTTGCTTCACACCTCCTCTGTGTCGGTGTAGTGGATAGTGATTTCTCTGAGCTTCAGATAGAAAATAGTAAGATGGGAGTGTATTGATCATTCTTCTCCAGAGTGGAGCTTCACAGATCTCCGAGTTTCCTCGGCAGCCAACATTTTTGCACTATAAGGGATGTTCTCTACATCCAGCCTCTGGTTATCTCTCAGTGAGAGCAGGGGCTGCTAAGAGGCTTTACCTTATCATTGTCAGGAATATAAATCACCTTTTATATACCCTTGTGAATAAACAAAACAGGGAGGTATCCGCTACCAGGCTTATGCTTAGTTTGTTCTTGCAGTCTCATCACTCTGGCCGGAACGTGTATAATGAAATATTATGATGCACACAAAGTTTAAAAACAAAAACAGAGCACTCCAGGCAGGCATCACTTTCCTATAGTGGTAGTTATCCTGCAGTGGAGTATAACTAAGCAGGGGCAGAGGCATCATTAATTATTGATGCGCATGCGGGCAGATAGCGGAGAAGTGAGGACACGGGCGGTGCAGGTGAGATCTGCGAGAAGAGTCCTGGTAAATGGATATTTCTCACACCTTTGGTTTCATTTACCGTTTTCATGGCCTGACCTCTTTTCACAGGAACAGTAAAGGTTATTAATAATGATGTATTCATTTCAAGATGAGACCGGCAGAACAAGGAAATGTTTATATTTCAGACATTTTCGATTACACAGCAATCACCGAGCCGGGTTAAGCGCCTGCAGGGCCTCGCTGTATCACGTCATTTGAATGAAAGAGTCTGACATCTGGAGCCTACACTCCAGCCTACAGTTTGTGTACCAGCCATAGCCCTGACACTTACAGTATGACTTCACGCATCTGAGAAGATGGAAGTGTGTGTGCAGTCATGTTTACTGAGGCAAACTCGTCTTTTTCTTCCCCTTTTGACAGGGAGCACGATCAGAGTTGGTATGCTGATAGAGCCATTTTGTTTATTTAGTTTAATTTCAGTAATGAAGTATGTTGTCATTTCTGTGCACAGATGAAAGGGGACCAACTTTCAGCACGGTAAAATGTGGGAACAAAATTCTTCCCTTTCAGTCCCTTTTCAGCGCTTTCTTGAATTAGCAACATACAATGGGTTTTAGCCTTAATATTTCAGAAGTTAGCAGCTTGGCAAGGCGCCATCTCCCTCAGGGCAGGATGTGGAAACCAAACGCAGTGATGTGTCAAAGCGCCCGCCAACAGAAGGATCTATTTATCTGCATGTGTGTGCATGCATGCATGCATACATCTGTATGTATTTTTGGTGTGTTCAGTGTGACTATCCTTGATGGGCAATCATGCAGAACAGCTACAGTGTTTCCAGCTGTGAAATGCCAACTTCAGCCTCCCTGTTGTGTGTTCCCATCTAATTACAACCCAATTATCTACACTATACAGCTGTGATCAGGATGCCATAGAGAGAAAGAGGATCTTGACATGTTGACACAGATTCTCTTATGTGTGTGAGTGTACATGTGCTTATAAATGCCTACTTGACAGTAATGGCTCAGTATGAAAACTGAGCCGAGCAGGGTTGCTGGCTCCGATGTACAGATTAGCAGCGCTAGACTTGGGGGGTGTTTGTGTCTTTTCATTTTAATCAGGTCTAACAAATGCACAACAGGGGTGCCGGCCACCTGTTGATTCGTCAGCTGTATATTTCCATTTTCATCCTCTGTGGCTACTCCAACCATCTAATTCACATTGTTGTGTCCCAGAGGATCTGATTTGATACTTATTACAGGGAATCTCATTACAGCAAAAGCCAAAGCACCACAGTAATGATGAGGAAAGCTCCCAAGCCCTGCATCTCCATATCTAGCCAATTATTTGCGTGTTGAGACAATTTCTTACCTTCTTTCATCCTCTCTGTCTTTCTTTCATGACCGCTACATCATCTTTAGCCTCATTCCAGTCTGCAGACTCACAGATCGACTGTGAATCTTCTCCCTGGCATCGAAACCACAGCACCTCTCAGCCCGCCATGGTAAAGAGATATTAGAAGCACGAAAACATTGCGAGGCTGTGCACCAGAAAACAGCCCAAAGATACCAATTTAGATGTAATTTTGTCTTGTTTTGAAGTCCAGCTTGTCTAATAGCAGCAGAGAGAGGAGCAGGAGTAGATGTAGCAGAAAGCAGTTATTGCCTTCAGTGCCTTATCATTCACCAGCGCCTAACAGCTGAATGTGGTGGGTGCGGACATTGTAGGGACTGTTAGGTAACAGCAGGTGATTCTTCATCAGGCCACACTGTCTGCTCAGCGTTTGGCACACAGGCAGGCAGGAGCTGCAGTTATCTGGTGGAATCCTAATGTGCATGTATCTGCAGCACAGAGGCAGAAAAGAAAAGAGAGCTGCCTCCCCCAACACCGCTCGCCCTCAGTCAGTCCTCATATAATCATGATAAGGTACACTGCATGTTTTATTCATAACCAGAAAGTTTCTTCCCACAAAGAGACTGAAAAGACTAACCAAAATCATTTCAACATACTGTTAATTAACTGCAAGCTGAAGTGTGTGCCCGACCCTAGAGGCTTGGCTGGCTGTGGTTTGCAATCTTATTTTTTTATGCATTTTCCTCAGCATTCCCTCCGTCCCTGGTGTGCCGTGCTGAGGTTTGAAATCACAAATAGGCAGTCTCAATCAAGAGGAAAATTAAGTGTGCACAACAATGCCAAATGGAGTGTTTCACTCCTGTAATGACTATATAAGTCAGGAGGAAATGATGAGGCATTCGGGTAATGGACAGTGTGATAGTAGCAATGCATTTCAGTGTTCTTGTCACCCTGAATTGGATTTTCTTTTATAGCATTGTGCAAAATGTTCAGGGTGTGCTTGTTCAAGCTTGTGCATGTCTGTGAAATGAATCCATTATTTGATCACAAGATGCATTTATCAACCTTCTTATCATAACGTATTTGAAGCAAAACGCTTCAGTCTGAACATATGCCTGAGAAGTGAAGTCGACCTCGCCAAGTAGAAAAGAATGAAGCGCAGAAATGCACTATTGGCTTGAAAGTGTTCGCGATATCGTTAGCCAAATTCCAAAGCAGACTTTGTGTTTGCACATCGAGATGGAGGAGCGGTAATTTTCGCTCTATTCAAACAGATTTTTCTCGGCCTACTTGTTTCATCTCTCTCTCAAGAAGTATTGACAGTCATTCATTATTCATCAGTCAAATTGTCAGCTCAACTGTCCATTGGGAAGATGAATGGAAAGAAAGGGAACACAGCCGAGCGTAGGAGACTGTGTAAGATTAGAACAGAGAAACCGACGTGGCCATCTGAGGAGTTTTCTCGACACAAGTCACAAGGTTGAATTTATCCCATGTGGTGTCTCTAAACTAAGAGTCTTTATTTTTATCCAGCCCTTCATCTTGCCTCACGGAATCATAATTGCTCCCCCTTTTCAGCCAGTGTGTGAGCTACACCCAGCCCGAGGCAGGAGATGCCATCTCAAATTGGATTTGGAAAAACCCGGAGAGAATGTATTGTTCAGGTGGTGACGAATGCAGAAGGAGCTTTCCGTATATACTGCAGGGGCTTTTTAGCTGAGTTCATTTAAGGATAGAGATACGTTAAAAGCTCTTTCTCCCTCTCTCTCTCTCTCTACTTCCATTGGGAGACTGACTCTGCAGATTTTCAATTAGCCAGGGCAAAGTTGTCCTCATTAATTACACTACATTAAGATGATGCAGGAGGATTTTAACAGGGAAATTATGCACGAGAATTATGCAAGGGTCCCCGGAGTGGACCTTTTTCCTGTTGCTTGGCTGAATGTCCCTCATGTTGCACTTAGCAGGAGCTTTCACAAAATATGAGAAGTGTGAGCATGTCTAAGCTGGTTTTTACCGCTGTATGGTTCTTAATGTCAATCCATAAAACATCACTTAAGACCTCGTAGCTCCCCGCTCAGTCTACATCATAACACACAGCTCTGCAGCCATGTTTGAATTTATGGTGTGTGATTTTCTGTCATTTTTGCGAGCCCGGCTGTAGCTGCTGCACATCTGCATATGCTAAAGTATGCTGTGGTAAAGGGTGAATTGCTAGTGAATGTTTGACTGAGATAGCTGTTTGATCACGGTTGCCTCAGACCTTGTGATGTTAATTGCAGGTTCAAGGTGAGCTGCACACACTGCAGCTTTTTCAGTCCTGACCTGAATGTAGAGCAGCTTTTTTTTTTTTTTTTTTTTTTTTTTTTTTTATACTGTTATTCATGACTCCCGACTGTGAAGAGGCTGCTTTTGCATCTCTAGACTCCCCAGTCTTGGAAAAAAAAAGCGGGATGGGGGGGACTCATTCACCAGCCGTGCTGCTCTCTGCCTTGCTTACTTAAGGGTTTTTAATTAAAATTACAGCATGGATCAACAGCCAAGTACACTCTAATGAAGATGAAGACAGGACGGAGAAGTAAACAGGCCAGGCCGCTCTTATCAGACGAATAACGACTCCCATAAAACACTGCCGTGACGCCAGCATTATGGGCATCTCTCTCCTCTGTCTGTCCCTCATTTCAGCTTTTTCAGTTTTTCATTAATATCCCTCAAAAATCCCAGTGGCTGCTTTCTCTGTGTCAGAGAGTTAATTACTTTTGGATAAAAATTACAGCATCTCCATTAAAGAGCATCACAACTAATAGAAGATTTGAAAAGCAAGGACTGTTTATATTCTTCGCATAATGTCAGCTTTGTGTTTGTAATTATTTTATGACGGGAAATCAAATGATGGTGTAGACTCAAGGATTACATCACCAGCCTCAGCTCCTTGCCTATATAGTCAACATATTCCTGTGTGTACCTGTCACTTTGCAAATGTGCTGTATATGTGTGATGTGTGAACCATCTGGACGCAATGGGAGTGAGGAGAGCCATAGCCATTATGCATTAAACTGCTCTTACTTCCAAGAATTTGGGAAGCGATCTGATGCTGTAATGTAGAAGCTGCTGTAATAAAGCAGCACTGGATAGGATAGGGTAGCCATAGATTTGCAGCGTCATGGAAGAAGAGAGGGACAGGGGGGGCGGGGAGGCTTAGGGAGTCGGGGAAGAGCAAGGCATTAATGTCAGCTAGCAAATATAGCTCAGGGTTGTAGCAGTCCAGGCCACATGGGAGGGATATGGCAGTGTCAGGCCTCTGTGTGCCAGGCCTGATGGATGAAGTGGAGCAGCTCGTCAATCACAAGGGCTCCCGTTTCTTCTGATAGATCCGGCCCTGCGCTGGGAGGACCTGTCGCCTGTCGCTGCTGTCTGACGTCCGCCGCCAGGCAAAAAGCCAGTTTACCTGCATCACAAAGGGGCTGCCTCTCTGACTTCAGAGCAGGAATCCCACCTCCAAAACAAACCAACTCTGACACAGGATCAGCGTTTTGACTGTCAGCTACATTTCCTTAAGGTCATCTGCATATTTTAACACGCTAATCGCTTTTCAAAGGCCTGTTTCAGACCGGCTCTGGCTGCATGGTAATCAGCCGGAGAATACAGCTCCACTTGCAGCATTTGACACTATAGCAGAGGCCGGGGCAATTAACCCATTTCCAAAGGGTAATGAGAGTCTGCTCCTTCATTCAGATCAGCTGCCGTATTGTTAGCATCCGTCCAGTGAAACGGTACAAGACTCTGCATCACACAGTAGTGTTAATTGTGCTTTCAAAGCAAGTATCACGGCTGGGGGGGGCACAGCTTCAGCGCTTCAAACTCGTTTCAGAAGCTTGCCAATCTTTACACTTTCTAATGCTGCTTTTGTGAAAGTACATGTTGTCCAGGTGCTCTCCCCTCACCTGGACAACATGCTGTGACACACACAAATTATCTTCTCTGAGCAGGAGTTTCTGTCGAGTTCAAGCAGCGACTTCCTGCCCGGTTTGCCCAAAATGCCTCATTAAGCTTCATCGTCCACACACAACAAAACGCCACGGTAGTGCTCAGATTCCTCTGTAATTGCACGTTAAATACTTCTCACTGAGTAATCTCTGTCCTCTGCCCTCAGCACTTGCACCACACAAAAGCAGTTTTGAAGCCTCTTTGTTGTGATGGAGATTTTATAGCTTTCACAGATGGAACCAGTTTCATTGGGAACACACACATTTGGGAATTAGTTTCCCTTAATTTTATAAAGAGAGAGGAGGCTGGCTGCAGTTAAGAAGATCTCATAAAAGCACTGAAAACAGTCATTTATCATCTTCTCTTCATTCTGCCTCCTGTGTGTCTTTTTTGCTCAGACAGGCTGTCGGGTTAACACTCTTTTGCCAGGCCGGCACAATGATAGTGCCTTCGGAAATCTTTGTTTTAATAGAGCTGAAGAGAGCATGTGTCTGGGGTTAAATTCTGCAGGCGCTGACAAAACATCACAGTCCATTCAGCTGGCAGCACAGCGGGAATAAGAGCCAGTGCGTGTGTTTTGCACACAGATCCGCTCTTTATTTCTTTGTAACATTTGTTGATTCGTAGCACATTAGATTCCTGTTTGCCAAATTTATTATGGTTTCATTTTTTCCAAAAATCCCAGTAATAATACCGCCATAATTAATATTCATTTCTCTTTGTTCACTCTGAAGCAATTAAATTAAACTGCTTAAAAGTCAGAGCCAGAATGGCCAAAGTACACTGTGCATGCTTTGAATTATTCAGCAACATCTGGTATGCCACAGATGTTGATCACTCTGTGTTTCTTTTAAATATGTTATTGATTGTCTTAGCAAATGTTTAAGTGGCTGCTCGCGTTTTCACAGGTATAAAAACTGTGTTTTTCTGACAGAAACACAGGCGCTCAGTGAAGCCAGTGGAATTAGCTGGCAGCAAAAAAACCTTTGAAGGCAGTATTTGCTTTTCATTTTTGGTCTTGTTGTGTTCTTGGTGAATAAACAAACAGACAATCCCGTATTGGTCTGATTTAATGAGAATTCTCTCTGACATCATTCGAAACATCAGGGACACACAGAGATAGGAATGCTTGACTAATCACCATCTGATATTCTTACAATTTCATTTCAACACCTCTCTCTCTCTCTCTCTCTCTCTCTCTCTCTCTCTCTCTCTCTCTCTCTCTCTCACTCTCTCTCTCTCTCTTGTCTCCACCTCTTTCGTTTTGTCTGTCTTTCGATCTCTTTCCCTCTCAGTCGGCAGGGTGCTGATTTAAAAGCCTTCCTGCCCGTGTTGAGTTCATGCTAGATTACATGGGATTGGTCACAGGAAGAGCACAGAGACAGTCAGATAATTTGTAAGGTCTGCTCCATCATTACAGCAGCTCTCTCGTGAGGTGACACAGGGGATGCGGCTTAACCTTTCAAGGAGGATCATAATGGAGAGCACTGCAAAATGAAGTGATTATTGCCTTTGGAGGAGTGATTCTGTGACTTGGGAGAAAGGAAGGCAAGGGTGAGACTGCTGGGGAAAGTAGTGTGGAGCCACTCAACTTAATTAAGCATTATTTCTTCATCATTTCAAAGAGATAAAATCAGCCGTTTCCACTGCAGTCTCTCCGATCCAGTTTGGCTTTACATTTTTACTCTGCAAAATGCAGCAGAAAATCACTTTTCTTTGTAATCTTGTCAAATTCTCATTGTCACTGTGGCTTTGACTAGTGCAGCACCTGCTCAGAACGGGCTGATTACCTGTCCTCCGGTACTGCTGCTTGCAGCTTTCTGGACAAACACTCATCTAAACTACTCCACACTGGACACAGCTCAGGACTTTGGGAAGATGAATGCACAATGCACCTGCCATGATACAGTTATTAGTGACACCAGGTTTTTAATCTTTTTTGGACCAAGCTATTTATCTATTTGTGACAAGGCTATATCCAGAAACAAATGTGTTTGAGTTTAGCAGTATAAAAAGGCAAACTTACAAAGCTTTGCTATGAGACAACATGTCCAGTCTCTCTTTCTTCACCTGTTCTTGAATGTATTGTGCTGAGCGATGGAGAGCGAGCTGAGCCCAGCGTGCCATTCAGAGGTCTCAGTACAAACAACAGTGTGCATTTCTAGCAGCAGTGACACACGACTAATAAATACGTCCTGTGGATCTCAAGAGCTCGCACTCAACACTAAACTTCCTTGGGTCCTCAGCAATACAGCCGCCAAGTGTGAAGTCGATCGTGTGAATGGTGGTCGAGAAATCCATAGGACAAACAGACTGACAGAGACTCCCTCTAAAGGCTCGATTCTGCAAACGCATATTTGCGTGTCTGGTCTGCAGCTCTAGGCTTGTGGTATATGCTTTTGCCCTGTTTCGCCAAAAATGAAACACGTGTGCATGTTTGGATGTGGAGAGCTGAGCTGATTTGGTGTTTGGGTGGAAAAGATAACACAGAAGGCCTTTCATCACACCAGGTTGCCTGCCAATATCTGTGACGGGGAAAAGGTCATTTTATTTATGAAATTTTGATCATGGGAAAATTTAGCTTTGATCTAAGCGTTACTAGGAAATTAGCTGTCTCTTCTCGAGAAATGCGCATTTTGTGATCGTGAGAAACCGACAGAAAAGCCAGGATTACAAAAATGTTCTCTCTGGCCTTCAAACGAATGGAAGACGGGATTTACTTTTCAAAACAAATCCATCGAGCTTTCCTCCTCCTCACTGAAACTTCACTCTCTTTCTCATTTTTATTCATTCAGACTAGAGGCCCTCCGCCACGTGTGAAACCTTCACTCATGAAAGGCTTCCCTTCGCCCTCCCAGTCGAATGACATATAAAAGTAGATATTCAGGCAAGGTTTTCAGCAGCTTGGTCATGTACAGTAAAGCCCTCGTTTGCACTCCAGTCCAGCAGTCACAGTTGAGGAGTATCTGAGGAGCGTGTGGACGTAAAGCCTGCATACTGACCAGTCTGCTCCAAACCTCAGATAAAAGGAACACAAGAGGTTTGACCAGGGTTGTTTTTTGCCTTTTCTACATGTTTCCTGGCCATTTACACTCACAAGAATGATCATCCATCGTAAACTTTCTACTTTTATTTAGCAGCTATCAGTGTCATTAAACTCTTAAGAAGTCCATTCAGTCAATCTGTCTTACCTCACAAGTCACATTTAATCTTTTGGCGTGCTGCCATAAAGGTCTTCATTTCCTCAATCCCTCCTATTTGTGCTCAGCTAACAGGGATTACCACTGAAAGTCTGTTTACTAAGCTAACTATGAGCAGCATGGATGACAGATGTATCGTAAGTTAATTAATCCTCCCTGACATTTAGAGAGATACACCTCTGCTCCACCTTCTCCGTGGCTCTGCCAGTCCTTGTGTACAGTATGCACAACACAGACGCACTCAAACACCTTCATTATATTATTAATTTAATGATTGATTGGATAGTCATTTATTCATTTTGCCCACTTTAAGGACTGTGTGTACGCATGTGTTTGTGGCCATTGTGGTCCAGCATGTGGTGTGTAATGGACTTAATAATTAATGTTAGATGAATGTTGTCTTTTCATCCCACACTGATTTTTGCTTCATTTGGAGGGCAGAAAGGAAATTAGAGCCTGTCTAAAGTCGTCAGAGGTGATACACCGCTGTTTCCCCTCTGTTTCTCCTTTCATTTTCATGAGCCATGCATGAATGTCTTTTCTTTTCCGCACCCACTCACAAGTGCTAAGTGTGTGTCCAGAGTCTGAAGATCAAGCCTAATGAATGTCCTCGTGAGATGTAAACTGGCATGAAAGAATGAGATGGAGCTAAAATGCAATGAAAAATATAACCAGCACTTCCTTCCGTCTATGCTGAAAAATGCATTTTCTATCAAAATGTAAAAAAAAAGGGAATTGACACAAGCGAGTGTGTCCACTCATTTGTGTCAATTCTAGCTTTAAACTCAAGTGATGGTTTTATTTGATCATAATTGGTTTTGAAAACCCTGAAGGTGTGTTCAGACAGAAAGCACAGAGAATTTTCATTTCACATCATTCACACAAATTAGACCACTGGGCTGTTTGTGCATGTTTACTTCCGAATATCCAACGTACCAACTGCACAGACATTAACCGTAAGCAAGGTAGCAAAGGACCGAGCTTGTGAATGCATGTTTGTGTTCAGCTCAGCCAGAGACTCCAGTTCTTTGTGTCATATCCCTCCAGTCTCTCTCCTTTGTCCTCTCATATTTTGTACATTTATGAAGCAGATTCGAAAAGCTCTGGGATAAGCATGACTTATTTTGCTGGGGAAAACATTTTTTAATACGTTTTTTACATGTTTTCCAAGCAGTTCATGGTTGAAGTCTCAGGTTACATCAATATAAGCACATACAAAACATACATATAAAACACGCAGTGTGACACACATATAGAAAGCTGGACATGAAAGAGGAGGACAGATTACGTAAAGTGATTAAATGAATAATGCAACATAATGTAAATAATTAAAAAAAGAACTAATGTAACACAACATAAGAAGATATTAATTGTTGTCTCCTGAAAGTATATTTTTTTTATATTTACAGGCAGTGGTTATTTTTTATTTTAGTTTAAGGTTATATTAAATTCCATACCCGTTGGCAGTAAGATGGCAGAATGGCCAACCTCCAATTTGACAAAATAAGTAGTCATGCTGTAAGTGTGACTCTGTAGAGCTGTTAATTTAATATTTTCAATGTAGCTGTGAAGGAATGGGAGTCTAAATCTTTGTGGAAAATATCTGAAAAATATTTGATCACTTCTCCCCAAAAGCAGACCCAGACTAGGACTGAAAGAATATAATGCTGGTTCTGTTGTACAGTGACAACAGATTGGGCCAAAATGGGGTAAGATGTTACCTCGTGAGCCAAAGGGATTAGCAAGATCACATGAGATCACGCAAGCAGAGAATCCATCTTAGCAGGCTTCACGTTATGCGTCTGGAGCCAAACAACAGTTCTATAGAACCACTTAGCATCATAACTTGTTTAGGTGTTACAACTGCAAGAGACACAACTTTATTGAACAATGGCGGCTCCTAAGGAGGTTAGCTTACATGCTGCTATAGCATTGGTCCTTTCAAAACCAGAGAGTATTTCTTCTTTCACCGCTGAAGGCTTTTCTCCATGGACAAGATGTTTTGTTCTTCTCCCGACTGGCTTTGGCAAGAGTCCTACATCATATGGTATATTGATCTGATTGGTTGATGTTAGCCTGTCATAGACGGTGATAGACAGATGGTTCATTCAATCAACTGCCAAGTATTTTTTGAAAGTGCCTGCTTTTTCCCAAGGACGACTTCCCAGATGGTTCTGTGTAACAAACAGTAACAAACAGATGGTTCTGTGTAACAAACCATCTGGCACATCAGGTTAGCGAACATGCTCGAGGGAAGCATGTCGGGTCTTTGCGTCAATTTGTGTCGCTCCGGGCGGGCATTTGTTATTCAATCATATGCAATCACCTCAAAAATTTGCCCTGTGTCGTGTGTGAACACAGAGCTGAAAAGCTGGATTCCTAAAAATAAAATACCCTTGTTTCAATTTTGTTGCCGCAGCTGGTCTTGGTCTTGTCTGACCCTTAGCTAATGCTAGCTAACTTCGGAGATATCTTGCTCTGTCACGGACGTAGTTAAGCTAGTTTGCTGTGATTGTCATTTATGGCCACACTGGCGACTGTTCAGCCAATAAATTTTGACTTCATAACTTAAAAGAAATCTTGGTGAGAATAAAAATCTTTGCAAATCCAGAATGTTACCTTGCTGTTTCAGTGTGAGTGATATTCACTGACAATGAAAAGATGGTCACACAACCCCTGTCCACTGAAACCCTCTGCTCACATACACTGCATAGCCCCACTCACATTAACATCTTCCAAAATACTGGGCTATTTACATCATGTACCCTCAATCCCACAGGCATGTTTCCTTCATGGAGTCACAGAGGTAAATGGTTGACCTCCCTCACCATGCCCCATACTGCCCAGCTCTGAGATCTGCCTCTTAATCTCTCCGCTGCCCTCCTCTAGTGCACCCACAGTTAATTTCTCACCATCCTCCCTTTATTTGAATTGATTTACTTCATCTCCTTAACTCACAAGGGAAATATTGTTCTGGTTGGTGTCATGGAAAAGGGTGGCTCCATTACGCCATTGGCTGATTTTAGAATAAAGATCTTGCACTAAATCACCGCAGGCCTTGTGACAGAGCCCCAGCCCGGTCCCCTGTATGAGTTAGCTTGCCAGTGCTATCTATATATAACCACCTCAATCAGCTCAGCGGCTGGTTGGACTTCACCTGACCTCACTGCATTATATGGACCAAAGTGATTCGTGGTTTTACTGACCTGTCATGAAGACCTAATGCTTTGTGTGATGAGTGGCAATTCAAGTCGTCTCCTAGACACTCTGGCAAGCGAGCTGGACAGACAACCACAGCTTGGCTCGATTCCTTTCTTAGCTCTTCAGATTTAAGATGCCAAAATGATGACTTTGATCGTCTGTACCATTTCTGTACCTAATTGTAATTAGGTTTCTTTTCACTTGCATTTAGTTTTGATTAAGTACTTTATTACTGTGTAACTGTAATCAATGCAAAAAGTTGCCAAATGTAAAAACAGCTACTTGTGGCAAGCCAACCTCCCTCCAAAATCCGCCATTTTTATTTTTATTGTATCATTTTATTAAGAATTTAAGAAAATTCTGAAATGCGTTGGTCTGTGACTGAACACGAACTCTCGTCAGCATCGGCGTCATCACCATCGGGCTTCTGGGACTTTAGCTGGGAATGTTTTTTGACTAGCCCAGAATCAGGAAAAAATCTGCAATCACCATGAATTGCAACTAATTAACTTCCCGACCAATCTAACCCTTACTGCTGGACTGTGTGTGGAGATGGAGGCAGTGGGCGGGGCAGGATGGCGTGTTCCTGTTTACAAGCTGAGTCGGTCCCTCTGCAGCCCTCTTTAATTATGGATGCAGTGCGCTAAGCTGTTGGCTGCGATAGCACAACCCTGTCACCTAGAAATTACCTTTGTATATTACTAAATTGTTTTCACAATTATGCCGTGGTCACTTCCTGGCTTTCGTTCAGAGATAGCGTTTCTTTAATTAAATGAAACACTGCATTTATTTACCACGCTGTAGTCGCACGGCGGTGATCAGGATGAATGGTGGACACACAAGCGCAGGACTGACAGCAGAATCCAGGGTTCACGTCCAGACTCCTGTCTGTCGTCAGGTTGAGGCAACAAAAGCACGCTGGGTAATGTTAGGGAAAGATCAGGGTTTCAATTAAATGTTAATTTAAAAAAAAATCACTGCTGACTTTTTTGTAATAAAACAGACCATGAGCTTTCCCTTAGCCTAACCAAGTGCTGCGAATGCCTGAACAGAACCATAAAAAAACAAAAATGAAATTCATTGTCAGTGGACATTTTACTGATACATTCAGCGCCATTGACTGACTTTCAGGGTATGTATTTTCTCATTATGTTAATAGGAAACATATTTTGGTGCATTATGTTTGCCCTCAAAATGCATGAGCTGTTGCAAAACAGTTGATCATTTCTAGGCTCTCGTGTACAAATACACAAGTGTTCAGATTTTATCTACTGTCACCAGACTGCTTGTGCCAAACATTATGCCAGTCAAATAAAAATATATATAAAGAAAAGTAAAGCACTACTGCCGTACGTGTAAGATTTCTCAGCTGCCCTGCAGGCGGCCATTTTGTCCAGAGCAATAGCCTTAACTTTACTATGGAAAATTAAATGTTAACTGAAATGTGATGTTTGCAGTTGCCTTACGGTGTACTAGAGGGAGCACGCAAAAAAGAGATGGTCTGGGCTCAGCCCCTCCACCCTGTCAGCTCCTGGACACACCTCTGCTGCTCACAGTGTCAAGCTCATTTTCAATGCTTTCAATATTGAGGTTGCCATTTCTTTTTAATGCAAGATGGTTGCCCAGTTGACATCTGTGAAAATGACTACATCTGATTTGTTGTACTTTGTAGTTTCCACAGAAACTGCATAGTACAACAAAACTGAACAACAAAACTCCACACAGACTGAAAGGCAAATGAAACAGTCTTCCTCTGATTGCTTATGCCTCTTTTCATTCCCATATGGTTGTGTCCTTGCCTTGGCTAAGATAGATTAAATGTTTGAAAATAACTGAAAATCAAGGTGGACAAGCCGGTAGCACACCAGTCAACCTGTCCCTGAAAAGCCCACGCGAGCTCTGGGTTCCTCTCGCAAGTCTACCTAACCTCTTTCCCTGCCTGGGTATAATAACAGGTCAGCATCCCTTTTTTTGGTTGTGAAGACAAAATAACAGTTTCTCAACTCCTCCAAACTCACAAGCTGTACTCCAGGTATTTATTTATAACTGCTATTCTGAGGGGACTCTCAACAAATGATGAACCCGTCAGCTGTCAACTCCCACATAAAACCTACAGCCTGCAGCTTCTCCTCCTCTTCGCTCACTTTGCATTTAAATGACTGGGTGTCACTGCAAAAGAAGAACAGGCTCAACAGGAAACAATACAGAAGATTTTTGCTTACTTGTGTCATTTCCCTTCCGGGGACCTGACCTAGCTTAGACCCCTGACTGACCTGGACCTCAGGTAGGCTTGGCAGGTCTCTAAATCAGCCGGGGGCCACCATGTTCCCACGAGGACACTGTTAACAAAAGTAACCAGAGAGGTATGCAACACACTCTGATAGTCACATACATCTCTCTATTCTAGGAAGCAGGAAGGGCTGCAAGGAATTTTTACGCATTCAGACACACACACATGCACAAATAGCAGAGAATAAACAGTAAATTGATCTTATATTAGCTGCCAGGCTCCTGCATGTGAGGTAACAGTTAAGTGTAACCTCCTGCGATTCTCCTATGTGAACCCTCACCCCCTGCATACCAACACTACTGGCTTAACACCAGAGAGTGAGGGGGGTGGAGGTTGAGAGAGCATGAGAAATGCAGTAGTTATAGGCACCGTACATGAAGCATTTCTGTTCAGCAGCCCTGTGCAAAGATAACATCAATAATCCAAAGAGAAGACTCACCAATAGAAGTTCCAAATTTATACTCGCTTCGTTGGTGTTGAACTGTTTCTCCCTCACACACAGGCGCGGACTGGGAACGTGATTGCTGGAGATACAGTAGTGACGAGCATTTGTAAAGGATTTGTATCTGGACGTGTTATTCTGTAATCACGTTGTTTGTTTGTTTTTTGCTGGGGATGCAGCAGAGGATTGTCCTCCTCTCTGACATCCTCTGCCTGCCGGCAAGAGTTTAGCCGCATGAGAGCCGCTCACCCTCCCTCCAGAATACTTCATCACAACATTTTGAGGCTCAGTAAACAAAATCATCTCATCTTACCTCATATCTACCTCACATCTAATCTCATATCGCCACAGTAAATACTGAAAAAAGGGAATTTGGCTGACAAAATGAGGATACCAGCTGTTTGACATTATTGAAATTCTTCCAGATTTGATGAGGCTGATATTGAAAAGGCTCTGTCCCACTTCTGTGTCCCTGCTTTGAGCCTTATGGCTGCCTTGATTTCAGATCGTTTTCCTTAAAAGTGGATCTGTCACTCCCCTAACCCAAGTGTGGCCAAGCTCACAGCCAGTGTGGCGGCGTGGCGATCACGTACCGAAATTACACACAGTATTATGTCGAAACTAATCCCCCTGTTAACGTTGTCTTTGAACCTGTGTCTGATGACAGACTGGCCTCCCCTGCAGTTAAGAGAATTCTATAAGTTATGACTGGAGGTCAGCAGTGGAAAGTGAAATAAACACACATGCCATCAGCACATGGGCACACACGTGGCCTTTTGCCATTCAGCTGTGTAATGTGAATTATTCAGTCGAGTGTTATTATGCACCTTCATTTTAACTATATGCTCTGCATCCACTGCAGTGATTGAGTTCATGATTTTTCAAGAGCCAAGTGAAGGCTCCATGCCTGATGGCAAGCCCTGACCTCACCTTTTTTCTATGTGACACTGAAATCCTTTATGTCTCCCTCTGAACAGCTACACGCTACATACTTCAGTAACTGTGGCTATATGCATTAAACATATCTAATCTATCAGGGTGGTTCAAGGACAGTGGTAAAGCAGAGCACATGTTGTTTTGTCTTTGTTTTTTTGTTTGAGTTTTCTTTTATGCAGCTCAGATAGTGCTGACCGTGGATAGCTACAGAATCTTAGAGGCTGAGCACAAAATGGAAAAATTCAAGGCAATGTCAAAAACGTACAGAACAACTGCTAAAATAATAAATTAGGACTCCGACTATAAAAGGACGATATAAGCTGTCATTAAAATGAAAGACTGTGGCGCTTTTCATGCACATAATGCCTGTCCCTACAGGGCGTTTAGGAGCCATTCACAGATGAGTGAAAATATGCACGTTTGTGGCGTAGTGCACGGCTTCACTGTAGTTGCACATACTGAAGGGGGTGTAGATTAAAGCACCAGCTGAAACAACTGAAACCCCACCCTACTCTCCACCAGCTGTATGAGAGTTCTCAGATTGCTCCAGCATGACACAGGCTCCTTATCTCTCACACGCTCATAGGGGACATATTATACAGTGTATGATGTGTGAAGGGCTACTATGACAAGCTCAAGGGAAGTTCATAGAGTACAGCGTGTCTTCTGACAGACCTAGATGCAGATTTAATAACTATTGATTTATTCTAATACTGTTCTCTGAGCACACATTGATCCATATGTTCCTTTTCACTCTGTCATCTACGCTAGTTACCCTGCCCCCCCCCCCCCCCCCCCAAAAACAAAGCACACTGTTGTTTCTAATGAGCAGTTATGCTGTTTAACCTTATTTAATTGATGCTTACATCACATAGTGGCTTTTATGTTCTGACTCAGCATTTGCACAGGGCAGGGAGGGGAGTGGAGGGAGTTGATGTGGGTTGAGGGCTGTCCAGCGGAGGTCACAGATGGAGTCATGTTACAGCATCCTCCAAGCAACATTGCAGCCTGAATGAAGTCTTATTTAATCTCCCTGCCCATGATTTCTCTCTCTCCTCCTCGTCTCCTCTTACAGCCCGAGGTGGGTTACAGTAAATATTACAGCTGCGATTTTAGCACAACATTAATTCAGGGATTGATGCCCTTGTATTATTTAGTGATGTGTCTCTTTGTGCGGTCCAGTGCATTGAGATGGGGGGCTGATGGGGATTCATGGGTTGCCTGACCAGAAAAGAGTAGTTACACAGTCCATTTCTTTTCTGCGCTAATTAGCATGTCAACTGTAAAGGCACCTCCAATGAGCCGTTTAGGGGTGAATAGGTGAGGAGAGGAGAGAAACAGAGCCAGTCAAGGAGGCTTTTCTGTGCCATCAAACTGTCACTAAAATCTGACCTTTACATCGGCTCAAAAGCAAAGACATTTATTAGCAGCGTGTGTTCGGGGGCTGGGGGGCTGTCATGTTGTGCTCAGGTCTTAAACCTGTGGCATGGGTGTGGACGAAGTGGTGTGTGTGTGTGCTGAGTGGAAAGTGTCAGAGAGACTTTACTCCTCTCAGCGCTGACTGAAGGTCATTCCTTCAGGGAGCCCATCATGAAAAGTTTCATATCATCGCTGAGCCCCAGATGCACACAGCGCCTCCTAATTCACACCGCGTCATCCCACGTGTGCTGTTTTTGAATTCATAAGAAGGAGCAATAGGATTCTGAGAGAGAGGAGAGGCGGAGAGGGAGATAGCTCCTGCAGCAACTGCAGGGGATGCTGATGGATGCCTCACCATATGGCAGTAGGATATCATTTGAGTTGAAAGTTTTGTTTTTTTTTTCCTTCTACATTTTATTGCGGTGTAAGCTTAAGTATTTCACAAACATCTTTTTTGTTAATGCTATAGCTGTCAAGGCTTTATCCTGCATCAATAGCTTTTTTTTTCCTTTTTAGCTCTCAGTCTTGTCTAAATCAAGAGTAGGTTTTCATAATGATGGATGAGCAGAGCATTTCGGCTTTTAGACAAGTCTCAGGTGCTGTGGCTGTCATGCCAAAGGTGGAATAGAATCACTCCCCCCCCCGTTCCCCTCCGGATGAGGAGCAGATGCAGACGGAGCGTCATCAACATTCAAGCGGCTCCCACAGACACACTGCACCTCCATGAATACAGAGTGACTCTCTGTATTGGTTAATGTAAGGTCTTGTTTTCACTCCGTGTTCTCTCACACTCTAAGTTTATTATCTCCAAAATGAAGTCAGATGTGGCACATAGTCGCAGAACAGGGTCAATTTTCCAGGATTTGTGCCGCTGCAAACTCGTGACTCAAAGACAGGGGAAAAAATGAGGGAGATGCTGTCTTCTGGAGAATTCCCACATTCCAGCAGGTCTGCAACTATTGCCAGAGTATTTTTCTGTTGTAATGCAGCACGAATTATGCCATGAATTATAGGATGTGCTGCGACATGCTTGGGCAGAAATAAGGGGACGAATTGTTTCCTACAGCACAAAACTTGGCACCAGAGGGACAAATAAGATATAAGAAAGCAGGGCCATTAATTAAAGCGTCACTTGTAGCCCCTCATAGGAAGGTGTGTAATTAGCAAACCTTTGCCTCTACAGTTTCGTCTCTTAGCTTTGTCTGTAACAGTGCGGTGAATAATTCACAATATGAAGAGAAAAGCGTTTTAAAAAGCAATTTATACAGTAAGTGCGGGAAAAATAGTCATGTGCCCTGTGGCATGGCGTGTAGAGTGACTATTGATTATGTGTCTTTCAATCTGAATATCCTCCTTTCGCGCTAGGCATCCGCCTGGTGCTCTGGTTTTCACTTAAGCTGATGTGATGCATATTTTGTGTCTTCATCTTTCCTGTGTCCCTCCAGGGATGCATAATGCCTTGCATTGCATAACAGGAGTGTTTCCATTCACAGTACCGCTGCTCCAGGAATAAACATGCGCTTAGATGTTCACAATTTTACTCTTATGCATTTGTTGAAGATTTGTTCCACCCCTCTGCAAACCATCTGAAAGCACAAATAGTGAATAGACAGAGTGTGTTTTTGCATGGCTTCACTTCACCCCCTCATATTTGTTTTGGGTTCCAGCCACCACACCCTTTGGCAAATGAAATCCTTCCTGTTCATTAGGAGTGTGGATGAGCCTTCATCACATTGTGGTAAAATGTTAGGCAGTGTGCTTGCGCCAGTGTCTCTAATGGATGTTGTGTTCCAAATGCAGCAGCAGGTCAGATCTTGGTGGGCTGATCAGTGCTCGGAAAGGCCTTGCAGCAAGGCCACGCGCCCACTCCGTGTTTTTTCCAAGTAAAATGAGATAATAAACCATCCTACGCGCACACATCTGCATGCACACACAGACACGCTCACACAGGCACACTAACACATGCACGCTCAGTATCACCTTTCTCCCCTAACAGCTCACAGTCAAACCAGCAGCCTTGCACGAGGTCAGACAGACTGACCCTGTAGATAAAACCAGAACAATGCTTCTGATGCCTTCGCTTGAGAAAAGGCTGCTTTTCACGTCATTTTAGGATGACAGTTATCAGTAACTCGCAGTAGAGTTGTAACATGTTTTCCTGCTCTGGCAAACTCAAACATCGTCAGCCAAGGTCCCTATGCCTACTCGAAAAATAAATGATGTTGCTGGTGATGTTGTTAGTGGAGGTTATTGTTTTGTTTGCCGTCCTCTCAAACGGTGAGATGTGGGTGTATTAAGCATATGGACAGCTCTGTTGGGGAGCCCTCTGCAGCAGATGCCCCCATTTAAGTCCATAGCTGTTACCCCCACAGTGAGATTGAGCTTGGGCTTGAGCTACTGCGAGGGGTGACAAGAAGCAGAGAAATGTGCTGAGGGTAGCACTCTGGCTTTCTCTTTTACTTACAGCACACTATAGCTTCCATATAGTGCATTAGGGATTTCCCTGGCCTGGCCCTTTGGTACTCTGCTCCAGGTACTATGCAGGGAACTGGTCGAGTGTCCAACCTGCCTGATATACAGGTCTCTGGCCATGCTTTACCTCTGCTGAGCCAGCATACTCATTAAGCCCTTCAACTAGTGAAACTCAATGGGAGACCGTCCAACCGTCTGCCCGCCTCTGAGGATTTTCAGCATGGCTGCACTGGCAGACCAGTGTGGGATATTTATATGAGGCAAATGTTTGTGTGCCTCTACAGGCCAGGCAGTTTATGTGGAGGAAAAGATGCACTCATAAAAAGACACTGCCTTCACGTAAATAGATATTTATTTTCATAACACGTAGATTTTTTTATTGTACTCAGATGCCTCGTAAGATGTCTTCATAAGCACCTTTGATGTCAACAGCAAGCGGCAATATTCACATTTAATTAGTGCCTTGTGGAGGAACGTCTCCCTCTGTTATCAGCTCCGTTTATGTATTTATATCTCATTGTCCTCATTAGAACATCACTGGGATTTTTATGGTCCTTCATGTCTTTAAAGGACTGAGCGCGCTGCGTTTCTAAGTACTAGTTTTGACAAGGAACAGATAGAGGTAAGACAGGGCAGCTGCCATCCCTGCAGCCGCCCTGCATCCCCGGCATGAAAGCGTAAAGTAGCTTTGCTCTCCTGTGACAGTGTTCGTCTGTATTTGGACCAGGGCTTTGGTCTTTGGTTATGTGCTTTGTGCTCCACGCTTGGCTTACAGGCCCCGTTTCTCTTTGCATCTCTCCTAGTCTCCATCCACGCTCTCAGTCTCTCCGACTCTCTGACTGGCAAGCGGAGCGTCCTTGCTGTCTGCCTCCAAATCATGGGATGACTTTCCCCTTCCTGGTGCTGTCCTACTTGTTCTCAATGCATAATTGAAGTGCCGGTGGGTTCTTAGACTGATTGAAGAGTCTTGTTGGGATGGTACAGATCTAACAGCAGAATTAGTCAGGGATGTCTAATAGCATTTCCTCTGCCATTGTCCTGGCTGTCTTTCTTTTCGTGTCATGTCCTCTAAGGGTAGAGGCTGTTGTCAGGTGTGAAAGAGTGCGGATGTCCCAGCGAAGACAGCAGGGATAGCTGTGGACAGGCAGAGAAAGGCTTGTCTGTCTTTAATCCTTCCTGCCGCGATTGATTTAGAGTCACTTTGCCGTGAATGGGCCTTTCAACTCTTCTCGGGAGAGAGAGGACGAGAGACATGGTAAGCCCTGCATCATTGATAGGTGCAGCACTGAAGACCCCCGAACAGGGTAATGTAGGTTCCCTCTTCAAAGCTCCCAGCTAAGGCATCCAACCAGAACCACCACAGAATCGCACCATTCTAGATGCTTGGCCAAGCATGTGATGGATGGTCGGGAACTCCTCCACCTCTATGGAAACATATCAGCACAGGAGTGAAAGGACAAATATTTTTGCCTGTGTCATGTGTTCATGGGGCTGAAAGTCAAATCAGACGTGTAGACAATGTGCAGTTGACCCCGTAAAAGCACCGCCGTCCCCAAATTAAAGCGTTCGTAGAAAGCGGCGTGCTGCGTTATCAGCCAGTCTGTCAGTCAGTGTGATTTTCAGGCTAATCTCTCACTTTGTGTGAATCTGCCAGGACTCCTCTGGGTGAATGAAATTTTAACCAGGCAGATATAGCTTTTTAATCTTACGCTCCACATCTGTCCCGGCCCCTTTGAATTCATGCAGTGTTTATTCTGAGCCTGAAAGCACTGTTTCCCTCAGCTGCCGTCGCAGACCCTGTGAATAATTTACTTGTTATACAACTCACATCGGCTGTGCGCTATTCGCAGGGGAATGACTGGGATGCTCCTAGGAAGCCTGGAGAGAATGGGGTGGTGAGTTTTGCTGGAAAGCTGTATGCAGCCTACAGCTTAGCTTGTCTAACATCATTGGGGATAAATATTGTGTAAAGGGAAACACATGGGCCTCACAATGGAGGGGTTAGGGATTCACTTCTTTCTGCTTCACTCTGAGATGTCCAACTTGACAGGTCAGTTTTCGATCTTAAATCCATTTTTTTGAAGCAGCTCCACTTGCTCCAGGTGTCTTATCCATCTGGATAATTTGGTTTAACTTAAATGGTCAAAAGGAGTAACCTGCGTTTTAATATCTTGTAAGCTTGAAAAGTGGTTCTGAAAGGTTTGCAGGTTGTGCCTCAGTCATAAAAAGCAACAAAATTTGAAGGTATTTCTCCACCATAGAAATGTTTGAAAAGACAGAACAGAGAACTCTTAATAGCAAGTAAGTCAAAGAGCGGTTGCTGTTATTGACATGTATAATGTCACCGAGTAATTACTTTTAATGTCGGATACAACCTATCAGCTGCGCTCTGAGACGGCGCTTTAATGAGAGGAAGGTCAAATTACCTTGTTTCTTTTTCAGCAAACTTTTGCCTAATAGTGATAAGTGAAGTAAAAACAAAAGGTTTTTTAAGGCTTGTGTAGGTGAGCCACAGAATAAATACATGTGGAAAATAATATACTGTTCGTCTGCATCACCTCAGCTTTTATTTTGTTTGCTTCCGTGTGGCCACCATGGAGGATAAATACAGTAAAAGTACTTACTTATCAGGAGTAAATGCTCAAAAAAAATAACCTTTTCTGACAGGCACACACAAACACTCTCTCTGGAGAGTCTACTCGTAAAATGACTCCTTTTTCTCTCCCAGCATGCCTCAAAGAAGACCTTTTCCATTTGCCGGGTAGAAAATACAAATAGCCTGTCTTTACTTTAAGGCTTTTTCTTTCACTCCTGTTTGATGTTTATAGTTGCTTTCTAATGTGTGTTGTTCCGTGATTCTGTTTCCCTCTCAAAGTTGGCAGGCCATTTAGTGCGTATATGGTAAAATGAATCACGGGCTTGAGGGATCTCATGGCGAGAAATGAAAAATCGTCTTTTATCTGCGGTGAATATCCTCTGTCTTCTTTTCAGTGCAAAATCAATGACAGCCAAAGCAGAAGAAAAGAGAAAGTTTTTTCCCCCAATAAAAGAAATATGGAGTTGCAGTAAAGGGCAGAGGGGATCATGAAGTGATAAAGTGGCCCCATCCTCACGCGGTGCAGTCAGGTTGGCATTTCCCCGATTGGAAAGTTTACTGTGCTGTAATGGTAGTGCTTTCTAATTACTTTAACTAAAGGTTAGTTTTCAGTGTGGCGCAGCAGATGTATATCCTGTGGATAATTATTATTTCTGTGTAAAAGACCAATTATTTACTCTCAGCTGGAAGTACAAGGCGTCAACACACACTCTCAGTGCCACACACGCGCACACACACACACCACTCACTCACTCTACACACTCATTCAGAGGAGCATTGTGCGATGAGAGCAGCCACAGAGGACAGCGGTAATTTGACAAAAGCTGTCATTCTTTCAGCAACGTGTGACCTCTCTGAGTGTGAAAAGGTCAACCTCCTCCAACTTCCACGCACACACACACACACACGCACACACACACACACACACACACACACACACACACACACACACACACACACACACACACACACACACACACACACACACACACACACTGTCCACTCCACTCTCAGACCTTCCTCGAGGGGAGATTGAAGCGGGGCCCTGCGTCGGGCGGCTCCGTGTCACTGCACCAGTTACTGCAGAGACTGATAATTCTCCGAGCCAGCCACTTGGATAAAGGGTCAGCCTCCATTTTCTTCTTCTTCTTCTCTTCCTCTAAACTCAATCTCTCTGTCTCTTTCGCACATCTTACGTGTGCGCCCGATCTTTCTGGCTTTTATGCTTTCTGCCGCTCTTTCACACATCTAATGGTTGACCTCCTTCACCTCTCCTTCCCCTTTGGAAAATGTCCTCACAGTTGCTTCACACAGTGTTATTGCAATTATTTTCATCCTGAGCTTGTTACAGAGCCACGAACAGTGGGGCCCCATTCATCCAGTCACTTCTCGTGTCCTCCAGCTTCCTCCAGCAGAAACTTAATGTTGCTCTGCTTTGCCGGGCTCCCTGTATCACTTCTTCCTTGACATTTAGACAGTGGACTCAATTCTGTCTTGCCATGGAGGTGCTCTCAAAATACTGCCAACCACATATGAAAGGTCACATATTCTCTCGGCCCACTCTCACTCCTTTTCATTGATTTATTTATTTTTTTCAGTGACTCCGTGTCAACCACGATTACACCCACCCAGCATCCCTCCCTTCATCCAAAGCGCTGTTAACTTTCTGAACTCAATCGAGTTTTAACAGCCGTGAGTCTTATTTTCCGGACTACAAAGATTATTTTGTTATCACAGCTGGAAGCCATGTTGACAGTAGTACATTACGAAAAGTATGAAAGTAACCATCACAGTGATAAACAGGAAGGAGGCATGTGAACGTCAGTGAGACAAAACAGAACATCAACAAAACTGCCGGCTTGTTTCGATGGTGTTTTCCAGTAGCTAAACCAGAAATCCATGGAGTGCTAAAAGATTCAGTCCCTCACTGAAGCTTGTTAAAACTGAAATAGTTGTGGACCTGGCAAGCTGCCACACATCACCCCCAGTTGTTTAATGATGTGTCCAGGCCTTGAAAAGTTGCATACATGAATTGTGAAAGCTGCGTAATAGCATGCTCTTGGCTATCTGCACAGATAATTGGGTCAACTTGCACAGATAGGGACCCCAACAACAAATAATCTTGTGTAAACAGCGGTGAGGTTAGTAGTACTGTTCCACATTTGTATTAAGTGACTAGCAAATTTTATACCGCGTAAAGCGCGAGCGCTGGTCTCAGATCAGAATAGTCATTGCATCAGCTGATGTACTGATTTACATCACATCATTCAGACCACAAGTGAGTCGAAACATAATTGCAGAAAATGTTTTTTTTTGTGTGTTTCCATGTCCCTAAAACATATGGTACTAGGCCAGTTTATTCAATTCAATTCAATTCAATTCAATTCAATTCAATTCAATTCAATATAGCTTTATTAGTCCCGCAAGGGGAAATGCCAATTTACAGCAGCATCAGTAAAAGATAGATTAGATAGAGTAAACTAAACAATAAAAGAGTGTAATAAAAATAAGCATTATCTTAAATTATAACTTGTATTTGCAGACTGTTATGTACAGGATGGATTGCACAAATAATTCACAGATGATTTACAGATAATTTGCAGATTACTTGGAGCAGTTTTTGTTGTATAGTCTGATATATATTCTATAGTTTATTCCTCCGACCCAAACGTTAATCATAACCCTGCAGCATCTACCGTTTTGATTGATGTAATCATAATGACTGCCTGAACAGTGATCCTTCTCCGCGACTGTTTACAAGCCTCTCCAGCATTGGGGATTCCTTAATCCTTCCCCCTCTGATGGGATATCACAACATGACCATCCAACAATTAAAAGTAGATAAGGAGCTCAGCAGAGAGGCTCGAGGTCAAGCTTAGATGCACACATTAAGGTCAGATAACCGAAGAGGTCGGAGCTTATACGGGAGGTATTTCCTGAGGCTCTGACACAGAGGCCTGACGACAGCGTGTTGTTATTGTAGTAGTAGTAGTGGTAGTAGAAGTGGGCCAGAGATTAGACCATGCTCCTGGTAGGCTCAGATCAGACAGATTGAGCAGGGGGCTGGGTGGTTTCACAGTCACTTAAGAGAGCGACACACTTGGACAAGCTCCCTTCACTGGGCATTAAACACAATTAAGTCAAGGCACTGTATCCCTCCCCACCTGGACTCTTAATGCTCTCGGTGCTCCCCTCACTCGCTGTAAATCCACTCCATCTCTCTGGCGCCTTACACTTACTATTCCCCCACTGCTGCCTCGAACCCTTCCTCACGCTCCGTCTAATCTGGCCTTCTGAAGAGTGTCAGCTGTGATTTTGTGTATTAGCCGCTCTGCATAGGGACATGACCTTAAGCAGCATTTTCAATTGATGTTTCATTCTTTAAGATTCTGCTTTAATCGTGGGAGCACAAAGGGCTGGCGGGTGCCTCCCAGCAAACACCTCGCCTCTGAATTATTTAGACGATAGATGATTGAAAGACTTTCGAGCACAGCTGCATCGCGTTCATTCTGGCTGAGAAATCCGGCGCGACTTCACTGTCACCCACTAAACAAGTGTCCTTCAGTCAGTCTGCTGGGCGGACTCCTCCCCGACGCCTTCGACCTTGAAGCAACACCCAGCGAGTCCAATCTTTCACACAATCACACCGAGGCAGTGCTGGCATTTTAACGCTCCCAAACGTGGATTTTATTTGTCACTGACATACAGTCAGTCTCTCAGTGTCCTCATTTTTAATTGCATCCAGTCATTTCACAGTCGTCAGGAGAGCACTTGTATCGTTCATCCACACTGGAGTACTCTCATTGTTGGACTTGAGCCTCCACAGGGTTAAACCTCAAAGGCCACAGGTTAATAAGGACACTAGAGAGGGGGGTTGCTTGAACTCGGTTTATGTATCTACAGATCCTGTAGGACTCATTAGACCTGAGGCTCTCTCACCACCTCATCAGGCTTGCATTTGAAACCCCAAAGTTTCTCTTACCCATCATCACCTAACATCTCAGAGAGCCACTTTTGAGTTTGGTGGACTTGTAATGCCTGTTTGCCTGCGGTGCAGCATTGCTGATCAGCCATTAGTCAAACTGAAGTCACACAGCGTTTGCTTTGCCGTGAAAGCGCTGCAGCACATTTGAAGGTTTATTATCAGCTGTGCTATTTGTCAGTTAAACTTTGTCAGACCAAGACAATTAGCGGCGTGTGTGGTGCATTGCTGTATTCTGAGAGAAAAAAAAGGAAACATTTGATTTATCTGTTATTCCTACCCGATGATGACTGTGTGTGTACTGTTTATATGAATGCGTGGCTCAGTGTGTGTTTGTTTGCATGCACAGCGGGTTTGTTGCTGACAGGCATTAAAGTGTTCCGGAGCAACGGTGTGAAGATGAGAAAGGAGGAGGGGAGTAATGTGAACAGAAGGGTAGAAAGGGCGCCGGTGTGATGATTTACCATGGTGCCTTTCCATATTTTACCTCATTTGGATTTTTTTTTTTTTATACTCAGGCAAGATTGCCTTGGGTATTTCATTCTATTAGGTGTAGGTGAAAATGTCACCACTTATGTCCTAGCCTATATTTCAGCGGGTGGGGGGCATGTTGCATGGCTCTTATGGCTCTGATAGATGGACCAACACATCAGCAGGTGGGAGACTCCACTTAACCAATCACAGCCCCCCCCATAAACTGTTTCTTGCATTAACAGACTCACATTACAGACCTCACACACATCTGTGGGGGCCTTGCAGGGTAGCAGAGGAATTAGGAAATTGCTCCCTCTAGGTGAAGTTCAGGTCTACTGCAGGTAGTTCTGGAAAGCTGGGAAGTTTTCATTTTAGGAGATGGCAGTAATTACATCTCTGTTTGTTCTGGATTTAACGTAATCAGCTCAAATGTGCAAAACCAGCGCGGGCCAAGTCCAATTTTTTGCTCTAATCTCTAGCAGAGCTGTTATTGGCTTATTATAGTCGTAATTGGGGTAAACTCTCTTGTCAGTGTTTGGTGATGGATGAGTATGCGGGCAATTCCCCGGGCTGCCAGAGGGAAATTGAGCCTGTTGCATGGGGCTGCGTGCACTGGGATTTGTGTTCATTTAGAGCTAACCTTACTCCGTAGATTACTATATCTTGTTCAGAGGGTCTGCCATTATGAGCAATACCTGCCAGGGGAGAGCGTGTTTGGTTGTTGATCATTTCTGCAGCCAGCCCTTCACTGGCAGTGACTTTATTTGCTGTTTGTTTTCTCACCTTATCATCTGTCTCACCTTTTGCATTGCAGTTATGTGGCTGCGGGCTGCTCGGCGTGGGCATCTGGCTGTCTGTGTCTCAGGGCAGCTTTGCCACCTTCTCTCCCTCATTCCCCTCACTGTCAGCCGCCAACATGGTCATCGCCATCGGCGCCATCGTCATGGTAACGGGCTTTCTTGGTTGCCTGGGTGCCATCAAGGAGAACAAGTGCCTGCTTCTGAGTGTGAGTTATGTTTTAATACCTATACAACGCGTCACTATGAATAGGGCAAACAATATATAGACAGCTGTCCGAGCAGCTCCTCTCTTACTCCTTCTCTCCTCCTCTGGATATTTTTCCTCCTAACATTCCCCCACATCACCCATGCAAATATTGACAGAACTGTCTTCTGGAGACAGCCTCTCAACATATGTTTATACACCTACGCACACTAGTCACAGGCCAGCAGCAACCCAGCAGCATATTTGTATTTATCTTCCAGCCGGAACGTCAGTGGAGGTAGACGACTGACAGGAGGAGCTCAGTCTGCATTGTTTCAGACCTCAGGGGTTCACAAAGGAAAATAAGAGCTGAGCAGTGGGATTCTCCCTTTCTGCAAATTAACACCAACGCATTCATGTCAATTCCATGGCTTTGGTCGCAATCCAGTGACAGAGCTGTCAGTCAGAGGCCTTTTGTGTCGCCATCATGGCTGAGCTTCTGCATGTACATGGCACACTAAAGGATATTTTAGTCCTCGATCGTTGAGAATGTTCTATTATTCATTACAAAGACTCCTCTGTCTTGACTGTTTGCTCAAAGTTGTACAAGTGTTTTATCTTAGGCGCAAGTTAATTATAAAAGTTCACCCAGTGGAATGAGGTTTGCGTCGATCAGAGCCGCAAAAAAAGAAAAACTTTCATGTATAGAAACTTTAAATGAGAAGTGGAGTTGGGGCTCTGGGTACTTAACATCACAAACAGCTCAATCCCTTGAAGCTCTTGCATCAGTCAGAAGCCCCACCAAATCCTCAGTGTTTGACATGGCTTCCTTCACCTGCCTAACAACTGTGAAGCAGAGAGAAGACGAGAGCGTGGAGCGGGGGGGCGGGGGGGGGGGGGGGGGGGGGGGGGGGGGGTTGAAGGAGGTGAGGAAGACAGCTGGAATGAGAAAAAAGACCGACTTGATGAAAAATCTACAAGTTCTGACATTTCTCATTAAGTCTCTCGCTGCTTCTGTGTGAAGCAGCGCTTCATATTTGGCCACAATTATTCTGTTAGTGCAGAGGTGTCGGCTAGGTGTTGTTGTTGTTTTCTTGGTCTCTCTGTCCAGCTCAGTACACCCAGGGGTGGGGGGTTGGAGGGGGTGCGGGGGATGCAGGACGCGGAAACATCAGAGTGGGTTTAGATCTCCCTGAGCAAACAGATCTGAGCGTCTACCTCGACATGTTATCTCTGAAGTTACTCTGCGGACAATTCTCTCTGGATTAGAAATATTCAAAGACTAGACATCCTCTGCAGTAATCAGTCTCTCTTTTTTTTTGCTGCCAAAAATTGTTTACTGAGATAAAAACAAAAACAAAGTGGCAGAGAAAATGCTGAAGTATCCATCTGAGACGTCAACGCTTTAAAACCTTGAAAGTGTGAACTGCTAGCAAATGAGAACATACGCCCACAAAGCTGTGCGTGCATGTGAGTGCGTACACACACGTTCTCACACAAAGCCATCAGCGCGCCACCAATTTAGTGTACAGAAGGTGTTCGTTTAACTTACAGCACCAGGAAAATGTGACAAACCGACTGTGAAGGCACAACAGCGAGACACGAAAGCAGCAGCTCAGGTGCCCGAGCAACGGCAAGCGCTCCCAACTTTTTCATTTGGGCCTTGACACAAATAATAGCCTTCCCCCTTCCTCCCAAATGAGTTTGGAATTAATGGGGCTTTCTAAAATCTAGGTTCGCGTGCCTGTTCCCATGCTGTGCAAAAGAGCTTGGTAAATATTAGGCTGAGTCAAATAGAGAAAGGAGAATAGTAGATTAGATGCAAGGCTGTGTTGGAAATTAATCTAGGGAGGTATTAAACCTTCTTCCCCTCTTTTCACACGTTCACAACGACCCCATCCCATGGATTCTCCTTTTCTCCTCCTTCATCTTTCCTTTTCTGTCTCTCCTCATCCCATTCGTGTTGCTTTATTTTATTATTTAGAGATCTGGATTGCTGTGTATTCAGCTCACACGCAGAGATCATGTGCTGTAACCTTAATGGAATAGCTCAACATTTAGCAAAATATGCTCATTTGCTTTCTCGCTGGGAGAAAATCAATACCCCTCTCATGTCTGATGCCAAATATGAAGCCACTGCCGGCAGCCAGTTAGCTGAGTTCAGCACAGAAACTGGAAACAGGCGGAAACAGCTAGCACGCCTCAGTCCAACGGCAAAAAACTCTGCCCGTCAGGACCTCAAAAGCTCATTAGCCAGCACGTCATGTCTTGTTTAGTTTAGTGTTTGATTATTTCTTGGATGGGTGATGTGACTTCCTGCAGCCACTGAGGTTGACCCCCTAAAACTACATTTCCTTCGTCCACTCTGCCTTTAACACAGACTAAACAAGCAAGGTATAATGTCTCAATTAGTGAGCTTTCAAGGCATTGTAGGTGGATTGTGTTGTTTTTCACTCAGGCAGAATCTGACTAGCTGTTTTAATGCTAAGCTCCGCTGCTAGCTGTAGTTTCATATTTACCTGAGTTCTTTTCTCATTAACTCTCAGCAAGAGAGCGAAATTAGCACATTTTCACAAAATGTCAAACTATTCCTTTTACCTAGAGCGACTGATCATGTTTCCACGCACAGATACAGAAGGAGCCACACACCCACACATTTCATTTGAGGGCAGAGCATTAATCAAAAGCACTGCGAATCACAGATGCAGAGCTTATTATAAAAAGTATAAAAACTGTCATGTATGTAATCTACAGTCATGTAATAGCTCTTTTTCCTCAGAGGCACAAATGACTGCAACAGAGGCCTACTCTCTCAGATTTATATTCAATATGTTTTTACCCGTATGACAGGGCAGATTTACAATACTGCCAAAGCTATTGTTAAGACAAGGCTCTCCCACCTCTCTCTGACAGTTCTTCATTGTCCTGCTGATTATTCTCCTGGCAGAGCTGATATTACTCATCCTGTTCTTCGTGTACTCAGATAAGGTAAGTTCATTTTCCTTTCCATGTTATGCCTGAATTTTAAAGCAAACGTCTCTTATTGTTCCAGTTAAGTCTGGGGTGTTTTCTCCCAACACTTCGCCACATCTTATCCGTAGTGTGTGCACACAGTTCCAAGGCTGTGAGTCATACATTACAGTTTGAGCCTTGGCAAGCTCAAGTCTTGTACACCACACACACAGAGGTCCACACACAGCTGTGCAAAGCAGTAAAAAGTGTCAGTGTGATAAACACATTTATGTTTCAGTTGTGCCCGTTTGCTCTTTTTATATTTAGGTGTTTTTCGGGCAGGATGTTGAATGTCTTCATTCTGCCATTAACCCAGCAGTCAAAGGTTAGGCCAGGAAATGCAGCCCAATGCCCACCAGTTGGCTCCCAGTAATTGGTCCCAAGCATATTTCCCATGACCCCTGCATGGCCTCAAGTCAGGTGTGTCTGTGTGGTGACAACAGATGAAGCTATGTCAAACTCTGGAAGTTATTGACATCCACAAACAAACTAGATTTTTCTTCATGTTTAATTACATCACCCACAAATGCTTCATGCTGAGGACTATAAATGTCTTGTGCAGGACAAGCAATGAAGACTTCTGTCCATTTTCAAGGACACGCTGTTGATAGATTCATCTATTTATATATTCAAAGTCTCTACGTTGCCTGGCCCTCCGGACGCCAGCTAATTCTCCCCCTTTGTTCTGCGGTTATTGCTCAAACTTAGTCTCTCAGGCAGATAAAGGAATTCATTTAGCAGCCAATCCATTCACAGATTTGGATCAGGTCTCGGAGGCACACCCTGTCAGGAGTAAATATGTCTGCTGCCTTATCTCCAAAATATTACCGGCTTAACTTTGGGGGAAAAAAAAAAATCTCCAAGCCCTGATCCCTCCAGTGGAATTTTAATAGAGAGCCTCTTGACTACACAGCAGTGCCTTCCCATCACCTATGTGAAGTCAGGAAAATATAGCCAAGTAGGGCTGAGGATTTCTTAAATGTGAAATCAAATGAGTCTGCATTAGTGAGGGATAGGGCATTAGTCAACGGTCTCATTCGCGCAAGTTCCAGTGAATAGTAGCCATATTTTATGTTTCTCCCATCTTGCCAAATTACGGTGTGTTTATCCTGCCTTAGACCTAATGGGATATGAAACCATGATCGTGCTGATTGCTACCAAATATATTTCCCTTTATTGGTCTTCAAATGTCATTGGAAAGCAAGGCCATCACAGCAAATGATACGTTATTGGAGATGGCCTTTTCACACTGCCTCCAAATGAGGAAATTGTGTAATGCCATTACTCAGATGGCATTTTAAATAAATGAAAGTTAAATAATGTCAGGTTTGGATGAAGGACAGTCGGTGTCCATCACTCGAGGTCTTCAGATGCTGCTCTGTTTTCTCCCTCCTCTCCTCCTGGCCTGCATCTCCTCAGTGGAATCTCGTATGCTGTGTCAGGCTCTCCTCATCCTCTGCTACAGGCTGTGATCAGAGGAATCACTAATTCACTTCTACTATTTGATCTTCTAATCACAAGGCATTTATTAACAAGTCTGGAAGACATACAGTAGTTGGCAGCTTTTAAATGTGTATCGACAGAGGCTTGCAAAACAGATATTTTAGTCTTTCAAATAGGTCATCTTTAAGTCATGAGTGATGGCTCTGCGGACTGCGATCCTTCTGGGTGACAAGCTCTCGATGAGACGTGGGGAAGAAACGAAAGCATGGTGTCTGGTTTTGCTGGAGGAGTACACCTTCTCACTGCTTTCATTTAGTCACCCTGTCTCCACCTTACTTCTGCATCGACAATTTAATCCTGCTTAAGAGGTACTGCTCTTTCTTCCTTGCGGAGAGTTTCTCACTCTCTCTTCTTCCTCACCCCAGCAGACTTGCCTCCAGGTATGGCTTATATATGTGGAGGTTAGGTACCCCCCCTTTTTCCCTGCACAGCCCAGTGGCATTAAGATCTCTGAGCTCTCTGATTAAATGCCATGTAGAGGCCGTAGTATAATAAAGGCTGGCCCTGCAGTTAGCAACCAGCTGACTACAGCAGATGGCCGGGCCACAAACCAGATTACAGCCATCCGTCTTTAACGCCGTGACCTCATTGTGCCTCTGTCAACCCAACACGCCGAGCCGAACGCCAGCGAAGGTTTATTAGCTCCGAGTGAGGAAGCAGAACCTGACAAGCAGAGAAGGAAAGCACCAAAGCATGTGTGTGTGGTGCCGGGGGGTGGGGGCTAATGGAGGGAGAACAGGCGGACACAGGTGAGAGAAAAGGGAGGTGAGAAGCCTAAGAAAGATATGATAGATGAGAATATATAAGTTAGGGAAGGGGTGAATGTCTTTCACAGGGAAGTTGTTAGAGGAGAGGGAGCAGTATGTAAAAATAGTCTAAAGTGAGGATGAAAAGAGGACAGTCTGACAAAAGTGAGCTGAGGTGTCTCTGTAAAGTTGAGAGTCTGGAGAGAGGCACTGATGTCATGGAGGAGTAAAGTTCATCGCATGAAAGACTATTTCAGAGGCCAGGTAGGACATCCCTGATTTATATTATTAACAACCCAACAAACCAGCAGACACCTCCGGTCACGGGTTGCATTTGTTTACAGGCAGAATTCTGTTCAATCCCTGGCCGTGCTTTCGTTTTTCCAGACCAATTACAGAGGTCTTCCCCTCACTCCGCTGAGTGGCCTGGCCTCAGGCTACCCAGCACAGGCCTGCAGAACAAACTAGGGAATTAAGTGTCCTGTTTAATGATGTGCTGTTGGGGACCCCTGGCTGTAATGCTGCTTCTTCCCTCATCGTTCATTACACTCTCTGGGCTGTTAGCTAACGCACTTGTCAGGAAAATATTGCTAGCTTCGGTTCTTAGGAGCCAGAGAGCCCTGACAGTATACATGTGGCCAGGAACGATTGTGAAACAGAGTGTAAGAGCGTTGAAACAGGTACGTTCGTCTGAATGTACTAAGGAAGATGCTCTGGGCTGACATGAATTTGTCCTTGTGTGTAAGATGGAATATGTGCAACTGTCACTTAGTGTTTGGTTATGAGGTAACACTCTTTCAATACTTTTGAACAGCCAAAAGGAGATGAGCCAACAGAGACTCTGTGATCTGACAGTACAGAAAAAGACTTCCTGTCTTTCACTTGAAGAAGCAGTAAAATATGTGAAAACCTGTTCTGAATTGCGTAGCTGTTTAAGACCTCATAAAGAACGAGTCCCGTTTAAAGACTGAAGACGAGACGAGAGGCGGGAGAGCAGCTGAGTAAAGCAGGGAATACAAGTTTGAAGAATCGTCCTGCGAAGTGGAGATTTGGTCCATTTAGAGTCCCCTCCTTTATGGAGAAGACCCTCAGGATAGGCGTACATCTCCAGTTTTACCACTGGCATCGTTCTGAAGGGCGCTTTAATGGAAAATGGCAAACTATATTTCTCAAAAGTGTAGCACCTTAAGCTTTCCACTTATCATAAAAACTCAGCCAAAACTTGTCAAGGCAGATCTGCAGCCATGGTACAAATCAACCATAAACGTGTGATTTCTCAAGAAACATCTTGGGAATCAATGGAGCATTTAACAGCTAAATAGCCAGATATCTGTCTTCAGAGTAGTTGGAGACCAAAGTGGGCCTAAACAGAGAGAAATATTAGACTTTTGAGTCCACATGGACAGAAACAGGACTCCACATGAACAATGATGTTGCTCTTCATCTGGATGTAACAGGCAACTGCTTGCTAGCACGTTATCATTTGAACCTAAATGGTGATAGCATGTTGAGGCTTTGATCAGCTCGGCTGCATAAAACCGCTAAGAAAGGAAATAATACAGGCTTGAGTTAAGCGATCTTTCAGTAAGAGGTTAACATTCGCTTTGACCAGTGTCTCGGTTCACCTTCTGTTAAGCATGGCAGGCTCCCATGTCGCTCCAAGCTCTGCTCTCCTGCCAGTGCACAGCCACATTTTTACATCCTGTATGTATCATTTGTCTTTCTTCGCAGATGGCTTGTTTTTTTTGTTTGGTTGGCTTCTTTCTCAGAGTGCTAATATGTTCAGTAAACCTCCTGCGTAGTCTGTGGGTTTTATTTATTTATTTGTTTGATTTTAGTGAAATTGTACTACAGAGACTGTGATTCATTTGGAATTAAACGCTGTAGCATCGTTTGAAGATTATAATCGCTCAAAGTGATGAATAGCAGCTGTGAATAAAACTCCAACACCAATGCACTAATTGCTCTTCTATACACCCATCACACCACCTACAGTAAATAAAGCAATAAGCAATGCTTTCTCGTGTTTTGCGAGGAATTTAAGCTGCCTCTGAGACAGCACTTGTTAGGCACTTGTCCTCAGAGGCTAAAACTAATGAGAAAGAAATACAAGGGAGTCAACACTAGAGTACACTTTGTCATCTGCGTGGCACATGACGTGACCTTTGCTGTCTGAACAGGAAAATTGGATTTGTGGCTCGTATTCAGCATTGAAACAGCAACGGAAAGATCTTCCACGTTTTTGAAAACTGGAGCAGACAGCTCGGTCATGGCTGTGTACTCTGATAATGAGTTAGCAGTGTGGCTCACTGTCTGCGCAGTGACAAGTCCCTGTGTACCTGGTCCCCAGAGTGTTTACATGTCACCAGATCTGGGGCCCGATCTTGACAGTGGGGAGTCCTTACACTGAAACAGTTAATGCCTCTGTGTTGAATCAGATAAAGCCAAAGAAATACGCTTGTGAGACACTGGTGAAGTTGAAAGCAGAGAAGAGAAAAGTAAATAAAGTGTGGCTTTAATATTTTAACATTTGGTCGTTTCAGCAGCAGTCAGATGAATTGCGTTATTCCTGATTATTACAGCGCCTCAAGTGCCCGATAGGCGTTGATCCGACAGCCACTCTGTTCTCTGCTTTTGCGCACAGTGACAGAAAACCCACAACGATTTGGATAGAAAGCCTGTTCCTTCCTCCACTCTGTCAACTGGAATGTCTCCACGTCTCCCTCTCTTTCCTCCCTTTCTGTGTGTTCACCTGGCTGGCCGAGCTGAACACTTAAAATTTCTGTGATAAATGTGCTGTCCTATATTGCTGAGCATGGACTCCGTCAGCCCAGAGGAAACCACAAGCTTATCTATCTAATAAGAAGTATGAACGGTGTCTCAGGGTTTCATCAATACGCCACTCTCGAGGTATTGCAGTCATGGCCTGTGGCAACATTCAGAGAAATCTTACCAGGAGTTAGATGCCCCGAAGAATAATGTTGGACTTTTATTTACGAACAATTCCCAGTACCAGCAACATAAGCTTCAGTCATGAAGTTAGATTTTCCTTATCAGAAAAAAATAGGCTAATGCAACAAAGATGTATTGGTATCTGCTCCTTTGCGAGGAGAAAATGGGGCAGGGTGGTGCGTGATCAAATCCCTGTTTGTTCTGCAGTCATTTGTCTGCCTCTCGTTAGTGTTAAATCTGGATCATTAAGTTTCATTTCAGGCTGTAACAAAGACTTCCACACATGAAATGGGAGATGTGCAGAGACTTATTGGAGACTCAGAAGATGATTTTATTGTAGTGGGGGGGCCCCCTTCGACTCTCTAGTGACTGCGTTAGCGCAAGGAGTCAGTAATGAGCAAGCAGCATCACACATAGCCTAGATGTAGAGGAAAAGATGGAGGATAGAAACAAAGTACAAGGCAGAGATTGATGATGCTGCTCTTCATCTCATTTTCTTGCACAAGGACAAATATGGTTGGGCCCGCAGCCCGGGGTGCAGTACACAGATTCGCTCCTCTGCATCAGCGAAGTTACAGAGCGGAAAAGAAGAATGCGATTTGAAATGATACTAATCTTATTTCAAAGGGGTTTTTTTGAGAATGTTTTAAACGGGTTTTGCATAATTAATAATTACTAAAGCATTCTTATTGCCAGGGAAACTTTAATTAATCAGGAAAAAATGCATTTCACTCTATGTTTAATTCAGCAAATAGTTTTCTCATGCCTCGCAGCTCAGAAAACAAGGGTTTGAGGGGGTTTTTCTTCCCACCAATAAACTGCTGAACCGCTTAATTGAAAGCTTAATCTAGTTTTCTGTATGATCAAAGGGAGCTTTGGTCTGTCTCTCATACACAGTTCAGTGCTCAATGTCAAGTGACATTAAATTTGTATCTCTTTTATAAAGCGGGCTGACATGATCTACCTGGCTGCTCCAGTTTTCTTCCTTCTATTATTTTCTTGAAGTGAGGGATTTATTGAGCCAAACAGCATCGAGCTGAACACAGTCCTGAGCTTGTTGTGTCAGGCAGAGACAGACCTGATGCCCCTTCTCTTATTCTATGCAGATTTTTTTTTTTTTTTTTCAGGCACAGTCTGAAGCCTTAAGGTCTAACTATTAAAGGGAGTGCCTTCCTTCCTCCTGTTGTGATATAACTTGTATTGCCTGTGAAGATGTACAGCATGGCCCTGGCAGTGCGTGTCATTTTTCCAGTAATAATTACCCCTTATCTGAAGCGCCTCTCAATCTGTCCTGGCAGTTAGCAGATCCCCACAGGCAAAGCAAACTGCAGGAGAACTAAAGCTCTGATTTTGTATTTCATTAACCCATCCAATGAGATATTAATCTCCATCAGACATGGCACAACCCTGAGCACATTGTTGGAGTTCAGTCAAGAGGAAAATGATTTGCTAGCTCTGCTCAAGGGCATGTTGAAGCCGTGTGTGAGGAGCAAAGGGACACATGATGTGATGTGTGTCATCTGCAGAAGATCTGCACAAGTCACTGTAGCCGAGTTATTTTTAGATGACAAGAGAAAGCGTTACCTGTAACCTGTCATTCTAATTGTTACCCACCCTCAATGCAATGTCTGCACTATTTTCATCAAGAGCACAATAATGTGAATGCAGCCTCAAGAACTCACATAACTAATGCTATAACTCAACTGACAGGTCTTGCTCAACCAACCCCTGCAAACCAAGGTCTCTAACCAAGGCTTGTTGTCTCTTTATCTCCAGGTGAGTGAGAATGCCAAGCAGGATCTGAAGGACGGGCTGGCTCTCTACAACTCAGAAAACAACATAGGCCTGCGAAATGCCTGGAACATCATCCAGGCAGAGGTAGGGAGATCTCGCTCCACGCATTACATCAAATATCAGAAACATGAATTTGAACACTCACTCACAACACTAGAAGTGGCACATAAATGCAAAGTTTAACTGAAATATTCCAGCTAATGTATTTCCTGGCTTGTAGCTGTGGCATTAATGCAACATTAAAAGTCAAAAGTGGCTGTTGAAGTACGCTTCATTCCATTATGGCAGTCCTGTATAGCAAAGGGACTAATTACAATACTTTCACATTAGTTTGGTCTCTCTGGGGTGACAAGCATGAATAACTCTTGTATCTGATGTGTGTGGCATTCACAGTGGAAGTGCTGCGGAGTGATAGCATACACCGATTGGCATGAGGCCCTGAAGGAGAAGGTCGTTCCTGACCGCTGCTGCCAGGAGCACTACCAGAACTGTGGCCGTAACTCCACCAACATGTTCTGGAACCGGGTGAGTTCACATGTTTGTTTGTTTTTCATATGAAATAACCACGGGAGGATTACTGAGCCAAAGCTTCTGTTTGATGTGATGATTAACATTTGTTGTTGGAAAGTCTATTAAAGAGCTACAAAGGGGCTCAGAACAAACACAAAGGGATGAAAAATGACCACAAAAAGACATGAAACAACCACAAAGAGACACAAAAGTAACAAACCACAGAGACACAAAAGTAACAAACCACAGAGACACAAAAGTAACAAACCACAAAGAGACACAAAAGTAACAAACCACAAAGAGACACAAAAGTAACAAAAGTGCTACATAGACAAATAAAATGATTAGAAAGAGATTCAAATCACTGAAAGTGATGGGAAAAGGACCACAAAGAGATATGAAACGATGCAAAACAACTACAAAGACTTGTCTGTTGTTCTTTTTTTTATTCTTCTCTTGCTTCTTTTGACATGATTATGCCCAAAATCTGTCCATGGATACAACACTAGTGGGATCATCCATGTCTTGTCATTTCATATCAGCTTGTTGTGTTTGAATATATGTGGTTTTAAAAGAGAATTATTTAGATTCAGGATGGCTGATGTACAGGATTCACAGGGGACATAAACATCAGAAATGTTATGTATCTTCAGTCCATCTGTTCAGTAGTTGATTTCACTCTCTTCTGTGTGTGTATTTAAAAGTTGCGTTACAGTTTTCACACTCTTAACGCTGAATTCTGATCGCGCTGGATTTATTTCCATTATGCATGAGACAACAGCCCTGTTCTCAAAAACCTTGCAGCACAATGTTCACCAATCTCCCCCCATTACAAGTCTAATCTGCTATTGGTCTGGCATGTGGTTTGTTAGCAGGTCCAAAGTAGGGGATTAAAAGCTGTAATATAATTGCCAAAATGAGAATAGGCGGACATTGAGCTGGTCCACTGAGAAAGCACAGCACTAAAAACTTGCGTGTAATCCTGCCTAGAGGAGATGACCACACACTGTAGAGTAACAGAAGTCCTACATGCCGCCTCAGCACCCACACTCGACAAGGGACACCACTTTGCATCTGAAACCGCCATTAAGTCCTTCACCCCGTCCCTCTGCCCGTGAGTGAACTCTGAATGAACCCAAGTTGGAATACATTTGAGTTAGTGCAAACATCTGTCCATATGGCCGATAAGTCCGCATATAAAAGTCATCGCTCATTGATAATTCATTTATTTTAACACCTCACCTGGTAGTACATTCATCCAAGGGTATTCCTCATGGAAGAGATGCATTTTTTTTCTGGGACAGCGTGCATTGGATGGTGACATGATTCCCCTGCCAGGCTAGAAATGGACATTTCTCTAGAGCAGGGGTGGAGAAACTTTTCCTATCATGGGCCATTTCAACTGTCAAAACGTCCTTCAAGGGCCATACTCAGTGGTGCCCGCAGAAATTTCTCATAGGGATGGGACACACTCACTGGTGATTGGGGAGCACCTGAGAAGGTTATTAAGCACGTCAGCCTCGAGTGGAGCAGGAGTCAGTTTTGAACGAGCTGCTCTCAGTACTGTTGTTGCTTTCCACGTTTCCACGACAGGTTTTCCTCCATCTCTATAAATTATTCCGAACAAACAGACGCAAACAGCTTTCCTCTGTCTGCTGCTATCAGCTCCACAGCCGCAACAAGGCTCTGCTTCACAGCTTCTCCTGAATGAGGTTTCATCTTCTCAGCTATGAGCCCGCTCACCACAGAACCTGCCTCTTTAACACTGTCTCTGTCAGATTGTGATCTGTGAAAGCTGCTTGCTGGACATCCAGACTTCATTTGTCCTCGCAGCTCATCCAGTTTAGCATGTTTGTGACTGTAACGACGCTCAACACCAGCCTTTTTCATCACTGTGAGCGCGTCCCCACAAACTAACTTAAAAAATTTTTTTTTTAAAAGTCAATTTTTCTTGGAAAAAGCAACCTTCCACACCTTCTTAGGTTTTGTTAACAGGCCATGATGCTTTGGCATGGTATCAAATGAATCCCTCTTATATTAAATGTTATTTTCTTTTATTGCTGAAAAAAAAAAGGATTGCTTTTTGTATTCATGGATTGCCTCGTGGGCTGCTCTCGCATAGGGCCCCATATAGGGCCCCAGCCCTGCTTTAGCTGCATCTTCACATGCTTTTGTTCCATTTTAGGGTTGCTTCGAGAAAGTGGAGGAATGGCTGGATGACAACAAGCCCCTGCTGGGAACCATAGGCATGGTGATCTTGGTAGTGCAGGTAGGAGTCTGAGTGATAAATTGTTCTTTCTTTTTCCTGTTTTTTTATTTTTTTGCTTCCTTCCCATTCATTTTCCCTCCCTTTTCCTCTTTTTGCTTAGTACTTCAGTGCACTTGTTTGTGTCCGCCTGTCTCGCAACAAGTTTAAAAAAACCATGTACATCCACGGGCCTCTGTGCCACCATCTTCTGCTGAGAAAGTTATGAGGCCTGTGCTCACTGGGTGCTCTGGGCACCCACACTTCTTGAAATATTGAAGGCACTGTCTTCTGCACCCTGATCCTGTCTGGGAGAATCACAGCCACCTGGCTTCATGCCGAGCAGGCTGTAGTCGTGTATAAAGAGCCATCAGAAGATAGGAGAGTGCAGATACTGAATTCAGAAGAGCAGGTGTGGAGTTGCAGATTAAAGGCACTGGAGGGAGAGGTGATTGATATTTCTCCTAAGACATCACTTCTCTTTTTGTCCTAAACTCTGCCTTGCATCTATCCCTCTTTGCAGAGTGTCTCACTGTCTTTGCAGCAGTTGTTCCACTTTCAAGGAGGTTGTGTCCTGATAGTGTCTTCAGACTGAACAAAGAAAAGTGTATTTTCGCCTTGCATTTGCACAAATGTGACTGCTGGAGTGCCTTTGCATTTGCGTTTGTTCACTCCAGACAGCTCCACTGGACTTCAACTCCCACTCTAGCACATACAAATTAAGAGACGGCTCTATTGTCTGCGTTCCTTCCACCTGCTGTCCCTGCAGCCTGTAGTTATCATGCCTATGTCACTCACTTCAACTTCACCCATCCAACCAACCCAAATTTCAGCCGACTTTCCAGAAAATCTGCAAAAGAAAAAGCAGAAGAAGAAGAATCAGGCACAATAAGGTGCCGTCAAACCTTGAACGAATGAAAACCAAGCAGAAAACACGATAGAAATCAATGTTTCACTCACTAATTTGAGAAACCTTACAGCTTCCTTATCAGTCCAACACAGTTTGTCTGCCTGAGTGCCGCTGAAGTCATATGCCTCGTGTACGTCATGATTCAATTCGCTCTGTCTGTCTCCATTGCACTTTGTCACATTTTATTTTTATCGATATCAGCTTTTCCACCTCAGCCAAGCATAAAAAACATGTTTGCCACCTTTCCTCAATGTGCCACTGCTTTTTTTAAATGCTCAAATTGAAAATGTGCACGAGAAACAGGTGGATGTTAAACATCTCTGCTCCAGCGAATCGACTGCACTCTGCTTCTTCTTCCTTTTCACTTTTCATGCTTTCAACATTCCCCCTGCCGTCTTCAGTCCGCTAATCCATGAGTCCACGTTCACTCAGAGCAAGGTGGTCTCACCATGAAATCTCCCTGTTGAGATCCTGCACATTTCTAATGTCCTTAGGGGAAGATGGTGCTTGAGCTTTAATGCAGGTTCACAGCCTCACCGAGGAAAGTCGGCCTTATGTATCGGCCGGCTTCAGATCACTCTGTATTCATGACAAGATCACACTCTCTTATATGCCCTCATGCATTTATACTAACCGACCGGCTTCTTCCCTCTGTCTGACACTATCTCTTCCCTGTATGTTCATTCTTCTCCAAACACACACACACACACACACACACACACACACACACACACACACACACACACACACACACACACACACACACACACACACAATGCACATGCAGAACAGTGACAAATATCTGCCCTGTTCGGAAACTGATAAATTCTTCGCTTCAAGTGAAACCCCACAACACCAACTCAGCTGACATTGATTTTAATGATTCCTTCATACGCACGCTCTCCTCACTCTGATTCAGGTGAGAGGTGGAAGAGTCAAGAAACAGGCCTGGAGCTGTCAGGTTAGCAAGCTCGACGGCTAGGTGGAGGACATGACAGCTATGAGAATCATGAAAACTTGATGCCCCTCAACTCTGCAATGTTACATAATGGCCAGAGGCGCAGAGAACTGACTTATGAATGATTTAGAGCAGCAGCATATAAGGCAGACTTTGGCAAAAGTCTGTGTGTATAACTTCAGACGTATGTGGGCACAGTTTGAGACACGTAAATGCAGCTGGTTTTTAAACACTAAGGCGGTTTTTCATCTGTCCTAACTCCCTCTTAGCTGGATGTTTACCTCAAATGGCACTTTGCGTTTTGACTGACAGCGGCTTAAGGTAGCATTTTCTCTCCAGCAGCTCTACGAATTAGGTTTTGAAACTAAAGGAAGAGAATCAGCAGTTTTTCCAAGCTAATCACATCCTGTAGGAATCCCTGGTGAAGGCTGTTTGTAGGAAGTCCATGTTGCCTTTTTAGTGAAGACTATGCACCGTACAGTACTTTGCAGTTTCCCTGCCATCCAAACTTTGCCAGATAAAGGTTTTAGGATCAGCCCTGTGACTGTGTTTGATGTAGAAGTATCAGGGGTAATGGAAACTTCAAAGAGATAGCTGGCTACTTTGATTCAGTGGCATCTCAATTTACTTCATTGACTTAATGCTTGTGCATGCTGTACATTTTTTCCATCACAAAGATTCCAGAGCTGGCGTTTGAAGGCCCTCTGAGAGACTGAATGAAAATGTGCTCGTGCTTCAGCACAGGATTTATTGTGCATCCAAAAACCGCAAAGCAGCCCAAGGCATCAACATCAAAAACACACGCACATATATCATACATAAACAGACATATACTCTATACATGTAGACACAAACTCACTATCTGGTTGTCGTTTCCTCCGCAGCTCCTGGGCATGGCGTTCTCCATGACTCTGTTCCACCACATCCACAGAACGGGGAAGAAGTACGATGCTTAGCTTTGGGGGGGAGGCACCCGATGAGAGGCCTGCTGCCTGATGGGATAAGACTCTCTGATGCGCCCCTGCTCCCCCACCCCAGCCCCTACAACCTTTTTAGAGCATCCTTTGCCCCCAGCCCCCCACCCCTCCTTCCCATGCCTTCTGTACAGATTCCAGCTGTGTCCCCACTCTGTTCTGCTCTCTCCTTTCACCATTCATTTTGCCAAAGAGTAACACAACTGGAGGAGAAGGGACACCTACTTTTGGCAAGGAGGAGAATCCCATCGGTTTTCACTCTTCTTGAGTACATTTTTATTTTATTTCACTGTTTTTTTCTGCTTGGACTAACAATTTGCTGGAAGGAAGAATGAACTTTGAGACAATGAAGACTTTACTAATGCCCACACCCCCCACTCTGAGGTAAAGAGAACACATGAGACTGATCGTACCCTCCACCAGTTGTGGAGTTTTTTGTTTGTTTGTTTGTTTGTTTCAAGTCAAGGCCCCTTTTCACTTGTAAATGTAAAAAGTTCCAACATGGCATGCTAGTTTTCTACTTTACTGATTTACCTTTGTCGTCGAAATGTCAAGCGTCTTCATTTTGTCTTGGATTTTTGTAATTGTGTCACAGATGCTCCTGTGGAAACTAAGTGTTGAACAGATCAGTGCACTGTGTGTGCCTGTGTGTATGTGGGTGGGTGGGGGGATTTGATGTGACGTCGCTGCAGAGGGGCACAAACACGTCAGGGTGCTGATTAATGTAATCCATGATTCATATTTTTTTCATTCAGCTATGAGATTTGGGTAAAGTGAGCGTGATGGAGGAACGTCATGTGAGACCGAGGAATCATCAGTGGATTTATTTTCTACCAAATTCTGCAGCATCCTCTGAATAATAAATTGTAATGCATAAATCTGCCTGTGAACGCGCACACACACACACACACACACACACACACACACACTTTGCCACACAGCAGGAGTGTTTCCATTCCCTGTGAGACAATACAAATGGTGTAAAATGGCTGTTTATTAGGGCTCCACCAGGACTGTCTAGTGAAGAGATCTGGGAGATGAAGTTCCCCCCTTTGAGAATACAGACTGAATTTTGTGTGTGTGTGTGTGTGTGTGTGTGTGTGTGTGTGTGTGTGTGTGTGTCTGTGTGTGTGTCTGTGTGTGCAGCTTTGTGGGTGGGTTTCATCTATTGTCCAAGCTGCAGAGGACGAAAACAGCACACAGAGACGCAGAGAAGCGAGGGCACGAGGGGCAAAATCAGAGCACACATGTTGCCTCCCTGCTGCCATCGGAGCCGACCAGAGACTTCTGTTTTCTTGAGATCTCATCCATTTGTTCTGCCCTCCTCATTCTTTCTCTCTCTAGCTGTCAGCTCCCCCGCCTCCATTTTTCTTTTTTTCACCCCAGCTTTTTTCCTCCCATGTCAGAAAGCAATGAGCTTTATGCTCCGTACCTACATACAATACCTCTACTGACATTCCTGTTCATCACGAGGTGGCACCTCAGGTTTGCAACTTCACCCATTTTAGCTAAGCTTTCTTTTCTTGCAGCCACAGAGGAGGGGGCGGTGGGAGAGTAGGCAGATCAAAGCTGAGACAGATAGGTATGGCAACATGCCCTGTAGGACATGGTTGTTTATTCGCTGATTCGCTGCAGGAGGCCGGAGCACCAGGCTGCCTCCTTAAGACTGAAAATACTTTACATCTGCTGTGGTGACTTAAAGAAAATGCCCTCCAGTGTGTCTGCTCTGGGCTTCAAAATGCCTGTGAGTCGGTGAGAGGCGGTGGTGTAAAGGACTTATTGTTTAAGGATCATTTCAGCTTCAGCCATCATCTGGTTGTGACTGGCTGTCATGGGTGTGATAACACTGAACTCGCCAAAGGAAAAGCTGAGGTCTGAGAACGCGGCTACAAAGGGGCACGAGACAAGCAATCAGAGAGACTGTAAGCCTGTTGGATCACAGTAGCTTCCACATTATTCACTTTTTGTCAGTTATATTCCCTCCGCTGCTAATCACTTGCTAAGTTGCCTCATTTCAATGCTCATTACGACGTTAGCTGTTGTCTTTATGGTTGTGGTAGGTGTCGATGTCCTTTGCAGTCATCACAAATGCATCTGTGAAGAGCTTCTGCCGTCTGTCACAATGGTCAAAGATATATGCTGATGCAATGTTGTGGGACGTTTCAAACTCATAATTTGGATACTGAAAATGTGGGACAGTAAGAACAGCGCACTATATAGCAAATAGGGATTTCAGACACATTTTTCTGGTTCTGCCGCTGGAAGACGTCCCTCATTGCTTCGATTGGCTTGTTTCTTTTCTCCAACAACCAAAAAGCAGTCGTCAGTGAGTACAAAACCAGGCATATTTCTTTTGTGACAATTGATGAAGAAGTCTGAGATGTGGGCAGCAGTTCAAGAGGTCTAGAACGAGGCTGTGTGTTTTTTCGAAATGTTACCACATTCCCAGATCTCAGCAAAGAACCTCCAGTACTGCTGCTGATGGGGATGATGGCCAAATACAAAAATAAGACCATGAACTGTAATAATCCCTCAACAGAAGACAGGTGGTCATTTGTTGTTGGGGGTAGAGAAATCACTGGGACCAGAAGTGGCTGCATTGTATCCAAGGTAAAGGTTGACAGGAGAGTTTGTGGCTTTGGACGAAGCCTTGGAACTCAGACGCTGTGCATTGCTGCTACACGGGCTAACAAATGACACAGCATGGGAAACAAAAATGACCCAGCACGGAGATTCACTCATTAGACATTCTTCCGGTCGGCAGCCTGCATGCCTCACAGCATCACCTGAAGTCATTCTTAACTCTTTTTTTTTTTTTTTTTTTTTTTAATCATCGGTTTCATAATGACTTAATCTGAGAGAGGCGGTTTTAAGACGGGGGGGGTTCGTGCATCAGGAAGCAACAGATTTGGGCTGTTATGTGCAGCGACCCTGCTGGCTGTGATTCACTGCCTGCCCCCCATATGCTTGAACTCTTCTTGTTGTGTCCATGGGGGGAACATGACAGCTGCTGATGTACAGCGTAGGCACGAGTGGTCACATCTCCTCTGCTTGGCTGCCTGCACAAACTCTCCCCACATCCCTTATTTACTGCCTCACTCTGAAGACACCCGGCGCTATATATACAGTAGCTGGCAGCACTGACACTGAAGAAATACAGCTGTGCTCTTTGGACGCCTCAAAGCAGCTGTGAGGTATATTCTCTACCTGGCAGGAGTTATAGGAGACATGCCTGTAAGCGCTCTGTATCTCAGACTGCATTGTAACCTTACTCCAGGCAAAAAGTGCAGAAGAAACTCAAGATAAACATTTTGATGTGTTGCTTCATCTCGCGCGGGGTGGGAAAGTGTTTAAACGCAGATGTCACAGAAAATGTGAGGACGGAGAAGAGCGGAAATAAAACAAACCCGGTCTCTGTCTCCAAATCTGACGTCATATTTCAGAGACCCGGCCTCCAGACTCGAAGGCTTCGCCGCCGACTGATCTGACGACGCCGACATTCTGACATTTTCTGCGCCATGTGCACTCCCTCTCAGCTCTGCCACTGTCACCTAGTTTTCCCGGTTTCGTCTGAGAAAATGTTCCTTCGTATTTTTAGAAAGCAGGGATGAATGCCATTTTAACAAACGCTGTTTAACGATGTTATTTTTGTACATTGGTTGTCACTGTTTTAATGTTTGTTTTTATACAATATACTGTTCTTCTTGTTGTAGGCTGTTTTTACTGGCTTTTTTTTTTCCATTCATGACTGAGCTCAATGTCGCTCATTGTGAGAACATGATGTTAAGCGTTTTGTTTCTTCGAGGATTAGTCTTTGCAATGTTCCTCTACAAGGTGCAAAAATGCCTTTCTGTCTTAACATTGCCACAGGCAGTTAAAGCAATTAAGTCAGAATTGATAGGGAGAAAATTTGTCACATAGCATCGGCTGAAGCCCACAAAGACATACTGCACGCTTGTCGTCATGCTTCTCTGTATTAGGACCTAGTTTGATTAAAATTAAGACGTGCTGGTATAATCTGCAGTATGTCTTTTCAAACTGCCAGTGTAAGGCCCATTATGTATTTGTAGAGCATGATCTATTAGATGACACTGCACAACACGCAGCTCATGCCACCGCAGTATATCAGCCCTGTCCGTCGGCCCCAGATGTAAATATGCTCATTTTTACAACTGGTGTAACTTACTGTTATACTTTACCTCTGCCACTTGTAATCACATTTACATCGACAGTTTAACTGCCATTTTCTAATTCTGACTTGCCTAACAACCCCATGCTCTGTGCTCAGCTTCAGATATTATCTTCCATCCCTGTTACCCATTTTCTCATCTTTGCTACAGGAGCAGTGTAAATTTGATGTAAATTTGTGTTTTTGTCCGAATGGCTTTCTTATTTTATTTGACAACATTTTCATCTTGTAGAAGACATATTCTCCTTTTTTTTCCATTTTTTTTATTGAATTACAATAAATATAACCTCTTTTCCACAAAAGCACTCCCAGTAAGCCACAGAGATGGTAAAGGAAAGACGCACATGCAGTAATTCGATTTTTCTGCTGTGATGAACTTTGAGACAGAATTTTTTTTTTTTTTTGGTTTGTTTGTTTATTTTTTTGTTGTTGTTGTTTTTGTTTTTTATTTGCCACCTTTGACATACTAGTTCTCTAATCTCCTCCTAATCCTTCCCCCGTGCTAAAGTTGAATATCTGAGCAGTGGAAATGTTTGCTCTAGAAATGGCGTGTTTGATGTTGTGTTCTGCTGGGTGGCACTATCTGATACCTGCCAGCCTTGTCCTGTGGAGTTTCTGCTACATGTGAAAGCACTCTGAATATCCATACTAGGTGGTGCACTACCTTCTCTTTATTCTCTAAATCAGCTATTTTTTAAATAAAGGAAAGAGTGTCACAAAATCCCACGATACCGTACGATCATTGCCTTTCATGTTTAATGACTCGATGCTCCTGATGTATTCCCTTTTTATGTCACTGTCAATTATGGATGCAACATTTAAAGAGTGTGTGATGCTGATTTTTTGGGGGGGGGAGGGTGGAAGACAGGACTTGGCATGAAGAGCAAAGTGAAGCAGTGTCACAGCAAATCCCATGGTGTATTGAATGAAAGAGAGTGGCATTGCTGCCTTAAAATGGCCTCTTTTTAAAAAACTAACAAAACCTGAGGGAGTGTTGTCCTAAAGACAGAGATGAGCCAATGGTAGTCAGCCAGTGGAGCAGAGGGGTTTTTCTTAAGAACAAAAGGGAGATGATGAAAGTGGGAACCATCACCAATTTGTCTCGAGTTTGTACAGCATGGAGTGAGCAGCAGAGTATTTTTGTATGGAGCTTATCCCTTTTTAACCAAATTGTTGTCAGGCCCATGTGTGATAGTGAGTGGAGTTTATTGTGCCATTCCATCCTGGCTTTTTGTTTTACATCACTGTTCCTTCTATGCAAAAATATGACCTATTTTAGCCTTTGTACAGCTTATTTTGTATGAGTAACATGTACTGAAATAAAATGAACAGAATCAACTGCGGATACTTTTTTCCTAATTGTTATTACAGCATTTTGCATGTTTTCGCCCTCATCCTCAGTAGAACTCATTTCATTAACCTGAATTGGGAAGTATTTCTTTTTGTTGAGACTGTTTAGTTTATTCACACACGCCATTATTCAGCTTGTTAATCTGCAGTGGAGATGAAATGCAAACTTGTTTCTGCTGAAATCTGTTCTCATTCTGTCTTGTTTGCCTCATTTAACTTGTATCTTTTTACCTGCAGAGGCTTTTCGGCCCTTTTCATGCTGTTTTGACATCACTTCACATGCAAATACAGCATGACTGACTCAGGTTTACTGTGGTATTATAGCATTTGCAGTATTTGTTCTTCATTAAAACTTTAGTTAGCTATCCCTGCTATGACTCGAGCAGCCATAATGGTTTTGCTCAAAAAGCAATCCCCACAACTGGCTCCTACTAGCCAATACGTCTCTGCTGTAACTATAAAATTCTCACAAATGTTCTACATCGGCACCCTCAAACAGTGATTCCCGATATAATTGAGCCTGAGCAAACAGGCTCAACCAGGTAGGCAATCATTTCATAACATTTATTCTTTCCACTCTACCCAACAACCCGAGGTCATTGTTTCCCTAGGTGCAGAGAAGGCATCTGATGGGATGCAGTAGAAATATCTATTCACCGTCCTTGAAAAAGTTGCTTTCGGCTCAGCATTTAACTCTTGGCTTTGTATAATTTATTCATTGCCAGTGGCCTCAGTGTGCACAGTCTGTTACTGAAGAGTTTGTTCTCACTACATGGTAGTGAAACAAGACAGGGCCGCTGCCTTCCCCTGTTCCTCTACAACATGGCTAAAAAACCTTTAGCCATAGCCTTAAGAGAAGAAGAGAAGTTCACTGGAAGGACAAGGAATGGCAAAACACACATGGTGCTGTTATATGCAGATGACCTTTTGTTATATGTATCAAATCCTGTAGAATCTCTGTTTGTTCTTGAGGCAGACTATAAAGTGAATGTTTCAAAGAGTACACTTCTCCCCATGAAACATTAGGCAACAACTGTAGATTATAGTATTTCTCCCATTTATTCATGTAAAGATCTCTATGGCCACAACTTTAAAGCCTTGTTATAATGCACAAAAGTTATATCATCCAATATCATAGTCCACCCTCACGGAATAAAACAAAACAAAACTGGCATGGGAGCAGGATTTCAACATTGAACTCTATCAAAATTCGTTTGTTAACACATCATTTTTGCTATTTATTATTCTCACTGATGTGTGTTAAGCCTTGGGGAGCTGGAGGGGCGAGTGGGTGGAGGAAAAAATTAGTGTGAATGACAAATGGGAAGTATTTTTAACAGACCTGTTTGAATGTCATGTCTGACGAACACTAGACTTAAGTTTTACAATGTTTATATAAATGAATCAAAGGAAAATCTATTCAGATTATGTTGGATTTAAGGGAAAAAGCTGAGGGTTGTTTAAAGAAATGGTTTCGAAAATGCACTTATTTGCTCTCTTGCCTGGAATTTGATGCTGAGACACTACTTTCATGTCCGCATGACAAATATGAAGCTACAGCTAGCAGTCGCTCAGGTTATCTTATTTTAGTATTGAAAGTGGAAATGAAGGGAACTGTTAATCTGGCTCTGTCCAAAGGTAATAAAAATCCACCTACCAGGACCACTAAAGCTAATCAATTTATCTCACCACCATAACTTTATGCTTTTATGCTTTATGCTTTGTGCCTCTCCTGTTTCTGCTCTCTACATGCTAAGCTACGCTTACCAGCTGCTAACAGTAGCTTCATATTTACTGTAAAGTCAAAACAGTGGTATCAATCCTCTCATCTTGGCAAGAAAACCAAAACGCAAGTTCAACTAATGCTTTAGAGAATGCAAAAGAAGATGTTGCTTGAAGTGCAAGGGCATACGCCAATGAAGGGTCTGGGGGGCTATAAACTGAGTTGTATCTCCTCTAAAAAAGAGAGATTGATCTCATTAAATCTTCATGTACCTCTTGCAAGGCACCAAGGTACCTGAGGGGCCTCATGTCCTTCTGTAACTCCACAGGAGACACTTGATGTAATGATAAAATAAACCAACCTTGTGATTAAGCATTCACATAGAGTATTCTTATTGCCAAGGACAGTTCAGACTACATTTCTGAACTTTGCCCGAGAGTCAGAAGAAAGCCAGTGGATAATATTTTATACAGTCACATAAAATTAAAAGTCATGTGTTGTTTTGCTCTCTATCCTCAGACAGATTTTGCCAATCATCAATTGGGTTTTTCATCTTGATCTCATTATGGAATAGGAGGCCTGATATTTCTGCGTCTTGCCTGATTTGAGTGCTATTTACTCGAAGCACAAATGGACACAGCACAGCAGAAACATCAGAACAAACTGCCCTAATGTCATTTGACTAAATTAGACGTCCTTCCTTTCAAAGATGTCATTGTCCAGCCTTTGTCAGCTGTCATTCTGCTCAATTTAAGCAGAGTGCATCTGCTTCTGAACTTGTAATTTCTAGACTAGAACACAAGCCTTTCGGAAGCAATAAACACTTAAACTGAAGAAAGAGGGCAACATGGATGCAGGCCTATGATACAGGATCTAGTAGCTCTGAGGTCACAGAGAAAGACAGAGAGTGCATGGAGGTGAAAGAAGGTCTATAATCTAGCAGCATGCTGACAATACTCCAAAGCTTGTCGGCCATTCAGCTGCAGTCAGCCAGAGATATTTTTTGTGCAATCTGACCCGCGTGCCTTCGCAGACAGTTCTGGGCCCTGCCAGCATGGAGGTGCAGCGTCACAGCCCCGTGCCCTCTTTTTAGCCAGCCTGACACCCCTGCAGGCTGCAAACGACCCCCTCCTCTCACATTCATATGGCGGCTGAGTATTTGCAGGGTGGGGCTGGAGCTCAGGGCTGTTTTGAAGTAAAAGTCACCGCAGCTCTACCGTGTAACTATAAAACCACCGGCAAACAATGGATAGGAAACTGAACTTGAACCGAGCTGAGACGTTCTCCTTTGTCAACCCGTGGATCCGATATTTTCTCTTCTTCTTCAGCTTCTTATTTTGGGTGAGTTAAGTTGCACGGTTGACAGATTTTTCCTTTGTGTGGAGACACCATTACACAGCTGTTACGGTGTCCCAGTACACCATATATTCTTCATATCTCTGAGCATACAAATCACCAGCTATCAGGGAGTTGTAGCTTTCAGAAAAAATCAGATCAGCTAGAAGAAGAAGCCACAGTAAAAAGGCATAAGAAAAAAGCACATGAATAATTAATGCAGAAATATAATTCAGATAGTATTCAGAGCTGCAAACAGCAGGAGCACCCATCTTCCCTGCTGCTACCTATTTTAAGTTTACTACAGTTATATATGGACCTTGAGATTGCTCATACATCACTGTAGCAAATGTTGAGTGGTGCATTCTCATCAAATCAGTAAAGCACTGACTCACACCGAACTAAAAAAAACACCTGTCAACTGCGCAAGCCAGCTGGTAGGCTGCATCTGAATGTTTCTATATATTTTCTGTCAAGTACTTTTAGTTGAAAGCCGCTGTTCAATGGCTGCATTGTTTGACAACATGACTACACAAATTTGGAGATCATATTGCATCAGTGATTCCCACCCAGGGGTACCTCTACCCAAGAGGGTACAAGTACCCCAGCATGACTTCTGCAGGTGCAGGTGCCAAGGGGTACCTGAGCATGAGACAGGTAAAGAAAAGCTTAAGCTTGCTTAAATGCATTGGACAAATAGGAATTGAAAAACAGCTGAAATAGCTACAGGTAATGGATAAAAGGCTTATCCATAACAATATCCACTTTTATACAATGAGCAGTGTTAAATAACCTCCAGTTTAAAAAAGATTCAAATGACCAGATTTGGAATACGATGGGTGGTGTCACAGAAGGTTAATCTGAGAGGGCTGTGAAGGTACATCAGACAAAAAAGGTTGGGAACCACAGATGTACAGTATACACCAAGGACATAGTCTCACATTATCCAAGCACCACCAGTATGCTGTCAGTGTAACTACAAGGCCAGAAAATAACTGTTAGAGAACGAGAAAGGTACAGCAGACACTTTGATGCAGCCATTAAACTATCCATTAGGCTGTTTGTCCCCCATCAGCAGCTGTTTTCACACAGATTCCCTCTGAGTCCCTCACTTCCCTTCCACATCACGATTGCAAGCACACGGATAACATCAGTACACTTTATGGAATCCCTACACCTCCATCATATCCCTGTTCATCCAATCCTACACAAGCACAGCGAGGGGCAAACATTGTACCATACTCTTACTGTGTTTACAGCCAATCAGCAATAACTGCAGCCCCGGCAGCCCAGCCTGCGTCGACTTTGTTTATCAGACACGGGCTCAGAAGTGAACACTGCAGCCCTAATCCATCAGGCCTTTGTGCCCGCGTCCCCATGGCTCAGTTCAGCTGGCTTTCACCTCCGCACAAAATCCGCTGGGAGAAGCCTGATTCATCCCTTTGAAAAGCCTGAAAACAGAGCTGGAGCACATTCACTGTGTGTGTGTGTGTGTGTGTGTGTGTGTGTGTGTGTGTGTGTGTGTGTGTGTGTGTGTGTGTGTGTGTGTGTGTGTGTGTGTGTGTGTGTGTGTGTGTGTGTGTCTCCTGTTGCAAATGCACACTGCCACCCGTATTCACATAAGCACACACAGTGGCAATCTGACAAATGGAAGTGCAGGTGTAAAAATTCCTACAAAATAGAGAATATCTTTAAAAAAAACAAACCTTAACTCTGCTTTCAAAAATCTGTAGAAACTACAGTGCCAAAGAAAATGTGCATCATTGATGTTTTGTGTTTCATCAGCTATTGTCTTGTCAAGGCAGAGCATTGATTCAAAAATGTGAGGGAGATAAAAACATATCATTTCAAGGTACCAGTTTACTTCTCTGGGGGGGATACACAACAGGAGGGTTGGACGTGAAGGCTGACAAATAAAAATTACTCCTCTTTCATAGCAGATTATGCCATTGAGCATGGCTCCTCCTGACCTCCAGAGACCCACTACAGGCTTTTCAGACAGAAGCAAAACAAATCCAATACAGGCTGAACAAACTGCATTCTGTATACAAACACACAAACGTTGACACATACACAGTTAGAGATCAGGAGACTGTGAATCTGGAGGCTGGAAATGAAAGCCAAGCCATGCAGATTGTTACTCAAGGTGAGAAAAACAATCGAGGAAAGGAAGAAAATTAGTACTGACAATGCAATCAACAGGAAGCTCTAATTCCACACATTTCCCACCTTCTTCGCTCTTTTATTGTCTAACTTCTGTTAGCGTGAACTCACATCCTCAAGCAACACTATTACTTACAGCACACACACGGCCGTCTGTGCCTGAATGTTGTCACTGTTGAGACCTCATTAAACGAGATACTCTTTGCATCATCCACTGCATGCAGTGTGGGCTGCAGACTTCCTTTTTCTGTTCAATGTTTTACACAGTCGGAGCCCTTTTTTGCTACTCTAATGTTTTCTTGTTCTCTTTTTTGGAAACTGAGCAGGTTTCAGACAGATCAACACCCCAAACTCCTCATATCTCTCACTCTTTCACGTTCTCTCTGATTCTCCCCTCTGTCTCTGGATGTGTTCACGATGCTGCAGGCATTTTATTTGGCATAGTCCACCTGCAACAGTAAAAACACAAAACACCGCTCGGTCAAGCTTGGGTGGATAACAACCATGACTTTTTAACCAAGGTCAAGCTTGACTCGACTGGGAGATCCATGCAGAAATACCCTCGTGTAGTTTTGAATTCTGAAGGATTGTCTTTGAAATCACTGGCGGACTGAGTTTGCCAGAAAAATGAGATCCGCACTTCAGTGTTCCACACGAACGGCCTCCAGCTTCAGATGATTAAAGCCGAGATCCATATGCTCGGGCATTTTTTTCCCACTGACATCCATCTGTCTGTTTATCATAAACACATAAACTGCTGTGGTTGCCACGGCTACAGGTGCTCTGTATACTCAGCACCCGAGAGAGGGCTCATCATTGCTAATTTCACCACACCTGTCCAGGTTAACAGAGCAAACGACTGTCTGTTCAGATTACAGCCAGCACGCTGGAAGCGACATATAACGAGGAATTACTCACCCATAAGTGCTGCATTTTCTAGGTTTTGGCAATGGCTAATTAAGACAAAGAAGAATGTGCATGTATTCTGATCGATTCCAAACACTTACCCTTTTCTTGTCAAGTCAACTGAACGCTGACATGAGCTAAAGCCTGCAGACGGTTAGCTCAGGTTAGCATAAAGTAGCAGCAGGTAACAGCTAGCTTTGAAAACTTGTCTGATTTTAACACTTTGGTTTTTGAACAGAGTAAAACAAACAAGAAAAAATGATTGTGCTTTAGAGGTACTGATAGATTTGGACAGAGCCGAGCAAGCTGTTTCCCCATGCTTCTTTATGCTAAGCTAAGCTAAGCTAACCATGCCAAACGCTCGACCATGCCTCTGTTTGGTTTTCCATCATCATAACAAGTGATTGCAGCACTATTTGGCAGCCGTTAGCGACTAAAAAGTGAAGCACACTCACATGTGAGCTGCCATCACCTGATCAATGTGCTTTTGATTCAAGGGTTTGAGTGGTTGAACCTTTCCGACTTCATCTTTTTTTCCCCAGGTTTTCTCCCTGTTGATTGTTGCGATTGGGGTGTATGCTAAAGTCCAGAAAGCTACAGGTACACACATCACACACTTTTTCCACACTACCCATTATATCCATTCTGCACCTGCTTTGTGTTCACACTGAATGAAATAACTGTGATAAGGTGTTCCTCCAAACACTGCAGTCTCCCCAGCTGTGAGGTGGTGGCCTCTTTGCTGAGCTTCTCCACACACAACGCAAGAGCTTGTCACATTCAGTGGGTCGATGAGTGTGAGCTTTTTCCTTATTTCACCTCGTGTCATTATTCCCACATTTAATTTGTAATACACAGTGGATGGACAACAAAAAGGATTAACCTGGGATCATTCCACTGATTACGCCTCTTTATCCTGCATAATCCACAGCAGATCAATGATATTTTTAGGGAACGAAGGCTGGCAGTGCAGGGAGGGGAATAAATCTGAATAATGGTTAAAAAGGAGGGTAGAAGGACAGAAATGAAAAGCGGGAGGAAAAGAGGTAAAGGCAGGAACAGACGAGGACAGATATCTAAACAGGGGCTGTTGTGTTCCTGTCTTTCTGCCAGACACGGTGCGGGACACGTTCCTCATCGACCCAGCTGTCATCCTAATTGTGGTGGGGGTGGTCATGTTCTTCATCACTTTCTGTGGTTGCATCGGAGCCCTCCGAGAGAACATTCGCCTCCTCAAGACAGTAATAGACATAACAGACACATTACTAATACTGCCGCTGTGTTTTGCTTCGGACACGGTAGCTCAATTTAGATTTCATCCAAAGCCAAGTCTTACATCTAATGTGTAACAACAAATCTGACAGTCAGTTATGATTCTGGCTTTTAATATTCACGTCTTTTCTGACTCTAGTTCTCCTTCAGCCTGACATTGGTCTTCCTCACCCAGCTGGCCATAGCAATTCTGGGCTTCTTCTACTCCGATCAGGTACTTGTCTTAATTATCTGTGATAAAAAGTTGCTATCAGGTCACATTTGATCACCAGTTCTCTTCAACAGCGACCATAAACCCCCCTGAGCGTACTAATTATTCTTCCCCAGCTTGTGAACATTCCATGCATGTGTAAACTGCAGCGTATAAAACTTAATAAGACACAGCATTTGACCCCACAGATGGGCCCACTGAGCCCACAAGGGGAAGATCTTGTCAATGCCTGAGTTGAACAGTTCCAATCGAAAAAAAAAAACACATCTACATCAGGCAGTGAGTGTTGTGTCAACCCTGAAACTGTGTGTCTCAGGTTTGTTTTCAGTCTGAGTTCCATATGTGTTCATACTGGAAACATATAAGTGTACTCAAATAAGTGATTATTCATGCTGATGTACGCTATTTTCCCGCAATGCACAAGGGAAATGAGGAGCTGCTCACAGTGAAGTTTAATTTGCAGCTATATTATAAGACTAATGTGCAGCAAAATGTGTTGAGTAAAAACTGCATAAGCAGTATGCGGTGTATAAAGTCAGTGTGTGGTGTGGAACTGGGACACTGACTGCTGAGCAGGTCCATCAAAAAGCAACATTACATTCTCAAATTGTTTCAGCGGAATGAATTTTAGAAGCCTCAAATGTTACAATATTACAACCAAGAAGAAACAAGTCGAGAGAAAATCAGAAACATTTAGCTCATTTTGTGTGAAGAGTTCTTTCTTCTATCCATTTAGAAAATTAAAATCGTTTTTGTAACCCTTTGTAGGGGGTTCCCATCCCCAGGTTAGTGCATCACTGAAGTGTGGATGAATAGTGCCTGTGTTTGTGTGACAGGAAACCCACTCTGACTGCATGCTTCTACATTTATTGCATTCCTGTGTATCCACCTGAGCCCTGTAGATGACCCCTGTGAGTGTTTTGGAGGCTACAGGGAAGAGAAGAACACACACACACACACACACACACACACACACACACACACACACACACACACACACACACACACACACACACACACACCTCCAGCATCCACTTATCTCCTATAGTAACATCACATTAAGGCTCCACTGAGAATAAAAACACACCAGCTAACGGTGGCAACATTCAACGACATCAGTGTCTGGTGGCGAGGCGCCTGGTGCCTGATGATACCTCTCTTATCCCCTGTGTTCTCTGTCAGCGCTAGGACTGCCTGCTGCTAAACAGAGCAGTTTAACAACCCTCGCAGCATCCTTCCTCGCTAAATGATTCAAATGCTTCGGCACTTCAAAGTGGAACCAAATGTTCCATTTCAACAGATCCCTTGAAGGAGACTTTGCCGCTAATGACATGGGGAGGTGTGACGGTGGGCTCCGAGGCCCACGAGCGTACTGCGCCACGTGGAGACAAACATAAGGACAGGCAGGGTGAGGGTGGGGGGGGGCTGTAAAAATCATAACACCACTTATAGTAAAAGTAATTTGGGATAAAAATTTGGGGCTATTTTGATAGAGCTCAGTATTTTTTAACATAACCTGTTCTAACACGCGTTGCAGTGCAAACAATTCAGAAAGCCTTCAGCAAACCACTTACTGAAGTTCATTTCAAGCTTAATGAAATTTTAAAGTTCAGCTGCTTATTAGCATAGCATACTTATTAGCATACAGTACCCTCATTAGCATACATTACATCTGAACTTCTGTACAACCATGGCCATTCTTCAAATTCAAAGAATGGAGATTTGCATTAAATAACTCTCTGTTTATATGTGCGAATAGAAAAACTAAATATTTACAACGCAGGGCTTCATTAATACCCTGCAGGGCATTATAATACAATGGAAAGTGAAAGCTAACAACATAAAATAGCACACAATTTCAACATCTAAATCAACCTCAGAGTTTCAAAACCTCATTACAGATTATTCACACAAATCAATGTATTTCATTTATATTTCATCTGAGTTTTGTTCATTCAGCTCAAGTGGAGCTGATGAAAATTACCACATTAAAATAACAAATGGGCAAGTCCAAGTAATTATCTACTGCAGCTGAAATGGCGTAAAGCCCGCCTGTGCGTTCTGCATTGTGCATGCATCGTCTGTACTGATCTCAGAGGCATGAGTGGTTTGATTATCGGCGTAATGCTGCGCTCCTGCAGCAATCACACTGCAGCAAGAGGCCCTGCTCTGCTGCGGTCGTGCTGAGCTGCATCCCACAGGATGCTCACACAATGCAAACAGGAGGATGTCATCATCTCTGTTTAAGGTGCTGTAAAAGTCGATGAAATCCAAAAGAGCCACCTGATGGTGGATTTCAAATGATCCCTGATACGATCTGTTTTTAGCTGAGTGAGGATTTCCGCAGCGTCTGGCACTTTGTAACTCTTTGTAATACAGCTTTGTAATAGATGTAGCCCAAGTAACAAGCTGAGCCACAAAACCTGAGAGGTTTCATCTGTAGACACTGTTCACCACAATTTGTTTTTTTTGTTGTTTTTTTTAATAAAGTCACTAAAGCTTAACAGATTAGATTTTCTAGAACATGGTGATGCTGATACTGATTCTACTTCTGTTCATTTTCCCTCCCATGTCCTCTTTCTTAGACTCGGGATGCTTTGGGAAAGTTTGTAAAGAAAGCCATCGTGCACTACAGAGATGACCTGGATCTGCAGAACCTGATGGATTACATCCAGAAAGAGGTGCCAAATCCACTTATAGCTAGAGTGGCTGCGCATGTTTCCGTAGCTATTCACTTCATACAAGCCTTCAAACTGACCACAGCGAGTGGTTTATTGAATATGAACGACGTGAGACCACAACCAGAGACCACAGAGCTGTATGTCTCATGTTATTTTGGCCTTGGTTTTCTACATGAGAGGCTACATGTTACATACAGTTCCTGTACTCTGTGGGTCTCCTCTTGTGATATTCCTATTCCATCTGCACATGTTGGCACACTTGCAAGCCTGGGTTTTCCCACAGGAGAAGCCCAGACTGGCAGGATGTACAGCACAGAGCACGTTTCTAAATATACACCTGCCCTGTGCTCTCCTCTGTTTCTCCCTTTCACACAGTTCAAGTGTTGTGGGTGGAACAACTACACAGACTGGTCTTGGAACCTGTACTTTAATTGTACACATGAGAACCCGAGCACTGAGCGCTGTGCCGTGCCTTACTCCTGCTGCACTCCCGTTCCTGGAGAGGTGCGTGCTTTCCTGTGTGCCCTCACAGCATTAACTGTGTGGACTCAAAGCTGCGACCTGTACAATAACTTTAACTAAAACACACTGCTTCAGCCAGCATGACAGCTGCACATCAGAAAACAGCAATTGATAGAGATAAAAAAGAGCTTTCAGAGTCATGAGAATCAGGTAATTGAGTTCTGTTGTGCTCTGTGCAAAATTGTATTAGGTTACATGTCACAAATGAGCATTTGCTGGCTATAAAAAGTCATGTGAAGCAACTGATTGAGTTCCTTCATGCTCTGTGCAAAACCCTGTCAATGTATCAGTCAACAGTGACACAGTGTAATAAGCCTCCAACAGATCGTTCTGGACTGGAAAAGTTCAACTTTTGCCACTCACAGGCAAGAGTATGACATATACAACATCAACTTTTTAAAACTAGCAATTCAACTGAGGTCTGGTGTTGTGTCCACTGACAGCTGCATCCCCCAGTTAGAGAGATAATTGGCCAATGAAAGCTTATGATGCAGGACTGAGACTGGGGACATCATCTTTACACACGGCTGGCTGGAAAAATGCTGACAATGATTGACACGGTTGTTTGCAACCACTACCAACGACTCATCAGTCACTAGTAACAAAATAACCTCTCCTAAGAGGGCTGATGTGAAATCCATGTCAGGTTTAATAAATGTGAAATGAAACGGCAATTTACTAATTATCAGTTACTTTTACGATATTAATTACAAGAAATAGAATAAAACACCTCACAAGCTTCAGAATTCAAAATAATCTATACAGCGGGACAGCATGTCAGTGGTCTATGGACACTAGAGTGACTTTCTTGACAGTGACAAACAGTATTTGCATCATTTTGACACTGCAGAAGTGCACACGTGTCAAAACTGCAGAAGCTATTTATTTCTTTGCCTGAAGGCAACATCAACATATCTGCATCAGCTGGTACAAACTGCTGCTGGTGTTACGTTCCTTTCCTCTGAGCTATGTAAGTTGTCATGCAAAGAACTGGTCAGATAATAACCAACCAGTTTCTCCCTTGTGAAGAATCTGCAGGGTGCATGAATGATCGTTGTGTGGCTTTCAGCATTTTAGTTATCGCAAGCCAGCTCCATGAGCTCATTTGCATCTGACAAAAAGTTCAGAATGACAAAATAATCAGGGGAAAAATGAAGTCGCTCAAACTGCATCAACTAAGACTGACTGCTGAAGCTCACCAACTGGGATATAACGGTCATAACTGAACATGACCAACATTTGTAGCAGAGTGATGGCAGTGGTAATTAAATTTAAGCCCTTTTTCATGAAGGAGTTCATATTTTGTTTATACAGATCAATGCATTCTGCCTGCACATGCATTACAAATTCAATGTGTGCAGATAAGCATGCATGCCAGCACACAATCAGTATACATGCAAATGCTGTACTCATACATGGATGAATACACACATTTGCACTCGCATAAAGATGCTTGTCTAACCTGCAGACAGACGGCAGCACAGCTCACAGGCTGCCAATGACAATTGGTTTGTGTGACGACAGAAAACAACAGAGTGCATGTAGATCCATCACACCAATATTGATTATACATCATGCTACAGAGAAAACAGATCACAGTAACCTTTTTCTGCATGGGTGAAAAAAATCAATTAATTAAATCCTAGAAGAGCTGGTGCAGTGCTGCAACCTGCTGTCCATGGCCTGTAACTGCTTGCCTACTTCAGGGACTGAACAGCGCTTCCTTGTCACATCAAGTGGATGTGTTGTTTCTTTCCCCTCTTTTTATTCCAAGTCTCTGCAGTCAGCAACACTATCCCTCAACTGTCAAAATAGTTAATATATTTGTTAATGTAAAATAGCACACGGGATGTGAAACAGCAGCCTGGGAAGGCATCTGTTTCAAGACAAAAAGAGAAAGGTAATTCCTCAAACTCTCATGTTCTCTCTGTCTTCGCCTCTGTCTGTCTGCTGCACAGGCCGTGATCAACACCATGTGTGGCTTCGGGGTTCAAACTCAGAACTACCTGGAGGCAAACAAGTCAATCTACCCAGTAGGCTGTGCAGACAGAGCAGTGATGTGGATCGAGTCTCATCTGTTGCTGGTGGGGGCTCTTGCCCTGGGTCTGGCCTTGCCTCAGGTAACCCCACACATGCTCTTACTTAACGCAGGCTGTGCACTAATTGGCAGCAGTTTTTTGACATTGGTAACCTCAGCCAACTCTTGGCTGAAATGCCTCTAGTCTTCCCTTAAATAAGCTCATATACACAAAAGTCAATACAGGCATCAACTGGGGGCTCGCCAGATCGAGCGTGTAGCAATCCACATATCGATGGGTCCCACTCCCTCAAATGCAGACTCGCACATAACAACATCAGAGAGCTTCCAAGAAGTGCCCTGGTTTAGAAGAAGCAGAACAACCATGTCCGTGTACAAAAGGTAAAAACATCTTATTCTTAAAGAAAGCAATGGTGTAAGGTTAATGGGAGACCAGCAGGGTAGAGCTGATTTAAAATGGGGGGTTACACCTAGACAGCTGTAAGTAGGCACAATGGGACAATGAAATTTTAACTGCACATTACCCTTTTATTACACTGTCCTAGTCTGGAAGTGCAGGTTAATGTGCAACTGAGATAGAGGCCTGTGTGTGATCATATAAGATTACGTGGCCAAGAAAGGCGGATATTAACGATGCACTCCTACTTACTGAGCCCTGCTGCACAACACAAGTCAGATCCCACAGCTGTTAATAACTCAAGTCACTGTGCTAGATTGGCCATGAAATCAAATTAGCACTTATCAAAAGCTGTCTCTAAATAATTAGTTCACTTACTTATCAAAATGATTCAGGTGCTGTCAGATGATGTTCTCACACAGCACGCAGCTCTGGCGCCGCATCTTTAGCCTGATCTCTCTCTCCAGCTCATATATGACTGATTGGGTCCCCAATGATTCTGCTCAGAGAGCAGTATGTGAATTACCCATGAGTCTCTCTCAAAACAATTACATTAGTATTCCAGTTGCTTTGATGTGCAGTAAATCTGATGATGAAGTTCTCTTTTTGGTGTTGCACATCCGAAACGCTAAACACGATAACTGGATTTGTCTGCCTAACGAGCCACATTTAAATCAAACTGTTAATTATTGAAAAGCTCTCTTAAAAGCTGTGTTAGCGACTGAATGTGTGTGTTCCCGCCAAGGGAAGCACTTTGTGATCAGCTCTAAGTGTTAATATCCCCTAAACGTAAGAATACACTTATTTCCACTGACACAATCCACAACAGTCCTGTGTAATGTTGAAAATGTGTGCTCCCTGTGCCAAATGAGCATTACAACATCCTTCACGGGGACCTTGAGATGTTCAGCACAGGCTGTACAGTCACAGAAAGTCTGTTCTGCACTCTAAAGTGGCTGCTGCTGTCCTCTAGATTGCAGGCATCGTGCTGTCCCAGATGCTGATCTCTCAGATCCAAGATGAGATTACCTCCGTCTTGTGAGAGCGGGCCGACGCAGGGGAAGAGGAGGGAAGAAAAGAATTTACAGTGCTCTCGCTCAGCTCTGCTGTCGTCCAAGGACATCTCTTTTACCACTGCTGTATCACTGCCACGTTTGAGTACATTTCTTATCCCTAACGTGTTGTTGACATAAAAGTGTGGTGCACTTTATTGTGTTGCTCAAATAGTCAACGCATGCAAAAGTGCAAAGAGTATATTTATTGGTTTTAAACACGGCTTTTGTATTGATCTTGACATGCAGCTTTTATTCTTGAAAAATATTTCTATTTAAATGTGACATTTGCTAATAAAATGAAAGAAAAAGATATTTACACTGCTATATATTGGTTAGAGCTGCTAGCTAAATGGATTAACTCACAATGCATGTGCTATTTATCATGCACATGGGCAACTTGCGATTAATATTAGCTCATTAGCTTCAGAAATGTGCGAATGTGTTCATTGACAAGGCTTAATAGGTCAGCAATCTAAAAGGGTGAGAGTGCTGTTTAAAAATACGGAGTCTTGGTGGTGCCAAGTTCCTTCCAGTTGGTAAAGGAGCCTCCTAAAGCCAAACGTCAGCATGTCAGATTATGGTGTGGCTTGGAGGTTTTTTTGCATGGGAACTGCTGTGCGCCCCTTGCAGTCAGTTCAGTCGTGAACAGCCAGGGCTCTCAGCATCAGACGATCCGTCAGAGGGGAGTGCGGCTTCATGGTATCGCGCTCCACCAGGAGACATCTGCAGGTATTCAACACAACACGAGACAAGACAGTACAAAGAAAGGAACACAGATTCAGAGAGACGAGCTGGGAGGCTGACCTGATCAATAATGAAAGTGTAACATGGTGCACAGATGGGGGATGTCGGTTGCATAATGGGGGCACGCATTCTATATGCACATGGAAAGACAGCGACTAGAGAAAACTCCAGTGGACAGCAGACCCAGCAGCGACTATACGGTATCATGATGAAATCCAGAACTTCAAATAGCACAAGCTCTTTCTTTCTTTCTTTCTCCTATAATCTCAGCAGATTGTCGTATAAAAACACGGATAGCAAAGACGACCAGCACTGAAATTGGAAAAGACTGAAAGCCTTCTGTTTGGCCTGAAATCCCAGTTGTACATTACCTTCCCAGTTTCTTGTGGTGCTTATTCTCTGATTTTATGGCTGCATGAATAAGCAGTTGATTGAAGACATCCCTCTGTAAACAACAGTGAACGAACCCATTAGTCAACACATAGCTGCTCTGATGCTGTATATAGAGTCTTTCCAGCCTGTTGTGGTATATTGTATGTATGCTGTTGCACCTTGGGGAACAGTTTCTAAACACAAAGACCATCGAATGCATGAAGTCCAACAACATCCATCACAGATTCATTATTCATACTTCGGTGCACTGTGCTCCACGTTCTCACATAATCTGGCGTGTTCGTGGACTGAAAGCCCTCAGCTCTTATACAGAGTATTCTTCACCTCTGCCGTATTTCACAATAACAGAGGTTTCTATTTCACTCAAGAGGACACTATACAACATGATCAAAGATATCAAAGAAAGTCAAGCCTAAAGGCTGTCCGCATTGCACATGAGAACTGCGATTTAGCTTGGATTTTATTTCATTTTTGCGCGTTATACCCGTTTCTGTGGACTTTACCTGTGCATGACTGCCGCCTACTTCAACCACGCGGTAGCGTAACGGATACAGTATGTCCATAGCTCGATTGTAGTTGCCCTGGTTGTACTCAATCATGGCCTGACACATCGGTACACCGACAGTCCCAGCCAGCTGATGCTGATGATTGTCCCCTGGCTCTCTGCGAAGGAGAGGAGTGGTTTACAACAAAAGAAGAGACATTTCTCTGTACAGCCAGCAGGTTGAGGAATGTTTTTCAGGGTGAACGTTTGTTATGGGACGGCAGCACGAATCTTACCATTTTTCATCTATGCAGCAGCGTTTCACCAGTGAGGAAAAGAGACAAAGCAACATTTACATAGCTTTTCAGTTTGAACAAGCCAACAATATTCAACAGATTGAGAGTAGAACAAACAAAAAACCTGCTTACTGACATTTAAGACAAACAGGAAACTGTTTAAACAAACAGGACAACAAGGAACTCGAAGATTAAAAATAGGATTTACAGATAACAACACAACTAGGCTTCTGTCATTTTTCTAAAAACCTACAGAGAAAGCTCCAGGTTAGTTTATTTCGACAGACTAAGAAGGGTATTTGAGCATTACTCTGCGGAAATGTGAAATGCATTAACGTCCCAGGAGGATTCGCTTCACCGCAGGGCCAAAGATTCCACACTGCTGCGAGGCTTTCTTGGATTAGCTAATGCTTAGAGTCACTGCCTCCGACTGTAAGAGGAAGTATGTAAAATGGTAAAATATGGATTACATAAAACTGTGCAAGCCTTCCACACCAAAGTAAAAGCGACACGGTATCCTGTATGTGAGTGATGGAATTAAATACATGCAAAGCTCCAACGCGTCCTCAGGGCTCGCCTGACAATTCAAAGCAGAGCTGTGCTGAGGTCTCTGACTGTGTCTCTTACTGAGGAACTGACTCTCAAGAGTTGCTCCCCCCCCCCCCGAAGGTGCATCATTGCCAAACTCTTGTGACTTGCATTATATTACATAACACTGAAAAGCGTAATGTGGTTTTAAATGGCATCTTTTTTCTGAGCAAAGGCTGTCCGTGGTCAGACACCACAAAGCTCCAGAGAGGCAGCAGCTGCTGGTGCATCCCGGGAAGACCCGGATCAGCTCTGAATTCTCTTTCTGACTGCATCCTCTCTTTATCTGGCCGTCCCACGCTCTGCCTTGTTTCTGTCTCAGTTTTACATAAGGCCTGTGTGGCTCTTATGTAACGCTGACAGAGTGTTGAGGTGTGCAGTGGAGGGAAGAAATGGTGCAGAACTTACTTTGCCAATGCCTGGAGGCCCTCGAGGAGACGCTGAGAGGTCCCTGTCTCTTCAGCTCCCAGCGAAGCCATGAGGAAGTGGAGGTCGTTGAACAAGGTCACGTGATCGTCGGTGTGGGATTCTGACAACTGGTACAGCTCTCGCCAACGGTCCTTCACGCACACACCTGACACCCGCACCGACACAAACACACAAATGTTGTTGAAGGCTGCTTAAAGGCTGCAAAACATGCCTGAAGTGGCAGCAGGTCATTTAGTCCTTTTTTGCGTGAACAGAATAAAAACGTCTGATCAGAGGTTCTGCTAATTACAGAAAATTCCAATACAGCACTCGACTCATTAGCAGTTTCACTTAAACGCAACATAAGTAATATCTGCCGCAAGGGGTTATAATCAGTTTTGTCAGGTCAAAGTGACCTTTGTCTCCCAAAATCAGTTAGAATCACTTCACCCTTCATTCAAAGTGAAAGCTTGTGCCAAATTTTAAGACATTTCCCGAAGCCATTCCTGAGATAAGATAAGATAAGATAAGATAGACTTTATTTATCCCACAATGGGGGAAATTCACGTGTTACAGCAGCAACAAGACGGCGTGCAAGAAGTCAGAGGACAAGAAGACAAAGACAAAAAAAAAATACCAAGAATAAAAAATTTTGCACAAATGTTATATACCTTATGGTAATTTACAATATATACAATATGTACACAGTAATTTAAAAATGACGATTGACATGAAAACAGAGGTTATCACTACAAGAGAGATACATATATATTTGTTATCTGAAATGAGACGCTGCCTTCGCCCTTCAGCCCATCGGCAACACATTAACGAATGTTGCAGCACCTTCATCAGGCTAATCAATTTCATTTCTAACAGTGGAATAATGCACCACCTCAAAAAATGTAAATCAAACTCTGATCAGCGGCATTCAAGATTGAAGCGACAGACAGAGGTGTGATGAATTCTGACATCAGCCTGTTTCTTACCCTCCAGTTCGAGTCTGCTGAGCATTGAACTGGTATCTACAAAGTCCAGCATGGATCCTGTGGCTTTACAACGCCTCATCACCTTAGGAAAGCAGGACAAACTTATATTATTCACCTCACACACTGAAGGATGTAACATGTAACTGCCTCCACACAAAGACATTGTTCAGAGAGATAAAAGACACCATTATGTCTTGCTGGACTGTGAAATGCGCTGTTAAACATTCATGAAATTCAGCCAACTTGAGGATTTCTGTTGTGTTCAAACTTACGGCCGAGGTGAACGTTCTTGAAAAGGCTTTACTTTTACATTGTCTCTCCTATCTTTAGAGTGAATGAAAAAATGATCAGTTCTGCCACTTGACAGTGAAATGCATCTCCACATGGGCTCGACTTCCATTTGCACACACTTGCCTTCACAAACACAAGCACAACATATTGTTTTTAGTGGGCATCCCCCATGTATTTGTACATGCATGGCTCTTGAAAGGACTGTATGTACTCAGACATATTAAAGCCTGGATGCGCGCTCTCAACACAAACCAACCTGAGAATCGTAGATTTGCAGAGCGGCTTCGTACTGGCCCTGTGGAGGAGGAAGACATGAGAAAATTTGAATAGCATAATAATCAACTCCAAACTTCAAATTACCCACAGGAAAGGGTTTCATAAATACAAGTTCCACAAACATTCCTCTGACCAATTGTTTGCTTGACTGAGAAAGCATTCAAATTTTTACCTTCTCGATGAAGTACAGAGCCCAGTGCCAATAGTTATGACCAACCAGCATGTCAGATATCTGAAATAAACAACACATGTATGAAATGTTTTTCCTTGGGCTTTTTCAATTCATATTTTCATTCAGTGGGCTCTTACTAACTGCACAGAGCTGCACAAGGTTGCCGAGCTGTGATTCATCAGAAAAACGCTGTAAAGCAACATCCAGTGGTTGTACCTGCCAGTCTTTCTCTCTACTCTCCATGAACTTCAAGCCTTTGTCCACCTCTGCTTGCATCTCATAAATATGGGCTACGGTGTGGACAGACCAGGCGTCGTCTGGAGCAACAGCGAGGGCCTGCACAAGAGGGTTGAACAGCTCGAAGCAATACAGATGCAGAAAACCAGCTGTATTTGGTGCACCAGAGCAAAATGACGACTCAAAAATAATGGCATGCTCAGCTCTCAGTTAGTATCTTTCATTTCAGCTGTGATGTTCCTCAATCTTTTCTCAAGTGGCTGTCATGTCACAACTGCTTTGTATGCATTACACATTCAGCACAGAAGAGCCGGCCTGAGAGAGCTGCTTATTATTGGTGTTCCACAGCGAATTACTTGCTGAATTGAGCTGACACAAATCACACAGAGAGCCCGGACCACCCAGCCACAATGATGACAACGGCGTGCACAACAGACTCGAAACGCGGAGGAAAATCTCACCTCCATGGCGACTTTCTCAGCCCGGTCGTAGAAGTGAGTCTCCAGGAGGCCGAAGGCAAACATTCCTTTCAGAAAGCTGAGGGCACAAATGCGCAAAGGGAAAAAAAGTCATCACAAGATACAAACGAGGAAAGGACTTTTATTCACCTATTCAGGTTAACTGGGATGATGAAAAGAGATCCCAAATTGCTTTAAAAAAAAAAAAAAAAAAAAAAAGACAGCATGATTTTTACATCAGTGTCAACTTCTGTGTGCCATCATGGAGATAAGTGGCGCCACATCGCTGCTGTTCGGGAACACGGGCTTTTACTTTCACAGTGGTGATGCTGTGGCGGCACACTGAGGACCTGCCTCTGTCATAAAGACAGAGCGTGACAATATTGTTGTGAGGCATGAATGTTAACGTTTTACACTACAATGGGATTGTGTTTGTTCTGACTCATCTATGACGATGTGCTGTTGAAGAAGGGTGTGGAAAAAGACAATAACTGGCTCGTTCCCAGCTCTCAGGATGTGCATAAGTGCAGGTGTGAGACGTTACCCTCTGCAGCACAGCTTGGTTCAATCACCTCAACGGACTCCTCCTGAAAGCCTCTACGTTCACCACTTTCCTCACAACCACCGCAGCGCTAAGCAGGTCCATTATGATCTACACTACCTCTGAAGCTGACACAGCAAACAGTTGCTCATCCAGACATCCAGCAGTCGTTTGGAGTTGTGTTTCTGTCCACCTGGTGACTCTAACGTCAGTACTCTCTCTTTTAGCTCTCTCTTTGGTCTCCACAAACTCCCATGGGAAATATCTGGCTCATTAGCTGCCAAAGCTCCACTGTTCACCGACGAGTCGCTAACTGTGTCTGTCTGCTGTTTGGTGCTGAGCAGGTAGTGTGTAGTGGCTTTCTGGCTGAAAACAGCTGCCAACAACAACAACAACAGGGCTGTGAGAGCAGTGAGATGCACAACAGTAAAGATGATCTGAAACTCACTGTAAAGCTCTGTGAAGAGGAGGGGAGCTGCAGATTCAGGGGCTAATCCTCTGCAGGTTCATCACTTCATTTCATTGTCACACTGATTTGACGCTGTCATTTCATTTTTCAATGCTCCTGAGGTCACTGATATGCTAAATTGTGTGTAATTCGTGTAGATGGCTCCAAAAAATTTGCTTATTAACATGCTTACTGCATTAACACTAAGCATGTTTTCAGTATCACACACTGACCAGCTGTACATAAGCTCATTATAATTGCGTGTACAGTTTGAGTTATTCTGAGCTGCGCAGTGTATAAAGCCAGTGGGCGCTCATTCAGTCCCGTTGTCTCGGTACAGTAAGCCACCAACACAGATTAGAAACTCCATTCAAATTTCACATACAGCTTCTGTGTGATGTACTCTATGTATTAAGGCCCCCTTCACTCCCATTACACTAGAACTACGCCAACACGCTGAGGCCAGTGAGTTTTCAGATGATTAGAAACACGTCTCTTGTCATGTATGCTGTGTTCTGTACCTGGCCAAAGGCATGTGTGGCTTCCAGTAGGGCATCACTCTGGCCACAGAGTCCCTCATGTTGGTTTGGGTTCCCATGTAGAAGTACGTATCATGAGCAAACTTGATGGCCAACAGATCAGTGGGGTGGTCAACCAGAATGTCTTCCCACACATGGCAAGCCTTGGGAAAATCTCTGGAAGAAACATGAAGCACTGCATAAGCTTTGTGAAGCAATGCAGGACAACAGAATTAGTGTATCATGAGAATCACAGTAATCAATATGCTTTGTTGAAAGGAGGCCATTGAATATAAGTACCCTCAAAGACAGTACTGAGAAACAAAATGTCTTCTCAGTATCACAGTGCATCCGACTATGTCATGGGGGAGAAAGACACTGCAGATAAAGTACAACTACTGCTAAACAAACTGAAACTTACAGAGGAGCCTTCGGCACACAATATGAATGCTGAGGATCTGAAGCACATGACTGCATCGTGGGGAGAGACAAAGAGGAAGTGAAGGCTGAATATTCACATTCTTCTAGTCCTCTGCTGTCCAAAAAGACATCAGTCTTTCGCAAGCGCAAACTATTTCCTCTGGCAGGGTGGTAAACAAAACTGATCTGTCCTCTGGCTGCACTGCGGCGCTCGCTTCCAAACATGTGACATCAAATCAGTGCAAAAGTCTCTCTATTGGTCAGATTATTCAACAGGGGAGAAGAAAACTCGATAGCACACATCTTCTGTGATAAACGCTCTGATTGGTCAGTGTGGTGACAGTGTGCGGTCTCCACTGCTGTACAGTCTGATGGCAGCGGGCACACATGAGTGCCTGAAGCATGCTTTGCTCCTAGGTGAGATGATGTGGAAGCTGAACGAGCTGCCCATCTGCCACAGCTCGTCATTGAGGGGCAGAGAGGGGTTATACATGATGGCTTTATCCTTCATCCTCCACTCTGCTGCGCAGTTCCAGCCCAACCGCACAGCAGGTCTTCATCACCGGCTTGTTAAGTCTGCCGGCCTCTCCAGCCTCGATGCCACGGCCACTAGTACTACTACTGAGAAAAGAGGCCTTCTGTGCTTCACCCTCTCCACTTCCTCTGCTTGAATGATAACTGGAGTAGAGGCCCTCCTCTTCCTCCAGTAGTAGTATTGGTCTTGTTGATACAAGGCTTCAGGTGACTGTTCACCACGTGATGAAGCTCTCTATCAGCCCTCTGTACTCCTGCTCCTCTGCTGATGCATCCGACGAATGGATGGCTGTGGTCTGATTATGTGAGTGGGGGGATGGAAGGAGAGCTGTATGCATTTTGAATTTGTTGTTTAAGTGATGACAAATAGCTTGGAATCAATTTTTATGACATTCGGCCCCCACAGTTTGATACTCTGTAGACCTTTTGTACTACACAGTATGCGTGTACGCATTATTCTACACAGTACTTCATAAACTGTTAGCGGCTCCTATTGCGCTGCATGTAATAAAGACAATAGAGATTACACGCAGAGGGCAGAATTTCATGCACTGTAGCAGACGTCAGTGCATGTTTCTTTGCATCCTCTATTACAGCCTCAAAGAGGACGCTGGTAACCACTGACCCTCGTATGACTGTATTCTTATTCATGTCTGGTCTGACTGTATTTCCTGTGGCAATCTGGCTGTGGATCTTACCCACGTGAGTGCAGCTCCATCGCCTTGACATGGAGCCTCTCTCTGGGAGAGATGTCCTGGCTGTTGGCCAGCTCCACTGTTTTGTTCACAGCGCTTCTCAAACACTCATTCAGACGGATGGAGCTGCCCGTTCCCATCAGCTCCAGCCCCGTACTGATCACATGGCCCATAACTACAGGGAAAACAGTTGACAACGGTCCTTTCTTTTAAACATTTCTTACTGCTGTTCAACACTTTAAACGGAGAATCACATGCTCTTGTAAAAAATGGTAACGTGAAGCCAGATAGATGAAAGGGCAGCTCTGGGCGCCTGCCCTGGGTAACTACTCTTTAGCTAGGTTGCTCAATGTTTAATCACAGATGAAGTTACTGTTAAATGTTTTCATCCCCACTGTGTGCCTGCAGGACAGTGAAAGGTGGCTCACTGGTAATTCACTTTGAGTTTTGACTTCAAACTGGACTTTATTCCAGTCATGACTTCTATTTTATTACAAACTTCATTAAAAAAAGTTACCCCTCGTTCCAAATATTGGTGGATAAATGCTTGGTTTATATGAGGACATCAGCAAAGAGAGCTGGGTTTTCTTTATATATTCAGATTGAATGGCTCTCTTAACAACAGCATTCATCTTACAACTGACGATCTCAATGTATTTTTCATATGTAACCACTACACAGACAACATATTCAAACACTTAATGAGAGCTCAGATTGAACACACTGTGAGCAGCATCTGAAACACTGATTACAGTTCAAACAAAAGACTGGTTTGACAACCTCTCAGCAACCTCTGAGTTGAAAGTGGACGTTTTGACTTATCATGGCAATAAAAGCGGAGGTGTAACTAGAACAGCGATAACGTCTCAGTTCCACTTATTGTCTTATGAGAGTCCTGGAAGTGGTTCACCTCAATAGATTGCAGTCGTCAGTAATGTCATGAACTCCATCTATGCTTAATGTGCAGCTACGTTTTCAAACACATCAAAATGTCGGTGCTTGTTTAGCTGAACAGGTCTCTGCCTGATCTCTGGCTAATGAGAGGGTTTATTTATTAGCAACACAGAGGCCTGACAGCACGATATCTATTCATCAACTTTTAGTAAAAAGGACTTCGAGGTACTAACCTCTTCCATGTTTACTTAAAGAACAGAGGAGCGCAGTGATTTTTAATGAGGCTGTTGCAGTGGACTGCAGTGTCTGTAAAGCAGTTACCTTCACTTCTCTATTTTTTCAATGTTGACTCTTAACACTGATTGACTGCTGTCTCCTTTTGTACATTTTAATAAAGCCTACTTGGCGTATGTGCCGGAGTTCAGTGGCCTTGATTGGCCTTGTGCACACTCATTCACCGCTAACTATTTTTTTAATAATCCATCCTTGGACCTTCCTTATCTTTGTGGGTATATCTCACATAAAACTGGTCACTACAGGTTGCACTCAAAAGACCCTCTCACTGTCCGCCCCTGAGCAAAGGGGCTTTGTGTTCTCTGCCCCTGCAGCCTGCAACCACCTGCATACAGATCTGGACTTAGACAGGCCGGTGAAAGAAACTACACTAAAACAGACTAAATATTAGTGTACTGAGCATGCTACAGTGTACTTACATCCAGACTATCAACTAGTGTACTCTTATTATGCTCAATTGGAACAACAAACTGTGTACTTATTACTCTTAATAGTATTTAAGTTGTACAAAAGTCCAACTTAAGTTGTATTAAGTTTACTTGACTGTGCTAAAAATGGGACTATTTTAAGGATGCTTAATATACTGCAAATGTGCTATTTCTTTTATATTGGCTCACGCTATTCTTCAAGTTAAAGCACAACTGAAACACATTTACAATGTAATGTAAGTTGTATTTTGAGAGGACAATGAATCTAACATACTTCTCCACATTTTCAATACACTTTAAGTGCACTTAAAAACTCCTACAGATGTATTATAAGTAAGGATTTAAAGCATATTACCAATTTGATTAAATATATTGCACTGACAGCATAATTACTATTAATGGATTACAAGTACATCTACATTAGTATATTAATATGTTGCTTGAGCATTTCCAGTACACTTCAAGTGTAACTTAATAATCCTAAAATTAGGCTACTAGTGTATTTTTAATATGCTGTAAGTATACTTTAAACCTAAGGATGAACAGGATGTACTGTACATACATGTCCTCAGGTACACTTTGCAATCACATTAATGTCTGCCTGTCCTTGAGATGTTTGCCACATTTGTGTATCTTTTTAATGTCTGCGTGTACATTGTTTGTAACACTGTATTGCTGCCATCTTGGCTCAAGCCCCCTCAAAAATCAGGACTGAGTAATCTCAGTGGAGTCACTTGATTAATTAAAGGTTTGATTTTAAAAAATAATGAAGTCTGCTGCTGCCTTCGAGGCAGGTGTACTTTCAGAGATTCTACGTGCCACCTGGACTTATCTGCTTAGGCAACAACACACACATATCACAAAATTAATAAATCATATGAATTAATAATGCCTGGCCACGTGCCTGCTTACCAAAGTTAGGGTCTGCTGCCTTCATGGCAGAAACGCACCCTTCGATTCCTCCCACGGTGTCATCATTCCGCCATTTCACATACTACAAAGTTGACAAGTTAATTGCAGTTTTGGTTTTCACTGACATGCAGCACTCTGCAGAGTATATCACAGTGTGTGTGTGTGTGTGTGTGTGTGTGTGTGTGTGTGTGTGTGTGTGAGAAGTACGTCACACAGGTGGGCTACCTGAGAGAGCATGGCGTCATACAGTTTGCAAGCCTCATTACTGCTGGTGGACAGTGGAAGACCCTCTGCCCTCCATGCCTGCAAGAGGAACAGAAGGACGCAGACAGAAATCAGTGGACGTTGTGTACTCATGCACGCACACTGCCACAGAGCGGTTTCCCTGCTCTTCACGTCAGACAGGCGCCTGTGAAGACGCGGAACGTCAGTTAACTTGACTCCGCAACGAGCGCTTATCGAGAAACTTCCGGTTATCCAGAGACAGATCTTATCTTTAATTTCACATTCATGAGTTGGTCCTCTGAGCTGAGTCTGTATTTCGTGTGAGCTCAGAAGTGGAACAGTTTAATCCCACACTTCATTTTAACTTTACGTCCCTGTCTGAGCTCCATTCAAGCTTGACGTTACGTAACACTTACGCCTTCTGCACTTTTCATTTACTGTCACAACAAAATAAAACAGCGAGATTCGTTTCCTCTCCCACGCTATTCTTTAAAGTTTATATGATGTAGCTGCTTCTTCCTGAAGCCCCATCACTAACCTGGCAGTCCCTGAAGCTTGAAGTTGGCATTTTGAAGATGCAGTTTCACCCTCTTCGAACAGTCAAGCTCACGCATCTGATGCGCTCAGTTTATAAGGGAAAGGCGACCGGAAGTTTGATTTGCTTTCAAAATAAATGCACGATCAAAACGTGTAAAGAATGTTTATATTACAGTATAATGTGCTTTCACTAATCATTTTCATGTGTACAATTTGTATTGGTGCCGAGGAGAGACTTTTTCACGGAGCTTCATTATCTATTCCAAGAAAATCATCCCTGTTGATATCATCAACAAGTTTATGAGAGGACAACGTCCTGATGACGTCATTAGTCACCTCTGCTTGGACGTGAATACATCTCTAACAGAAGTCAGGGACGTTTAGCAGTAGAGGGTCTGACAAACAGTTGCTAATGCCTGCAGGTACATGTTTTTTGATGCCTGATGCTCAGGACTGCAAGTCTATTTCTCTGCCTCTCCTGCTTAGATTTTAACCATTCTCGCTTTAGTCTGTCTCTTGTGAGCCCCCCAGCTTTATGGAAGTGCAACACTAAATCGTTGGACAACTATTTAAATTGCCTTGGCCCACTTAAGTTTTCCCCAAATGCAGCACAGGCTTATCAAGCATTTATCAAACTATATATGCTAGGAAGTATATATGATATTACATTCCTAAACCAGTGTAGCCCAGCTGTATTACATAATCCACCTACATGCATGTGGGTTCAGGCCTCATCTCTTTGTTACAGCATCTAATATTCTCTGCAGAAACAAACAGATTTGAGCTTGACTATCTATTCAGACAGAGCTGATCATGGAGGCGGAGAGAAAGGGAAGATCTCTCGCCGAAAAGGGAAGAAAGTAGCCAAAAATTATGTCAGTTTTAGTCTACAATTGTGTTTCATAACAGTTAAATAAAACATGTTCACAAGTATAACTCATGCAATCAGAAAGGGAGACCTTAGTGAACAGACATTGAAAAGAACAACTGCATTGTTTTATTGCCGTTTTCAGCATACATCCAACACCCCTATGTATTTTAGCTACATGAAGCATTTACATTACATGTCATGTGTCAACAGAACAGTTTAAAAATTAGGATTCATTTTCTTTACATATAATACAGTTTGCACACATGTTAATAAATATCAATACAATCATGTCAAACTTATCACACACCATCTAAAACGACTCTTAAAATTACGCAACTTTTTTTTTTTATTCACAGCTCATACCAAGTCATAAATATAACCTTTAGTGTTTCTGTGCTGTAAAACAGTGACCAGTGGATTTTTTACAGTTGTCAAAAAGGTTACTAGATTTGACTTTCCACCAGATAAACCACAATGATCCTGCCTGATGCAAGCTGCTAATAAAGCACTTTCTTCAGCACCCCGTTTAAAATCATCTGTCTGTTTGTTTGGGGATATCATGTATAAAATAAAAATGTTTGAAAAATAAAAGAAGACATCTTGAGCTCAAGAGGGATACACAGATGTGACTATTTGAAAAGCCAGTCGACACAGAAAAATAAAATCTAACCTAAGTGCGGAGAATGAAAATGAAAAAGGCATCTTGTTCAAGGGTAAAGTACTAACACTGCCAAATACTGATGTCAGCGTCGTGTAGTGTGTAAGTTTTTGTGGTGTACTCCTCAGATATTGCAGCCCATCCAACAACAGAGTGGCACAAAATGAGTCATGTAAGCTTTTGTGATCTCTCATTAACGGCTTCATTAACGATGACGTCCCACTGTTAACATGCGTTAGGGAAAACTTATCTGAACTTGAAGAGACAGTCTACTCCTCTTCAACAGCCACAGTAGGAGACATAAACATCCGATATTCAACATGGAAGTACTTGTAAACGTTAACTGTCTGTGTGATATACAGTGAATGGCATGTCACAGAGAGGCCCATCATTATCGAAGTGTTCATACGGTCGATAGCTCGAGGCTGCGTTCTATGTCCTAGCTATCAAAGACGATGTGAAGCTCTTTTATTTGCCTGCAACCTTTATTCCTGGCATGTAATGGCTTGTGGGTGCATGGGAGTGATGCGAGATAATGAGATTCTGTGCTCTCTCCTGCACATGCAAAACAAACAAAAAAAGCTCACCTGTTAAACGCAAACGAAGACAATAAATACAAAAAAAACACGGCCATATTTAATGGTTTCTTTGCATCGACTCAAACGCTCCGTGAGAGGGAAAAAACGCTGTGACTTTGCAGGTTGTTAGGATGTGGAGTCGGTCAGTTTGCCGCTGGATAGAAAGGCAGCTTCAGCAAAGGATGTCCTTCCTACAGTCAGGCTGAAAAGGAGAGTCTGAGATTGCGGTCGGAGACGTCACTCCAGCGTTTTGGGGCAGCTGTGGCTCAGGAGGTAGGTTGTCCACTCATCGGAAGATCCGTGGTTCGATCCCCGGCCTGTGCTCCCAATGGCTGCGTCATCAGTGTGCGAGTGTGAATGGTTATCCCTCCTGATGAGCACGTGGCACCTTACGTGAAGTGTATGAATGCGAGTGTGAACGGGTGAATGCTCTGTTTTTAGCGCTCTAAGCGGTCGGTAAGACTAGAAAAGCGCCACAAATGCAGTCCGTTTACCGTTTGATTACAAGAGAGGACCCTCATCTGCTGAGAAAAGGACTTGTTCTATCTACACAACTATACACAAACAAACAATTCTTTACAATCCCTTTACATCAGCAGGACCGAACTGCATTCTTCCCTTTAGACAATCCAGAATGAAACATTTGACCAAAGGCCCCCGCCCTCCCTACGTTTGAGAGGATCCACTTCAAGGCTGGGATGATAAAGCTGTGAATGTACTCGCCTCTCCACCCACAGAGAGAGAGCGCAAGCAAAAACTGCAGTGATTAACTAGGACTGCCTTTGGGCATGGGATATGTAAACGTTGCAGACTGCTGCAATGTCAGAGGCAGTCGCAGAGTCTGTGTGTGTGTGTGTGTGTGTGTGTGTGTGTGTGTGTGTGTGTGTGTGCGTGTGCGTGTGTGTGTGTGTGTGTGTGTGTGTGTGTGTGTTGGGGGAAATCTTTACACATTCACTGCTGCAGGTGTTCAGCAGACGATTCTGATCAAACATGACCATGAGGAGCAGAGACTGTCTGTCATGAGTCAACTCCTTTAAGCCCAGTTGAGGCTGAAGCCTTTGGAGAGCATAACGGCCTCCAGGTCCTTGTCCTCCTCCCTCTCCCGGAGCCTCTGCTCCTCCAAGAGGGCCACCAGGGCATCACGCTGCTCCACCACCTCCAGCATCTCATTCAGGATCTGCTTCTCTTGAGCCAGCTCCTTCTCCGTCTTCAGGTGGTCTGAGAGAGGCGTAGGAAGAAGGGGGAGTTAAAGAGAGCGGATAACACAGAGTAAACATTGAGAGCGAGTGAGAGTGACCGCGGCTGTGAATTAACGGCCCGGCGCTCACCTTCCACAGCCATCCGCTCCCTGAGTTCCTGCTGCAGGCGGCTCTGCCGGTCCTCCAGCTCCAGCTCTCGGGCACTTGAGGACAGAGAGAAAGAAAAGATGGACGATCTAAGTTTGTTTCACTGACAAATTCCAGTTTTTAACAGCCATGTTTTTTGACAGTATCTGCATTTATTTTCAAAAAGATGAGGAGTTTATCTAATTGCTTTAAGGAAGTGGAAATGCGAGAACAATGGATAATTTAATGACTTGTCAGAATGTAATGAAGTTGTTTCTCTACTTGGATTCCAAATGTAATAACACACTGTATCAAGTCATATAATAGCACTGATTAATGATTCTGACTTCTTTGGGGCTAACAGCCATTTTAAACTCATGATGCGATATTAATTATCAACATCAAAATGAGGCAATAAGTCAGTATTATTCTATCATCCGGCACTGGTTATAATTTCCTTGTACTTAAATGATGAAATACCATCATTAAGTAATGTATCACAGGTATTACAGGCTGCATGACATTTTTATTGCGGCTGGAACAGGGGCTCTAGGGTCATTGCTCTGTTTAGTTCAGAGTGAAATATCTCTACTGCAGACAATCATGGTCCCAGCAATCAATCCTCATGACTCTGCTGATCCCCTGATGTGTCCCCATAGCGCCATCCGCAGGTCAAATGTTTCACTTGACCAAGTCTGGAGTTTAAGGGAGGATAACTCTAAAATTAACCTCCCATCAGACCTCAGCAGTGCTTGGAGAACAGCGCTGGAAAGGCACGGTAAACATTGCTACGTCACCAACATAAACATATGTGTCGAGATAATCTGAGCACTCAGCTCGAAGTCCAGCTTTGGTTTCATCACTTCATCACAAAACTCAGCATGACTATGGACGCCTGGTCTTGTTTTACTGCCATTTTTATGACATTTTGACACACACATGATGGAATAAGCTGAGATAGCAACCAACAACAGGCAGCTAAGACATGGAAATGACCACCAAGGTGTTCTTTCTCATTAGTGTTGAGACAGATAAGCAGAGAGATAGCTTATCTACCTCAACACTCACAGTTGTGTACTTACAATATCATGAGTTCTGACTCATAGCGGACCAGGGCGTTTTTCTCCTGTACCAGTTTGAACCACTCTTGCATTAGCTTGGGATCGTCCTTCTTGCCCATGCCTGGAGGAGAGAATGCAGCACACAGTGGGAGTCAGAGGCCAGATGGCTGGGAGACGACACTGATGTCACACAGACAAGGACTGACACAGGCAATGCAATGACAGCCAAGCCAGGATGTCCTCGCTGAGGGATGGTGACGTGGAAGGATGGACTTGACACCGACATGATCAGTCACACCATACTTAAAGGGACGTTTCAGGTGTTTTTTTTTGTAAAGGGGCTGCATGAGGCACTTGTGCACAGTCAGTGTGTTACCTACAGTATGTAGAGGCGATCAGCATGACTCCTGTTTGGAGAAGCACTGCTATGCAACGCAATGTACTGCTGTGCAAAGGTCAGCAGCAAAACATGTTTTATCCACCTAAAAAAATGGCCTACCTAAACAAAAAAATCTGACGCTATATTATGGATACTTCCGGGGCTTTACCTCACATCACACAGCCGTTCTTCTCAACTGTACAGCTTTAATGTTGCTACGCATGCCCCACACAGTATTGGGGTTTGGGTCAGAGTCCCAGCAGTTTGTGAATGAGAATGATGCCGGAAAGGAACTTTGCAGATGGAGACTGAACAGACTGAAGGAGAGAAAGAAAACCTCTGATTCTTTGCAGTCATGTGCAGGTATTTAGCGCTGCATTACCTGACGCTTGAGTCTGGCTCATTAGAGGTCTGGATCAGTGCCTGGAGTGTTGAGAAAATGCCGTGCCAAAGGAAAGGGAGGGTAGAATGCTGAAAATACTCCTAATATAGCACACACTTAAACTGATATTGACTGTTTTAGGATTCTTTTCGGGGGCTACGATGCGTTTTGCTGCTGACCCCGTCTACAGCAGTACACTGTTCATCCTCTGTGCTGGTGCTCGTACTCAGACATGAGCACCTCACACAACCCCACTTCAAAAAAACCCTGAACTATCACTTCAAAGATGACGCACAGAAGATGGCGTGGAGCAACAGGTTTCAACTTTGGCAAGTGTGCACACATGCACACAACCCACACACACACACAATACCTGTTGTTGCAAAGTTGAGAGTTTGTGTTACCCAGTTTGGAGTTTGTGTCAGACGTAGCTTCTGTTTGGGAGCAACTACCAACTACTCCTCCTATCACTTTTCTTTTTTCAGAGTGGGTGGGCGGCAAAAAACACAAACACACCAATCAGTAGCTAAGACATTACAGAGAAGAACTTCTTCATCCTCCCCTGCCCACATATTGACCCACCCGAGGAAATAAAATCCTTTTTAGATCCTATTCACGCCGAGCGGAGTGAAGGTAGAATTAAAAAAAAAAATGCATGAATTATTCTGCTGTTGTTACATATTGAATTACAAGGTCAAGTGTTCACGGGATGACTTCTCATTGAGAGCAAAAGCCAAGCTCACACTCCTCAGGGTAAAGCATGTTCGGGCGCCGCTGGCATCATGCATTGCTCTTGTGCAGTTTTCATAATCAGCACAATCAGTAGGAGCACAAAACAGCTGCGCACTTCTCCTGCAGACCCGCTGTGAGCAGAGGAGACCGGCCTACGAGGCATGCTCAGAAAGGTCTGCTGCTGGGGCGATGCATCCCTTTCATTTATCTGACTGCAGCAGGTGGAGCCAAGCAGCTTCAATGAAGGCAACACCTGAAGGCAAACCTCGATGCAGCGTGACATACTTAGCTGGGGAAGAGGAGGCTCTTGCAAAACAGAAAGGAAAAACATTGTACACACATAAATCGCATGGTTGTGGTCTCGTGGGCTGGTTCTCACTAATTAACAGAAAAGGGACAGAGAGGCAAAGCTGGAGGAGAGCCGCTCGCGCTGGAGAGGAACACGACGCGTCGAGACAAAGGAGGAATTATAAAAGCAGGGCTGAGAATCCAAACCTATCCTACCAACAGGCATTTTTCTTTTCCTCTATTCAACCTGTTCCACCGCCACCAACTCTCAGCCAAAGGCTCCGAGCACAAAGGAGAGAAGAGCGGCCGGCGCGAGGCATGAACAGCAACAAAGGAACAAGAAACCAGATCACACACAAACACAAAAGCATGTTTCTTTACACGGATTAGAAGCTCAGGCAAACTGTTCACGGACAGGTGTTAGATCCTGGCAAATCCTGGATGATGCCTTCATTTTTTATTTAAGACTTGTTTTGAGTAAGAGTTGAATATTCATAACAAATCATCACACCGTGCAAGTTTCTCACTCCTTGAACCACAAACTTGACTGTACGTTAGCCTCGTGCCAGGTGTTCACCGCTCGGTGTCGTGTTACTTTAACTTTTATTCAACGGATAAGAAGCAGAATGCCTTCAAACCATCCCAAAAAATGGAAACGGCAACAGACTGCGCCGCTTTCCGATTCATTTGAGCTAAACAGAACACATGCTGTTGATTAAAGACGCGTTACGGCAGAGTAGTTTCCCCTTTGACTGAATGCTGTGACGGAAAAGATCTTTTCCCTACCTCCAATTTCTGAGACGGCGTTACGTTTATGACAGAAGATGAGATCAGTAGTAGAGCAGCATGCTTTCTGCAGCTCAAACTGGAGGCTTTGCCATGTGTAGCTCCCGCCCCCGAGCAGTGATTGGCCAATCATGCCATACAGAAGCAATCTGTTACTGTCTGTTCATTTTGAAGCTTTTTAACCAAGTTCCTGGAGCACATTTACTTATTATTCAAATAATAAACACTGATTGGTATCAGATTGGTTCTCAGTATCAGCAGATATCCAAAACTGGATCAGACCTGAAAAAAGTGGATTGGTGCATCCTGAGTTTCAACCTAGCTGTGATAAATTAAAATGCCAATTGGTTTTGATGGTCATCGGCAGGCAGGCCTGTCAAGCTTTGGATTAATCCTCATGTTGAAACAGTGTGAACATGAAGACAGAGCTATGCTATAGGATTAAAATAGTTGGGATGGCGGGGTCTTTTTGAGCCTTTCTACAACCAAAAACACCAAGAGTCAAAGTAAGGGGATGGCTTAAACTGTGTCTTTGTCTGCTCTACTGTAAGCCGCAAATGTTAGCATCCCAGCTAACTACAAGTAAACCATTGCTGCCCTAAAAAATAGCTGTTCAGGCCTCGAACATCCAGCCAAGGAGCTCGTACATTAGAGTTCAAAGCAGCAATAGCAGTTCTATTCTGCTCCTTATTATGTTTGTGGAGGTTTGAACTTTTAACAGTGTGTATTTGGAGTGTTTTTCAACATTTTTCATCAATTTCCTCATGAAAAATTTCTCAATACTACACTGAGTTATGGAAACATTCTGGGGAAATCTACTGAGCCTGATCACATACAAATGGTGAGGACAGGGAGAGGAGGAGGAGGAGGACCGGCTGGGAGGATGACGGGGAGGGGCGCAAAGGAGTAGCCCGGTTCTGGAGATCCTTATGGTTGCCGTGGTAACCCGCCACAACCGTCAGCAGAGGCGGCGAGGTTACGTTACCTTCGGGGGAACAGCAGGGGCAGAAGGAGAGAGGTCTTCGGCGCGGCATCCCCACAAAGGGCTCAACTTCCACAAGACAGAGGGAAAGAGTGTGAGGGAGAGACGGAGACGGGTGCACCGGTGGGTGAGAGAGAGAGAATGGTTGAAATAAAGCAGGAGGAAGAGCAGAGGTGTTACAGAGAGAAAGAGCAGAGGACACAGAGTGTGGGTGGAGGGGGAAGAGGACGGGCGAGGAAGAGGGAGAGAGAACATGGAGGAGAAAATCAAAAGAGGGCAGGAGCACCGTGATAGGGAGAGGACAAATCACCTAGACAGAGGAGGTGGGAGAATTCATCTGTGTGGTGTGAGGGATGAAAAAGGGGGTAAAAATAGGAAACTGAAATAAGAGCAGACAGAAAACTTGGAGAACGTAAGGGAAAATAATCGTCCCGTTTCATCTCGCATCTGCAGCTTCTCAGATAATCTTCAGTCAGACAACAGTGGCCGACGTCGGCTACGAAACAGGAGCAGCCTGCACATGCGGCCAGTGTTTATCACAGTACACAAAATTATTTAAGCCCATTATTAAAGCCATTACTGATCACCAGGAGATCCATCCTCCTCAGACACAGATAATTGCTTCTTCTTTCAAGACGTTTCAGCCTCTGCTTGTAAACACTACTCGAACATGTTTAGACCACCCGGCTCAATTTGTTGCCAGCATGGTGACTTTTGAAGTGCAGCTACTATTGAAGTGCAAATGAGGACTTTTTCTTCTATGCACTTGCTAAAAAGAGTCTCTCCCATAAGTAAGATCATACACAGTGGACGCTGCCATAATAAACCCCAAACTAAAGACTGTGAAATGAGTGCAGCATGAAGAAGATTCAGGGAGAATTACACCAAATAGGAGGCAGTCACTGTTCTCAGGCTGGTGGGTAAAGGAGCTGGGAGAGTGAAATGCCAGATAATTACTCCAAGGGACTATCACAGAGAAATTAAAAAAGTCTGCTGGGAAAACTGCAATTTAGAGTATCTATTTTGGACATAATAAAATTTTTATGGCTCTGCCAAACCATGCAAGTATGGTTATGAAATGCATTGTTAGCACTTATCGCTCAGTAAATCCTGAATTGTACAGTCATTAAAGGAGACGATTGACATAAAAGTTACAGAAAACTAGCAGATTAAAAGTTCAGGCATGTTGATTCTGGCTTAACTCGTGGTGCCCCCTACAGGGCTCAAAGACAACCATGCTGACAGAGCAACTGTGCACCTTACAGTCCGGTATTCAGTCACAATTCCCCATCACAGGATCAAACACAGGAAGGCAAAGAGGATTAATAGAAAGCTATCACCACGCAGGAAACTGCCGCCATAACACACTCAGGACACACACCGCATCCAGTTGCAAACATTCAAAGTGATTTTTAGTGTTCACACACCATGAATGGAATCAAACAAAGTTGGATTTGAGCCGATGAAACGTCATGCACCTTTAAGAAACCTGGTCCCAGTTAGCTTAGAAAACCTCTTTTGTGCACGTGTGTTCATCTTTAGGTCAAAACTCCACGCGATCTCCCGTCTGATGAGTGACGACAACCAGCAGGACGAACCACAGAGAAGCACAGGGCCTGCTCACACGTGTGAAAATGCACCTTTTTCTCGCTCCTGCTGACGATTCCACTGGCACTGAATGAGTAAGGAAACGCTGCTTTCTAACGTAAAGACCTGCTGACTTTTCAGCAGATATGAGGAGGAAAAGATGCATTCCACTCATACTCACAACAAGCCGGACATCTCACCCAGACACGGTGGACACAGTGTTATCGTTGACCAATCACAGGCTAAACAAAGCGACTAAGGACCTGGGGTTGCAACATTGCCTATTAGCACACACTACACACAAACACAACACACACACACACTGGGGGGAGTTATGCAACTGAGCAGGTATGAGAAAGTCATGGGAGCCACTGCTGGGACTACAGGGCAGATCTACAGCAGCACAGAGCTCGGAGGGGAAGCTAAGAGCCATGCCAGTTTAGTGTGAGTGAGGAGGGAGTCCAGGGCAGCTTAGGCAATACAATCACAGGGTGTGTGTGTGTGTGTGTGTGTGTGTGTGTGTGTGTGTGTCTGGAATATCTGTAATATGTTAATGTGCTTTTTCTTCATCGTTTAAGCTTTCAATCATGACAAGGTGCGATAAGACAAACCGAACGCGTCAGATCACATCATCTTCAGTCCAGCTGGAGCACAATATCACGTCAACACAGCTGGACAGTGTTATTATGGTGTCACGCAGTCTGAAAGGCAAACAGGTTCGCAGACGCAGTAATAATGCAGTTGAGTGACGGGTTTGTGTAGGAAAGTGAAAGGAAGGAAGGCGTTGTTCTATAGCTTTCTTATTGTCAACAAACCCCGTGAAGAGCAAAACCAACAATGTGTGTCTCCAAGCAGCTTCTCTAGCCTTTGTGTAGCTCAAGGCTACAGGCTCTTACTGAAGATGTAAACCCTCAAAAACCGGTCATGACTATAAAGCTGTTTGTTGAGTTTAGCTTTTTTTTTAGACAAGACAAAATCATCTCATAAACTAGCTGTGTGCTGCAGCTTTATAGCTAACATTACTAAAACAAGAGTAAAAAGCACATTTGTTGCATTTGTGGACACATTTAGTGCTGCTGTAGTTTATGGCAGCCTGTGTGTGTATGTGTGTGTGTGTGTGTGCGTGTGTGTGTGTGTGCGTGCGTGCAGCCGTGTGGCTCGTTGACGTGTCAGATGCTCTGTGACACAGACAGTAAAACACACCGGCATTCAGTTGGCACAGGCAATAAGAGGCAGTGGATCCACTGATTGTTGGTTGAACACAGACAATAAGAAGTCTATAGAGTAAACAGCCTTACACTTCATATAAGAGTCCACAGCTCTCTTACACTGTTTTCCGATCTCAGCCTATCGGAGCGCTCCTCAGTGCGTCTCTGCAGTGTTTCTTAGAATGCAAAAAATGTATTGTGCTGTTTGGATGCCTGTCTCTGCAATACGCCGCCGCTCGTATCGCGGCTGCACTTTGCATTGTGCGGCGTGCGTGCAAAGGAGCGACAAATAAAAGTTACTCATTAATGCATTAATTTATCATTTATAAGTTTACTGAGATCAAAGACGATCTTAAGACGACAGCGTGAGGCCGAGTGTCTGATCTCTGTTTGATGCGAAGAGTGTCTGAACTAAAAACCCAGTGAGGGGGGAGGGATGGGGGAGTCACAGGCACAGCGAGTATTGCAATGAGGCTACGTGCCAGCCAGCTAGCCAATCAGCCAGCCAGCCAGTCAGCAAGTGAAGGTAGATAAGAGGGGGACAAAGCTCAAGTCGTTACAAAAGGATGGGGTAAAGGACAGATTGGGTTAGCCATTAGGTTAGTTTAAAGCGACAGATTTGAAATACATACCGCCCAGATGCAAGTCCAGGATTTCACTGTAATTAGAATCTCCCCAATAGTCTACAATGACAGGGATATATTAGAGATAGGAGTTATTTCACACAGCCCCCAATCTGGGCACACAAACACACACACACAAAATTCTCCAACAACAACAAGTCATGCACGTTCTTGCAGACATGTTTCGTACACACACGGACACACACGCCGCAGCAACACTCAGAACAAAGAGAGTCCGTAAGTACTCACCACAGAGCATAATGCAGTAACGCAGGTTGTGCAAGGCTACGTGGCATTTTCAAAAATAACAGTAGACTGCAACATAGATTTGCCGTACTGTTGTTTACTGGCTCAGTCTGCTCAGCGTCGCACAAAGCCTCTTGTAACGTGCTTGGCGCTGACGTGTCGAGGAGATTGTTTTTATGTACTGCGTGCATTTAATTTGACAGAGCTGTTGCTGGAGAGAAGCTTTTCTCCACTTCCGTACAATCCAATCCATGAGCAGCAACGTTCGATTGCACTAATTGAATGATTTAATGCTTCGTCAGTCGAGACTGAGAGAGCTGCTGAGTGTTAAGTGAGACCTTTGAGTGCAACAGATAAAGTCAGAAACAACTCTGGATTGCTGTTATTCACCACAAAAAAAAAGATCTCGACAAATATCTGCATCAAGTCATTCAGCCGAGGCAAATATTTGCAGAAAATGTTTCAATAAAGACGTTATGAGCCTGCATAGCAATTTATCTCTGATTTCTTTCATTCTGCTTGCATTTTTTTTTTATGAAATGTGACGTGATCAGAGTACAGAAACTCTCCTCATTTGAGAGGCAGCGAAGGAGACAAAAACACATCCAGAACGAGCACACAGAAATCTATGCCAGGGACACACATTCCTCCTGATGGCATGCAGCTCGGACTGACGATGGCAGACATGTTATGAGTGGACAAAGATCAACACGTTCAGAGATGGAGAACTGTTGCACTGTGTCACCACGGATGGAGCCTACATAACAGTGTCACATGTCAGTAATAACAAAAGAAAGGAAGCTACGGTAAGTCTAATACCTGATCTTCTTTTGTGCTGTTTGGGTAATGTATAAGTACCTTTATACAACCCTTTAAGAGAGTAGAGTAGTAAACAAGTTAAAACATGCTCAACAATCGAGAAAAGGTAAATTCGGCTGAAGGGAAAATGGCTGAAATACGTGCATGTCTTTGCGTGATAAAAGCTCTTATTCAAATTCTCTTACTGTCACCATTAAGTAAACTTGGATTGAATATGCTGTCAGCTCACCTCAGTACCTTCCCCGCATACGAAAACGCACATCACACAAATAGTGTTATTGCTACTGAGCGCGAGTCATGCTTCACATGCTTATAAAACTGTACCAAATAATGAACTGCGCTGCTCCCCTAACAAATAACGTATTCTTCATCTGGGAAAGTATATTGTCTGTGATAGTCCCTTGTCAAGAACAATTTGGGTTTATTACTTTGGAGAAGCAAACAGGACTTTCTGCACACAAATCTACGCACTGACGTGTGCTTCAGTGCGGCAGAATAAAAGGTAAATGCAGACTGTGGTTTCAACGATCGCAGAGGGACAGCTTTTCTGAGGCGATGCAACTCTACGTTACATCATCCCAATCATCAATATTATGCTATTATTCCCTTTAGAGCTCTAGCAAAGGCTGAACTCATATCATATAAAGATAAAACACGGTCTCACAGAGCCAGCGCTGACGCAAAAACACAATCTAACTGTCATACGTACGCTAAATCAAAAACTATAATGTTAATGATAAGACAGTTATACAGCATGTGCTAGGAAAGTACACCCTTACGTTCGCTGAATATGAGAGTTCTGTCTATCTGCAATATCATTACTGATCCACCACGCCACATGGGACGGCTGGATTGATTAAGAAGAACGGACGGATGTGACAAGCGGTTACCTGCTTCTCCTCTCAAGGCTTTCTCCACGGCTACGCCCCTCTCTTCCAGCTGCCTCTGCTTCTCCTCCACCTGCTCCAACTGTCTCTGGATGATCTGAGCAGACAGGCAGGTTTAGAGTGGCGTTATTAATGGTATGCACAGGCATGGAGACAAAGAGGCACAAGCACAATAAACAACCTGAGTTATCGCACATGGGCGCACGGAATAATAACATCCACAGTCGGACTAATTGCAGCTCATTTGTCCCAGAAGTTTCCGAGGGAGGTGGCTGCAGAGGTTAACGCTCAATTGATGTAACAGTTTACCCTCGTTAAATATAAACGTCTCGGGGCACAACGGGAGCTCTGCTAATTAGAGCTGTATTGATGTCTACAAGTACGTAAGCCTGTTCGGATGGACCAATACTATTCATGATTTTTACAAAACAAACAACAAAAAACTCGTATTCATATTTCATAGTTCTTCTCTTTTCAGCCCATGTCGCTCTCTAGCTTGTTACTGGCGGTGGCAGGCAATAAGGGGGCAGTGATAGAGGAGATGCAGCAAATTTGAAATCAGTTCTCACTAGTGCTGTCAAAAATATCACGTAATTAACGCGTTAACGCAAATCAATTTTAACGGCATCATTTTTTTTATCGTGAGATTAACGTGCTTTGTGACCTATTGAACATGTAGTTTTTTATAAGCTGTGGCCATTGCTAGTAACGTAAGAAAAACTACAGGATCTGATTGTAAACTGGAAACAAAACAATAGGCACGCCGCACGCATGTGTTTGGTCTTGCCTGCTCGCTAGCTGTAAAGGAGTAGGCTAGCGGTTTGTGTGGATGTCAAGCGCGAAACACCGAAATGGATGCAAACAAGATTCTGAATGGAAAGTTTCAAAAAGTTACCAGATGGGTCGACCGACAAGACCAAAGTTATCTGTGTGTATTGTTGGTGTGAACTGAATTATCACTGCAGCACATCCAGTCTGAAATACCACTTGATGGCCAAACACACGGCGAATGTGAATTCTCCGTCGCCTCCTTGTCAAAACCAGTCGACAATGGATGGCTTTCGACAGAGGCGTATGGATGCTGTTATATTCAAAGGAAACTAAAGAAAGGAAAGTTTAAGCCATGATTCAACTGCACTATAGGCTGAGTCCTAGTTTACAATGATGTGCACTTTGTAACTTTATCTTGGATCACCCTGTTTTGGTCCCTTAGAAAGGGTTGTTGAAGGGGCTTTTTTGTAACCAAGTATTTATTTTTTTGTCATCTGTTTATTGACAGTGTTAAATTGTGTGAGATTTGATTCATTCAAATGTGAATGACTGCTCAAAGTGAAAATGTTAGTGTGAAATAAAACACTACACGTTGTTGTTTTCAATAAAAAACGTTTGCACAAAGCAAGCCGATCCACTTTTCCAGGTTGGTGACAGTATTAAAATGATAATTCAAGGGACATTTAGAATAGATAAAAATGTGCAATTAATTTGCGATTAATCGCGGGTTAAGTACGACATTCATGAGATTAATTGCGATTAAATGTTTTAATCGATTGACAGCACTAGTTCTTATTAATACTTCATCTTATCTATCACGAGATCAGTGGTATGTGTCAAAAGAAGTGGAGCAGCTGTCAATGAATAGCTCCCTGTTGAGCGCTTTGTTAGTGGAGGAGCCGTCACAACAAGCTAAATACTGAATTTCCACCTACTTCTAAACTGCTAATACAATCAAAAATAAGTAAGCAGTATTAATCTTAAGGTCACATCTTTTTTAACCCTTACATTCACATAGCCAATTCAGAAAGTCAGCTAAAAAACAAATTCTTATTTAATATTCTTATTAAAATGCTGTTATTGCACTGACATGCGCAGTAGTGGGTATGTAGGCTATGTAGGCTATGTCATGTACAGTAGATGCTTGAGATTTGACCCTGTTGAGTTGAATATGGTTGATTAATGACATTTTGGTTCAATGTTGGCAAAGTGATGCGAGGGGCAGAATGAGCAGAAAGAGCTGAGTGTAAAAGTTTTCTTTCCCCCTCAGACTCAAACTTCCTCAGCGCTGAACTTTATCAGTGCCACGCAGCAAGAGGAGCTAAACAAAAAGCGTGGTTTGGGTTCTGCAAATAGCCGCTAAAAGGAATCAACTAACCACAGCTCCAGGAGGAGAGACTTCAGCTGTGGCTTAGTGCTGAGTCAGTGGACTGGGAGTCTGACTGCGGAGTTACAACATCAATCACAGTGGATTTCCTGACCAAAGGATGAGTTTGGCCGCAATCCAAGAGGGCTGAGTCACATTAGAGTGAACATTTGGTACGTTAAAAAAAAGGAGAAAAACAACAGGACAACACTGATGTAGGCGATCTCTGTACCTCTAACAAGAAAGGCTCATACATCAAATTGTTGATATGAATAACTGTCACATGGTTTGATGAAAACACTCTGTGTTCTTGTGTTTGATAGACCTATTCAACACACAAACATGGTGATTAAACCAACACAAAAGAACCTAATTGTTAACATCAGCATGCTCACAATGACAATGCTAACATGCTGATGTTTAGCAGGTGTAGTGTTTACGATGTCCACTACTGTAGTTAGCATGCTAACACTTGCCAATTAGCACTAAATGCAAAGTACAGCTGAGGGTTTTGCAGATGTTTGGTCAAAAACCAAAGAATCAGACAAGCTGGCATTTTGTCCTGATGGGAGACATTTCACTGAAAACAAACGTCCACTGAGGGTGGTGACAGAGGAGCTGACGGAGGATCAGCAGAGGTCAGTCACCTGGGCTCTGTGCAGCCTCTTCAGTTCTTCCTGCTTGGCCTGTCGGCGTGCTGCTTTCTGGACCCTCCGTGTCAGCTTGGCATTCAGCTCTTCTTCTGTGTAGGTTTTCTGGCGCAACAACAAAAACACGAGTCAGAGACGTCTCATTCACAAGCTGCTAATATGTGCCATGGACTCCCTGGGGCCCTGGCCCTTCAGGAACACTCAACGGGAGAGGAGGGGGACGAGACCTTGAAGAAGTTGAGGGACAACACTGACTAGCACAAAGTCATCTATCTTTAATGTAAAACTTCACCACACATCTACAGGCTTCTCTAGGCCTAGGAACAATGTGACACATCAACTTCACTGCCGCTCTCACGGCTACAACCCCTCTTCTCATTACGGCATCTTCCATAATAATTGGCAATACAGTATTCGATTGAGCCCCTTTTAGCTGACTTGTGAGGACATAAAAAAGCTGGCTGGCATAAATCAGGAGAAAGAGAGAATAGCAGTGAAGAAAAACTTGTCAAAGTTATTCCAGCAGGCAGACTGGGAGGAAAAACGGTGCCACAGTGACAGATACAGTAGGCAGGTTAATATCGCACCAGTCAGAGAGGAGCAGCCCCTGATGTGGAGAGATGTGGCCAGAAAAGTGAGCCATGAGAGTCATGGAGCAGTGAGTGAGTGGGCGCTGTGGTCAGGCTGTCACATGCATCCAGAGAGGACCGTTAGTTTAGGCCAGATGCACATAAGGTGTTATTACTGGCACATGCGCAGAGGGCTGGGGGTGGGGGTGGGGGGGTTATCAATGGGAACATATGTAATACTACCTTTGTGGCGTACGATCTCTTGAACGCCAGTGCGTGAGGGACATAAACAGACTTGGGGAAGACAAAACAAAAAAGGGAGGAAACAAACATGATACAGATGATATGATTAAATGGGTTAATGATTTTGTTAAATTGGTCAAAATAAAATAAAAAAAGTAACAATTTAGCTGGTACAATCCAAACAGGCAATGTTAATATGCCACACCGCTACAACACGGGAGGGTGCAGCGACATTTTACACATCTATGTTAATCAGAAATTAGTCCAACAGAACAACAATTATGAATCACATCGTAAGAACTTCCAGATTCTAAGACCACAGATTTTAGAGACCCGTCTTACCACAAAGCAGTAAGGCCGATCTGTTAATAAGTCTACCAGAATATATCTAATACATTCACAGACCTGGAAAACTATTAACCACAACAGTCACTAGCGACTAGTCTACACGATTCCTGTGGGCTCTGACGGATTTACAGGCTGGCAGGCATGAAGCAGCTTTAACCTCCTGCTACGGTGGCTGTGTTAAGTCCAAATTCAGGTCAGTGTTACTGAAGAATCACAAAAAGTCAATTCATTCCTCATGTACATTTTCAAAATGAAGAAAACACTGGGAGCGTGTCAGAGTTTCTTAGATGTGTTTACAATGCTTAATGAATTCATGCCTCTGGCCCTGAACTGTATCTATCTAAAGCACCAGAAACACACACACACACACTGAGCAGCAGCGGAGAAAATAATTTGGAATTTCAGCCGAACATAATGAATGCAAATGATTCAAATAAAAGAACTGATATTATAGAAATGTGGGTTTCGTGTGCTGAATTTCTGCACAGGCCAAATCAAATCTACACCACATGGAAATTTTATGAATCAGACTTTTAAAGAAATAACTCATTTAGTAATTCTGCGAATGGATGTCATTATGGTGTCCCTTCAACGTGTTATATTGTTGCGCTTAACGCTTTGAAAAATGTGTTGTTATCATGCTTTGTTGGCGTGAGGGAAATATGGAACCATCCTTTAATCTGACGTTACTTTAAAAAGGGATTAATTATGTATTCATTTCTGAACTTAACGTCAGCAGAATACTCAGAAAGTGTCAAATATTTGCAAAATTATGTTTTTATGAAATTCTAAATCATTTCACTCCCTTTCCGCACAATACCTCCTCATCGTCTTTCCCCTTTTCTCGATCACCCTCTTTCTCCTGCTGTCTTTCTTTATGCCTCTCTTTCACCCTCTGTCTTTCCTTTAACTCCCTCTTTTTCTCCTTCGCCAGTTTCTCCTCCTTTATCGCTTCTTTCTGCATGCCTGACACTAGGTCAAAGATGTCCGTGTGCCGCTGGGAGTGGAAGAAATGATTTCAATGAAAGTGAAACAGAAATGGATACAATAGATGTGATGAGGACAAGTGAGCAAAAGTCACTGACTCTGGTCTGGGACACCTGGCGAGGACAAACACTGGGCGTTTTAAACATGCACGTGTTGGACGAACACACCACCTGCTATGGGGTTGTTGGTGAGGATGTTTACCTGTCTGGATATCTAATGACAAAGGTGTTACGCATCTGATTTCATCTCCTGTGACTTACATCTGCCTTTGACTTCTGGGAGGACCTCTCCAGAACATCGTCGCAAGACAGGTCAGAGTCCTCGGAGAAGCTCAAGTTTCTGCGTGATTTCAAGTCTGTAACAAACAATAAGCAAAGGCAGGAATGTGTCCGTTGTTCTAGAACTAGAACAAAAAGAATCACATTCAAACACCGCATGGCATCACCTGTCTTACCTGACGATTTCCCAAGAGGTGAAGTTGTCTTCTTCCCAGAGTCCTGAGTGGTGGAACTGGAGGACGGCGTGCTTGGACATGATTTATCATCCTTCTTCTTTTTGTCCTTCTTGTACCCTGAGAAAGGTGTTGCTTTCATCAACGAAACTTATACATACTAAATATCGTCGTCAATGAACCTTTATCAGGTGACGAAAACGTGACGAGACACAACGTAAACGCTGGTCATCTGACGATAGCTATAATTAAATATATGACGCAATATTGTTGACGAATAAAAACGAGACTAAATGTGGTTTACAAAAGAAAAACTCTACTAAAACGTCTCTTCATTTTTGTCGACTAAAACGAAACGAGACGAAATGTTCTAACGTTATTTCGTCTTGTTTAGTCGCGTTGTTATTATTTTGTAGTATTTCTGTTTCCTGCGTCTCACTTCATTGGGCGCATCAGGTCACACTGTGCAGTCGCAGCGACGTCACTTCCTCCCGGCATTATTTAGAAGATGCAGCTGTGGTAGGTTAGCGTTAACGACAGACAGCTGACATGGGACCGATGGCCGGCCAGCCGGCTTTGCTTGGTAAAATAAATATGTTGTGAATTCAAATCAGAGCGTCTTGATGTCTGGAATGGATGTATTCTTGAGTCTATAAGGCAACAATAATATAAAAATAAGCTAAGTTTGAATTGTGAAATGGGTTACTTATACTATATTGACGGGGTTAAATAGAAATGCATTACTAAAAAGAGACTAAAATACAATTTTCCATCCATCCATCCATCCATTGTCTATACCCGACTATCCCTTTTCAGGGTTGCGGGGGGGCTGGAGCCTATCCCAGCTGTCAACAGGCGAGAGGCGGGGTACACCCTGAACCGGTCGCAGGGCAACATATAGACATACAACCATTCACGCTCACACCTAAGGACAATTTAGAGTCACCAATTAACCTAATGAGCATGTTTTTGGTCTGTGGGAGGAAGCCGGAGTGCACGGAGAGAACCCACGCATGCACGGGAAGAACATGCAAACTTCACACAGGAAGGGCCTGCCGACCCGGGGATCGAACTGGTGACCTTCTTGAGGCACACGCACTACCTGCTGCCCCACTGTGCCGCCCTAAAATACAATCTTCAATGACTAAAACTAGACCTAAATGTCATCAGTTTTCGTCGACTAAAACTAGCCCAAAAAGGTCACGGATAATTCCGACTAAAACAAGACTAAAATGCTCAGACTTTTAGTCAGCTGAAACTTGACTAGATTAAAAAGAGTATGAATGTGACTAAAACTAATAAAAACTAAAATGACAGCTTGACACAAAGACTAGACTAAGACTAAAGTAAAAAACAGGCCACCGAAAACAACACTACCTGAGAAGACGGCTTTCCACAGCGACTTGTGTTTGGGCGGTGTCTCGTCCGTGCTGGACAGCCTGCTGCTGTCGTTCTTGGCCTTTTTCTCCTTCTTGTTCTTGCGTGGCGAGAAGAGGGAGCTTCGTTTCTTGCTCTTACTCGTAGTGGAGCCGTCTGACGAAGCTGCCGAGCTGTCCAGGCTCTTGTTGCTGCTGAAGAAGCGCTCAGGAACAGTCTCGGCCTTCTTCGACTCCAGAGCTTTAACGGCTGATGCCTTCGGCGACACGGTTGACTTTTTATTTTTTCCAGTGGCATCTGGGGTTACAGTCCAGGCCACCTTGGGTGCCGCGCCCTTGTCGACGTCAGATTCTTTCATTTTGCTGAGCTGCTTGGCCATGGCGTCTTTTAAAGCCTGGCTCTTGATGGACTTTTCTCGGGCCCTTATTCTCTCTTCAGCGATTTCCTTGGCCTCGGGGGAGAACTGAGTAGCCCTCTGGATCTTAGAGGCTGGGTTGACAGGGATGTTGGGTTTACCATTCTCCATTGCTAGGGCCAGATGCAGGGGAGGTCTGTCCCTGCTGGGCTTGCTGGTGGGTGGAGTGTAGTACCTGTTCATGCTTGTTTCTGGCGTCCGCTCATCATAGGTCTCCTCCACGTCATCAGCAAACGGAATCTCCTCCACCGTCTCCACAAACGACTTCCTCACCTCCTGCGGTCGTGGTTTCTTGTTCTTCTCCCTCATGACAACCACTGGAGCTGTTTCTGGATCTGCCTGAGGTGTGGAAGCCTTCCTGGGTGCAGGTTTGGGTGCAGACACGGGGCTCAGCTGGGTCCTCGGTGCAGGAACAGGACTCTTGGTTTTTGCTGGCTCTTTGGCACGCTCAGATGCAGGTTTTTCTGGTCCATTGCTCCAGGACACCTGGTGTCTCTGCTGCCTAAACACGGCTGGAGACTGATTAGCAGGCACGGGAGGCGGTGGGCTGGAGGGCGGGGTCAGCATGGTGGAGTCAGATGTGTTGTAGCTGTCACTGTTAACTGTCTGGCTTGTGACCATGCTCCCGTTCAACCCCAAGCCAGAGCTGCTGCTGAGGTCCCTCTTATCAGAGCCATTACTCTTAGGCTCCGCAGGAGCAATGGGGGTAATTACCTGCCCCTCGAGAGTGATGTTGAGTCTGCGAATGACGGAGCGGCCAGTAAAAGTAGGCTTCTGTTCCTCAGACACATCTGGAGTCTGTGTCGTGACTGGGGTGGAGTCCTGTGTTGAAGCCTGAACAAGGCTCTTTTCTAAGATTTTACTACTGCGGTCCAAAGGTGTCAGACCGAGGCTCTTCCTGATCTCAGCACTCTTCAACCAAAATTCCTCAATGATATCCGTCTTTTTAGATGGAGTCTCCTCTGTCGAGTCATCCACGGATTTTGAGGGCTCAGGTCTGTCTGTTTTGGTCATGGGCGTGGAAGTGACTCCAGGGACGGGCTGAGTTCTGACGGGAGAGTCAGAGGTGAGGGGTGACGAGGGCTCCTGGCATGGCAAAGGCTGAGCACAGATCGGGGAGAGGGGGTTGCCTGTGAGAGGGCAAATAGAGCGGTGAGGGTAGATGGGAGATTTAGGTGTGCAAGTCTCTGGTAAGGGAGTGGGCTGAGAGCGGATTGGAGAGGCAACAGGTGATTTGGCCGGGGATGTGACGGGTGATCTGACAGGTGACTCAATGGCGGGCTTGACTGGGGAGCTGATGGGTGATTTGGCGGTTGAACTGGGCAGGGGTGAGTCCGGGACAGGGAAAGCAGCAGCAGCACTGAGAGTAGGAGAAGGGGCAGAGGAAGGATCCTGGACTGACACAGGTGAAGGACACACTGGGCTGTTGGCAGCTGGAGGAGGAGAGGGAGTCGTCCTCTCAGGCTTCGTTTCCTCAGATACAAAGGGGTCTGGGAAAAAGCGGGTGCCAGGAGACTTGACCAGAGGAATCTGGAAAAGAAACAGAGATGATCCAGATTTAGTCAAAACTAACATCACATACCTCCAACTGGAGAAGCGTGGAGTTATCTCACCTGTGTTTCAGGCTCTGGAGACGGTTTGAGCGGGGAAAGGACGACATCTTCCTCCTGCACGGGGCTCACGCTGGATGGTTCTGAATGCACAAACAACAAAGATGCCTTTTAATTGTGTCAAGCTATACAGTATATGAGCGATCAATGCAGAGGAATTATCAGACACGCACCAATACTGGAGGATGTTTTCAGACTTTCTGATTTCTTGTCGTCTTCAGGAACCACCTCAGCACGCTCTGACTGATGCAAACGAGCCTCAGCTTCTGCATCTGAGGGGATGTCATCTGGAATTTAAAGACAACATTATGAAATATTAAACTGTTACACAGCTTTAAAACTTGAATTATTTATATCCTTTTACTGCAACGGAGCAGAGTTTTCTGTGAGCCAGACACTCTGTGAAAGAACTGGTGGATTCGTTATTATTTGTATTATTAACTGCTCACCTTGATCCATCTCTGTACCAGGCTCCATATCCGGACTGTCTGCTTCTGCTTCCAGATCCTCGTCCTCACAGGGCTCTGGCATGACAACGAAACGGCAGGAAAATGAGTCACCTGGTTACACATTCTCTCTTCAATCAGAAGTTTTTCAGCTTTCAACAACTTTCACTGAACTTTTCTCAGATATTGTTACTGCAGGCTAAATTTTAAAAAAAGAACACCAGAGTTCCAAGATCGCATAATGAAAAAATCTATCAAGACCAATTTTGAAGAGTCGAGCGCAGTTCTAGGAAAAATGCGTGCTTGAAAAGGGATGAAAAGGCTTCATAAGCAAAATCCCTTTCTGTCAGAAAAACCATACATTAGTTTTACATACGAATGAAATCATGTAAGAGCCAAGGATGGGCACAGAGGAGCATTAGTAAAAAGACACATGCAGCTCTCCATTTCCAAAATAACAAATGGAGACATCTGACCAAAGCAAAAGCACAACCAAAATGTTAATGACACTGGTTAAAAGATTCAGCAGCAGGCCCTTCTCATAAAGAAAATTTGTCAGGAGAGACAATCGCTCTCAAAAACTAAAAACAGGCACAGTTAATTCATGCAATTCTGAAAATCTATCACCACTTTAAAAGACACCTCTGCTAAATGCATTAAGTAGCTTCAGGTGGGTGTGGGCATATACTGACAGAGCGCCTGATTCTAGCGCGGCTGAGAAGGTGATTTTTGCTAAGCTTTGTTTCGACCCTGAACGCGAGCGCTGCCTACAAAATCAAATGCATGTGTAGGACTCTCATTCCATTCATTCAAGTCTTTAAACCGCTGATAAAGTACCTCACAGCTCAACTTTGTGCAACTACAAGTGCCATGTAAGGGTTAGTCCAAAAGTGTAACAGCAGCAATAGTGAAATATCTCACGCATCACCCATCAGAGCAAGAAACACTGAGTGTTTTCAAGCCTCGATCTGTCTCTGGAATGCATTACGCTGCAGTACAATGTACTATGTGAGTAAAGAGAAAATAGATATTTTGGAAGTTTGAAGAGTTTGATGAGAGGTTGGGAAGTGAGAGGTGAAACACAGCTGTTGATCTGACCCCAAGAGAGCAGAACTCTTGAGTGTAACAGCGTTACAGCATGCATGCTTGTGAGTGTGCTGGTCTCTGCATGTGTTTCTGCATGCTCCAGAAAAATGCCAGCGGATAGAGTCTAAGACGGGATGCCGTGATCCCTTTTAAGTCTGTGCTACCTCCAGACATGGACTCCAACCAGACTCTCACTGCCTCGTGTCGGGCGGATGTGTGGGCAGGGGCTACGTTCAAACCAGAGGATACAGAACAACAAGGGATAGATGGCAGGGAAATAACAGTAAATTAAATTAGGCACATGGGAAAGAACATAGCAGAACACAAAAGAACAAAGCAGAACAAAATCAAAAGAACTGACAAGGGAGGTTATATGACGCACTGGGACATGGCTGACGAATTTTAAATTCACCCCAGAGGACCGACAGCGAATCTGAATGAAAAATTAAAAGACTGAACACACAATTAGACATTCCAAGAAACAAAAGCAATGTGACAAAAATGTACAAAATCAGAGAAAATGAAACAAAACAGGTGGGTTAGTTGGGGGAGCCGGCTCCTCCTGTGGCAGACGCAGACAAACAGAACAGCAGCAGCCACACTGGTGAAATGAGACACCCTGATCCTTAACTCTGTGAGGCCTACAGTCCAAATCCCAGGTGTTCAGCTCCTCTGGGTGGGTTACCTGTGGAGGAGGGCTGCGTGAGCTCAGAGGGTTGGGAGGCTGAGGCCGCCTGGCCATCCTTGTCTCCCTCAGAGTCCAGGTGCGTTCTCACCAAATCTGGAATGGCCTGAGGATCCACAGGCTGCAGAACCTGTTGGATCTGTAGGTTCCTGGCTAAATGGGGGTGTCAGCATATGGTGTAGTGTTTTCGCAGTTGTGGTGAAGTTGTGTGTGAACCAGGAGATCAGAGACAAATAAAGAGAGAGGAAGGCAGTTGTGCCGGAAAGGTAGAGAAATTTGGTAGGAGAGAAAAGACAGGACAAAAATGAAAGAGAAGGTAGAGAGACAGTTAGAATACAATGGCATTATAAACATCATCAGTGTAGCACGGTGGAGGGAGGCTGCATGCACTACACTGCAAAAAGTCAAACCATAAAAGATAAAACGTTAGAGAAGTAACATTCATTGGTTAAGACCAGTTCTGCCACCCAACACAGAACCTGCAGCGCCTGGGGGGGGGGGGGGGGGGGGGACAAAAACCTCTAACATTTACAGGATCAGATTAGTATAAAAGCACAAACAAACGGAGGGATTGAACAGGTTAAAAGGGATGAGACTCGCGGAAACTCTTTCAAAGAAACTCGCAAACACAAAATCCTTTAAAAACATAACTGCAACCAAAGACAACAGAAAAGTAAAAGCCACACTCTTATTGTGGAAATCCTTAAAAAAGAACCAAACCAGCCAGGTTTAAATTTCACACTCAAAGATACTGCAAACACATCCACAGGCACCGCTGCTGCTGCTACCTTTAAATGTACCAACATCCTCTTCGTCTCTGAGGTGCTTCTCCAGCCAAAGGCCTGACTGGAGCTCTCTATCCCAGGGGCAGTAATCCCCCTCTGCCAGCAGGGGGAGACAGATGCCCAACACAAGAAAAACCCACGTCCAGATACACACATACGGAAGCACACGCAGACACAGTGGAGACAGGGAGAAGTAATGAAGAGGAGGGGATGGAGAGGGAGGAAAGAAAGAAAGGATGAGGAAAAGCGTGTTTGAGACAGTGCCACTTCACAGGAAACAGAGTCTGGACAGGGTGCTAACATACGCCACAGGAAAAAACAAACTACCAGTATGTGCTGCAATCACACCGACAACGAGAAAAAAACTTACCATCGCTTGACTCCTCATCCTCTTCATCCTCATCTTCATCGTCCTCCTCGTCCTCTTCCTCCTCCTCCTCATCTACTTCCCCGTCTCTGCTGGCTGCGTCAGCCGGAGCCTCGCCCTCGTCCTCCTCGCCAGGGTCGCCCCTCAGTTTGGCGTGGAGCTCTACGGCCTCCCTCCAGGGAACGCCGCCGAGGTCTGACGGGCTGGTAGGTTGCTGCTCCACCTCCACGTCCACCTCCACCTCCTCCTGCTCCTGCTCATCCTCCTCCTCCATGTCTGACTCTGAGCTACTGTTGGAAAAGAATGCCGACAATGTCAGCAAAGAAATGAACTTCTACAGTTTTCCAGCTGTATTTCACTGGATGACTTTACATCTTATGGTTTATAAGATTTTGCATTTTCCAGGTTCTCCTGCTGTTACTGAATTAAGCATTTCTTTAAGCAAAACAAGTGATCTTTGCATAAACTTCTACAGAGGGAGGGAGATAAAGGATAAAATATTGGTTCAAAATAAAAGTAATCCACCTCTGCACTGTCAACACTAACAGTGAATTTATCCCCTGCCTGATGAACTTGACTGATATTTAACTATTAAATATGTACCGTGTTTGATATCTATGTGTGTGTTTACAAAAAAATCATTGGTTTCAACCTCTCCAGTGTGAATATGTTATGGTTTTCACCCTCTTCTGTGATAGCAAAGTGAATATCTTTGGGTTTTAGCCTAACAAAAACAGGACAGTTTATGGGCTCTGTGCTCTGATGATGGCCTTCTTTTGCTATTTACTTACATTCTATAGACCTAATAGACTAATCAATAATGGATGATATATAAAAAGTGCTCAGTCTCAGTGGCTCTCTGCTCTTACCTGGAGCCCAGGTCAGCATCTGTGGCCTTGTCCAGCACACTGCTGAGATTATGCTCCGCCAGCGTCTCCTCCGGCACCTCCTCCAGCTCCTCCTCCCGCTGCAGCGACAGACGGTAGTTCTCCAACTCGATGCGTTCAGGAGTTCCACGCAGACGTTTCGCTAAGCTGGGCTCCTGCAGGCCGTTGACCTCTGGTACTGGGGGTTGGCAGAGGAGAGAGAGAGCAGAAAAAATGCAACTGAGAATCAGGTTGGTGCAACAGCGGAGAGGAGCGGAGAAGAAGAAAACCCTCTGCAGTGCAGGAGCCATGCAGGACTGATCAATAGAGCAAGTCTAAGCCTTTCGTCTATATGTGGGAATGAACTGGCCCAAATCAAATTCACTGTGTCACTATTTGTGAAATCCTGGCAATGTTTGTGTGTGAACATGTCAGGCTAGCAGCATTAAATCCATCACACATCCAACCACTTAACCCCATTTACTCCCACTACACCAAAGCAACTTTTTTAAAGGACAAACTGACAAGGACACACCAATTTAAGATCTATAACTGGATTTATTGCATTAGATTATAATCCTACAGCAAATAGTATCAACAAACACAAATAAGTTTAACACTCTAAAATAGTTCCATGATACTTCAGTTATCGGTACAAGATTGTTGCCTTGCCTTTTTCCCGTCCTAAGAAGCAAATCTTAAAACTGCGTTTTATGTCCAAAATTTCCCTTTCAAATTTAAATGGGCATAGTATTTTCCATGTTATCCTACGCTTGTTCCACAGCTCCAATCAGGACACAATGACTGGCTCCATAAACAACGACCCTGGCGTAAATCCCTCTATAAAAGGACGGGTGTGACGGTGAATGTGTGATATCTGGATTGTGGTCAAACGGATGCGACGGTTTCCTTTTAGCATCTAAACAAGGCAACATGGCTGAGACAGCTGTGAAGAAAACTCCCCAATCACTTTAAACCTCAACTTCCATCAGGTCTTTAAATTAAAAGCTAAAGCCACCCATGAGCTAACAAAACGCAATTTGCACTGATTTCAGCTTTCCAATCTTTGATATTTCAAACAATAAACATCATTAATTATTAGGAATTTCAAAAGTTATACTCTAATGACTAAATACAAACATTTAGTTTTCAGTTTGACTTTACTATGTAGGTAAACTTGATCTATGCAACACACGATTTAGCAGATATGATGATATGCATCTTTTGGTTATTGTAATAATATCTTTCCATGTCGTCCATCTTTAGTAATTCTTTCATTTTACTATTCTCTTGAATTTATGTTACGTTACATTTATAGTAATATTACAGTATTTATGAGCAATAGCTTTGATTGATAACACTATACTTGCCACACGATGCAGCAGGCCTACACTTAAATTAAGTCCAATAAATCCTTTTCTGTGAATCTCACCGGCCTGTTCTGTTATGCTCCTTCTAGTCTTATTGATTATATTTGATAATAATATGCAATGCACTTAATTTGGTAAATATTCACTATATTGAGCAAACACAAGTGAGTCTTAGCAGCAGTCTGTCAGGGGGTGAGAGGTTGAGGGATGCAGGAGGAAAATCACAAGAGAACCAATCACAGGCACGAATTCAAGCACTAGTAGAGCTCTCAGTTTTAAGCTGCTCTGATAGGAGGGGGAAAGGTAAAGCTCACAAAGCACTGATACAGGCACTTCACAGTGTGGTGAGTTTCAGTAAGAGGGATACTGTAGGTGCAAAACAGCTTACAGAGAGAAAGAAACACATCACAAAGCAGGCTTTAAAGAAACACGTCACACAGGAGGAGGTCGAGCTAAAAGACAGCAGTCACAGGCCACTAGAGGTTACAATCACAAAATAATAAAGCTTGGCTTTTCATTAAAAGACAGGCAGGGAAGCAGTTCACTGAATGCGCTGCTAAATGCCAAATCTGAACTGATATTTGGAGTTAAGAAAGCTGGCACATTACCGCCACAACAAACGATAAAATCTGAATAGGAAGCTGTACAGGAGAGTTAAAGAAATGATTAATATTGCTGCCTGGAGAGCAGACGAGAAAGAAGTCTGTCCAACTCTTATTTTTAATTTCCAAGCCAAGGAAAATTAATGAATTTAAGATGCACCATTCATTTCTACAACGATGCTGCCAGAGCGCTGCTTTAACGGCCTCGGCCAATCACAAGTCAGAACATGGCTTCTGACAGAAAGAGAAAGAATGCTGCATCTTCAAGAAATAAATCAGTCACTGAGACGAAGAATCACAAGAGTTACATGAGCGCTCCTCAGGCTCAGTGAGTCGACACAATCGGCTAAGTCTATACAATCCCACTGACATTAGTGAGCAGAAGAGTGAAAGGAAGGGAGGAAGGGAACAAAGGAGGGACAAGAGAGTCATGCTAGAGGAGGTTGAGCAGGACATTGATGGTGAAACAGCAGAAGAGGTAGATGCAGTAGGTACACAGGAAGGGAGAGTCTAAGGGGTTGTGTGCCACCTGGTGGCAGGTCCAGGAGAGCGTGCGGCAGAGGGTACGCAGCAGGACTCCCACGCCCATGGCCAGACGGCAGGGCGCAGCCACCACAGCAAGAGAGCAAAGTGGGGTACCTGAGGGCTGGAGCTCGGCCGAGGGGGCTGCCGCTGCCACCGCCCTTCCGGGGGCATCCACGGTCGCCGTAGGGGTTTGGGGCGCCTGGTTCTCCTGCAAAGATGGAGAGGCAGATGATGTCAAACACAGCAAAGTGTTGGAAGACACAAGCGCTCTTGGAAGGTCAGAGCCCCAGACTCGATACGCCACCTGATTCCCACATGTTCACACTCGTGCTCCTGCCCAAGCACTGCGTTTTGAAGATAAACCAAACAATTAATTTCTTCATAACCCTGATTTCCACCAGGATTTCAATGCGTAAACAAAAAGGGGTACCTTAGCAGGAACTGGAGCCGGGGAGGGAGCAGGCCTCTTTCTCTGAGCATAGCCAGACAGACGGTAGCAGTAGTGGGGCTTGCAGTAAAATTTCCCTGCAAGAAAAAGGAGGCAGACACAGAAACACAAATAAATTGACAGCATAAATAACCACACGAACTGCATATTCTACGAGTTTCACCTCACGGAGTCCATCGGCTCTATCTGTTCTGCAGAAACAGACAGTGTATTTGTTATTTAAAAAGAAAAAAAAAAGTCCTCTGTCTCAGCTCAGACCGTCAGTGGGTTTCAGTCCCACGGCTATCTCTGAAAAACAGCTACTCTGTCCGGATGAACAAACTGCTGCCTGTCCTCCAGCACAACAGACACCTCCCAGACAGAAAAAATATGGACTCGTGAGGCTGAACTCAGCTCTGGGGTCAACCAAATGCAATGTCACAGAATGTCTTTAAAGCTCTGAATTACCACAAAATTGAGACAAGCCTGCAGAAACTCAGTGCAGTGTATGTGTGGCTTTCAGCTCATGAGAGGTGTGCCCTTATCCCTCTTATCATACAACCACTGGAGTCGCACATCTGCAAATTCCACAGATGATGGTTTTAAAATGCATAAGCATTTTCGAGCTTACACTTGCTCTTTATTCACATTACACTGCAGTTCAGTTCAAAGTCGATGTTTAGGAACTTGATGACAGACGGGACATCAATGGAGCAATCACAGAGAAAAGTTATCTTAATCCTACCATCCTCCACATCAAAGGCGTAGGAGGACAGTCGTAGCGTCGTGCCGCAGTAGTCGCACTTGAAGCAGCTGCGATGGAAGAACTTCCCCTCTGCACTCAGCCTCTCCATCACATAGACGCGCTTTCGACAGAAGAAGCACACATCGCTGCCGCCGATGTTGACGGGGAACTCTTTTCGGAGGGAGCCCTGCGGAAAGAGAGAGCTTGGATCAGTCGTTAGGAAACAATAAAGGCGATGCAAGGAGAGGCTTCAATCCAGCAAAGGTTTAGGTGACATCAAACCACGAGCTCGCACACCAGGCCATTGTCCATGTATGCCTGCTATTGAGCTACTATACAACCTAAGAACAACACCACAACAGAGCAAGTCAGCGGTTACTGATCAGAAAGTCAAACACAAAAGGATCCCAAACTGCAGTTACTTGTTGAGCAAACGCACACTCTACAGCTAAAGGGAGGTGGATTAATGTTAAACTGACAGAAAGCTAACAGATCAGTGTGAGAGCAGCACATCACTGTGGAGGAAATACAAGAAAACAACACTCTCTGGCATGTCAGCGCTTTCATCTGTGCTGCCTCGTGCCTACGACCACAGGGACAGCATGCTTACCGAATCCCTCTTCTCAGGTAGGGGCTTAGGATCTTCCTGAGACGGAAGCTGATTGGCTATCTGTTCAGCCAATGAGCTAACTCCACCTGTGTACATCCGTACATAGCGCTATCAACAGCGTTAGGGGGAAAAAAGACAGGTGGACAAACATTAGAACATGATAGACGAAAAGGAAAGTTAATATGAAAAACAGAAGGAGGAGTGTGTGAGGAGATCGACTGGCATACTAACAAGAGCTGAAGCACAAGAGGTGTTCACAAACAGCAGTGTCCGACACGGACGTTTAGACATGACAAAGCAGTGTTTCCGTGCTTAATCGATCAAGTGTTAAAATGTGCCACCTAAAACCAAACATAGCTCAGAAAAAACAAACTCCAAAGCCGATAAAATAACTTCTGCTCTCAATTTCGGGCATAGGAAAATGACATCAGCTTTGAAAGATGACAACTTCACTGCTAATGAAGACTACTTACACACTCAAGAAAAGCAATCATGCGTTTTTCATTCACACACACACACACAGAAAGTCACACCGCACTGTCGCATTATAAATCGAGCAATAACTATGAACAAAAGAAAATGCAGGGAAGAACCGTTCAGACTGGTTTGATATGTCGATGTTGCATACGAAACCGTCTTCAGTTAAATCCTGCATGAATCGACACCGGGATTAGCTCTCAATCCATCCAAACTCAAAACAAGATCAGTTATCCTCTGCAGGGAAAGAATTGAGGCCACATGTAATATGAGGCAAACCTAAGCCATGCAAACCATTGCTGTGGATGATGTTTGAGCGTTCTCTGCTGTGCTGCAGTCCCACTGCACTGCAAAGCCATTACTCCGCCACAGCAGGAGCCGAGTTTGTCAACGTGGGAATTACACTAGATGAGATTTTTGGCTGCTAGGGACTTCCTCGACGAAACAGATCTGGGGAATTATAATTGAGTTCAAGCACAACCCAGCTAAGAATGTTCTGATATCTGTTCAGATAGAGGCACAGTCACACGGACTGATTACACAACAACAAACTAATCACAAACTTCAGTGAATAATTACCAGGATGCAAATGAGTTTGTTAATACTTCACAAGCAGACAGCTTTTAAAGGTCCAGTGTTTAGGATTTTGTGGCATCTAGTGGCGAGGCAGCAGACTGCACCCAACTGAACGACCCCCGCAAAAAAGGTGCTCTCTAAAGCCAGTGTTTGGTTTGTCTGCTGTGGGCTACTGTACTTTCAGGTGATTATACACTAATGAAAACATAAATTACATTACATATCTTCCAATAAATCTTCCGAAATCCTGCACACTGGAGCTTTAAAGCAGGTCTCAGATGAGCTCACATTAAGCAACTTCTGTTATGAAGTGACGATGCAGCCTCCTTAAAGACCAGGTGTGGGTGTTGTGTGTTAGGGTCACCACACTCCACTCCTCGCCGCCATGAAAGAACTACCTGTCTCAAGGTGTCAGAGGAGGAGGAGGGCGAATCGGGGGGAGACTGGGCTCGGGCCAGGTGCCATTGTTCCATAAAAAAACGCGAGGGTTTTTTCTTAGGCTCCACATAAAGGACGGATAGAGGACAGTAACTTAGTTCACAGTTTTCAAACATCTGTTTCATACTATTTTCTGGAATAAAGCTATGAAAGCAGTTTTGGTTGGAGTGCTTCATTCCCTGTCCTGCTCTATGCTAACGCTTTAGCATCTATTGCTAAGAATTAGTAAGCTACAGTGTACTTGTAGTTTTTACTCACTGTGGCCATGTTCTTAATGTTTCTACTTTTTAAGAATACTCCTGTATCTGCATCCATCAAAGTACTATCAAAGTTAGTCATGTTTTCTCTTAGCTGTTAGCGAAGTCTTTCCCTCTTCTTCCACGTTAGCTTAAACTGCTAAGTAGTCAGTTAGCTCAGATACTATTGAGGTAAAAATTCTTCTTGTGTTTACAGTAACTGTACTTTGACACCGTTTTAAAATAAAATCTCATTAATCCAACAGTGTGAACAGTTTATATTCACATCTCTTTCACTTTTAAAAACTTTGTCATCTCCCCGGCAGTCAAAATTAGCCACTCAAGCTATGTATGTGGACATGCTAAACTAACAATGCCAACAACTTGCAGGGGATACAAAGAAGATTTTGGTGTAAAAAGGTCAAATTGACCGACTGGGCAAAACTCCAAAGTATATGTGATAATAAGCTTTCTGTGTTAATGGGGAAGTTTCACCTGTGGTCCCACTGGCTTGCCCTCAAACTGAGAGGCAAGCTGCTCGGCCCTCTCCTGAATACTAAGCACATATAAGGGCATTTTATCGTCAGATCGCAGAGGCCTTGCAGGCTCCTGGAGAGAAACAGATGATTCAGTCAGAAAAGGGATTCACAAGGAGGAAACTGTACTTATTCTCTGCCTATTCAGTAGTTTTCAAAAATAACCTTCTTTCCAAAAAGCTAGTCATTGTGGTAATGGTTTGTTAGTCATTGTTTTCATAGTTCCAGCTGGCAGCCTTTCATTTATGCAGTAATGTAAGCCTGAGCGAGCAAGCTATGAAAGCGATGCCCTGCAGTTAGTCAGGCTAACTAGCAGAAATACTAACACAACAGACTAGAGATAAATAAACACAAACTGAACTGGCTTGACCGATCTTTCAAGCACTGTCAAAAAGTGAGAACTTCCAGAAGAGGTGATTTCTCAGTACGACAGGGAGTGATGTGTTAAGAGTCTCAGTCACCAGCAGCAAATCCGAACCTTTCTGGAGGAGTCAGGGGAGGACAGCTGTGCATGAGGACTCTGAGTCAGGCCGCGGGACAACTTCCACTGCTCTAAAAACAAACCGGATGGCTTTTTCTTAGGCTCCAGGGAGAAAAGCGGAATGGTTAAACGATGGAATTAGACTTAGGAGGATGTGTAAACATACACGCCAACAGCATGTTCTTGACATACAGGCCAAGAACTGTATCCAATAAAACTTGATGATGCAACACAGGAATCCATGCATGGTGTTCACCTTTGGTGGCCTGTCAGCTTTGCCCTTAAACCTGGAGATGAGGCGCTCAGCCCTCTCCTGTATACCAGGTATGTGAATGGCTCCTGGGTCTGTCAGGTGCAGCGGCTTCCACTCCTGCCAAGGGAGCCCTAATGAGACTTAATGATGATGTTGGTTTGTTTTTTTTTCCACAAACAAGTCTGTTTACAGCAACTCCAACCAGTATCTCATTAAAAAAAAAAATGCCAACCACAAAACAACGGTGAGAGCAGTGACAAGCCGAAACTCATGCAATCATTCATTTACTCTACCCCGTATTTCAGAGGCATCTCGTAGTATTCAAGTTCCTCTTCCTCCGGATTTTTACACAAACGCTTGAAGGCAGAAATGAGCAGAAACGTACCAAATTAACACTTTGGTTCGCATCGGGGATAAACAGATTCTTAAAAAAGGAGCTGTTGATTTACGTATTAGAGAACAGCTTGTTATGATGGTGCCTGACAATAAATTAAAACTAACCAAGGCCCCCTGAGTCTGCATCTATTTACAAGCCGTCACATCCCAACAACATACCCTTCAGCATGAAAATAAGCAGCTCCTCAGATAATGACACACAACCCACTCACGGGAACTAAACAATACTTTAACCTCTCCAGGAAGTTCATGTGAGGAAATGAAGTGTTCTGTTTCTATCTGAGCTACACACAGGAGAGGTCAAATCTGAGGTAGAGCAGAGGTAATTAGAAAGGGTGCTTTTAGAGAACAGAGAGGGGAGCCGGGGGGGGGGGGGGGGGGGTCAGGAGATGGGTTTGCAGTGGCTTCGTGGCACAGATACACAGATGCAAACAGACAGATACAGCAGACTATGTGTCACCTCTGAGTGAAGAGAGAGCGAGGAAGTGGAGGAGGAAGAAGGGAGCAGAATGGTTTTCTTTGGGCAGCTCCGAGAGCCCGAGCTGGACTGCTGGTCTGCGCCACTTCTGGCCTTGAGAGATGAGGGACAGGAACAGCAGATTCAGCGGAAGATGACAGCGATGGGGGTGAAAATGACGAGCTACTGCTAAGAGTAGAAATGCTTCATGCTCTTCATTGGTGCAATAAATAATAGGATAACACATTTGAATGCTTTGTGCAAATAAGAGGTGGAGTTGTATCTAAAAATATTTGCATACACACTCAGTGCGGCTTAATAAACAGCTCGGTTAATTGAATTAGTGCGATGTCTTGACACACTGGCACACACACAATTCAGTACACATATTCCACGGGTGCAAGAAAATCCTAAGGACAAGGCATGAAGAGAGATTAACTTTATGACGAGAGCACAAGCAAAAGTTTTCCAATATACAAAAATGACCACTGAATATAAGAGTGGCTTAAAGAGAATATCCCGAACACTGCGTAGAGAAGTACTTAGGATTATCAAGATTTACTCTGCAGCTACAGGCTTACTGTGCAGTGAGAGGACGTTAAGAGCACCAGTGAATTAAATCCCATAAAACAGGAAAGTCTGAAGCTTTAAATCAGTGTCTGTGCGGCAAATGCTTAATCTAGTCACAAGACAAAAAGACAACTTTCAAAGCATCGGCAGGAGAACGCTGGCGCTTAACTGTGCTGACTCGGTTATTCACATGAGAGCAGCACAGCAGGACGGTCTTCTGCTGAGGCTGGTAGAGTGGACGAAGCACTGGATCGGATTTCTCAGTGAGCAACAGTTCGACACACCTACGAGCCGGGCTGGCGGCTAGCAAAACAGCAGGTTTAACTAGGGAACGCTGAACTACTGGAGCTCTCTGGTCATAGAAAAGCAGCAGAAAAGGCAACAAGACAGCAGACATATGGGAAGAAAATGCATTTGAAAGGTCTGTCGATACACATAAAGCTTTTTTTGGTGAGAAAAATTAATGTAAAGAGAGCTTTGTTTAGGAAATCTATGTAAGGTAACTTACTAACTAACAAAAGCTCTTGCTTTTTGTGTTTAAAACACTGCAGCTAGGTAACAATCCCTAGCCTGTTAGCACTTTCTGATCATGCATCATGTCACTGTGTACGGTTGCATTTTTAACATGAATAAAGCCTTCCTACATCTGACTAAACAAACCCACCGCTTGCCACTGCTCTTTGCAAATATAATACACAAAAATAGAAATGTGAATCTGGTAACTGCCGACCTGATGCAGTGCAGCGGCTGAATCCTGTGTCATTTCATATTTGTATCAAAGTCTAAGCTGTCGTGGAGTCGGGAGACCGTCTGAACACTCCCCATATTTCGCTGATTGATCTGCGTGGGGCTTATTTAGCTCAGCAAAATAATGTATAATGAGCTCAGGAAATGCCGTCTGGCTTGTTGAGGCTACCTCCCCGCTGCTTGCTTCTGGACTGAAACACCAATCCATCTCTATCTGCGGGGTGGTGAATCTGGACTTAATGGGATGTGAAAGCAGCTGGAGGACTACCGGGCCAGAATAGCTAACCGTACCTGCTCCCCTCTGTTGGGCAGTGTCTGACACTTGATCATTTCTTTGTAGCGAATGCTCAGCTGCTCCTGCTGCTGTGTGCGTCTCTGAAGCGGGACAGGAGAAGAGGGGAAACCACGACGGCGTCACACTCTCGTGAGTCTCTCACAAGAACACACACACAGAGCTGCACAGCTATTCCATTGAGAAGTTAAAAACACGCACAGTTTTTGTTAAAACACGCAACAGGAGTTATCGAGCGAATTCCTCTAAATGTCACACAACAGATCTGCAGATTGTTACGGAGAAGGTGAGGCTCAGACTAGTGCAGGTCAACACAAAGCAGCTTCCCCCACTATGACACACCACAGGGACACATGGTTAGATGAGACTAGTTGTTAGTCTCTATGGGGAGAAGTTCCACTCTTTACCTTTCTCCATGCTGGGACGGGTGCCAGGTACACTGGCTCATTCACAGGGGTTTGAGGCAGAGTGGGGGGCAAAAGGCGGTCCAGATTGGGCAGAGACTCCCCCTTTGTGGTCGGATAAAGATGAGTGACAGGGACCAGTAAAAGGCCGAATAACCATGCAAGGCATCATGAAATCGTCCATGATGGGAGGTGGAAACAAGAGAGAAAAGAAGAGAATGAAGGAAGTGAATCATGGTTGGATGGAGTCACAGTGGTTGGGAAATATGTATTCAAAACACAAAAGGGAATGACAGAGAGTCATAGGAAGAGCGTGCTGAGAGCTCTGTAGTAATAGCACTTACAGACATTATACAATAAACAGAATGCAAAACACACATCAATAATAGATGGAAAGAGAGGAAAGAAACAAATAGTGTGTATAAAGTACCTCTAGCCAAGCACCTGCTACACTCTTTAGCCTTTATAAAAGCCTTCCCACAAACCTTTCAATTACTAACTTACATTTTGTACTAAAATAATCATATAAGTAGCTATTTTCATGGACTTCTGAGGTCCAAAACAGAAGCTTTAATATAAAAGAAAATTCAAATCAGAAGTGCCTATTCCATCACACAGTTACACACACACATTTTCTCAAACAGCAACAGTTGAGAGTTGTCTTTCTCTCCTTCAACAATGCTGTGTAGTGTCCCCGTGGCCCACTCTTCCCTCCCACTCTCAGCAGCAAGCAAACCAAAGCTCTGTGAACCAATTCACCCGAGCCCTCCGGGCCCAGTCAGCATTGTGAGACCACCTACATGAGCCAGGAACAATACCCAGCCTGACCAGTATTAGCATTCTGGACCTCAGCTCATTAAGACAGTGGCCTACAGCTCGTCCATCATGAGACTAGAGGCCCCGCCACGCGAAAGGAGAAACAAACTACAGTGAGCATGCAAACTGTTCTGAACCCCCGTGATGTCCAGAAAGTCTGAGAATCGCAGCATGAAGCATGTGACTTCCTCCATACCTGTCGTTTGAGTCCCGTATGCTGCGCTGGAGCGTTCTCCTCAAACTTGGCGAGCAGCTGGGTGGCCATGACCTTGACTTTGTTGTGGTTCCCCACGGTGGAGGAGTCCATTTTTCTCTCTGTCATGATAGCTGGAACAGACGGCCTGTCGTCACGACCGCTCCTGGATACCTCCTCCTGTGAGAAAGCAGGAAAACAGTGAAAATGTTCGCCTGTTGCTGTCAGTCTACTGGGCTTAATTAGCCTGTTCTGGTTGGACCGGCTGCTCAAAACGATGATCAGAAGCTCAACATCTGAGACGCTTTGCTGTCAGAAACACTCACATCTTCAGACTGGCTGGTTTTCCTTCTCTTCCCCAAACCGTCAACATCCTTTTCTTTTTTGTCCTGTTGATGACACATCAAGGGTTATTTTCACCCCTACTGCAATGATCAAATGCCATTTTGATGATTCAAGAAGAATCACAGGGTTCATACGAGCACTTCTCAGACACCGACCTTTGGATTTCGCTTCCTGGAAATTGCTATGCTCTGACCAAGCTTGCTAAGGAAGGAGATGGGAGACTTGGTGCTGGCTATCAGTGCTGCCTTCTCCTCAGGACTCAAGTTGTGGTTATCTGAGCAGAAAACCACAAAGAAAAAAAGAAGATTAAAAGCATGAAAAGGCACTTTAAATCCTCTCGGGATTATGGGTAATTATGTTTTCGCAGCATCTGTGAGAAGACAACAGACACCCTGCAGAAGAAGCAGCAGCACTGCATCACCCACTCTCACCTCTAGGTGGCACTGTGTCCTTAAACATCTCATAGAACTGGCTGAGATACATGACCATGGAGAGTTTGTCTGGCTCTACCACAGAAGACATCTCCTTGCCAGTCATGCAGGGCGAGATGCCAAATTCCCTCTCGGCCACGTCAAAGCCCAACTGGTTGTTCTTCTCCTGGTCCCGCTCGTCCAGGGAATCAAAGTCACTGAGTGAGGAAGAGGAGGAGGAGGAAGAGGACAGGTGGTGAACGCAGTGACAAACAGAACAGGCTAAACTGCTCAAAAAGCATGAAGTATTCATCTCAGCAGTTATAATGTCTGCTGTTCCTGTAAATGTAACATGAATAAAGACACTGTCTGCTGAATTTAGCTGACTTCTGGTATCAGATTGGGTTGTGATTCCTTGAACAATGTACTGTCCAGGTCCAGCTCTCCTTTGAGGCCTGTTTTGGTTCCCATCAGCTCCTCAGGAAATATTAAGCTCTTTAGCTGCTAAATGCTCCACTATGTTCACCAGCTGATCGCTCGCTTTGTCTGTGGTTTTTAGAGCTTTTCCTCGAAAAACAGCTGCCTGTTGTGGCTGGAAACAGCCATTGATAGCAGTGACTAAAGCAGAAAAGCTGCGGGCTGTAAAAACAATGAACTCATTTGATCCATCATTAATATAAGAACACTGATTACTGCAGCTTTGAACGTCTTTAATACAATCCACACATCACGACTGGTGAGCTCCTGTGATTCGACATGACATGCCTACGATAACTTCAACATAACTGAGGATTCTTGATTATCCTGCACACCGAATCAATGAAGAACATCTGTCTCACTTTGTGATTAGTCAGCAAAACTCAAAAAAACAACAAATCAATATTTTCCACCAACATCTATCCAGCAGCTTTGGATAGAACGGACATTAGCTGACAGTGAGCCCACTTTAAACACTGATGAGAAAGCATTTCTGAACAGCAGGCTTCTGTACATGTTGTGGAAGGCATTACTGTAAATGTCATTACAGTGCAGCTGAAAACACCATTAACATGGGTCATCGATACACCTCAGCTGCACACGCAGTCCATTTAAAAGCATTAGCATTAGAACATCAGGCCCGAAGTCCATCCTCGACTCAGTCGCTCTTAACCGTCCGTCTTGTCCATGCATCACCCTCCCTCCCTGCCTCCCATCATCTGGCCTATCAGAGGCAGCAGAGCACAACTTGGTAAAGGTTACACCAGGTCACACACACTAATAGCTTATAATGTTAATTGCCACGTTGCCTCAAGAGGACAACAAACTACATTAGACAATGCGGATGGAGACTGTGTTGTTTATAGAGTGTATGAGGTTAAGGAGAGTGTTTGTGTGTGTGTGGGAGGGAAAGCAAGGATATAAGGAGGGCCCCCTTCAGGGACCCAAGAGGCCATTATGACCGGTAGCTGTCACCTAATTTACAGTGATATACGACTCCAAACCAAGGTCCCAACCAGACAATAAACATCATTTGCAACCAACAAACTCACATAAACACAGCAGGCCAGTCATTCCAGGCACTGCAGCAGTTTTAACCCTTTCACTCTAACCATAACGGGCAGAGTTTGTGCATGTATTCCTTTCATACTCACATTAGATCTGGTCTGTATCGGTCAATGAGGGCGCACAGAGCCAGGCCGCTCTTCCAAGACATAGTAAGGTCCATTACGTTGACATTCTTGTACCCCTCCGTTTGTCTCTGGCACCAGCTCAGCAGCTTACTGGATCGAGCTATGGACTCTGGTGTGGCAGAGTGGGAAAATTACAGGCTTGATGGAAAAGCAGCAGGTTGAACAGAATCTGGATTAAACAGGGGAAGAAATATAAACTGTTTCTCGGCAGCACTACATATCTCTTGCTGGGCAATCGCGTGGCTTGGTCAGGCAAGACTGAGCATGGGATCATAAAGTTTTGTCATCCTCATCATCCACGTTAGTACCAGTTTTAACCAGCCAATGAGGAAGTATTACGATGAGAATGTTCTCATGACCCGTGAGAACTGATGTAAGGGAGGAAAGGGATGCAAAGGAGAGGTTAGGAGGGAGTGCAGAACTCACAGGAAACCTTTAAACGTTGAACACAACCAGGGAGCTCGAATGAGAGCATCAATGACTGAGTTAGTGCACGCAAAAAAAATCCAGAGGCTGCAAACAGTCCATCCACAAGTTCCATCATTCCACTGTTCATTGCACATTATTCATTCATGAGCACAAAGCAGGTAAACCTCAAAACTGTTAAAACTAGGAACCTCAAAAGCAACGCCATGTATTTGGACTTTGTGTTACCTTGCAACTGCTTGTCAAGCAGGCAATAGTCTAAGAGTGAAAATAGTTCGTTATTACATTTCAGCAACAGTGATTGCAGCAAAAAGCACGTCTTTGAAAACAGTTTACGGTCTCCCTTTTTTAAACACGTAAGAGATACAAACCATTCCTGGATAACTTCGGCGCTGACGAGTTGATCACATTCTCAATTTCAATGCGCATTTCCCTGGACTCCCCTGTGTCACAGAGGTGCCTCATCTGCAACGTACACATGATTACAACACATGAAGAATCCCATGAAGAACGACTGTTTCACAAAAACAAAAGCAATGCACCTGCGATGTGTCGGCTCTCGCACTCACCTGGCTGGGCTTGAGGAAGTTAAGGCTGATGTTGGGGTAACGTGTGGTGGGATCCACGCTGTACTGACTGAAGTTCTTACTGACGTTTTCTGGCGTGGTTTGGGGGAGTAGACGGTATATACTTTCCCTGAAGCAAAGAGGAATAAATGAAACATACTCCCATGCACTGTGTCAGCAGAGCCTTCTTGGTGGGAGGAAAATACAGACAGAAATTACAGCAATAGATTCCATCCATCCATCCATTGTCTACTATGTGTATATTGTCGACTATCCCTTTCGGGGGTTGCGGGGGGGCTGGAGCCTATCCCAGCTGTCAACAGGCGAGATGCGGGGTACACCCTGAACCGGTCGCCAGTCGATTGCAGGGCAACATATAGAGACAGACAACCATTCACCCTCACACCTAAGGACAATTTAGAGTCACCAATTAACCTAATGAGCATGTTTTTGGTCTGTGGGAGGAAGCCGGAGCGCCCGGAGAACCCACACATGCACAGGAAGAACATGCAAACTTCACACAGAAAGGCCCGACCCGGGGATCGAACCAGTGACCTTCTTGCTGTGAGGCACGCGCACTACCTGCTGCTCCACCGTGCTGCCCCACGGTAATAGATTAAGAAAACATAATTACATCGTTATCAAAATGTCACATTCAGTTCTGAAGAGAGCCTCTTATCCTGTTAGTACCAGCAGAGGTGGGACTGATGTGTCAAATCAAATACAGGCACACTTCCTGGTAAAACACTTAAAGATAAAAGGGTGCGTTTGAAGAGAGAGAACGTGTGTGTGTGTGTGTGTGTGTGTGTGTGTGTGTGTGTGTGTGTGTGTGTGTGTGTGTGTGTGTGTGTGTGTGTGTGTGTGTGTGTGTGTGTGTTTCTGAATGTGAGTACAACGTGAGGGTCAGTGTCGCTGTGTATGCATCAGTGTCTCCACACCCTCACCTCTCAGCCAGCACCTCAAGAGGGGTTTTTCCCTGAGCCCAGCTTCTCACCATCCACCCCGAGTCCATGGCTGCCAGGAAACCTCGGGCGATGCCAGTGCCCATGGGCCAGAAGGGCTGGAGACAGGAGCAAACACCACATTCAACAACCAAATATGGCCACAGAAGAACCAAGGATATAAAAAAACCAAAAGGGGCAGGACAGAGAGGCAAAGAACAACTTCACCAGTTCAGTCTCATGGAAAGCTTTGAAACCTTCTGCCGTCTCTCACCTCCAACAGGCTGTCGCCCACGAGCGCCACCAGCAGCTTGTGGCCGTGGCGTTGGCGCACCATGGCGGCATTCTCTGAAGCGTACATGCAGGTGAAGTCGAACATGGCTACGTCGGGCTGGCCGTAGTGGTTGATGGCAAAGTCCAGAGTGGGCAGCTGGTGGTTGGTGGAGAAGTCGGCAGCCTCACGGGCATAAGACAGCAGGGCAGCCTGATCCACATTAGCCCTGGACAGCAGCAGCTCCGTGTCCGCATAGTCCTGCAGGAGCGAAACGGGAGATGAGGTTAGAAGAGGCGTTCAAATGAAAGCAAAGATTTCCAGAGAAATGGAATGAAACACTTACTGCTGGAACAATCAGCAGTTCTGAGTTTTCAAACTAAACAAAGCTACAATGCAATGCTTACTCAGCACATACAAGAAATCTGTTGGCAGCTAACATGGAAAGCTAAAAATGTGGAGAAACAAGCGATGAGACAAGACAAGCTGTCCTGACACATGTATGAAAAGAGACAAGGCACAGCCACAGCCTGTTATTGTGTTACTGCACTTATGCCACGGGGAGAAAAGGCAGGCTGTGTGTTTGTAGGCAGTTTAACTAACTAATGGTTAGATCTGTACGGTTAGAACCATTATCTGTTAGCACAGTGTTAAGCACAGGCATTATTCCCATATAGTTTAATATACATAGTGTACTTATTTAGAGCAATGGTAAAAACTGTTAGATGACTCCCTTCTAAAAGGGTTCTAAAGACAGAACCTGGACAGCACCATTGCTACCCTTCACCTGATTATATTAATATCAGCTGCAAATGGGCTGTAATGTTCTCATTTAGATTAACTACCCAGATACAGACTGCTTGTTAATCCACAGTGGAAATAAGGGCAAAGGTGACTCAGTTCCACCGACACTGCCTTTATCTGAGAGGTTATTCAGAGTATGTTAAGCATTCTGATGTACATGGAAGAGCAATTAAAAGCTAATGAAATAAGTGACATTAAAAACATCAGGGTCATATATTCTACAGGACATTTGGTGATAATAACATTGTAACTGAAAAAACAAAGCATGAGTATGATGGAGGAATAACTTATTACTATATTAGAAACTAAATAAGGAGAAAATATATCAAGAATCCTGTGGACTAAGGTGTAAGTCACAGCCCCTTTAAGAATTCACTGCGCTACAAAGCGGCCAAAGCGCTCGCAGTGGAATGAAGTGTGCAGCTCACAAGCCTCTCCAACATGTAGCATCAAATCACTGCATGCTTTCAAAGTGACATGTTTTCATAGAGGGCGGCGAGAGGCGCGTTCTTCCATCTTCAAGCTCCCTGGTTGTCCAGTGCCAGGCTGATGGCGGGGAGGTGAGCGAGGGGAAGGGCAGGGCAGTGGAAGATATGAACGGTCGTTTTCTGACTTGCAGCGCTGCCTCGGACTGTGTGGGCTCGCCACCCTTCTGCCACCCCTTCCACCCTTCCTCCATCCCTTTCCAAGGGGCCGGACGGAGTCGATTCCACTGCTATAAAAGGATCTGCTGAGGACTTTGTATTTAAAGGGAACTCCCAGACGTTACTACACCAGTAAATTATGACTTTTCATTAACATGTGCCTACATACTCCAAATCCCCTCTGGCTTCAGACCTCAATGTACACAAACCCTTATTAATGTCATCAGCTCAGTGTGAAAACACACACACTTGCACACACGTAGAATGAACACGCTTATCATTCAGACAGCTAAAATGATCTGAAGAGGAGCGGTAACTGTTACTAGGTTTGAAAAACACTAATTTAAGAGAATTTTAGGGCAATTTAGAATCTGCACAATCACAGCGCACCTTCAGCTGTGTTTGTACACGAAGACAGACATGCAAAAAGGGTTTTTCCGGTTTCCTGTGGAAAGTGGCCAAGGAAAGGAAACCACCGAGCATAGTGAGGACACAAACATTCAGGCAGTGTGCTTGAGTTGGCAGTTTGTTCCTGAACACAGTTGGCTTGGTTAGATCATTAGTGCGATACTGAGCAAAAACAAAGAGAGAATAAAAGGCAGAGAGAATGAAAGAGACAAAAAAAAACAAGAGAGGGACAGACTTCTGATTCTGTCCGTCTGTGCGGGCATACAGTATAGCTTTTATGTATACTGCAGAACAGAATGAGATTCAACAATTGCCTCTCAACACACACACACACACACACACACACACACACACACACACACACACACCACACTGAGCCGAGCTCTGGGCTTTGATCACTCACATTCAGAATGACTCCTTTCTCCAGCAGGCTCTGTTTTTTGGCAGTCATCACAAAGTAGTGCGTGTCATCCTTGTAGTAGACAATGTTTTCCAGGTCAATACCTACAAAGCCCAAGAGAAAGACGCATTGTCACATACCAAACAGCAATTTTCCTTCCTTGGCTATTGCTATGGCTGACTGTCGTGTCATCATTAGAGGAGAAATTACACGTCTCAAAGCACATAACCAAGGCCCCAGGAACGACGTCATGTCAGCAATAAACCGGAGCAGGATTGGCAGCAGACCTGATGTTAAGCGTTCTAATTGGATGAGCTGGCAAATTCAGGACTGTGATCCAAGGACAGGCTGCAGTATGTGTCCTGTTTATCTTCACTTTACCAAAACACTCCTTGGCATCCACTGCTTCCAGGAAGTAGTTTGTGGATCTTAAAATCTTTAAAAAAAAAACAAAATTTGTCACAGTACAGTACCTGTTGCTTCTCTGAGGTCTTGAAAGAACTTCTGGTTGAAGATGAAGGCCACCCCGCTGATCTCTTCAACCTTTGCCTCTGCTGTCGTGTTCCTGTTGATGAAGTTCGCAGTGATGGCGATGGCAAGCTTGCCCCGGAACTCCTTACGCCGAAACCCTGAGGAAAATTACAAGGAGGTTGAGGAGGCCGAGCTCAAGGACAGGAATCAGTGTGCACAGACGTGAAGCTGCGAGACCAGAAATCTAAAAATTATTCCCAAACAGCCAGATGTTCTGTGTCGTGACGACAGAAGTCTAGTTTTTCAAGCTGTGTGATTGTAGTTCATGGTTATCCCAGAGGGACCCTGCTGCTTCCCCTCATTGATGCAGCAGTCAGTAGTACAGATAGGGGTCATGGTACTCTACTCCACAGGGGTTCCCTCCACCAGTGTGGCTGTGTGCAATGCCCCCACACTCATAGAGGAAACAGACAGCCAATTCAACAATTCCCATTCTGCTGAGGGAGCCGGAACACAGCAGCCAGACACAAACAAATACAGACACACACACACACACGCACACACAGATGGGCACAAATGCTCATTTATACAGTACGTGAGCAACGGAGTGAGGTCAGGCACCCAACCACAGCTGTACACAAGTGAGATCATAATCGTTTTGACTAACCTCCAAGTCCGCTCAGAAAAAAAACAAATAGTGCTGTTTGTGCGCTGCCCGGTGTAGTCAAGGAAAAACTGCATTACTCATGCATTTCTCCCAGTCAGTGCATGTGGACTTGCCTGGTAGCGTGTTTCTCCTTCCATCTGCTCCGATGATGACATCAAACTCCAGCTCGTTGACAGGGTGTGTCCTGGGGTGGACCTCAGCCCTCCAACCTATCCCTACGAAAAAACAGCATGTGCAATCAGACAGAAATGCATGCACAGAGCCAGCTTAGAGCCTCCCACAGATAGAAACACATGTTCAGTTTCCATTCATTTTTCCTTGGCTTGTCTGGCTAAACAGCAGTTTGAATGACTTACTCTCAGTCTCTTGATCTTCTGGGGGCTCAATTAGACCCTTGAACTCTACGTTTACATGGATCTCAATGCCCAGCAGGAGAGCCATTTTGAGCAGCATTAGCTGAAGCTGACGGATACCTACAACACAATACAGAGAAGAAGTACAAAACCCAGAAATGCATCCTCCAAAGGCATACAACACATTAAATCACCTCCTACAGGCAAGCATAGATTTATATATATATATTCTAATATATACTATATATTTATATATGGAGTTTATATTTGTTTAATGTTTAATATGTGAATCTTTTTCTTTAATGTTTAGTATATGAATCTTTTTGCTGCATGTTTAGTCTGTGGATCTTTTTCTCTTTAATGTTTAATATGTAAACCTACTTCTGCTTTGGCAGCAACATGCCCTTGTTCATGCCAATAAAGCAATTTGAATTCGAATTTGAATATATATGTATAGTATATTAGTAGTGCAAGCACAGGAAAGCAGAATTTGTCATGTGTACTCACTGATATGATCGATAGCACCAGCACAGAACTTTCCATAGAACTTCTTGGCCCCTAGGCCCCTGAGGTCCTGGATAGTGAAGGGCCAGAGGTGCAGCACATTGTTCCTTGAGAAGGCATCTCTCTTCTCCAGCAGCACCACTTTGGCCCCCAGGAAAGCCAGCTCGATGGCTGTACGTAAGCCGCATGGTCCCGCACCAATGATCAGACACTGCGTACAGAGAGAGGCAGATGGGATGGACCAGCTATAAAACATATCAACCACATACATGTAAACCAAGTCAGGACAGTGGAGTCAGCGTCCATCATGTGCACCTATTCAGACTGCACCCAGACACAAACACTAACATTTCCATCTCAGTTATTTAAAAAAGCACCAGTCAGTTTTAAGTCTGAATGCACTTATTGTAAGTTGCTTTGGACAAAAGCATTTGCCAAATAATATGAGATAAATAAAGGGATGCAATACACGAAGAGACCTAAAATTTAAGAAGGCAATAGTTGCGTAACATAATAATTAACAGCTTATTTTGAGCGATAGTTAAAATAAGCAATTATTGCTTGCTTAAAACTAATCTAAGCAAAGCTAATTTAAACAAAGATAAATCAAGCTAAGCCAAACTAAGCTAAGACTAGATAACATAACATAACATAGCATAACACAAGGTAACATAAAGTAAGCGAAGGTAAGATAACTTAAGCAAAGATAAGTCAATATAAAATAAGCCAATGCAGCTAAGACAAGCTAGGCTAAGACATAACAACTAACGACAACACTAAACTAAGCTAAGATAACTTTAGCAAAGGTACGTCAATTTAAATAAGCTAATATGGCTAAGACAAAATAAGATAAGACAATATAACATAACATGAGGTAACATAAAATAAACTAAGATAACTTTAGCAAAGGTAAGCCAAACTAAAATAAGCTAACATAGCTAAGGTAAGCTAAGTTAAGATAAGAAGAAAGAAAACATAAAATAGGAAACACAAACTAAGCAACGATAAGATAGCAGAATATATGAGCTAATGTAAGCTAAGCTACGTTAAGATGAGATATGGCAGAACTTTTTTTATCCCAAAGGAAATCTTCTGAGTTTTACTAACTTAGAGAACTTTATTTGTAAATTATAGTTCACAGCTGCACCTGTTCTTTTAATTCAACAGCAGCCACTTTAACTTCCAATAAAAACAGTACAGCTAGTTTATCAACCTCACCTATATATAAAAATTTCTCAGACTAAATTGAAGAGACTTGTCTCCGTAACAGAACTGAAAAGGTGTCTGTGCAGTCACATGCTGCTCTGGCGAGTAAACAGGAGCATTACATTACATGATTCCTTGAAATGATGGATCAATTTGTATCTCCTACTGCACTGAAGCCATCAACAAACACAGCCACTCTTAAATGAATGGTACAGTTTGCAATGATCCAGGCTTACCTTTGAGTTGGCACAAGCACGGCCCTTCTTGTATTCCTTCTGGCTGGCCCTCTTGTCTAACTTTGCCCAGAGCGCCTTGGCCTTCCAGTAGTTGAGTTTGGACTTGAGCTTGTGATAGAAGATCCTGGACTCTGTGGGCTTGACGTCCAGGTGGTCACACAGCTCCTGGAAGGCCTTGAGCGTGCCCTTGCAGGTGGTCGCCTGGACGAAGTTGTCGAACAGGACGTGGGACTTGTTCACCCCATCTCCTCCAGTTGCGCCAACACCTCCATCCCCCATGGTCCAGAGTCACACAGGGCTGTCAGGGCCCTTCACCCCTCAGGGGTCTCTGGGTCCAGCCCCAGCCCTGGAAGACGCACTCTCTCTTGGGGGGCTCTACCTCCCAGCCTCAGGCATCTTCATTCTGTCAGCAAGAGAAATAACACTCAGTGAATCATGGGAGATAATTCAACCTTCTGCTACAATGTTTAGTACTGTGCATCACTAGGGGGTGAAATTGGGCAGAAAAGCAAACTCATAAGATTACAGCTTTCAAATGCTTGAATGATACAGTATCAACACTGTCCAACGCAACATAAACAAAAAGTCAAATTAGATGCAAGGATCCAAGGAAAGATTGCCTTTTAATGAAATGGGCCTTGATTTTCTCTGACTAGACAATCACACTTATGGTAGCTGGTCAGACAAGCAATCAAAGCAGCAACTGAGGACAAAGACCAGGTCATTTAAGGTCTCGCCGTCACTCTACTGCAGAGACATGACTTCTAACAACCTCTTATCTGTCCAGGAGTGAGGGTGCCGGACAGAGTAAGGGCACTGAACCCACACAAAGCTAAACAGGAAACACACGGAACATATGTATGTCTGTGTGGCACAAATTACTCCAGGCAGGCTCCAGACAAAGGAAAAAGCCAGTTCATCCCAAAACATAATCCTTGTCATGCAAGGAAACAATCTGGCAACAGCATCTAGAAGCCAGACAGCACACTGGACCATTTTATCCACTGTGCATCCCTGGTTTGCTACAGCTTCCTCTTTAACCAATGAGTGAGACTTGACTTGTGCTGATCTTCTGCCTGCTATGACTTGCAGCAGTGCTGCTTTATGTGTTCTGCCTTTTCACCCCCTGGGGGAGGTGAGATCATTCATGTTGTTTGGCATCTGGGGCTCAGCTGTCATGACTGGAATGTCTTGAAAATATTTAGGAGCATGAGCAGCTTTTAAAAGTCAGCATTACTCAAAATCAGTGCAAGTATAAAAAGGAAGATACTGGAAGGGAAGAGGATGAAAGAAAAACTGCAAAGAGAAAAGAAAAAAGTGGTAATGACGACTGCAAAAAACCTTGTTTGGTCCAGTCTATTTGCTGAAGAACACATTTTCAGTCAAGCAGTGGCTCTGGTTTGCATTAGCTCCCCAGGGCAACGATGCAGGAACTTGCTTTGCTTTTTAAGAGCTAAACAATGGCTCAGCAAATAGGATACGTAACTCTCAGAAGTTCATTATGTCAGGATAAACCCCTTGAGGTGTATGGTTCGTTGGCTAGCCTGGCTCCATCAGCAACAATATCTATCAAGCAGCACCTCACTAATAATGTGTTGCTATCTTTGGGACAGAGCTTTAGAGGTGATGGTAAGTATGTTTTGCCACCTTTGCTCAGACCATAAGTCTAGCAGTTTCACTATTCTTAACAAAAGCTAAATTAAACCCCACTTAATATCTAAAATACAGACATGAGAGTGGTGTCAATCTACTCATCAAACCCTTTACAAGAAAGTGGATTAGTGAGTTTTCCAAAATGTCAAACTATCTCTTCCAAGATTACAGAGAAACACCTCATCTGTTTAGGCAGCATCAAGACATTTTCATTGCCAGTGCAGATTAGTGTAACACTTCATAATCCCAGTAATCAAGATAGAGATTGTCAATAATAGAGAGATTAAACATTTGTGTGTGGGACTTAATCTTTTGCTCTAAGGGCTGAATCACCAATCAGGTGAAGAGACAACTCCTGACACGTCAGTATTTACACCATTAGCCACTTTCTCTGTAAAAGCTTGAGCTTTGTACTCCACTGTCCAGGATGTTGAGCTAGTTCATGAAAACCAACGCAGTCCCGGTCCCAGTGGCAACACATGATGAAAGGGAGGCAGGTACAGAGGTCATCTGGCCTCCTTTACACACCCTGCCAACTCCTCACTGCATGAAAACAGCAGGCTCTGGGTTTGGCTCTGCCTCAGTCGGACAGGATCAAGGCTCAAGGGTGCAGTGCCAGCACAGACGGAAAGGGCCTCTTCCAGCACAAGCATTTAGATAACCCACTGCATCATATCCTCTGTGAGGGAACATGCATGGCTTCACTATCGCCTCAAAAAATGTTCTGCACAGGCTGCGAGGTCCATGTGCACCTGCAGCAGTTGTGGTCTGTGGTTATGTATGTGCACATAAATCATGTGTGACAGAACCGACAGTAGTGTCACTTAATAGCTTATATGCAAAATGCAGTCAAGCACTAGACCCTCTGTATGAGAGTCAAGATCAAACAAACAGGGATCCTGTGATTGATTGGGTGCTGTAGGGAACAACGTTCATTACAAATGACCCAGTGGATGCTGCTTAATTTGCTTGTCAATAGTAATGACCGTGGGATCGAAGATAGGCAAGGCAAATACATAAACATCACTCAAATAGTTAGCAGGCATCTGAAGATGGTTCCTGTTTATCTCCAAAAGGACGCAGGATGCTGCGGTTGATTGCAGAGCAGACTGAGGTGCAGTCAGGCTTGCAGTTTCTTTAGTGTGTAGCAAGTCCTGGGAGGCCATTGAGACAGATGACAGGTCAGGGTTATTTTCCACACGGAAATGGGCCACTGCATTCATGTCAGATTCTCAGGAACTGGATTCCCAGCCTGTGGCATCACATCCAAGCAGTGTGAAACTGCAAGAGCAAACAAGTGTAGCAGCAGATGAATTGGTAAGTGGTATATTTGCTTGAAGCATAACTTAAACCATTGATTTTACAGGGTCTCTCATACATATGCGGGGGTTTCTCTGGATCACCTGACAATTTGCTATCAAGCCCACAAATCCTGACAGGAGCATCTTCAAAGAAAGGTTTGAAACTTCGGCTCCGAATTCTTACAATCTGCTCTTCAACAAAAGACAAGGAAAGAGGTCACAGTTCATCAGTACTGAGAGTTTTATGAGGCCGAGTAGGGGAAAGCAGGTCATCTCTAACTCTGCAAAAGAAGCCAGATCAAACAGAGCAGGAACGAGCTGGGATGGTCCCAGACGGGCAATAATTCACTTCACGGCGAAATCAAGCCTTTTTAAGGAGAGCTAACTTCAGGCTCTTGCGATGCTAGACTCCTCATTCATAGCAGGGACAAAAGTGATTCCCTCTGTGGGCTTTTCGTTTTACTGTAAAACAGTATATGGCGACGTGTCAAAAGTCAGGCCTGGGAGATGAGAAGATACTATAACCTTTATGACACACATCTGGGTCAGGTAGCAGTAAACATTTAACACGCTCTGAGGTCTTTAAAGAAAATGGGTGTGCAACTACTGACTGTCATGCTGTGTCAGTGTGTGTGTGTGTGGATGTGTTGTGCTCAAGCAGGTCTGCTGTGACATCCTACACCCTGATCCATCTTAATGACAACAACAAAGCTGGCCTTTAATTTGAGTAATAGTTGCCTCCTGCAGAGACCCATGTGCCCACTCAACAGGAAATGTTGCCCCATGTGTTCCTGTTAGGCAGAGAGCGGCGACAGGAACACCAAACACGTGACGGATTATCCCACTGACAGTACTACACCTAGATTACTAGATTACCAGAGTACAAACTCTGGTAATAGCGTCAAGTCAGCAGGCCTGACGACCGATATTCTATATGTCTAGTGATTCACTTGGATTTTGTGCTTCTGTAAAAAAAAAAAAAAAATTTAAAAAACACTTGTGTATATATATTTATATATTTTTTTTTTACTTATTGTTACATTTTCTACTATTGTTATATTTTTTACTTATTGTTATATTTTTTTACTTACTGTTATATTTTTACTTTTTTAATAGCTTCTTTTTAATAGATGTGTCATGCACCAACATCACCAAAGCAAATTCCTCGTATGTGTAAAATCGTACCTGGCAATAAAGCTTAAGAAAAAATGTTGATGTGTGACACATTTAAATCTGGTGAAAATAAATCCAGCTCTACACGGCGTTTCCCCCGCTGCTTCTCCAATGTCCCGCCTCCCTTCCACTCCTCCCAATTCAGGGAACGACTCAGCAAGTTTTTTCAGTGAAGATTTTGGTGACTTTTATTTTGTTTCTGTGGCATTTGAATGAAGTGTGTTTTACAATAATAAAACAATTGTTTCTGTGAGTGGAGTCTGGTGGCTTTGGCGAGAGCGATGGAACGGCTGTTTTTGCTTAAACACAACGGATGTTGCTCTTTAACAAGAAGGTCAATCTGTGGGGATCCTTTCCATAACACTGTCAGACACTTAAAACAATCTGAGCCTGTCCGTGGCAAAAACAAACACTTTTAGTGGACATATGCTGACGGTGCGCAAGAGCGCAGAGAGAATACAGCCTGTTTCATGGTTGCTGGTTGCAGCCTTTAGTTACAGAGACACATAAACACAGGAAAAATGGTCCATAATCAGATAATATGTGACCCGAATTTCTCCCATTTGCTCCCCAAATAAAGGTCAATGTAAAGATAAATGCGCTTGGATAAAGTCAATGCTCTAGTATTGTGTGTTCATGGGGACGCTTCGGTGGAGTTCAGGTGCCCAACAAGGAGCTTTCACAAGACCACAGTCTGACAGAGACAGTGTTATTAGCTGAACCTCAAGCTCCAGCAGCTTCTCAGCTCTCTGCTTTCAAATGTGAAATCATTTGAAGCCAAGTTAAAGTTGTGGCAAGTTGAACCAGAAAGAAGAAACCCAGTGCAAGAAGAAAAGCTGCTATGACATGTGAACATGCTGCTGAGTGTGAGAACTCCTTCAGACAGCTGGTGAGAGGTTTCAGCACATGAACAGTAAAGAAAAGGAGGAGAATATATTTCCTCTGCTGTTTAATGTGGAACCAGCTGATGTGTCTGACAACCTACAACATGAAGTCATTGAGCTGCAAAGCATCAGTGAGCTCAAAGCTGTGTACAAACAACCTCCCTCTGCTGGAGTTCTGCAGACTGTATGTTCGATTTTCTCATTCTGAGGAGACGTGCATGTTAGGGAAAAACTATTATTGTGAGCAGCTTTTTTCAAAACTGACCATAAAGACTCAGCTCTGCTGAAGACTGACTGATTCAAACCTGGAAAACCAGCTGAGTAGCATCATCATCATCATCATCATCATCACTATCTGACCTCAGATGCAGAAGCAGTTGTAGCCGTCGCAGAGATGTTAGATCATTTAGTATGGCCACGGGTGATGCCAAGGGGGGGCCAGGGGGGCCAAGGCCACCCTGATAGAATTGCTGACCCTCCGAGCAAGCACCCCTCCGACCTCCACCCGCCCTTATATGCATAATAAGCTTCTCAGGTAGTGCCCAATCAGCCCTAACCCTAACCCTAATCATAACCCATGAAGGGATGTTCTAAAAATTGAAATGGTCCATGATGGGTAAAAGGTTCACCACCCCAGTCCTGTTTCCTTCGCCGAAAAACAACAATTGCAACCAAACCGTTTTCAGCGGATACTGAAAAGAGTAAAAAACAAACAAACAGCTTTGGCTCAGCACGCACTTCAGACATCTGGATGAGCAGCAGGATTTCACACATTCACAGACTTCACAGGAATTACACACATGCATGCAAACCCTTCCACACACAGCATCCCCCCAGTGTGCGCACACACACACACACACACACACACGCAAGCACGTCTTTGCTTTACTGGTCATATTACATCATCCTCTAATCTAAAAATAGACACTAGGCTATAGCACAGCATTGCTTTAATGTACTGTAAACACTGCCACTAGCAGTAGTTCTAAATAACAGATTACAAATAACAATTGATTTCTAGTCTGGATAAACAAAGTCTACTGTAACATTAATCAAAACTTGTCGTGGCTTGTGTGTTTTGCTTAGTTATTTTGTTGCAAGTCTGGACTCAGTTGAAAAAACATCATGGGAAGCCACACTGGTCCATGTTTGTATTTTGCCTGCATCTGATTTAATTTTCATTCCAGGATCAAAGCCACAGACCTAAAAAAAAAAATACATAAAAGCAACAGACAAGAGACAATAATATGGTGCCCAAAACACAACAACAGAATACCAAGGATGACTGGAGGTGTCTGGCATGGTGCGTTCATAACGCAGACAAGGTCAGGAAAAAAATAAAAAATAAAACAAACGTGTTAGCTTTGAGCAAGCTGCTTACCAGCCATAGCACCATTAACGCACATCTCTTGGATTCCATCTTGCATGTACTTTTGCACATTACCTGGTGAATATTTTGCACATTCCTGCTTAAAATGTTCAGACTTTTCATTTAAATAGCAGCCATATTGTACATATTCCTTCTAGAATACATTTTTCTTGTTATTGTCACGTTTTTTTCTTGCTACGCTTTGTGACTTGCAGCACTTGCTTTGATCTTCCTTTAAATTTTCTCACACTATGTTTATTGTTACATATGTATACCGAGACAAATTCCTCGTATGTGAAAAGCTTCTTGGCAATAAACCTGATTCTGACTCTGAATACCTGGGATGACCGGGCTGACGGTAAGCTCGTGTCTGTGTCGGTGTCTATCCTGAAATAGCAGGTTTGTCCTCCCTCATTTCACCCTGGGGATGAAAGTAATATCTCGGTCCGTCTGCTCCTCTCATCCATCAGGAGACTTGGCACAAAGCAGCAGAAAGCGCAGGATGCAATGTGATCTTTCTGCCCGAGCAGTGGGTATCTTTACAGTAATGGATTTATAAGCAGATCCATCCAACTCATAGCACACCACACCTGAATCAGCAGCTCTAAAAGCATGCAATAATAGCAGGTTTGACTGTTTTGTGTATGCATATTTCTTCCTGTTTGCCGTAAGAACGCTGCAGCTTTGTCTTTGTTCTTGACAGTTAATGATCACCTCAGCACCCGCGTTGCACTCATTATGACAGTCACTGGAGATGAGTATATTACAGTTTGACTACAGTGCTAATTACAGAGAAACGCAGCAGCAGGTGTAGTCTATTCAGGGAATGCCTGCTGGCTGCAAATAGATCACGCTGACAACGAAAGCAGAGTAGTTATTCGTTGGTCATTATGTGTGCAACATTTAGGCTAGCAATTTGGGCAAAGTTCACAAGGAAACACTGTAAAAACAAGGCTAATTTTTAAAAGAATGAGCTCTTCATTTTCGGAAATCCAACTATCACAGGGGGCGGGAACGTCTGGCCTCTGGAGACACTTTGATCTGGCCCGCGAGTAGAGTTGGGCGGTATCCAAACTGTGATACCGTCAAACTTTCCCCTCATTTTCCTGGGGTATACGGTATTACCGTGACTAATTAAAAATCACTTTGCAGGGCAGCGTGACATGTGTGCAGTTCAGATGGTCAATGCTCACGCTAAGAAGCACCAATGCTAACTTGTAGCATACCAGAATGACGGGGAGAAACCCAGTTAAAAACGAAATTATATGTGCATTTAACGACAAACAGGAAAATAGCGCACATCAAAGGTACTGCATTTGCTGATTTCACCACTTCACGCTAACCACACAAGCCTGGAATCATATGAAAGCAGAGAGTCTGCTGATGACGAAGATGTCTGCCTCCTCACTGTGCGTAGCAGAAAAAGTAGCAGAAAAAAACTAAATCATAAAGTATGTCTTACCTTTGCTGTTTTGTGGTCAAAAGTTATATTCCAGCCCGAAAAACGCTGCTAATGTCTCCTCCTGTGACTCTGTGTTAGTTTGAGATAAACCATGAAGGTCCTGGTCGTTTACATAAAGAGTAGGGGGTTTCTAGAGTGGAGGGAGCGCTCTTCATGCGATGTACTATCTCTGAGCTTACTTCCTTCTGGATCATCATTGGTGTTTTTATAGTGAATTTGCGTGCTGCCCCTCAAATCTCTTGACTCTGACTGGCTGATAGAGGTGTTGATCATCAAAACTGACCAATGGGTTGCTGAGACATTGACTGGTGTAACTGCACTGTTAGTTTCACACTCCGTCTTATCTACACATGAATGGGCAGAGGGCTCACAGAGGACCCTGCTGAGCATCTGTAAAACTGCTCAGGTTCATGTTTTAAGCATTTGCACAGCTACTCATCAGATATTACTTTGCTGATTCTAGATGAATTTGGCCATCATCACATGATTTAAAGGTGGTTTTCACTCTAAATATTTTTTTTTTTATTAGACGGAGATAAAAAATGTAATTCTCTTCTGTGTTTCAGATGAATTTACTGTGACACAGTAACACATATCTTGATTCTGACACTTCTACAGTGATCTCAGAGGTCTTAGCTTTCTTTTGAGACCTAGATTATCCATACAGCCCTTGTAGTTTCAGAGCATTGTCGCATTCTGATTCCTCACTTCATTGGAATCAAGAGTGGCTCTTCTTTGTAAACAGCATTATTTTCTGGGGCCATGCAAACCTTTTCCTACAATATTCACTCATCATCACAGTAAAATAGACCATCCTAAGTCAATCTGCTGCAGTAATTCCTCTCTCAACCAGTAGGAAACGTTGTGAACACCTGATTATGCATTTAAAAAAAATACCGTCACACACCGTGAAACTTCAAAAACACCGTGATATCCATTTTTGGTCATACCGCCCAGCACTAGATGATATGGCCAAAGTCTTCTATCATTCCAAAGTCCCACATAGATTTAGTAGCCCAACGAGATGCCGGTCCTCATCAAAGGAGTCTGAGTGTGTCTGTCCTGTGCACAGCTGTGCATAACAATTAAGGTGCAAGCAAGATACATGAAAACAAGTCCATTCATAAAATTGTCCGTTTCCCACGTACTTGAAAGCATCAGGCGGTGATTTTTTCAAGCAGAGTCTTTTATTCATATTTCAAAAGGACTTAGGCTTTGTCAGGGGTGCTCACCATTACTGTGTCTGCCTGTAAACTGAAGCTATAAACAAAAGAAGGGAATTCAGAGCCTCGGGTCAAAGTCAGAGGTATTATCCAGAATGGAGTCCATAAACAGTTTGTCTAAACCAGGAGATCAAAAACTGGTAGAAATGCTTTAAAATGAGAGTAATCATGGCTTGTCACTGCAGTGTCAACAGAATGATAATACACGTGCAGCCTTAAGTCAACAAAGGTGAATGAATAGGCCTGCTCTGCTCATCTTCTCTGCTCCTCAGTCGTGAACCGAATGATTTCATCTTCTCTTCACTCAGCCGTAAGCGTTCACTACTTTAAAGCCAAATGATTAACTCTGTCATTTGATCGGGGTGTGTATGTGTTAATCTGCTGGCCATGACGCCACATATGTCCTCATCTACTGATTAAGGGAACATCCTGCATGATCAAAGCTGCTGATTGACCATTGCCCTGATTGAACAACACATTATGATGTGCCTATTGTGCTGACATTGCTCTGATGGTGATGTCAGATAATGTATTTCGCAACCTGACAACTTTCTCTGTTCCGGGCCTGCCGTCTCACACTGGAGATACACAAAATTAACACGAAATTGTCAGAACATATGCTGCCTAGATATTTTCATTATGTCCTCTATGCAAACCACTGCTCTCAGATCAGTCATCAAACATTTGATGACTGGAACTCGACTTGCTTCTGGCACACGCCGTCTCCAAACCATCTGGCTTTCGAATCACTTCAGCTCCCTCTGACAGTCTGACTGCTCCGTGCAGCCGAGCTCTCCATGTAAGCTCCCACGACCGATGCAGATTTTCACCGACTCCAGCTACAGACCAGCCCCCGAGCCGGTGAAGCAGACGAGCTCCACGTTGTCCTCTCTTTAACGCTGAACAGACCAACACATTAATACGCATCACAGTGGAAAAACAGCATGTTCTCAGTCAAATTCATCACATCTGAGGCCTCCTGGGACTCAGGGGGCCAGCATTTGAAGTACAACATGTGCATGTAGCATCCTCTGCGCTGCTGGTCTTCTCCGTCCGTCCTGTTAGTGACAGGAAGCTTCTAGTGAAGCACGAATGACCCTTCAAATGGAGCCTCTCTATTGCTCTGCGTAGTTAAAATTTAAAAGTGCAGCGCAGACAGTAACACCCTGCTGGTGTCATTAGTTCCTAAGTCAACTCTTCTTTCTTACTGCATGCAAACTGGCAACATGACATAATTTTTTCCACACTTTTGGAAATGAATAAATACTTTGCACGCTCGAAAATTGTGTTTTTTTAATTACATTTATCATGAAATATTCCCGGGCTGCACGGTGGCGCAGCAGGTAGTGCGCGTGCCTCACAGCCAGAAGGTTGCCGGTTCGATCCCCGGGTCAGGCGGGGCCTTTCTGTGTGAAGCTTGCATGTTCTTCCCGTGCATGCGTGGGTTCTCTCCGGGTACTCCGGCTTCCTCCCACAAACCAAAAACATGCTCATTAGGTTAATTGATGACTCTAAATTGTCCGTAGGTGTGAGTGTGAATGTTTGTTTGTCATTACATGTGGCCCTGCAATCGGCTGGCGACCGGTTCAGGGTGTACCCCGCCTCTCGCCCATTGTAGCTGGGATTGGCTCCAGCCCCCCGCAACCCCGAAAGGGATAGGCGGTATAGATAATGGATGGATGGATGAAATATTCCCATTTTCAAGTCACGCATTACATATAAGTGTATCGGCAGAGCTGCAGTGCGAATGACACATATTTTGATCAAATAATCTAAATGAAAATAAGTGACTTGGGGCTCCATGTTAATAAAAGAGTGATGAACAATACAAATTTGAGATGACCCTTCAAAAATGAGTCATTTTATGAAGTGATGTCTGCCCACAGACTCGAGCTGTGGCCACTGAGAGAGCAAACACACTTTACAGATGACACTGTATGATCAATAAGAATTGAATATAAATGATTTTATATGATTATATAAATTTACCGAGATTTGTTCTGCTCATTTGTATATTAAGAGGTGTTTTGTCCCAGCTGCACTCCACCTCCTGAAACTCTGTCATATACTCTAAAAGGCTAAAGCGATTGCAGGTCAGAGGTCGTACGGTAAGATTAATGCTGCTCCAAGTCTGCTCAGACGTCAAGCCAATCCTCAACTGTGCACAAAAACAGAGAGGGCTGAATCTGAGCCATATTACCATGGCCATGTACCTGGGGGTACATACTGACACTAAACTGGACTGGGCAAAGACACTGACGCTCTCTACAGGAAGGGCCAGAGTCGTCTCTATTTTCTGAGACGACTGAGGTCCTTCACGGACTATGCTGAGGATCTTCTATGAGTCTGTGGTGGTGGTGCTATTCTCTATGCTGTTGCATGCTGGGGCAGCAGGCTGAGGATGGCAGACGCCAACAGACTCAACAAACTGATCCGCAAGGCCAGTGACGTTGTGGGGATGGAGTGTGACTCTCTGACGGTGGAGTCAGAGAGGAGGATGCTGACCGAGCTACGGACTATCTTGGACAACGTCTCACACCCACTTCATGATGTGCTGGTCAGGCACAGGAGTACGTTCAGTGAGAGACTCATCCCACCAAAACTCAAGACTGAACGCCACAGGAAACCATTCCTGTCTGTGGCCATCAAACTGTACAACTCCTCCCTCTGAATGGCCCTTGGACTTTTCGCTTATGCTGTTACATGTTTGACCAATTGAACTTTGCACATCCTGTTGTATATACTGTTTTTCCAAATTCAAAGTTGCACATCCGTTTGTATATACTCTTTATTTTTTTTCTCAGTATATATATATTGTTTTATATTCTGTTCTATATTTTGTGGTATATTTTGTTTTGTATATATATTCTCAATATAAATATTTGTTTTTATACTTGCTTTTCAAACAGATTAGTTTATGTGCAAAATATCACATCCAATTTAAAAAAAAAACAGAACTGAAAATCCCCTCTGAGCCGTCTCAGGGGACTATTTCCTGATGACAAAGGGTCTTGAAATGAAATTCATATTAGCTTCAAGGGAGTCTGAGCCTGTGCCCAGACTGCTTGTTTATGGGTGTTAAACACGGCCGATTAGCGCTGCCTGCCAGCACTTGCTGCAGTTATTTGATTTAAGAAACCTCTCAAATTCCAACTTGAATGCCACTTGTCCCACCTCCATGCTTTTCATAACAAGAGCAGAGCAGGTTATACAGCTAAGCAGCCGCGAACACGGTGAACCGCAGCAGCGAGGAGCCTTATGCAAAAACAATGTAAAGCACAGCTATCAATAGCAGCCCTCGTAAAAATCTTCATGGATTTTAACATTTGGTTATCTCCGCTGTCGATTTGCATATTTCACGCCACTGGATCCGAGCATCATCCCTCCCAGCCAACTAGGAAGTGTAATCTGAGAGCGGCAGTCAAACACAGTCAACACAGACTCGTCTGCGAGCTTTAGTCATGACCATGGTGGAATGGAGGCATGCAGGAGAGTAGGAGAGGATGCCTGAGACTGCCTACAGGACCTGTTCCTCACACTTTCTTACGTAACAGACGAGACGTCAAACGGAAAATCTAAATAATCAAAAGCTGGATGCAAGTTAGGCCCATAGTGCATCCAATAATATCCAACACGTCAATCAGAGTGGCTCTATTTTTGTTCCCGACAAACCAAACGTCTCAAATTGATTCATTTGTGTGTGTGTGTGTTCAGACAAGAAGGATGATGGACAGGAGGACAAACAGCTGGGCCGAGAATAAAAACTAACCTTCGAGGCCTCATAACGAGATCACACATTAAACACACAGCGGCTAACCCGAGGTGTGTTTCTCATCCTGGCGGGCCATGGGAAACTACAGCACAGCTCCACCCCGCTCCTCTGTTCCCCGTATTAATTACAAAGCTAATAGTTAAGCTTTGAGGAGACTCAGCAAACAGCGAGAGTCGCAGCCTGTGTGGACGGCTGCTGAACGCAACAAGCAGGCAGGAAACGAGCAAAGACAGAATGAGCGATGAAGCCATGTTCCTGCCATTTCTAGCCAGGGTTGACTGAACTCCGAGGGAGGGAGGAATGCTTGGCTATGATACTATAAATAGTTCCTATAATATTGCAGATTTCGTCTCTGGTGGCAGAAAAATCTGTTATATTCTGATGTTAGCCATTAATCCACAGGAGCAATGTCAAAACAACAATCTCCCAGACGCTGTCTACCATGTGGAGCTGGGCCTTCATTCAACATTCATTCTTTCCAGATTTACCAACATCAGCGGCTCATCTGAAATCACTTTATCACCAATATCGTTTGACAAGACCGAAGGCACCAATGGCCGCCTTGCCAAGCCTTGCTGGGACACGCAGCAGTGACACACAGCCAACACAGGCCGTAATCCCGTCATATCCACACTTGCTTTCTCTAATCTCAGAGCGTGGGCGTTGTTGTGAGCAGTTCAGATGGTAAACAAGTCGCGGGATGTGTGGGGATTGTAAACTGAGGGATTGAGCTAAAGAATGAGCTACTGGTAGTCCTCTCTGCAACAGGACCGGCTGGCAACACCCCTGCCGACCCTCCACAGACCTGCAGACGCCTGGACCTTTCTCCAGGGCTCAGACGTCCTCAGATTTGGACGTGTGACAGCTTGTCAGGGTGCAGTAAAGCTGCTGAGAACGAGGCGACATTCACATGGAATTAAGCACAAGAGACCCAGACACCTTATAGGTTGACTGCAAACTGAGCAGGGTTTCCTTTAGAAAGAACAGGTCCTGGATCAGTCCACCTGACCAGCAACTCATAGGCAGGCTGTCGTCAAGTGTGCTCAGTGACAGCCCAGATTCTGATGTTCGTCCTCTGGTGAATCCCTTCTTCCTCCCTGATTTCTGGCAGTGCCAGCAAAACACCTTTTTCTTCTCCGTCCATAACGTCACACCTCAGCCAGGGAACTTTTCCACTGGAGCCATGAAATGAGTGGTCTGCGTGGCTTCAGACTGTATCTCAGACTCATCATCATCATCATCATCATCATCATCGTCATTGGACCTGCTTCCTTTCAGAATTACCAGATGACTGATACCCTGAAACTGGGGATTGTGGAGAGTAGGTATATCGTCTGGGTAAGGGTCTACCCGCTTTGGTATGAAAAGGGTTTAGTCAATGAGTGCAGTAACAGAAATCTCCTGTTTGCACTGTTAAATTACTTCTGCATCGTTCTGCAACTCAAATTCACTCGATTCTCTGTTTAGTTGCATAACCAAGCAATGATTTGCAAGCTATGCAAAAAACTAACTTTTTTTGTTAAAAATAAAGGAAGCCACACCCGTGCCACTGCGATAACTTGAGAAAACTCCAAAAAGCTCATTTCCACGTCAAACCCATCATGAAAAACTATGTATACGCCCCAAAGCGAGGCGGTTGAATAAAGTCTAGACTACACACAAGTGTACATCAGTATGGAAGATTGGCTTTCTTCCAAGCCTCACGTGGCTCAATCATTTCACTTCCATCGTGCAAACTCCACTAAACAGTTCAGCACACCCAGGACCAGAGGAAGGTCGGCCTTCCTGTGTGAACGGAGCAGAGCTGCACGGCGACCCTGCAGGAAGGTAACTGAACACCCACACCAAGCCATGCAGCACAGGGACAGCTCCACAGCAGAGAGACAGAAAACAGATTCCTCCAGAATTACCCTTCAATCCCTGTCACATACAGTATTACAAGGCACAGGTGGTGGGCGAATCAAGTGTTTGACAGGTGCAGCAGAGATTATATTCAAACACTGGATGAAAACTTGAAGTACATGGCTGTAAGCCATGTTTCAATAAATAAACAGAAACAGGTGGGGGAGGGGGGATTAGCTGGAGGGAAGGGGGAGTAGATATACCATAGAAGCAGAGTCCCGATGAATTAACTCCAGTGTGAGAAGTCACAAGCCTTAATGAACGGCTGCAGGAAATCCAGAGTATTTTGTTGTCATAGAAGCAACAGAGATACAAAGTGGAGGCTAGAACTGATGAAATTCAGGGCGAAATTTCTTTCAAACACTTAAAACGTTCAAACTTTGAACATGTGTAGCACCAGTGCTACACATCAACAGCCCTGATTGACCATCCACCATCACCTTGTGTTTGGGAAAGCTGCTGTAGTGTCCCTGCAGTCGTTCAGAAACACACCCCTGAACATGTGCTTCAATGAGATTTACAGGTTATTCCAGTCAAAGGGGAGAAAGCTAAGGTCAACGCTGGCATCCCACAGACAAGACAGATCTCCAGCCCAGCTCTGATGGAAAAAAGACCAGGACAGACGAGGCTGTAGGTTTCGTCTGCGAGCGAACATCGAGTGGGCTTTTTTCTCCATCAGGCCTGCCACAGAAGAATTTGCCTCTTGTCCAGATAAGCAGATAACAGGGCTCACAGCTCCTCCACACACAACCAGAGGGTGGGTGTGAAATATGATGTGGTCTCCGGAGGGACAAACAGTCCACTGGAGCGCAAGGGCCTGACCTAAGAGTCCATAGACTGAGCAGCTGTAGTGTGCTTCCTGAAAAGGGCAAGCTGTTCTAAAGAAAATAAAGGTGCGTCAGTCATTAGTCGATTAAACATTGCCGGCCTTGTAAGTTGGCACCAGACATGCGTCATTTAAACTTATTATTACACTTCTATCACATCTATGTACACATTTCAATTACACGGTAACGTTCATTATGCACGGCAGGGTTTCTGTTGTCCAGTAATACTTTTTTATTTACAGAGAAAAGCTGTTTCAGTCAGACATAAATTTGAATTCTGTCAGGCACATTAGTCATAAGGAACAGTCCTCGTCAGAATAACCTGACTAGAAAAATCCATCAGGCTGCACCAGCCTGATATTTAGTAAGACCAGTGGGTGTTAGCACTCTCTCGTCTACATGGTTTATTTATTATGCGGATCCCAGAGTTCAGACTTCAACAGGTGAGGTGGCGGCGGTGACTGGTGTCCGCTAACATCCAAATACTGACACAGGCAGCGGAGGCAGACTGATCATCCCCTCCATCAGCCAGCGTTCACACTTTGAAAAGTTATTTTAAACAGCTCAGCCAAGACGGCTGCAATAAATTCTGTAATTCTGTGTGATAGTCGCAGAAATCAGACCCTGATGTCAGCAGTCTCCTCCAGTGTGACCTTCAGCATAATATTAAACAAACTTATGAGAAGAATACAACGTTGACATTGACAACAAGCCCCAGTTCAGCCGACCACAAAAGCTCATCTTGTGATTCAGCACTGTCTAAGCATGATGATCAGCAGTTCCAGCAGCACACACAGAGCTGAGGCAAACATGACGAAGCCATGTGGCCAAAGGTTATATTTGAGCTCCATACTGTAGGTCTTTGTCAGTAGCCCCCCAGTTTGCAAAGCTGAGTGTTTAAGTAACAAACACCAAGGCCAGAAATGATGACAATGTGTTTGTGTGTTAGGTTGGAGATGGCTAACTGAAGGTATTGGTTTGATGCGGCAAAGGTTAGCGTGAGGATCAGTTAGTCACACAAAGGCTAAAGAGTGAAAACATGGAGAGTTGTGGTAGCCTAATAGTTAAAACGCCTCCCATCGAACTGCAGAATCTCCAGCTGGATTCCAGCCGAGAATAAAAATGCAAATCCGACACTCGCTCTCCTCTCAGCTTTGTTTTGGTCTCCTCCAAACTCCTCAGCAGCTGCTAAATTCTCCATTTAGTTCACCTGCTCGTCCCCTTCTTTGTCTGCCTACTGTTGGGCGCAGGCAGGTAGTGCCCAGGTGTTAATGATGTGGGCTAAAAAGGACTGGAAACCTCCATGAAACAGGGAGAGCTGCAGAGTTGGGTGATATTTCATTCTGGTTTCTTCACTTCAAGCAGCACCTTTCACACTTCTAGTCACTCAACTGGTGATAAAAGAATACTGATTACTGGACCTTTCGAATCTAAAAGGTCGCAGCCTCCTTGCTGAGATGGGCTTGAGCAACAGGTTGAAATAAATAAAGCTTCATTTAACCATTGACCTCCAACAACAAGCCTTCACCGGTACTTTGATGTGAGTGGTTGGAGACAGACAGATCGGATGACACGCAGGTTTCAACTCATGAGTCACCTAACATGACAACCTATGAGCGTCTGCAAATCAGTTTTACAACTACAATAGAAAACACTTTGTTATTCCTCAGCATGATTATAAACAAGATTGCGGAGCTCTGCTACAGCGTCCAAGGGTCAGTAGACCAGCCTCAGCAAAGCATGTGCCACCGTGGCCTCTTCTGACCTGCAAGGTAGAAGAAACGGCCACAAAGTAAGTCTTTAATCTGGAGCTGTGAGAAATCACCAAACAAAGGGACCGGGGCCAAACTTAGTAAGTCATACGCACAACTTCAACCAGTGGCTTTGCAGTTAGTCCCCCAAATCCGATCTGCATAACACCACATCTCAATGTTAGAAATGTAACTCACAGGAGCGCTAAACTTTAAGAAACAGGACGGGAATTCTATCTTGACACCAGTCTTGAGTTTAAAGTTTTCAGATACATTCTTGAATCAGGAACACAATATCTAAATGGCTTCAGCAGTGAGGAATGACCTCATCCAGTAAAGGACATAGTTGAAGGGATAACACGATAATTGTCCTTCAAATACGCTGATTTCCGCTCGCTAAGTGCTTGCTGCTGAACGTCACCCTCAAACAGTTAACAGCATGCCATTAGCATTAGATTCAGACATCTCTCCTTTCAAAAACTCGCTGCAGACTAGACCTGCTACAATATGCATGTCGGTTTGAGATCTACGGGGGCCTGCAAGCTTCTGATGAGTCAACCACAGCAGCAGACCTCTGGAATACAGCCGCTCATGATGAAAAAGGCGCTGCCATCAGAGGGCTTCCTTCCTTCTGCCGTTTCATCTGGCAGAGTTTTCAAATGTACGGTACTCTGTTGGGTCGCGGGGGGGTCATAGCTAGACGGGAACTCACTCGCTCCCTCCGAGAGCCAATCAGGGAGGGGTCGGGGTGACTCAGCTTCACTTGTGTCGGCGCAGTGGACGGCAGCGGTATCTGATAAACATGCTCGAATGCCAAAATCTGCCTGATAAACTTTATGATGGGCATCTTCTGGATGTTTATGACCGTGAGTCCATGAGTCAGGTTTGTCACAAGGAACCAGCTTTTTTTATGGTGCTCTTCCTCTGTAACAACCCTTGTCTTCACACTGGATAAAAGGGTAGGACATAACAGGGTATGTTGGACTACTGAACATGGACGAAAGAAAGACACCCGACTGTTCCTTATGAACAAACTGCAGCACCCAGAACTTCTCCTGTGCATGTTTTTAACAGAAAAAATACACAGTGAAACTTGGTCTGGATAAAATCTTTCATCACAGTTTATCTTGTTTTTCATCACAACATCAATATATGTTTTGATATGTTACATTTTGCAGACATTTAATTCAGAAACTGTGATGAATGTGTCTGTTTTTGGCCTCTCCGTTCAATTTAATACCTGTAATATCAAGATAAAGTGATGATGAATAAAGCTGAAATTTGAATACACATTCCTGACATTTAATCCTGCTAAACACACGCTGTTTGAGGTCAGTTATGACTAAAATGCTCGGGGTCACTGTCCATGTGGAAGACCCATTTGCCACCAAGTTTTAACTTCCTGGCTGATGTCTTTAGATGTTGCTATGAACAAGTTACCTTCAGGTGTTTGGAAATTGTTACCAACGTGAACAAGACTCGTGGTCAGACCGATTCCACAAAACCACACGACTACAACCTTCATCGGCTCTGTCTTATGCCAAGTCAGCCACCAAGCAAACATCCTCCTCCTTCTCTGCGCCACATCCTGATCTCCTTGGAGGGAAACCGTGAGTTGTGTGAACACATGCAGCTTAACATCCCAATCAACGTCTGCCTGGCCTGCAACACCTCAGAGTGACCTCAGAGACCACGTCCAGAGTCAAGATGAGATGGTCATCATCACTGATCAGCAGAGCATCTTCAGTGAACACAGCAGAGATGACACAAGACACTGTCACAGTCACACTGTTCAGGCGCTGAGTCGACTCAGGGTTTGCTATATTTCCTCTAATACATACAGAGCAGATACTGACATCACTTGTATTTTAGTGGTTTCTTACACAGCATTCAAATTACTCACGTTGTTCTATATTGTCATTGAGTAAAATATCGAAATGCTTATGTAGAAAATGATGCAGACTTCCTAAACATAGAAATGTTCCCTACAAACAAACACAAACATGCAATCCACTGATGTTTTACTACAAAAAAATAAAATAAAATAAAATAAAATAAAATAAAATAAAATGAAATAAAAACATGTTGCCAAAAGCAGTCCAGCATCTTCACAAACTCAACATGCTCATATTTATGAAGCATATCTGCTTTACTCTCATTCAGCAATACCACATGACATTTATCAATATACTAACGACAAACTTCCTGTGTAAAAATAAAATGAGGATATAACTGTAAGTGACTGGGAGTGAATTTTGCCACCATGCAGCACATTCCACAGGCTGTCCCTTCCGATCTGCACCAGGCTGAGAGCTCGACCGAATTAAAGACGGGGTTGGCAGATGATCACTGATGCACCTTTAAAGCAATGTGCATGTTTTACGCTGATAGAAAATGTCAGGTTTATTACAGGGCCGTAGTTAAGTCGTTAGTTGCTCTATTAAAACCACCAGACCGTGACATTCCCAAACGTGCAGAGGTGCAGTCCGCGGATCCAAGGGTAACGTTCAAAAATGCACCGTGTTTGTCAAGCGATCGGAGGGAACATCCCTTCTTACCTTTGAATCGTGTGTGTTTATAATCCACTCATATAGGGCGGGAAATAATCCATGTCCGCGTTTACATCCAGCTTTCCCGTAAAAGCCACAGTATCGGCGTATTATTTAGGTGGGTAACGCTGGTTAAGGCCAGCGGTGGGAGCCACACAGCACAGGAGAAGGCGCAACTTGAAACTGACAGAGAGGGATCGGTCGAAACCGTAATGACGACAAAGAGGGGGAGCGAGCAAGTCTATAAATAACAACACGTTACTGGAACGTCGCACGCGTCTTAATTTCACTGTCATTCGTGCTGAAACAAGAGCACAGCAAAATATGAGGAGGTATGCCGAGATTAAACTATGCTATGTTGGAATTTATCGGGATTTATTTAAAACTGTAAGGAGAGATACCCCCGTTGCTCCTTGGAGTGAGCCTGCGTGTTTTAACTCAGTTTAATCCGATTGGTCTCTCCCAACGTGACGCAGCGGTCCTGCTGCCTTCACGTGGTGTCAGAAACAGTAGAGCTGGGTTTACACAACAGGGAGAGACGGGCGGGATTTCACACGATAGCCGAACTGCAGAGATTTTATTAACATTGTCATTCAATAAGAAGAATTCCTTGATACCCTGTGAGTGAGTGTGCCCCTTGAGTAAATACTGACTTGACTTGATATGAGACGTGTAGACAAAATCTTGTCAACAACTGATAGCCCCAAAGAAAGTTTAATGATTTTATTTATTACTCATAATGGTAATTGAACGGACCAATAAGTGATAACAGTCAAGCTGATGTCAGTGAGATCAAATTCTATTTAAACTGAGTCTACATTGTCACTAAGGAGTAATTCAGCGAGCACCCAGCACATGGCCTCTGCAAAAGAAGTACAGGCAGCTTGGAAAGAAGAGATTTAACTGGTTGAGTGACATAAAATAATGGATGTAATAAATCAGTCTCAGTGACTTTGGTGGGTCTGTATGCTTGTGCCTTTTCCACAGTATGGAATCTCAAAGAATATAATTCCCATTGAATTCCAAAAGCCCATTTGTTTGTTTTCTAACAAGGCATAGACATGGACTGTGCCGTGGTTTTAGACGGGCTGAAGTTTGCCTTAGAGGAAAACCACTTAAGATTACAACTTCGGAAAATTATAAGTTTCAAACAATCACTTGCAAATGGTAAGACATCACACGGCAAACAGTATAGTGAGTCTGGCTGCTTCCCACAGACAGAAATATGCATGGCTGATACGCTGCTTTGTTCTGTCTCAATCACAGCACAATCTACAGTAAGACTCACTACATTCACTGCAAAAACATATTGTGTACCGAAACAGCCAAGCAATCCTGAGTGCAAATCCAAAGAATTTATAAAAATCTGTAATGATTATCCTGCTGTAAGTGTCTTGGCTGATTCAAAGGAAAGGTCAATGACATGCAGGACCTTCTTAAAAACCCACTCAGCTATCAGAGTCACTGCTGCTTCAAATGTGCCTCTGGATCGCAAGCTAGCAAACACTGTAATCTCAACATAAGATAAACTTCTTCCACATTAATCAGAAGTAAGCTTTTATGTATATTCTCCACTGAGTGCAACGCTTGGTTGAGCCCTGACGGAGGAACACGCCTGTTACTATCAGCAAGGCGGATACTGTCCTGTCACCTCCTGTCAATGGACAGATAGGCCTCTGTGGCTTGAACACAGAGGCACACAGCATAATCTATGCAGTTTAAACTCCAATACCACTGCCTGGAAGGAAAGACGGTTCAGGGATATTTAATGAAATTATAGGTAAACGTCAGGATAAGTCAGCTACTAACCAAATTATTAATAGGACATACAGGATTGGTTCAGCAATGAAATGTTATTTGCCTCAATTAAGAACCGCACTGCACATTCACAGGCAGTATAACACTCATGCCAAATAAAACTCAACTCAACTCAATGTCTTTCTTTGATAAATAATCATTAGTGTTGCTCCAGACTAGCTTATTATGGGGGTTACTTAAGGCCGTTGTTTAAGGTGGTAAAAAAAAAAACAATTTCACTTCCTCCTACAGCGTATGGTTGATTGGGCGCTCTAACATACAGTACCTGTGTAAGTGCATAACAGGTCTATCATTTCTGGTAACTCAAAACAAAGATTAACTTTATCATCATGAGTCATTACTCAGCCAGTCACTGGGTTGAAATGTGAATACATTTGCAATTCAGGTTCTGTGCGTAATGAAAATGTTGCTCTTCCTTATGTAATTGAAAACATTACAATTGCAACACATCTCTCACGTTACTGCGAGACTAAAATGAGGTTCAAACCTACAGTAATCAAAAACAGCAACGTTTTGACAGCGAGAGGGCTTCCAGCCAGGAAGGCTTACTGCCTCCACCATCACAGAGACGTTTCAAATAGGAGGTCTCCAATCAGAACAAGCTGCCCTACTTGGATTTTCACGGATTTGCTAATTAAACAAACCACAGGGGGACGCAGGATGTCAACCGCCTCTGCATGTGTGAAAAGGAGAGGAAAAGGAAGACAGACTTGGAGGGGGAGTAGCAATGAAGCAGAAAAATAAGGACTGAGATTAGGAGTCAGGAGCAGACCTGCTCGCTGCCGGATGACAACGCATCAGAGACAGTTTTGCCACATTATGAAAGCACCTCTAACTGAACTGAGCACCTTGGTTCCCACCACGCCTCTGCTCACTCGCTGAGGTTTGCTATCAGCCATTCACTGAGGACCAGAGGAAGCTGACTGAAGCATGCAAACAAAGCCCAGCTGCACTCATCCCCAATATAACAAAGGAATTGCATGTGATGTCACTCCAGGAATCTTCAAAAGAATCTGCCATATCACATTATTACATATGACAATAGATTGCATCCATTCATTCATCTGTGATGAAGATGATGACAGGGTATGACAAAGGTGAGGTACTCACTGTACAGAGAGAAGACAGGCACAAGCAGGAGATCTAAAAGGTGTTCCTCTTGCTGGGATTTGTTCTCTTTCTATCTTTCCCTCCCTCCCTTTCCCCGTCTCTTTCTGCCTCTCCTCCCGCCTTCTTTCCCCCCTCTTCTCACCACAGCAAGATGCTGCCTGGACCAGTGCTCGTTGCCATGGTAACCAGGACTGGAGGGGGGGATTGTCATGTGACCGTACCTCCCTGGACGCTGATTGGTCTGACGCATGAAAGTATGGAGGGAGGGATGGGGAAAGGGGGGTGATGTCACACGCCCACCGGCTCCCGAATGGGAGGGATCGTCACTGAGGCCGCCTGCGAGCACACACAGACACAATGGGCGTCTTTTTAAGGTGGGGTTGAGCCGAAGTCAAGGATGATTCTACTTGACTGATCGACTGACTTATAGGATTTCCAGATTGCTCATATGAGATGTCGGGGCCCAGTCGTCGCCCCCCCCCCCCGCACTGCTGCTGCCACTAAAATGTACTCTGGCACTCCAAACTGCCAGGATGCAGAAATAACACAGGTGTTGTAAGACATATGAGAGCACCCATATGTGGCAGCTTGACCTGCTTGCACACCACACTTGAACCCCTGCGCAGGGGCCGCAGGGAGCTATTTATAATAGAGCTCGAAGCAGACAAAAACATAGCTGCTGGTGCATGCAAAGGCAAGCATTCAGACAATAAAACAACAGACTTTTGGTCACCGGGACATACAATCCAGAGGCCGATAACAAGTAAATGACCTAATTGTATTTCCTGAATTAAGAGTCTGCATGAATACTGTACACTTAGCTTTAAGTGTACCTTTTACAGTGATAAAAATACATAAAGTAACAGCATCATGGGCATGTGCTGAACAGCCTGTGATTGCATAATGATAAGCGCCCTGCTGTTATACATTTTATAAGCATTTTACAGACTTGAAAGCTCAGGGAAAACTTGGCTCAAGAACAGCAGCAATGAAAGCAGCATTTAGCTGTTGAGCGAAAGGGGAAAAGAACCCTTTCCATGTTCACTGAGGCAATAAAAAGATTTCAGAAAGAGAGCTGGGGTGTTTTACACCCTATTTGAGAGAAAGTAGGTCTCTGTCAATTTCACGCTCATTCCCAAAGATGACATGAGTAATCATGGTCCAGGCTTGTTGTCCAGACTGTTGTGTAACGGTCTGGGATCAGTCCAGTTCTGCCAGAGATGAGAAATGTTCTTGTTATGGGAGAATCTTATGTGTGTGTTTTTTTTCCCCTGAGCTGATGTCATATGTTGTCTTTGCAAGATATTGAACAACTCAAAGATATGTCTCATTAATCCTGCGTAGGCACTGCTGCCAAAGTAGATTTTTTAAATTAATTTTGCTTTACGTTGCAAATGTGGAGACGTTTTTCTGAGCGTACCTTTCTATTCCTGATGGATAGATGCTGACAGTTGAAGTCTTGGACAAAAATCCAGACACCTGTCATCTTTGGGTGTGTCTTACATTCAGTCCACAGCAGGTCTGACGCATCTTCCTCTGGCCTGCGTCCACACACATTTCTTCAGTATTTGAACACATTTTCAAAATAAGACAAATATCATGTGGGATTAAAATGAAAGCTACACCAAAAACATCTTCTCCATGAATCACGCATTCATTTCAAAAGAGGGTTTAATGTATATTTCCACTGTGGATGTAAAACAAGCAGCTGTTTTGCTGTCTTTAATACTGTATGTGTTTTCCAGAATTCCATCTGCTTTTCATCCCTCTCTTATCCTCATCTACTGCAGCGAAGAGGCTGTCAGAGGTGATCAGAAAAGCAGCTCAAGCTCGTGCTCCAAAGGCAGCCAGGGCTATGCATTATGTAGCCATTTTCCTTCTAATGCTGTAACTGGGCAGTGAGCTTAACAAATCATTAATGATGCATGCACCACTGTCTCCAAAGCCATCTGTCCCTCCACCCCCATCAGACACTGAAGGTGTTATTCACTTTCTTTGATAGAGACCAATAGTTCTTCACCGTCTGAGGTCGCAAGTCGCTTTCCGAACGCTTCCTTCCCTCTCATGTAAATCATAAGACACTTGTGTAGGAAGAAAACCTTTGAGCATGTCTTGCTTTCTCGCTCTGTTTGACGAGAGACAGCAGAGATTTGTATATAGACCTAACCTAAATTATTATGCAAAACTGCAAACAGATTTAAAACAGTGCATGACGCACTGTAAAAGTGCGGAGTGAGCAAACAGACTCAAACAAATGAAGCTGTCAGTGAAACTAAAAACAAATTTGACCTTATACAGTTAAAGTATTTAGTCTTGGTGGAACAGAAGAGCCGATATGGCTACTAGTTTGTGCCTGCATGTATGCGCAGTGCTCTGAATTATGACAGAGTGTAGCTTCAAACAGGTTCTCTGACAGAACTGACACAATACGTGATGCCAGTGAATACCTCACAGTGAGGCCTTCACTGGCTTTTTCCTCCAGTCCATCAGTCTACTTCCATCAGTATACAGTACATATTCTCTCTGCCATTTCACTCCATGTGCAGGGGAGGTGATGATGAGAGCAGTGAAACTAATAGTTGATCTCATCATGTTCATGGCCGGTCAACAGGAACCCGTTACGGGCCAGCGAGCACTGGGCTGCAGATGAGGAGAGAGAGAGAGAGCAGCCAGGAGTGCGACTGGAGAGCAGGGTTGCTAATACAGCATCTGACACCGACCACTTGGAAACATTAGTCGTCCTAAAAAATTGGCTCATCAGGTGTCGAGTGTTTACTTTTTTTGCTAAAGCACATAAAAAGCAAAATCTGACAGTGAGATAATGTACTGGTGTTCGGGTAAAGGCTTTTTATGAATCCAGCAAAATTAATCTGCTTTATTTAAAATAGCACACTCTCTCATTTACTACTGCAATATCTGTTTACAATGTTTTGATCTACAAAACCTTTATCAGGCGCTGTATGAAGAAAAATCAGTCGTATCGTACATACATACAAGAAGAAGAAGAAGAATCAGAGGGACAATCCCCTTTATTCGTCACACATTACATGCACATGAAATTTTTCCTCCGCCTTTAACCCATCCTGGTAAGTCCTTCTTCCCCAGCAGACCAGGAGCGGTGGGCTGCCATCTGAACGGCGCCCGGGGACCCAGTTTTCTTCGTCGTCACCATTGATCAGGTGGTGATCTTCAAGCATGTTTTTAGAGGGGGGGTTTCATTTTATGGAGGATCCCCCAGGTGAACACGGGGAGAACATGCAAACTCCAACAGAAAGGCCCCTTTTTTCCTCAAGCAGCAAGCACCGAAGGCATGGTGGAGGACACGCCCCCGGCACCCACAGCGGGAATCAAACTCTGGACCTTCTAGCTGTGAGGCGACACTGTTACCACCTGTTCCACTGTGCCACCATACACATAGACCAAGAGAAAACATCCACTTAATAACACACGACTATCCAAAAGTTGAACATGACTCTACAACCATGCTAGCAGCTCTGCGACGCTCTATTTAGGGCCAGCGGAGCTTTGAGCTAAATGCTCCCACAGCATGCTAACACGACAATGCTAACATGCTGATGTTTAGTAGGTGGGCCTACATAATGTGCATCACGTCCACTGCTTCAATGGGTGTTAGCATGCTGTTGTTTGCTAATTAGCACTAAACAGTAGTTTAGAAGTACAGCGGGGGTTGATGGCTATTTCACAGGATAAGAGAAAAATTTGGCCTGCTGGTGACGCTAGAGGAAAGTCAGCAGATCATCAAAGTCAGGGTTCATCATCTGGGGATCATAAATGTTTTTTGGATGCACTGTTTTCTTCCTGCTTAGTTATCAGTGCATTAAAGGCATCAGAGGATTTGTGAATGACACAAGGTGACCGTCTCACACTGTAACAAGCGTGTACTGGCACACGCACACACTCACTGGGACAGGCACTGAGTACCGCTTCATATAGAAGGTCATTGTTAAACCTAGAGATGTGCACAATATGAACCCTCTCAGTCCAAACAAGGTCTTCCCAAAATCACATGAGTATTTTAGGTAACATGAATCCAGCCAGTGCTGTAACTTGAACATTTAATTTCCTGCAGAATGAAGAGCGCTAACCCTGTGCAAACACGACGTAAATCAGCTCCAGTCGGCTGCTTCTGAGCATTATGGGTAGAAGAGACAGACTTGTTGGCTTGTGTGGTGGTAGGGGGTCCAACAAAGGAAGCAAAGACAGTGAGCAAAGGCTACTGAGTGAAAACTTACTGACCAGCAAAGGAGAGAAAAGGCAGAGTGAGGTCAGATTTCAGGAGGTCTGGCTGTGTCTGTGGTCAGTCTGAGCCACTCTAAATTTAACCGTATGTGTTTAGGAGACCTCAGACCAGGCCGGAGAGGACTGAAACAGCAGCAGCGGTCAGGGTGCAGCCACACCGGACCCATTTCTCACACTGCTGACCATTTACTGTGTCCGTGAACTAGCGTGCTTAGCTATAAATCCAGCCTTTCCTTGAAGTTAAAAGGGTCAGAGGTCACGGCTGCGACCCTTTGTCCCTAACCCTTTCCTGATTCTCTGTCACACAGGCGCTACTGGCCTAAGTAAGGCTGTGACCTTGATGACTCCGGGTGTTTAAGGGTTAAAGGTAAACTGCTGTAGATGTCTGTATTGGATTGGCTCTGAGTGGTTGAATGTGTCCACAAGTAAAATATTCCTGCTTCCTTCCTTTTCCACAGGACACCATCTCTTCTAAACAGAGTGAAGACGCAGTTCTTAGAATAGAAAAACTAGAACATGTTCAGAATCACTTCACCCAAATGACAAAACAAAATCCAGATTCTTCTTCTCATGGTAAATAATCTTGAAGATGCAATTTTGCTTTTACTCGTCAAGGTTTTGGACATTTCTTTCTTCTTCCACGCGAATAAAATAGGGGTTAATTGAAATTGGTTTTTAGTTCTCACAGCTTTAAAAAACAATATTTAAACAAGACTAAGAGACTTCATGCTCGCTGCTAACATGCTGATGTTCACCAGGTAAAGGTGTACCATAGTCACCATCTTGGTTTAGCAAGCCAGCATGCTAACAGCTAGCACTAAACACTGGAATATCTCTGGCTTTGCAGATATTTGATCAAAAATAGTATGAGTAACAAGCAATATTTTAACTTTACATGACCTGACGTGATGCTGCCAGATGAAAAGTTAAGGTATAAAATTAAAACTGGCAGAAATAACACTATTTGCACAGCAGGTAAAGGAGAACATGTGGGCTGCTTCAGCTGAGCCGACCCATCGATGTTCTTTTCAGCTATATATCATTTATATGGGATACATTTTTGCTTTTGCTTGTTCTGCACCCAGAGAAAGCAGAAATATTTTGGCTAGCACAGTCACTGCTGTACAGTGTACTCATCAGGAGAATGAGTGTTTCCATCATTCAGCTGGAAGACAAACAGGATGCACAGACTCAGTTTCACTAACCAAATCACAGTGAACACAGTAAGAGCAGGTCAGCCTCGAGTGGTCTTCGTAGCATTTGACTTGCACTCAGTGTGTAATATGCTAAAGAGCATTTTCTAAATAATTAATTATTTTCTAATAACCAAAGACAAAATCAACCCACACAGCACAAAGACGCCTGTCAGCATGTCTACACTTTGGTGTGCGTCTGTGACGAAGTCTTTCTGAAAATATGTAAGCCAATTTTCATGTCTCCGTTGTTCCAAGGACTCACCTTAACTAAGCAATCCCTGACTGGCAGCCTGCCTCAGATCACTGCACTTACCCTTGGGCGGGTACGAACAAGGCTTTAAACATGATCAGTTACCATGGCAACCAGATATCCTTCCTGTACGGCCAATATGAGGATCCAGAGCCCTGTTAGATATTACCAAACGCGTCACATTATCAGATGCAAGAACAGAACAGCTTGGTGGGAAAGTATCATCTATTGTTGCACACTTAGACTTTCCAGACAAGTTTGTCCTCCACTGTCTGTTCAGACACCATCCCCAGTTTCCACTTCAGCTGTGTTTATATATATATTTAGATGTATGCACCCAATAGACCATGATGTTTTCTCACATGTGCACAGGAAAAAGTGGCTAGTGACGTTGTTAGAGCACATAACATATGCTGTTCTATTCACATCTAATGGCTGGTAAAGTATGCTGGATTCCTGTTTAACTCTTACTGTTTTCCCCTTCATTAGACAGCAATGTTATTAAAGTTTAATTTAACAGGATCAATCACCAAGCCTGCCATGCTGAAGTTAATACACAAAAACATGTCAGACACAACAGGGCATGGAAATGGGTAATTGTCTAAATCCACAGAATTAGATGATTTGAATTACATCTTACCACAAGGTTACACTCGACTCAGGCAGATGTTTACTTGATGGTTCGGTTTTTATTTCCTTTATCTATAGCAAAAACAAAAAAACCTCTCACCATGGCTGGGACAAAGCCTGCATGAAGCAAACGCTGCATGTTAACCTCATTAAAAAAAAACTAGTTAGTTACTCATAATAATGTTATAGACACGTCACAGGCCCGGTTATGTAACAGTAACACCTGACAGAGACTCATGTTGACATGCTTTCCTGTAGAAAACATATTATATTCATGAGAAAGATATTTTCTGCACTTCATTACTGCGAATTTGTCCAGTCATGTAGAGTGGCTGACACATAACACGGCACTCTGAATGTGCATTCTGAGCTTCACTGTCACCCCTGTTACCAGCCAAGCACGGCAAAGAGGCTGCAGCCGAGCAGTCCCCTCATCATACCAGATACAGCCTCCAAACAGTGCGCGCTTGTGACCAGACCAGAATTTTAATGGTACTCTGCTCTGCCAAGGTGCCCTCTCTGTCTCTTTCCCTCTGTCTCTTTTGCAACACTTTCCATGCACCCCATCCCTCCCCTCTCTTCCCAGAGCGACTACGAAGCTGCCGTATGCTGACTAGCCAGCAGGCGTTAACTGTAATCTGCAGTCAGTAAACACAGTCCAAAGCTTTCATTAGAGCCAGAGACAATGCAGAGCACAGCTGCAGTTTGCACCACGACCTCAAAGCTCAGTACAAGTCACTACACACATACAGCGAGGCCATCCACACCAAGAGGTCTGCAGGAGGATTCTGTCCATCTGCAATCAAAAACTTCAGCTGATCACATAAGACAACATAAGCTGAGCTGAGGTGCTGTTTTTTCATTCGGCATCAAAGCTGTAATGTTCTTCAACCCAACTTGACCTTGACTAAACTGTGCTGTTCGTCCGACTTTAAGTTCCTAGCTTGTCAGCTCTCGCTTTGCATTTTGATTGCGACTCGTACGGGCAGATGTTGATTCAGTAATTCCACAAAAGGCTGAGGTCATGGTTTCAGTCGAGTCTTAAACCTGATACAAAGTGGCCATGATGGTCACATTCTGCAGCTCTCACAATGAGTCTGTGCACAATCGCAGCCCAAAGACAGAAACCAAATACGCCACAGACAAACACACGTGGACACATATACCTGTAACATACACGCATTCATGCACAACCAATACCTCAGCATGTGCTGCACACACACAAACACACAGACGTTACAACACTCGGTACCCACTATCATCAATGATCAGTGCAGAAGACTGTTACAACAGCAGCTCGTGTAGCCTTCAAGAGAGAAACATTTCCACAGTATTTTACCTTCTGTAGCTTTTATCAACAGCTCCTTTTGACTTTTCAACAGCTGTGACCTACACTAGAGAGAAGCTCACCATCCTACAATGTTCACATTGTTGAAAAACACCGGGATCGTGCCAGTATTTGTTCCTGTAATGATGATTTTCTCTCTCGGATCCCTCTGTGCTGCATGCCTACAGAGCAGCCTCCTGCTGTCAGCCCTCAGGCTCTGACTCATTTTCTGGGAGTTAATAACACGACAGGACACGTCTGCAAGACGGAGCTGTCTGGAGGGTACAGTTATTTAAAATCTAAAGTACACGCTGAGACAAAAACTGGCAACTTTTTCCTGCCTTGGGTAGATTCTAGGCCCAACACTGAATATCCTGTGAACAACCACCATGCTGATGTGCTCTTTTTATATTAGCATTGAATATTTACAGTAAGTGTTTCTGCCAATGAGGTCAAATGAGAAGATTCAAGTTTTACTGGTGTACCTGCAAACATGCAGCACAGGTGCAGATGTCAGGTTTCCTGCTCTAACGTTGACAGGTTGAGGTTAATGGAGAAAGTGGGAAGTGACAGCATGAATGGAGCTGTCAGTGACTCTCCTCACAGGCTTTTTAACATAATCCATTACTGGTGTCTAATAGCAACGAATTGATCCGTTATTTGCTCGGAGCAGATTCTCAGATGTCAGTCTTTATGATGGTTTCTAATTGAGATCACATTAATGTTGTATTGTGTGTGGCAGCAGCGCTGTAATGCAGCAGTTTATGGCCTTGTGCATTGTTAACTATGATAATGATAACATGAAAACAATAAAGGGGAGACCCTCTTCTCTCTTTTTCCTCACTGCTCAGCTCTCCAAATTCTCACACTGCATCTTATCAAACCAGATCTCTGGCCTCTGTGTCGATGGAAAAGAGCAAACACACAACCATCAAATGCAGCTGTTCAAATATTGTGACATGTGATCTCTGGCGGGCACAAAGAGGGCTTGTAGTAAATGACTGGGATACAAAGAGTGGGAGAACAGGGAGCGCATCTCTGTTCCCACCTCCCCGCTGAAACGCACACACACAGGCGCACAGCATTGTATTTAGCGTGCATACTGCTGCACTGCATGCAGCGCTCTCGTCTCTGCGCTGAGAATCTGCCACACATGCAGAAAATCCACACACACACTCAGCGTCTGCCGCTGTCGCCACTTCACCGCCCACAATCATGTAACGCAATCATGGCAATCAGGATGTCTGAGGGGAAGCACTATCCACAGAAACCATGTGTTGAATAAAATGAGATTGAGAGCCGGTTTTTAATCTGAAATCTTAGCAAAAGAAAGGCAGAGTGATTGAATTCCTTATCTTCTGAAAGAACAAAACTGCTCTTGTTCGGCTGTTTGCCCTGCTTTGTCACTCTTTGACAAGATGTTCAAAGCAATTCATTCTTCCCACTGCCAGCGCTTGTGTTTTGTGCACTTTGTAGCTTCCAACACAACCGTAGAGGGGGATCAAAGTCAGAGTCATCAAAGTCTCCGAGCCCCCCTGACACGTTTTTTAAATCAGACATTAAGTCCTTCATCTCTTCACCTCCAGCTGATACTGGACCTGAAAGGATTACGTGGGGCTAAGTGATTCAGTCAACCACTGAGAGCACGATCAGTGCTTAAGGTTTTTATGGTAGAACAGACCCAAAAAAAAAGGAAAGAAAAGAAACCCCCCCTCCAGGAAGTCAAACTTCATCAGAAAAAGAATCCACTGCCTTCACAGCAGTAGTGACACCAAGTGACACAGCTGAATGAGCTAAATGCAAACACACAGGTGGAACAGTGGCAACGCTGACACCTCACACACAGGTCCCGGGTTCGATTCCCGCTGTGGGCACCAGGGGCGTGTCTTTCACCATGCCTTCGGCGCCTGCTGCTCAAGGAAAAAGGGCCTTTCTGTGTGGAGTTTGCATGTTCTCCACGTGTTCACCTGGGGGATCCTCCTTAAATAACCCCCACTAAAAACATGCAAGATCACCACCTCTTCACCACCAATGGTGACGACAAAAGAAAACTGGGTCCCCGGGCGCCGGTCGGATGGCAGCCCACCGCTCCGACCGCGACGACCAGGATGGGTCAAACGACAGGACAAATTTCACCAATGCATGGCGTGTGCAGCGTGTATGTAGTGTGAGACAAATAAAGGGGGTTGTCCCTCTGATTCTTCTTCTTCACTCACAGTTACAATGCTACAATAATGTTAATCTGGTTCGTCTTAGTTTTCATGTTAGCATGCTACCAATTGGTAATTAGTGTTAAACGCAAAGTGTTGAGGGATGTTCTTAGTTTTGGATGTGATTTGGTCAGAAAACAGATGAAGTATCTGAAAAGCTAAGGGATCATCAAGGTTAGTGCAGGTCATCCTGATCCTGATCCAATCTATCCTATAGTTGTCAAGATAGTATTTCACTCAAACTGTATATAACTGTAAACTGTATAGAACCCAATGGTGGTAAAGTCAAGGGATCACGATGATGATGATGTTCATTAGGATTCATCCTCTGGGAACCATGAATGACTAAAACAGAACAGACATGATCTGACAGACCATTGAGCCAAAAACACCACGACCACTCATCACCAAGACACCAGTAAAATCAAGAAGGGGAAACCGTGGATTTGCTCTTTAAATCAAGAGTTTTAGATTAAAAAAAGCCCAGACGTCAAATTAAAATACTTCCTATTTTACACAAGTTCAGTAAGTCAACAAAGAGGAACACTCCTTTAAATTATGTCATGGAGAATAATATTTTGTGAAATTTCTGATGCAGCTCTAGACCTTTGAAAGGCCTAAATGTTATCACTTGTCCATTAAGAGCTCTGAAAAAAGCAGGATTACAACCTAAATATCTGTGTTAAAGACATCTCATGAGCTTGATTCTTTCAGTCTTTATGCAGTTAAAGTGCTACACATCGTCACAGCCGATTGTATCTAATTGTAAAATGAAAAACAGATTAGCAGAGAATGCAGCTTTTTAATTACAGCTAAAGAGAATCACGTCAGAGTCCAGCTATTCTGATAATCCCAGAGTTGAGGCATGACCTCACTGACGAGGCCTTGTATGGTGTATGTCATGTCCGCTTTTCGTCCTGGTCTGATGAGGCTCTACAAACTTGGCTCCTCATGCAGCACGAAGGTATGAAATAATACTTTGATCTGAGGGGCCTCTGGCACACTTTGATTGTTGCAGTGTGCCAGGATGTATAAATATGGAGGTTATAAAACAAGCATGTTTCCAGTGAGAAAAGGCTAATTAAAACCTTGTAGAGATCACATAATGCCTCATGTAAGGTTTCTTTTTTTTTGGTCATGTTCATCATCTACGCATGAGGAGGACAGTTCAGATGATTCACAGTTTTGCATCAACTTTCTCTTATATGTGATATATTCTACTGTCAAACTGCATTTCTGGAACGATGTGACTGAAAGCAGGATACTCTCCAGATGGTGGATAAATAACATAAAACAAAACCATAAAGAGTTTCATCCAAAAAAAATAAACTTGGATGAAATTTGAAATATATGACGCCTTCTCCTCTGAAGTGATTTCTGGCAGGAACGTAAAGCAGAGAATAAGTCGGAATTACAGTTCTGAGTCATCTTGAAATATGAGCTTTGAAGGTTGACTCATTTCAGCTTTTGAAATAAACACTGATAAATGTTTGGCTGCCTGATAGATCCACAGTACAGTGATGTTTACTGCCCATTAAAGCAGAGGGAAGGATGGACAAACGTTGCTTTAGCTAGTTAGCTGAGTGTGGTCGAGAGTGTGTGCGATGGTGGCTTCTAGAGTAGGTTAACAAGCCCGAGGCAAATTTTACATGTAGATTTTAGTAGTTTAGTAGTAAAACTAGCAAACAATCTAGTTTACCAAACCACAATCCTAATAATCTAGTGCTACGCAGCAGAGATTCAATTTATGTGCATTAACAAGAGAGAAAATGAGTGACCATAAAGACAAACTCAGTGATAAAAGAAAAGCCTTCTGCTGTGTTTACGACTCACAGGAGCTAAGATCCTTTATGAGCTGGATTATTTATTGTATATTTAGGAACATTTTAGAAAGTAATTGGCCTCTTGCTCATCTAGCTGGAATCTAGGACAATTTCCCATAGTCACAAATTAGTACATATACAGTACGTCAGATATATGTCAGATGCTTGACAGGTATGTGGAATGTACATAATCAGGTAAATGTTTTAAGATGTACAGTACATGCATACATACGAAAATCATACATTTATAATGCATAATGTGTTTGAAAAATATTCATGTATTTAGTGCATTTTGGCTTCATAGGGCAGTGCACTTTGTGCAAATTTGGGAAAAGATAACTGCAAATACATCAACGCAAACTGATGGACCATCTCTTTGTCAGCTGAATTGATCAGAAATGTTATTTTAGCACACATTTTTATGAAGAGGATCATTCCTCTGAGCTGTGAATCTCTGTTGACCAAAGGACTGACCTTTTGTACGGCCCTGAATAAATGCTTTAGTGTGTGTGAGTGTGTATGTGTGTGTGTGTCTCTGATCTGTTAATTTTTTTTTTTTTGGGGTGGGGGGGTGGCAGGTTGACAAGGGAGACGCAATTTGGTCATTTTGCCAACAAGGGCGATGGCATCCCCCCATATCCCCCCTCACGTGGCCCACAGTCAGTATATGTGTGAATCACTTTTGGCTTGCAGCTCTCGTCCTGACATCAGCTCTGATCTGTGACCTCATGTCTTTGTTTTCTCCCCCTGGCGGCCCCTCCTCCCGCTGAGCCACAGAGCTTATAATTAAGAGAGGGAAGGAGAGGTTGCTTTTAACACCTCTTAAAAAACCAAACCTACACCTGAGAGAGACAGCTGATTCGTTCACTGCACGTCAGTCTGCGGAGAAAAACCAAACTAAGCAAACAGTTTTCCCTGAGTTGAAGTTATTATATGTAACCAGAGGCTGCGCTGGCATGCAGCTCGTTTGCACTGGAGCCTGATTACAGTCCTGTCCCGAATACAAGCTGGATGTCACCCAGAAGAACAATACTCATATCAGTCTGAGCAGGCATCCCATAATTTTGTCATCCAATGAGGGTGTGGAGCAGTGAGCTGGGTAACTCCGAATCCCATAGTCAGCCTTACTGTGGTGTGACTTCACAGGTTACCGTGGCAACCTCGCACTCTCGGACAGCAGCTCGTCTCCGCGTGGCTGTTTTTACAAGAGCTGTGGCTGCATGGATCTCACTGGAATGACCGATACGGTGTATGTTCTTCTTCTCTGACCTTTAGAAAGGCGAAAACGTATCTGGAGACACGCTGTGTTGTGTGTAACTGCGAGGCGAAGCAGGTCAGGTATTAGTGGTGCAAACAGTTCAGTGCTGCAGCCTGCATGAACCCTTTCTCCCCTCGCTGAGGAAAAATATGCTGAAGCCAAGAATAAAACAGAGCCCAACCACACCCAGAGTGCCCGACCACATTCAATAGGTCTTTACACAGAATACATTTGGGTTAAAGAAGATTCCCACAATCCATGTGGCAGGTTGGCCAGAGCTCAGCCGGGTCAAGGAAGTACAAGTACAGAGATGTGGATTATGAAAATGGCCCGAACATTATTCCCTGCACGATCCCGGCTGCTCACACGCACAACCCTCAGCCCGTCCCTCCACTGTTGAACCTGCATGAGCGCCCAGCTGGAATCCCCACCCTGCCAGACAGGCTTTCTTTAAACTGGCATTCAACTGGGACTCTTCATCACTACAGTGTACAGTTCACAACAGCACTGTCCCCTGCCAAGCTCACGCACCAGTCCACTGTGTCATTTTAGACAGTTACCGGGCTACGCGACTGTTTTGTTCTGTACTGTTGTGATGCAGTCCAAGATGAGAGAAGTGTTGTCAGAGAAAGGCACAAACGTCAGCTGACAGTGAAAATAAGACTTGATTTATTTAGATAAAGAGTCACTGTAGGGGTAAATATTTGAAGGCAGTAAAAGGATAAAATGACTTCACTCTGTGCTTTGCATGCACGGACAGCTGACCAATGTGAATGTGATAAAATGTGATTTCTTTGTGTGTAAGGTGAAATACACTGCTACGATGTGCTGCAGGAGCACCTGCCGACAAACTGCCTCTATGACCTTTATGGTAATGTGATGACTCATGCCAGGTTCCCTCCTTGACTGTGTAATGGTGCATTTAAGTGAAGTCATGTTTGTTCGCAGGTTTCGACATGTGCTGATGTTCTAAAAAGCTGGCGTCCATGGACACTTGTTTGCCTTTCCAAAACATGATATTATGACACAAAAACAACAAAAATAAGAAAAGGTTCACCATTTTTGAAAAGGGAACAAGGCAGCTTCCATTTCTGTTGTCAGTTGGCTGTCAGTTATGTTCTGATTATGTAACGTGTATCCTCAGAATCCCATTGTCAAAAATACAACCTCACAAGCTGCATTAGAAGCCAAATATCAGATGTGAACATGTCATGTTGGCATGTTTGTGTCGAAACATGACAGCTCGGGGGCTATTTGACAGCTCTCCCACACCTAGCAACACGTACAAATCTCATTATCATTCCGGTATCACCTCTGGAAGTTTGATTCGTGACTCTGGCTGTTGTGTGACTGACACACCGCCTGTCTGAAAGCTGACGCCAGTGGAACTGGGAAGAAGAACCAGGGAGACAGCTGTAGTGAAGACTTAAGTCCAGCTTGGACCCCCTCCCCTCTGTGTGTGTGTGTGTGTGCGTGGACATCAATCATATGTCCGAATGTGTGTTGCATCTATTTATGAACGCCTGACCCCGTGTGTGACCTCATGCCAACACCCCCTGGCCTGTGTATGTGTTGAGGCGTGTAACTCGCTCCTTCTCACTCTCCTCAAAGTTCAGCGATGCCGTATCCTGTTTTCTGCCTCTTTGCAGCCTCTGATCTTTGCTCCCCGCTGACCCACTTCACACACAAGCACAATCATGCACTCGTGCATGTCCACCTGTACTCATGCAAACAGTACACACAGAGCTTCATGCTAGTACATTAGCATACCCTTTTTGTAGCAGGCAACATTGGTGTCTGCCAGAAAAATGTGCTCCACTATGCTCACCAGCTGGTTAACTTTGTCTGTGTGCTATTGGCTGCTGGAGAGCAACATGGAACTTCCCTCTGCAACCCAAACAATTAAGTTTGAGGCCATGCAACCAAAATGACATAACAATGCTCCATAGAGCCGGAGGAATGATGATGATTCTGTGCGGGTTTATTGATATAGTTGACCCCTTTCATATTACACATAGCCACTGATCCATTGTTAATAGAAAAGCATTGATTAGATAAGCATATGTGTAAATGTAATATCTATGCAGAATCAATGTAGCCTATATTTTGTCACTTTTTTGCTACTTTTTTTAAAAAAAATTCCTCTATACATTCTGTGGTCGACTGTAATGTTTAATTGCTACTGCAACAAGATCATTTCCCAAATTGGGATCAATAAAGAAGCAATCTAAAGTCTAATTTTTTCTATTTTCACCTCACACTGACTTAAATCCACGCAGTCTCATCATTGTCAAACAAATGTACTTCTATGTGAACATGAAAAGCAGTCTGCTGCAGTTTAATACAGGCCTTTATTTTCATACTTAATTAATGTGACCCATGTCACTGACTGCAGCTGAATGTTGGTGTAGCCGGCCCTGTTTTAGCACCAAAGGGGAACCAGTTTTGTGTCAGTCTGCTTCCCCTTCTTCGTTCTCCATGTGTTTCCTGTAGTGCTGCCCTTTGTGGTGGGGTAAGGCTGTGGTTAAGGGTCACGGTGACAGCTGATTGGGGTTAGGGTGAAGTGAGGTTGAGGGTATGTATCACAGAAGAAACAGCAGTGGACCGGGTCCCATCGCTGCCAGATTCGGGGTTCTGGTTGATTTTGGCAGAGAATCAACTCCAGTTACTGAAACAGCACTTGGGCGAGCTCTGGACTACAAATGGCCCCTTGGCTCATCATTCATCAAGAGTCTCGCCACAGTCTGGCAGCCAGGTGTGGAGGATTTATGCTGCTGTTGAGCCCAGCCAGTTTTGGATACCTCAGATGAAACGAACTCTTGGAGACTCATGGATACTTTGTCTGTGTTTTCATTTCTTAATAAAGATGCAGACAAACGTTTAGAACCTGCCACGTTCTTCAAGCCACACTGACCTCTGCCTTGCCATAGGTCACCCTCATCTGAAACAGGTTAGAGTGATGAAGGCGTAAACACAGGACACGCAGGCAGCAGACAACACATCTAACAAGAAGGACATCTATTGTACCTGCTTCTCTCCAGCAGTCTCGCCTGTGATCTAAACCACAACAGATGCGTCTTTGTCTTTCAGAAACAGCACAGCCTCTGGGAGAAAAACCAGGCATTGTATAAAAGTCACAGTCATGGTTAATGGTTTTTGCTTGTGTGTGTCATTGTTCTAAATCCCAAATGTTTTGGTGAACGTTGCATGTGTAAATCTGATACTGAAATCAGCAGCGTAATCGCATGATCACATGGTGCACAGATGTCCCCTGTGCGCTACAATGAGCTCATAATTGAACATCAGGCCGCTGTTTTCAATGGCGAGCTGTTGTTTTTCAGACTGAGAAAACTGTCGTTCGTACAGTTGTTACGGATTATCTTGGTTGCCCTCCTTTAGGAGGTGTCTATTCCCCAAAGACTAACAGCAGTCATCCATGCTTAAGGATGAAAGCTGAGCATCTAAATCAAATCCTGTTGAGTCGAATAAACAACCAACAAGGAGTCATGACCACCTCTGTGGAGAAGGGTACGACAACAACAATGACTGACTATAGCGATGAGCTCATGAACATTTCGGTTGTTATGGTGAAGAAATCTGAACATCTGTTAAAGGAGTAAATAAATACAACAACAGAGAGATCAAATGGACTTATTGTACTGAGCTAAACTATTTATCTTACATTTAATCTGTTAGGAACCTTCATTTTATACATTTCATATTGCTTTATGTAAATACACATACAATGAATGTATGACTGAGGAGAGCTTTGTATGGAGGGTTACCAGATAAGTTCTCTGTTTGCTGAATTCAGTTACTCGATTGAGGTGGTCTTAACCACCACTGTGGCAGCCGACAGCTGAAAAAACAATGATGGTTTTGCAATATGAGTGCCAGATATTGGAAGTTTTTGCACAGAAAAGCAGGAGAAAATGGCGAAACGAGATCTGTCGGGGGTTGCCTCTGTTAGACAAGACAAATCCAGCCTTAAAAAACAACAACAAATACAGACAAATGAGTAAGAAGTGTTGAATCTGGGCTGCAGTCAGAGAACACGCACAGAACAGAGGTCACATTTCAACCCTTTCAAGTTTCCTTCGTTATACGCTGAGCGCAGCACACTGATGAGGTTAGCTCAACAGCAACACGAACATGAAGGCAACGCCAGTAAAAAGCTGCTAATCTGGATGGAGACCAAAGATAATCTGCTTCAGATGAGATGATGAAACGTTCATCTTTGTATTCCAGTTGTGCGGTTGTTTAAAGAAGGAGGGAGATGCTGAGAATGCTTCCCACTGTGTTTCAAACTGGACTCCCAGTTGTGTTCACTGGAGCCCAAAATGCTGGGATCCTGCGGTTATTTCATGGATGCCATCAGACAGAGGCACAAGTTCTGAGATTATTTATAGAGCAATGTTTAGTCACAGCCTGTCCACATTAGGTCTACAGGGATCACAGTAATGATACTCTGTGCTCCAACAGTAACAAAGTCCTTCCATCATTCTTTCAGCATTCTGCTTCCATCTAAGATGCTTTTTTAAAAACATGGACGAAAACACAAATTACATGTGATAAAAAAAAATACTGTGCAGGTCAGTTGTGCAGTCAGAGCGACAAAAGAACATTCAGACCGGACGAAACACACCCCTGCAGAGCCCATCTGCCGACCAAAACAAAGCTTTCGGAGAAATAATAGCTTAACGGGATTATCTGCTGATTATTGTCCGAACAGTTGACATCCAATGATTGCACGTGTTGCACATGCACAAAAACATAAAACACACATACTTACTCTCTGTGTTCCTCAATCATTTTGACCTTTTCAGTGCTTTCTCATTCACTCCATGATAATGGTTTGACTCCTCTAACACTGTGTCTGCTGTAGCACAGAGGCGGAGAACCTCCAGCCTCTGGGATGTATGCATCCCACAGGCTCTTTGATCCCTTTTCAGGTACAGCAATCCATAAATACAAACAAGCAAATACTTTTCCTAAGCGCCAAAGAAAATTTAAGAAAACTGCAAAGTTCCCCCGAGCGGTCCCTGAACACAACACGCCTGTAGTGCTTAATGTCATGTTGATGCATCATGGTGCCTGTCAACAAAACAAAAGTAGATGAGCGTTGTGCTTCCCAAGAGCAGAAGTAAAAGGCAGGCCAGCGTGTCTACTGCCTGGATCATCATTTCATCACCATTTTTTGTCTTTTGACCACAGTGCCATAAACTCTGACTGTGTCTTGGTTGGGTGACTGATATATGATATGAGCCCGATGGATCGTGGCACGTCCGATCTCACGATCATGCATGACTTTAGATGTCGTAGCCAGCTAATCGCCTGGCTGATGAAGTGCCTCCACTATTTCTCACCAACATTTCCTCGAGGAAACATCAAATAGGCAGGGGTACTGTTGCCACAGCTCAACAAACTTTTCCTCCGTTTCATTGTCCCACTTGACAGCAGCAACCTCTGCATCCCTCCTCCTCCTCATCACCAGGGTTACCTGACTGCGGTCTGAAGAGAGCGATTGGTAAACACTCAGGGAAATGTCGTGGGAGATGTCAAACTAGACGTGTCAGGACAAAAACATTCTGACATGCTAGTCTTTCCTGGGTGTCATGGGGTGTCGTTTAGCATGTCACACTACACGGGTACAGACACTGTCATTCACGATGTGCTGTGACACTGGTAATTGGTCTGCCATGACAAAATTGTCTCAAAATTGGGCTGGATTCATGTAGTCTGATCCAGGTATAAGTTAGATTGTGGGGAGACACTTACAGTGATTAAAAAAAGGTACACTTTGAACGTTACTACAACTCAAAACATGCTAACCTGAATGAGCTACAAGCTCAAATGTGTTTGGATAAAGTTAACGCTCTTCAGCAGAGTCTGGATGTCCAACAAGCAGCTTTCACAGATCACATTCTGACAGAGACAGTGTTATACAGGCAGGTTCTGTGGTGAGCGCGCTCATAGCTGAGAAGCTGAAACCTCATTCAGAAGGAGAAGTTGTGAAGGAGAGCCTTGATGCTGATGTGGAGCTGACAGCAGCAAAGTAAAACTCCAAAGTGTCTGTTTGTCCCGAATAATTCAAAGAGATGAAGGAAACCCTGACATGGAAACTCAGAGATAGAAAGAGTCTGTGTGATTGGACCTTCATGGTGGACATTACCAAGAAGCTCTCAGAACCGAACCTCAAGCTCCAGCAGCTTCTCAGCTCTCTGCTTGAATGTAAAATCATTTGAAGCGAAATTAAAGCTGTGGCGACTGGAGAGATGAAACACTGAGCAGTTTCCTAATCTGCAACAACAAAAGCTGCTACGACATCTGAAAAGTAAACAGAAGCAAATGAACATTTTTACTCTGCTGTTTAATGTGGAACCAGCTGATGAGTCTGACAACCTACAACATGAAATCACTGAGCTGCAAAGCAACGACCTGCTACTAAGAGCAGCTCATTCAAAACTGACTCCTGTAGTGACTCAGTTCCACCCAAATGAAAATGTCTTGGGCTGCCACTGAGTATGGCTCTTATAGGACTGATTGATACACGCTGACACCAACAGTCTGGCTCGTCTGCAGAGCTGCGTTCTGCTGCTGCTGACTGCTCTGAAACCGTCCAGCGCTGTGGTCTGCAGGACAGCAGCGCAGAGCGATCCAGTGTCAGCCAGCAGGGATTAACACTGTCAGATGATCAGCTGTGGCATAGCGGGTCGCTTTATAAAGTTTAACAAAATACCTCCGCAACAAACCAAATACCTCCACTACATACGGTGCACCACCAGGGCTGGAGAGTAACCAAATACATTTTCTCGAATACTGTTCTTAACTTGAGTATTTCCATTTTTTGTTACTTTATAATTCTACTCCACTAAAGCTCAGATGCAGATATTGTATCTTTTTACTCTACATTTATATGGCTTTTACTTTAGCTACTGCCGGCAACATTAACATGACATACACATTCATATATCAATATCCAATACTATAATATAGACTGTTCTGAAATGTGCCATGCTGCATGATGAGTACTTATACTTTTGTGAAGTTAGATACTAGTGTGGTAGATCTCAGTACTTAGTCCTCCGCTGTGCGTCACTCTTGCATAAAAGTGTGTACATTATACACTTAATTACCATATGTTGTTGTTTTGAGTAGTATATTCTTTGACATAATGACTCCACTGATCACAATGAATTTCAATAACATTTGCTGATATCCAGAGTATAGTAATTAACTGTCCTCATGTGTCTCTCACAGATCAGCTGTCCTCATCAGCTATGAAAACCTTTTCTACACACTTTCAAATGACAAAGGCTGAAAAACATGAAAAGCTCAGCGATTGTGCCTAGATTGTGATTTCTACTCCGATAATGTAAATTACAACACTGTAAGAGCTGCCTTCATCAAACGGATTTAAGCCCATTTGTCACTGCACTGTGGCCCTCATCTAGCACAAAAAACACTTTAATGTGTCAAACTCAGGACAACAGTTTGGCTGTGGAAGAAGGCAGGCAGCAGCTGACAGGCAGGATCGGTGTCTGAAGTCAGAGCGGAGGGCAGCTGCCGAGCAAACGGCGCTCTCTTATGAATGACAGCTATTCACCTCCCCCTTAAGCATCACATGAGCGCTACCTCCTATTCAGCACAGCACAGCACAATCTCACATTGTGCCTGATACAGTAGAGCCTGGCGGGGAGGGAGGGAGACGGAGATAACCTGCACTGTGACCTTGAGGACAGAGATCGCCCACTGGCGACAAAGAGTTTGTGTAAACCAGAGATACCTGACCTGACGCATCACAGTGTAATGGTGCAACGAAAGCTGCTGCTTTTGGCTCTAACCTCAGAGAAAATATAGCTCTGTGTCACGCAGCAGCAAGTGGGGCAGCACGAGCCACGGGCAAAACACAAACATCATATTCTGTCTCCTAACCTTCACTCCTCCACAGCTGACAAAACAAAACAGATGATGCCGGGGGTCCATGCCTCCTCCTCCTGGCACACACACATGCACAAAATTCAACCTTTTCCTCACAACCTTTTGTTTCTGCACCTCTAGCTCGGAAATCGGCCTCTCACGAGCCTGCCTCCCCCTCTCGCTGTTTCCTGACGCCAACGTCAGACAGAGAAATGAGAAAATGACCCAATTACAGAGCAAAGATAACCTGCGCTGGGAGGGCCCGTGGAGAGGGAGCAGAGGATGAGGATGATGGGAAAAAGAGCATGGAGTGGAAGGCGGGGGGGGGCAGCATTTAGGCAGTAAAAGTAGCTGCAGTGATATCATCATCACTGGACTTGTGGTCATAAAAGGAGAGGAAGAAGACTATAGAAACAGCAGAAATTGGTTGAGAAATGTGTGTTTGGATACACTGCAACGCCTCCACTCCCCTGTAAAAATTCACACACACTAGTGAGACTCAGAGTGCAAACAGTGACATCCCTCTGTGACAGCAGTTCCAGTTGGCACATAGCTGGATGCTGCAGAAGACGCCTGGCTGCTGCAGTGTCTCTGTTTTCTGCTACCCCGGATTCACAGGCAGCAGCTCGGATGCTGTGTAACGACGCGGCACGCAGAGCATTGCATAATAAAAAAGCCATGCTGGTAAACAACGAGGGCGAGGACCACATCCACCCACTGCAACACCACTGCAACTGTCGCCCAAATACTTGCTCACTCATCAAACCACAGGAATGTCTGTTTCTGACAGGCAGCTGGAGGAACAACATGTGCTGTGTATCTCACAGATACTGTACATGCAGCATACAAATGCCAGCAGTTAGACTGCACCAAGCTCAGGCACCCCAAGGAGAAAACAAACATACCCTGGTTACAATAACAGTGTGGAAAGACATCCTTGCGAAAGTCTTCCTATTGCATCCATAAATTCCTGACATATGACTCTCAGTCATGGCTATGCAGAACGCACACACACAGAGATACAAGGACACACACACACAGAGCTACAAAGACACACACACAGTGAACAGCAAGCTAGCAGTCTACTCACAAGTGTTTCTGCATTGTGTTCTTGAATCAGTGGAAAGGCATCCTCTTTCTCTCGTCTGTCAAAGGGCTGTCCTCCTCTGCTCTGCTTGTCTTTCTGTCTTTCGCCGGCACACTAAAAAGCCAGAGTGGCTGAACACAGAGAGATCTGCAGTGCTGGAACTCTGTCAGTATGCTAATGCCTGGATCTGCTCTGCCTCCCTCTCTGTTTCCCTCCTCCCTCCCTCCGTCATACTTTTCTTCAAGGTCAGTGGGTAGAACTGCTTATTTGACTCCTCCCTTAGTGGACAATTGCTTCCCTCCTCATACCCCCCCCCCCCAATTCCTCCTACAGGCTGGACACCCGAGCAGTAATTACCATCATGATCCAGATTAACTCCTGGGTGTGCTCTTGTGCTACACTTGGCCAGGCTAGACTCTGCTAGCTGAGCCGGGACGGGACAACACACAGACAGGATTACTGTGTTCAGTTTACTATGTTACTGTGGGACAATCTGCAGGGGACAAGAGAGGGGCAGAAGCAGAGAAAGACACTCAGCAGACAGCATGAATATATCAACGACAATGCATCTACAAGGACAGAAACATACACGCTTGAGAGATCTGAAAATGCAGAGACTGATAAATGGATGACACTCAGATCAAAGTTGCACATTTTATGTGAGGGGAAATGAAGCCTGAAATTAAAGATGATCATTGAGAATTTGACCTCCAGCTGCAGCGCCGTCCTCTGTGCGTGGACACACAGAGTCTCACACAGAGTCATGGAGGAGACCAGAGTTAAATAGCTTAGGAGTGGCAGGAGATCAGACCCAAGGGGAGGCAGCTGCAGCAGGAAGTCATCCCCTGAACAGCCAACAGTTCTCACCGCTCAGACGGATACCAGATCATTTCCACTGATTCGAGTGCGACATGAATGCAATCAGGCTGTGAAAAGCTCAATACAGGGACCATCTGAGTGTGTGCGCTCTCTAATACTCGCTGAGCTGTGTGCAGCCTGCGGTTGGAGTTCAGGAGCTTTGCTGACCGTTCAGCTGCATCACTCACTGGCTTTAGATCCTGTGATAAGATTAGAGGGGAGAAGCGTCTGATGGGATGAGACAGAAGTCAATACACGAGCAGGAAGTGCTCCTTCACCACAAGGAGAAAGCCACAACAGGACTCCGAGCTGATGGCACTGACACCAAAGTTGATCCCAGTGAACACGTTACTATTGTGCTGTAAGTTACTGCATAAGTACCTCCATTCTCTTATTTTATGACTGCTGTTCATAAGAAAAAGATCAAATCACATCCAGTGCACATGAGAAGTACCAGTGATGGACATGAAATCATTCGTCCACCACAAACACTGCATCCACAGTGATTTAGTGCTGCGGGATCGTACGCGTTCCCTTTCATCATTTCACAACATGTTCGCGGTTCCTCCGTTAATAGTGACGAGCACGTAGAGCAGCCTTGTTTCAGGAACATCCCAGGGAATTGGTGACATCATTCTCAGCAAAGGGAGCAGTCTTTATTGTGAGTTAAGCAGATTTGCTTTTCTTGCACTGCACTGCCACCCTGTGGAGGACTGTGGGAAGCACAACACGTGCAGCAGTGCTTTTGAGGTTAAATGAATAACATGAGGTAAGATGATGAGTGCATGATGTGTTTTAGCTATTTAACTCCAATAAAAAAAGAATTAATAACTCATCACCTTTAGAATGGAGTTTAATTAAAATACACGGTGCTTGTCGCGTCTACTAATGTAATGGTGTGTGAGAACTCAAAAGACAATCAAAACAAGTTTCACAGACTGCGTCAACACATCCAATCGACTTATGAGTATGAATTTAGAATCCGAGGACACGCTGAGAGAGAGTTTTTGTATTTCAAGAATTTTGGATCTGCATGCGCAAAAAACAAACAAAAGAAAGAACACAATAATTAAGCATGCGACATCGATCAAACATGGAGTTGGGCCAGCCAACACATCATTTTCACAAAATACAAGATGTAGAAATAGATGAACAAAACAACACCATCAAAAAAAACACAACAACAATAAAAAAGAAGTGAGGATGAACACGCGTGAATGGGCTGTTGTTACAGTACAGGACCAGCAGGTGGAGGCATACAGTGAGATCGGTAACACAAAACATGAAAACATGAGGTGAAATGGAAAACCAGGAGTGAGCCCGAGGAAACTCCATACGATGATTAAGTCTGATCACCGTTAGCTGGATGGAATTTCATTTCAGCTTCAACAGACCAGCAGCCGCGATGTCACATCCATCTTTTACAGTATCAGCTATTGTTGTAATGTGGGTTGGTAATCACAACCTTCTATGTGACACAATGAATGACAGTAAAACAGTACACACACATCCCAAGTGCTCCATCTGTTCAGGTGAGTCCAAAAGGCACATCACATCGCAAACATGGAAGGATGGGACGTCCGGTAAGAACGCTGGTGCTCGTGCAGGGAAGATTTACGATCCACCACGTAACACTGGTCCACACTCCGAGACATATTTTCAAGCCCTGCTTTTAAAATCCATAATTTCCTCTTTTATTTGATTTAAATAAAATATCACTTCAGGCCCCCAAAACATCACAGCATGTCAGGGGAGGGTCGCGTAAATGAAAAAGTAACCGGGAATGATTTCCAACCAGTACGACGACTACGAGACATTTAAGCAGAGTAGAAAAACATGAGGCAAGGTAAATCCAAAGAAATTCAAAAAGCACATAAACATGACTGCTTTACGTAAACCATAAAGGACAACAAGTACAGTACACTTTTTCCTCCTTGTGCTAACAAAAAGGCAGAGCAAATGTTGAATACTGCATGAAACACATGGTCGTTTAATACGTAGTCAACACAGGTCACTGGTCTTTATGACTTTCCCTCATCAGCAGTTCCTCCTCACCGTCTATCAAACGGTCTTAACACTGATTTGTCCACACAGAATCTCTTTTTGAAGGACCTGAGCTGTACCAAGTAGTCTGCATACAGTGCATCAAATTACTACCAAATACTGAGTACATACAGTACACCCTAACTGTCAAGTACACACTCAAACTCTTCATTGACTCTCTGTAACACGTGTGCCTGTATGTCTTACACCTGCTTCTGAAGTCATGTTTGAAGATTAGAGTGATTTCAAGGCCATTTGTCATGTTTCTCTCTAAGCTACTGAGCATAAATAAAAATACAGGACATGAACACAAGCTATCCTCAAAAAACAAGTAAGTACTGTTGATCAAGAGGTCCAAAAATATCAGCTCAGAGAGTTTTCACACCTGCTTTTGAGCCCGGTTAAATCAGCCCAGAGTCTGATTTAACCGGGCTCGCTTGGCTTGTTCTGTGTGAGACGGGGAAAACTCTCCATGTTAAAAAATCATCCTCTGATTCTCACCAGACCAAAGCGTAGGTGTGAAAACATCCCAACTCTGTGCTACTGCCACATGTATGAAAGAACAGGTAGTGTTTCTAAGTGTTAGTCTCTATGGACGCCGCTTCATGCCTACTGTCTGAACTGGCTTCGCTGGCTGTGAACTATGACCTCACTGTAGACGCGTACAGTAGATTGGGTCAGGTGAACTACATCACAGTGTCAAGGCATGGCATGGCTCATCATGGCAGAAAACAGGAAGTAGCACCTGATGGTGATAAAGAGCTTAAGGGCCTGCATTAGAAAACAACAAATACCTGTACGGTAGTTAATGTAATGTAAAAAAGAAAAAGACATTTCTTAAAATGACATGTGTCTCAGGGGGTATTCTGTTCAGTGAAGGCAGCATGAGAATGAAACCGAGTCCGGAGAAATGCAGCAAAATGTCAAATAAGTCCAGAATGTGGATCCGCAGTCACCAGAACTTGGCATGATCCTTCCCTGATCCACAACGAAGTGCAGTCCACACACGTCACGTCGTCTCATTTCAAAAGGTCCAGCACATTTTGTTCATATTGTTCTTCATTTCATTATACCGTCTCTGATTTGACACGCTGCAGCTGATCTGAGTCTGTACTCTAAAGTAGTGCCAGAGCAGTGAAAAACCAGGGAGGAGGGCGGCCTCTTCAGGTACAAATCTCTTGCAGCCACCTCTTCTCTTCACTTTAGCAGGACTATCTCTCTGCTGTACACCCTCAGGGACTTCCATGGGAAGTATTGTCAGATTAGGCGAAGCAGGCAGGCAGGGTCAGTGGCATGACTGGTCAGAGCTGCAGACCGGAGGCCGGGGCTTCAGCTGTGGTAGCTGGGCACAGCTGCCTGTTTCTGAGACAGACGCAACAGCTCCTCCCTGATGGCCTTGATCAGGGAGGCGGAGGAGTGGGTAGGAGGAGATGTATCCAGGGGCGGAGGGGCTGACAGATAGCCCACCCCCGCGGTGTCTAGGTGGACAGGGGGTGCCGAGGGCTCCCTGATACCACTTCTGGGTGTCTGGAAGATAGAGGAGGGCGAGTAGTCAGGACAGTCCAGGAACTGAAGGCAGGAAGGAAGGGGGCGACAGATGGAGAAAAGGGGAGAGGAGGAGGGAAAATTGAGAAGAGAATAGAGGAAAAATGTAAAAAACTTTAAAAACAAGTGAGAGAACTAGAAAGTGGGAGCGAGAGAACTAGAAGAGCAGCACAGCACAATAAGAAAGCTAAATATACATACGTAGAAAACAGAGAGAACTTTGAGGATAACGTTGACAAAAGATCAAAACCAACAATGTCTGTTTCTGAATACTTTCTGTAGCCTGTCTGTTGCTCTCAGCCCCAAAAACCTCAGCTCCTACTCAAGATGTCCCAAATATACGTTTTCATATAAAAAGCTTGTGAATTTCCTAAGACTGATGAGCACTGTAGCTTTTAAAAAATGGTACTACTGTTTTCAGCTGTGGACTGATACGTATTTGGTGCTCTAGTGAGTGGTAATTAAAGAATATGGAATAGAGATGCTGCAACAGTTGACAGTATGAGAAAAATAACGTGTTTCTTGTACACTGAAACACCCAAAATAAGAGTATGAATCTAAAAAATAAGTATGAGACCTTTAAAGGACAGAAAACCAAACCTTGGCCTTTACAAAGTGGAATTTGTGCTTCACTCACTGCATCTTTTTCAGCCTCCGTCCTGGAGAAATTATCGTCATGGTAGTGGTTCCAGCCAATGCCTCCGTTGTGGCCTGGAGCAGCCCTGACCCCTGCTGGGTAACCATTCATCCGGCTGGACAATCCCACCTGTGTGAGATGGTGGAGCTGGGCGCCTATACACACACACACACACAAACACAAACACACATCACATCAGAGAGACACTCAATCCTCTGCAGCTCCTTTAATATACTTTGATGCAATCACTCCAGCCTGAAAAGCACTCTGTCTCTCTGCAGTGCTGCACTCTCTATGGTGAGTGCCAGAATCCATTTCTATTAGTGTAAGTCACATGATGGCAGCATCACGCCAGCTCCTTCAATAATTCAAGAGAGACAAGTCTCTTGGCACACCACCTGGGGTGGAGGTGTGCGTCTGTATTAAGGAACAGTCTCAACAGACAAACACTCTGAAGCCAGCAAAGTGTTTACTGTTGAGATGTGTCTTTTTGTCTTTTCATGTGAAAACGTCTGAAATGAGAATGAGACATATGCAGATCATTTGCTTGCAGATCAGCACAACATCTGAATGCAGCATTATCAGCAGCCCTTGAAACAGCTCTACGGCTGTTCGTGTGCATGTGTACAGTTTCCACTTGTACCTGTAGTTCCCCCTACTGGTCGCGGTCTGGCAGATGAGGGGAGCTCATCAGCGTAGAGGCCCCTGCTGGAGTACAAGCTGTCTGGCTGGAGCTGCTCGCACTGCCCTGCTGTTTCTCCTGGTGGAAGGTAGCTCGAGCCAAGGCCCTGCCTAAAACACAAAGACACGGGCTTCCATTCACTTGTGATTTCATGAAAAATGCTTGATGAGAAATTTACTTGAATTCTTCGTCACTGTCGTGTCAGCACGGCGCCCCACTCAGCACGCAGTGATACCAATGATAGTCCCACTGTGGTGGTAAGTGTTTGATCACAAATCCATCAGTTAGGTCTCCTTTGGCTGCTCTGCTCTGGACACAATGAACTGACTTCACGACATGAATGTGTCGACGTTTCTCGGAGGCAGTTAAGAGATCACTGCTCGGACTTCATCCATTAAACCGCTAAAATAAAGATGACTCTCCTCTCATTATTCATGAGGCCCAAGTGACTGCATGCATCGAGAGGAAAACATTGCCACTGGTGAAGTAGTGGAAATCAGGCTGTTCCGATCAATATAAGAAGTGAATGTCAAATAAACGTATCATTTATTAATTTACACATGAATGTTTAATTTTACTCGACTGCTCTACTAACCTTGGTATCAGGCCTTGGACAGAGGGAGGGGGCATGCCCAGCTCAGTGAACCTCTGGGGGAGACAAGGAGAGACGCAGAGTGCTTAGGAGAAAGTCAGTAACTATAGTAATGACAGAAAAAGGCAATGCATAATCAATATAGAAAATATTCAACAAACTTAATGCGTCAGAGCTTTCACACTGTAGCTGAAAGCAAAGCAGCACTGAGCCTATGTTGCTATGTACGGTATATTTGGGCAAACGGTCTCGCTTTGAGAACTGCTGTTGCTTTTACAAAGCATGGTTTTCTTGGATATCCTTCTTTTTTTTTTTACAGCTGCACCTTTCCAGCATATTAAAGCACCGAACCTGCAGAAGCAGAACCAGCAAATAGCTTTTATTGCTCCGCTGCTCACTGTTAACTCTCTTTCTGTATGTGTCACCCGGGGTGAACACCGTTGTTCGACTATAAGACACAGAGCGGTGAGTAATGTATGCTGATAGCTGTAAAAACGCATTCAAGTATGATTGGAGAGAATACAAGTGAGGAGTTCAATTACCAGCAGGGTAATTAAGCTGGATGAAGATAGGAATATGCTTAGTTGTAGCACCATCGAACAACATAACCATGAAACTCTATCTTCTTATTCTTCCACTGAGAGCGTGGAATACCAGGTTGAATCTATAAAATACTGATTAGGTTTTTCAGCAGCTCTATTGCTGACAGCATGGGCCTCACTGCTAAACTAATGTGAGTGATTCAATTGGCAAAAATCTTTACAGCTTCCTATAACACTAATACAAGGCTCTACCATCTTTAAATAACTAACTTCTTTTCCTCTATAATGCCCATGGGCGCTGAAAACCTTTATTTAATCAAAGCTCAGCTCTACCCTCAGTATGAATTTCAAAGAGGGGGACATGCTATACATAACTTCTGCTTTGTCTCTTGGTAGATCCGCTCATAACATGAAACACTGTGAACACAGCGTGTCACCCATGCATAGTATTATGCACTCCAGGCTTAATGTATTAACAACCTGTGGCACTGCATAAACCAGCCTTTGTGAGGTGCTGCTTTGCACAGACCTCTCTTCAAGAAGTGGACTAAATGTAAGTACAAAACAGAACACTGAGCTTATTATTCCAGCAGCCTTCTGACAAACCAGCCTACACTGACAGGAGCTAATGCCGATCAAGCATATGCAGGGTACATTACTGTAGAGACTTAGGAGCTGTAGATAGATGACAGGGACTGTAAGGTCGCAGCTCCACGCGGGTGACAGATGGAGGAATACTTAACTGATTAGTTTGCTAAGAGGACACGATTAAACTTGAAGCTATAGGCTTCATGCTGGGAATGAGCTGCAAAACTGGGAAGAGATAGTGAATACAAGGGATTTTACGTGTGTGTATTTAGTGGTTTTTCTTTTCTGCTGCTACAAATGTATACATTAGACATTCGTCTGAATCAATCCCAGAACGACAGAATACAGTTTGCAGGAACTTAACGTAGCAAAAGCTTGTGCCATGGAGAGCCGTTTGTTGCTAAACCATGATTGAGCAACGTGAAAGCAGTATGATTTGATAATGAATTAAATTCATTGAGTGGTTAGTACTCTATCAACAGCATCACACAGATACAGGGATGACGTCTTACACCAGGGAAAGGGCCCAGAGCTGGGTATGAGGGACCCCAAGGTCTGGGGCCACGGCCTGGAGGGCTGGATGCCGATGGGTTGGTGTTGACCCCAGGGAGAGTGATCCCTGCCGTGCTGCCCTGAGAGGTGGGCGACACTAGGGCGAAGGCATCATCCAGCAGGGAGTGCATCTGTTGCCGCGCCTCCTCAATGGAGGGCTGTGGGGGCATGTAGGGGGGCGGGGGAGGGGCATGGCCTGGAGGAGAGGAAGCCGGACCCAGGAAGACATCATCGGTGGGGGATGGGCTCCTGTGAGGGGATCCTGGGCCTTGGTCAGGGTCAGACTGGAATAAAGACAACATATTTAAGGACAGGCAGAGACGTAGGGGTTACAGTATTTAAGATTGAGCAGATGGCACGATTCCTCTGTCCTACTCACTACATAGGCCACATTGTTCACTCCAGGACACTTTCTGTAAGCAGCATCACTGTCTTCAGTGATGAGGTGGTCTTTGTCTGCATCCATCATGCCTCCATTCAGCTGCTCCTTCATCCTCTGTTTGGGAGAGCGCCTCCCTCGACCACTGCCAAAAAAATGTTAATCCTTAATCTGTATTTTTTTTTACTTTAGGCCAGGCCAAAGAAATGTATACAGCCCCACACACACACCCATATATCGATCATCCTGTCCAAACAAGTGCAATGACCCATGAGCCCAAACCTCTTTTTGGATCCCATGAAGATGGAGGCCATCTGGGCATCTGGATCAAGGATCTTATCAATCTGTATCTGTGCTTTCTGATAGATGCGGTCCTGGTCCTTTGCATCTGCGGGGCCGCTCGTCACGTCATCCATGGCAGGGAAGTCGTAGTGGCCCTTCCTCTTGGCACGGAGACGTATCTTGTTGCGATGGTGCTCAATCTCTGACTTGTGCCTCAGTGCTACCTGGATCTGAGGAGAAAATGACCTCATTAGACAACAACCTTAGAATCCGCGTAGACGACCTGTCGATGAGTCAAGACTTCGTCAAGCAGGATGACAATATTTCATACGTATTCATTAAACACTGCTCACAGAACGACAGCAGCATCAGAGAATAAATAATATTGAGTCTATTTAACCAGTAAATTAGTGAATTATATCTTCCAAAGGACATGCAACTCTGCCATCTGCTCCTATTACATCTTCTGTACCACACTGATAAAAATAATTAAAGTCTTTGATTCATCTGTATTTGACAGGAAGTCATTTTGGGCTTGAAATGTAATTTTCTCATGAAATGAATTTAACAGGAGCAACTGCCAGTGTTGCCAGTCCTGGGGGATAATTAGCAGTGTGCTTGTTTTCACTCTGTTTGAACAAGTAAATAAGTCACCTTTTTGACCCAAACCAAATTTTTCTGCTTTTTTCCAATGTGGTTGCACTATTTTCATGAATTTTCCAGCAACAATTTGTGCTATTTTGCTCCACCAGTGCCAATAAAAAGGCACTTGAGAATAATTCTTAAATTGTCCCTCCTCACTGGCAGATTTTCTTTCATATTTTGGACCGACAGACCTCTTTGTTGATTTGGTTGGTGTCGGACACTTTGCCATTGACGGGTGGGCTGTGCAGCGGTGGCACAGGCATGGGCTGCATGGCGATAAGCTGGACTTTGTTGGGGAGTCTCCTGCTTGCGTCTGCGGCACGAGACATCCGATCAACATGTTCAAAGATGGAGGCCGAGGACAGCTGCTCGTTTGCACTGTTTATAGGAGGAGGACCTGAGGAAGGAATCAAGAAAGTGAAACACCAGTCTCAACCCAGTCAGCAAAGTGTAGTTACTGCAGGTCTAAATGCTAATGGTGACTGAAACTAGGAGACAGAGCACAGACGACTACTGCGAAACATTTACCTTTTTGTTCACTTGACATGACTATATTTGAAATACGGCTTATAACAAAAGCGAGTAAATGTTTCCGGTGGTAACAGAAACAATGATTTCCACTTGCAAGAGCTGAACCTCATTTCAAACAATGGCTATGCTTTTGTTTGTGAAGTTGATTGTCTCTACACTGTGACTGACAGCTCAGCAGACAGTGATGGATGGTGAGAACAAGCCGAGCACAAAACTACCACACAGACAAACACACAGACGCAGCTGCTGCAGGTCAAGCCTGAGGTCTATGAAGACACAGATGGAAAGACGGCAAACTCTTACCAATTCTATTCTTGCCTGCAAACCGCAATAGAAAGGAAAAAGAGTTTTATTGGGGTGCAGGAGATCAAATAAAGCACCTATGATAGACGTGGTTACTGTACCCTGACAATAAAAATAAGAGCCTAGTGAACTGAGGTCTGGCCACAGTGAGTGCTGTTTAAACTTTCAGACATGGAAAGAAAAATAAATAAGAAGCGAAGAGAGAGAGAAGGGGAAAGGCAGGCAAGTCATTTGGGAGGGTACATTTCCACGGCTGATAAAAGCTTTTCGTCTGGTCTTGTGAAGCTCATTAATCAGAGAAAAGAAAGGGAGGGGCCGCTTCTTATGAGCAGAAAACACACACTGATCCAGACACGGGTTGAATCAGCGTAAAGAAAGACGGTGCATTACATAATACTGAGTGTGTCTCACATATATGCAACTTGTAAACACTGTGGCAGAGCATATACAGTCCCAGGAAGATTTATCAATAACAAAACAGAGCCCATTCCTCTGTATGTGAGTCAGGCTGCAGTCTGTGTGCCTGACTGCCTCTGGCTCCAGCGTGGAGGCTCTGAGTGACACTGCAGGCTTGCATCTATCAACAAGCTGTCAGATAGAGTAACTTCAGCTATGTTTTCCCTCCTATTCTCTTCTCCCTCCTCTGTCTGGGCTTCTTTCAACCACTGAATAGAGGCTGAAAGAGGTGTTTGGCTTACCTTCACTGTCCCCCTCTGTAATCTTTATGTCACTGCATGCTGCACTTTTCCTCAGTCTTTCTCTGCTTTGTCTTTTTTCACTTCACATTCTCCCCTGCCCTCAATCTGGCCCTCTTGTCTATCAAATCATGCCAGCTTGAGCTCCTCTTGCTTTATCTCTTTATGTCCACACAATCCCTTCAGTTTCCTCCTTCCCCTCCCCCCTCTGTGTTTGGAGGAGTGGCGCGAGTGTTGCCAAGGCCACTTGCCATTTAAAACATTGATGGGGACCTTACGAGTCTGCTTGCTGTCGCTGGGCGTGGCGTGGGCTCTCAGGTTCTCCTCAGTTGATTCCCGCTCGCTGGAACGGTCACTTACCACAGAGTCTCCGTCTGACGGCGAGATCCTACGCAGAGAAGACACACATGAATAATAGAAGCCCAAGAACAAACTAAGCTTGTAATGCTAAATACATAAAGGTATTTCCACTGACAGAATTCTTAAATTCCCAATTAATTCAGATATCAAGTGAGGAGTAATGTCAATCCCAAACTCAATAACAACTGCTGGAATGGACAATACTAGTTTTAAGTTTGGAATAGTAGTCCTTTGATATCATATGTCTATCAGCCACAGCATTATCTATTCAAACTACTAAATATAGTACGTGCGTGTTATCCTGACTTAATATAAATGATACATAGATGAACTGACAGAATGCAAGACTGAAGATCCCTCACAGTCTGGTGCATAAATATTTGATCTGAGGATCTGTTGAAAGCTTTTCGTCTGGTTGGCTGAAATGAGACGAGCGACGTAAAAAACAAGCTCTGTTAAATGTCGAAATAAATATCTTAATATCTGTGTCACGTAGTTTAAAATGGACTGCTAATGTAAAGGAGCTCTTTCTGGTACTTCTTTTGTACATAAGGTAACCCTAACCTGATGACAGCATAACCTATACAGACATAACCTGATGTAATTTACTCATTTCTTTGAATTCATGTGAACACTTTCTCAGGCTGCTGCCCCGTACCGTGAAGGACACATACCTTCCTCGCCTTCGACCGCTGCGGGACGCCTTGGTGGAGGAGGCAGAGTTTTTAGATATGGGAGTGGGAATCTCCCCATTCTCAGATGGGCTGAGAACATCTTTAATGGACACAGGCAGGGGACCGGGGCCAGGCCCTGGTGGGACGGGCTCCTGAATCACCATGACATCGTCCTTACTCTGCTGGCCAAGGTGCAGCTTGGCAAAGTCAAAGCCTTTCACACTGGGAGCCTGCAACTGAGGACAAAGGCAGAAGTTACAGAGGCCAGACCGGGTGTTTGGAAAGATGAACAATACCGGAAGCATCCCATCATCTTTAAGAGCAGCAAGTTCAGACTGGGACTGTCCAAGGACGGTGCACTGAAATTCTCTCCAGACCAAGAGTTGTGAGTGAGTGGAGCAACATCCAGATAGAATGAATGACGGATGAATATGAGTCCAGGAGGGCGAGTCAGACAGGTAGACATGAATGAATAAAGAGAAAGAATATGAGGGGGGGCAGGGAGAGATGTTGGAAACATTGAGCTGCTTCCTTTCCTTTGTGCTGCTGGGGGATGGAGGCAGTGAGACTATTTGAGTGTAAAGCCCTCTGGACTTTCCACAAGCAAAGGAGTAAAGAGAGGATGTCAGATATCAAACTCCGCTCCTATGACACTGAAATGTGCATACATGAGTAGGCTAAGAGTGACATGAACCGTCCCTGTTAATTCTCTGAATTATACATACACTCACTGGCTTTATTGGTGCAAAATAGTCTGGCTTAGGAGAGGCTTGTTGGTATAAAACTGCTAATCCAGTGTGATGCTTGCCAGTATGAAACTGCTAATCCAAAGAGAGAGAGAGTGTGTGTGTGTGTGTGTGCTGCTCTCCCCGGCATAGAAACAAGGCCAGTCATTGAATTGGAAAGCATTCAAAACTCTGCAGCTGAAACAGTAAAAGCCGGTTCATTATAATTAACACTGAGACTGAATGAAAGAAAACACACAGCTACTGATATCGCCCACACATTATACTCACTCATTACTGCTTAGCCTGGTCTAATGGTAAATTGGAAAATCACACCAGTTCATACAGACAAAATGACGTCTATAAATCTACTACTTCACAACACAGTGATACGGTATCATTCCTCAGGATTGATCTAAAGGCTATAAACACACCAATAGAGTGCTGCAGGAATGAGTCCTGAAACCCAGACATGAGCGAGCATTGTTGCACTTCCAGGTCCCTCATCTAAAAAAGTGTTAAACCCAATCTTCAGATAAGTTTTGTTCTATGAAATAATTCCCCACTTGGGAATATTTCTCGCACAAACTACTCTAACTCATTTTCAGCTTATTGTAATGTGTGTATACAGTAAAATGAAGCAGGAAGCTTTGTGGCGGGGACGTTGAAGCCATGCAATTGGCCTTCAGTCACGGGGACCAGGTGATGCTAACTTGTGTGTTAGCCTACGAAAATGTGTCATCCCTGCAGCACAATATACTTCAATCCACAGTGAAACCCACCATAATGTGAAAAGCAGGATTTTCTGTGTCTGGACATCACAACCAGATAAAGGAGGATCCTAATATCTATTACCCAAACAAGCACTAGTCACTACGGCTACTGAACAGTATACCTCCTCCTTGGCTGTCCTCCCTTTAGTTACCACTTTCATTCTGTCTTCTTTCTTCGTCTTCCCTGTTTTCATTGTCATTGCTTTGCTCCCTTGTCTTCTTTGCTCTTCTGGTTTCATTCCTTTCTTTTTCAAGCTTTCATCTTTGTCCTTGTCATCTTCCTCCTCCTCCTCCTCCTCCTCTTCCTCCTCCTCTTCTTCTTCCTCCTCCTCCTCCTCTTCTTCCTCCTCACTGCTCATACTCTGTTTGCTCTTGGGAAGAGCTACTGGCCTCTAAGCAGAAGTAATGGTGGATAGCATAAATACTTGGAGTGATGACGTTATTGTCTCTGTATCTATCTGAAAATATTAAAACCTGGACTATTAACTATTGACTGCTTCACATAACTAACATGCTCAGACAGCAGACACACACATAAACTACATCTCATCTTCTAGAAACCACCAGACACTGCTCTGTACCTTCCCTGTTTTAACCTCCTTCTCTTCCTCTTCTTCTTCTTCTTCTTCCTCATACTCCTGCTCTTCCTCCTCGTACTCCCCCTCACTAAAATCTATATCCTTTTTAGTTGGAGGGAGTGTCTGGAGAAGGGATGTCCTTGATTCTCTGAATGAGGTAGCAGACTGAGAGAGGGGGAGTGGTGTTAAGTGACAGAGGATTGCGGTAAGCAGACAGGGCAGGCGAAGTGGTAGTTACTTCTGCACATTAGACTCATTGTATGAACCCAGCGTGGAGGGTTTGCTTCACAGCTCAGCTCAATGGGGAAAAAAAGCCAAAGCCAGACACAGACAGAAAGATCTACCAGTAATTTTGGAAGTACAGAGCTCTCTGCTATTGTTGGTCAGGGCGGCACAGTATAGACGGCACACACCTGTGCATTAGCCTTACATCTCTCCTTCACTTTAATGTAGCTATCATAAATAAAGCATCACACATGATGAACTTGATAAGTTTGAATGAAAAAAGTACTAACAAATTAGTACTACTATGCAGTAAACGGCACAGTGCTCTAGTAGACTTTACCTGCTCCTCTCAAAGTGAACTAATGTCTATATGGCCATATTAATTATGTTTAAAAACATTTTGTCTATCAGGATGTGTGTCAAAAAGAAAGCAAGGACAAGCTTTTCAACTGTCACAAACTGAAGACAAAATGAGACAGTGTTGTTGTCTCTTTAAGCAAAACTGTAGCTCAGAAAACCTCAAAAACGGTTTGCATAAAATAAAAGAGCAGCTCATTTCCTAGCAGTATCATGACTTCTAATCAGGCTCACGTCCTTTAATACGTCTCTACTGGGATCATTAAAGTTTAACTAATCCCTTCTAAAAGGAGAAACGCTGAAGTCCAGCACATTCACGGCAATGACAGATACACCTAATTAATTAACAGCTCATTTGGATTTGAAAGTGCTCCCATCTTTCAGGCTTTCCACATACGCTGATTTGAAGCTTTCACACAGTAATGCCTGGAAAACTACTTTGACCTTCAACATAAGAGAATCGTGTAACCTTAAATACATACATCAGTTATTTATGTACAACAGAGTGATTATCAATGTCAAACAACTATGTTTGCCCTTTTTTGTGAAAGTTTAAACTTTTGTTGAATCAGATGCGGCAGAGACTTAAAGGAACAGTTTGACATTTTGGGAGATGCACTCTTCAGCTTTCTTGCTGACAGATAGATGAGAAGGTCGATAACGTTCCCATACCAGCACAGCAGGGCGACACAGCCAGCCCGACCGACTCCAAAGCTTTAAAACACCAGCATCTATAAAGCTTGCTAAGTAACATGCTAAATCTTGTTTGTCTAATCCGAACGCACACTGAAATTTAAAACCACAAGCTGTGTTTTACAGGGAAATTACATAATGGAACTTGATTTCTTCTTGCTGACTAAAACAATTGTGATTGTGCTGTGAATTACTGTCAACTTACATGATTTAAATATGCCATTTAAAGAAGGAACTGCAGATCTGCTTTGACTTTAAAACAGTGACACAACAAAGTTCTGTGTGAAGTCAGACACTGTACCGTGCAACAGTGCTCGGACTCTACCTTCTGTCTCTGCTGGATGGAGGTCATGGCGTCCGGCTGGAATTCCAGCTTGTCAGTCCGACACAGTTTCCAGTACAGGATGGAAATGATGACGATGACCACAAGGAGGGGAATCACCACCCCAATGACGATCCACGTGTTGGTGTTCTCGGTGTCAGAAGATGAGGACAACACCTTCTCTACAGCTACAGAGGAAGAGATTGAAAGCTTTTAGTTGAGCTTCTGGCACAAACATGCACCATACTGAATCATTTCGTTTGTGCATGTGGCTCAGCATTTCAAACATTTCCTTTTATTCCCTTTAAGGATATTCACACACTTGATGAGACTGCTAAGCTAAAAATGCGGCATCACTGGAGCGCTGGCTGTTGTCTCACTGCTGTAATCTTCAACGCAGACCTTCATTCGTTTTAATTAACACTCATTTCATCCCTTGGGAAAGCACCAAAAGAGAACACAGTCAGCGCAGACACAGAGCTCCCTCGAGGGGATCTCATTAGGCCTTCATCCCTTGTTTAGATTCTTAATGAGGAAGACAGACTTTTGGTACAACATGTACAGGGGGAGGTAATTAGCTCAAATGTTACTATAAACATACAAAGGAACACATGGAGTCAGGAGTTAGCACGTATCTTTTTTTTTAATCTATTATTAGGAGCTCATGAACAGCTTTCCTGATATTTTGTCCCTCTCTTTCTTTCTGTATCCAACACCTACTCAGCTCTATTTTGTTGAGTGAAACTTGACCTTGAAAAGTCATACACCAACAAACATACATATATATCAAACATATATTTATACCCATCTCTTTGCTATCCTCGAACCAAAGTTATCTACAATGCAAGAGGTACTCACGCTGTGCCAAAACGCCCTGGACACGATATCCCAAGACGATGGCAGCCCTTTGAACGTCCATGCTGTTGAGTAGGTTGGCTGCTTGAATTGCAGGCATCCTCTGACCACTGGGACCCTCCACAAAATACACTAGCTCCAAGGGATGGTCCACACCCACCAGCCGGCTCGCACTTACAACCTGGGAGGGGCAAAGCGGAAAGGCAGGGTGTGTCATTCGCCCAACATCTGCATGAAATCATATTAGTGCAGACATTAAAAACTTTTTTTTTATTTTGAAGTGAGTCTCAAGCGAGTGTCAGAGAGACGTACAAATGCACATAATCTCCATGAAGCCACCGTTTGTCATCCGAGCAACTTCCATCCATGTCTGAAAACTCTTGAACTGGGTTCAGCTACTGGAGTAAGAATATTTCTCTTAGAGATACAAAAGATTTGTTTCCCATAAAATTTCAGGATATTTGCCAAGATCAGAGTTTGACAGCATCCTAGACTTCAAGAAAACTCTGAAGAACATGTTGTCTATGTGGAAATGATGCCAGAGCCCTGTATTCCTTGCCTGTCATAGCGTTACACAGAGCAAACCTACTGACTGCTCCAGGGTGGCTGCCCATACTGTCCACCACCCTTTCAAAACAGTTGGCAGACATCATGGCACATCATGATGTCTTTTTCCAAACATAAACACGTCCAGATGTAGGAAAAAGGCTGAAGGACACTCAATGAACCTCAGCACTTATTCACACTGCTCAGGGACAATTTTGTGGTTTACTGCAATCATCTTGTTAAGTCTTCATGTCTTGGTTGATGAACTTTTACTACAAAATCACGGTTTCTGACTATGAGAACACACACGGCGAGGTGTCGACTAGCGTGAGCTTCAGTTCAAAGGGATCAAAATCATAATTAGTTGTGTGATGTGTCTGTAAATGCTTCCCCCTCGCAACATTTGTGGCTAAAAGACGGAGCTGAATTGACTGTAAAAGATGTGCTTCCAAAAATGAACATGGGATCCATGGAAGATGACGTACTACACTCTCTACAGTAAAAATAGGATGTGTAATGAAGGCCCTAATGAGCAAAGTGTCACAATTTCAATAAAAAAGATGACTTTTTAATGGAGAGTGTGCTACCTCATTTTCTATAAAACCCTGCAACATTACTCATTTTTGAGTTCTTGTGACTGCAGAAACTACAATTCAGACACTGACTATTTCCCCTCCTTAGCTGCCATATGCTGTGCTTAAACTTGCTGTACCAGCCTCTGATACAACATCCCTGTGAAACTACACATTCAAGGGTGATTTGCACCTTTTCTTAATAGCAGTACATGTAGTATTTTAATTGTACTGTATGTATTGTACAATTTAACATGACACATAGCTGTACTTGTAATTGCTGCAAGCCCTTTTACTGTACATGACTGTTTTTTCTTTGTCTATTATTTCTATGTAGAAAAAAAGCCTACATGTTCTGACACACATGCCCAAATATCTTATGATACCACACACACGGTGTATCAACTTGCATTCTTGTATTCCCATTAGAGTATTCATTGTGTAAATATTCTTCTATGTTGTCTAATATGTCTGAGTGTGACTGACTGTGTGTGTGTGTGTGTGTGTGTGTGTGTGTGTGTGTGTGTGCATTCTCCCTCTGGGTGCCCTGAGGCACAGTGCAGTCTGCTGTCTGCATTACTGGAAAGAGTAAAGCGCAGGTCATGCCTGGGTTGACACAGAAAAACGGCTGGGCGGGCTCCCTCATCCAAGGTCTAATCCAGCCCATGCACGGTTATTAGAGTGGAAAGATGGCAGCGTGAATGTGTGTGTTATTGCACGACCCCAATTCAACCTCCTCTTTTATCTGTGGAGGCAGACTCATAAGGTATTCTCAAAGGTGACAACACCACACTGATTCTGCCATGATGGTCCAGGGCCTCTGCTTGAGATATGTGTGTGTGTGTGTGTGTGTGTGTGTGTGTGTGTGTGTGTGTGTGTGTGTGCGCACACAAGAGTGGGAGAATCTTCTGAAGTTCAGAAGAGTCACCTCACTCTCATTATAAAGTGTCAAAGTGTAAAAAAGATCAAAACTAGCCTCCTTAACGACTGTATCCTATCAAGGCTGGAAGGAGCACAAGCACATAATGAGGCTTCTACTGCAAGTATAGCACACATTCACACTTGTGACTGTGAAAAATACAATTTTGAAAGCTGGAAAGGATGCCAGAGCCTAAAATTAGAGATCTAATTTTAACACAGCCACAGACACTAAAGTTTGACCAGCATGGTTTTTTGTTTCCCTAACTGCTCTGTGGCTTTTAGACAACAATGCAGGAGGCAGAAAGGTCAGACAGCATCAGGCTGCTACTCCATCCATGGATGATATTTATCACTCTGACAGGCCCCTGTTTAAAGACCACCAAATGCACTTAGACTGCATGAGGTCAGATCAAATATGTATCTCTCGTCTCCCATAACAAGTCTCTTTCACCTGAGTGTTTTGCTCTGCCTGTTCCTCTGATTTCTGAATCCTTAACCCACCCCCATCTCTGTATTGTCTCTGTGCCGACAGAGACACACTTTTAATCATCTCAGCTGCACAGATACAGACGGGAAAGAGAAACAATTAATAATTGATCTGCTCTTAGCAGCTCTGTGGCTGACGGGAGCTCACATCCAGTAACAGGACCAGAGAAATGAGGAAGAGGAGAAAGAAAAAGGACTCGTGAGGTTGTGGTCTTTCAGTGGCCTGCCCCTGGGCTGAATGGGATGCTGTTGCCATGGAAACAGAGCCCTATCCTGTCCCCTTTGAGATGAGCAGAGCAGGTGCGGGGCGAACTCACAAAAGCTAGTGCCTGATTAGTAAAGCAGTAAGGCTTTCAGTGGTTGCAAACACTGCAACACACATAATGAGGCCTCAGTACTCGGCCAAGGTGGTCAGAGAGAGCGTGCATCAGGGAATAATGATATGAATGGTACAAGAAAGGAAGCTTTTTCAAGATGTACTGCGCAATCATTAACAAACATCCTGTAAAAGACTTCTGAATGCTTTGTAATAAACAACAAATTATACTGGTAATTCTACTGCATACTGTTTCCAGAGAAACGCACTGCAAGCATATCTTGAACAAATGCTGCATCTTAGTTTTAATAATTTACAGCCTAGAGTTGTTTTTTCAAAATTTGGATTTATTTCAAAGCAAGTAAAATTTACTTGTTTCTATTTGTGAATTTTAAAAAAAGACAAAATGTTGAAATAAGGCAACAAACTTCTATTATATGCAAGTGGAATTATCTATTTTTTCCTTTTTACATGAAATGACTCCACAGTACTTGCATTTCTTGTGAGGCTTGATAGATTTTGCCCTGTATGTATTATCTTCTCCAAGGGCTATGCAGCTGTGAATACAAACACTGGGTACTGAATAATCCAATTCAAAGATACAGTACCTGAACACTGCTGTTGCCTATGGCGGTGGCTCTCTTAACACGTCTGACTAATCCCATCGCCTCCCCGACTAACATGGCCACTCGCCGCTCCATGTTGGCTTGGAACGTCCTCTCACCCACTTTCTGGTCCAGCACACCCAAGAGCACTATGCACACAGACAAGAGTGTGTCAGTACAAAGGGTCTCAAATTCTAGTAGGTGTAGCAGCTTTTCACCATGCCAAGAACTGAAACCATCATACCTGTTCTAACCCAGGAGGAGCGAAGCAGCTGGCTGGTGTTCAACTCCGGATAATGGAAAGCTGTTGGAAAAAGTATAAAATGATGCTAAAGTGGAGTAAGGTGGAGTTCACTGTTCATGATCAGAATCGCAAAACGCAGCAGATACCAGCGGTGACATCTGAGGAAGTGGAAAATATCTAAAATATAGAGAGACAACCATGTGATACTCACGCTCAGCAATCTGCAGGACAGGGAAGCCCATGTAATAGCTGAATTCTACCACCGTGAGCTTCATCAGAGCGCCGCTGACATCTGAGCCCATCACATAGCCCCTTGAACCGCGCACACAGAAGGTGATGTCCACCGGGTTCCTCGCTAGTTGTTGTCCCTGATATTTAGGAGCAGCCATGGTGATGTTCACAATCTAAAACACAATTAGACAGAGATGCACTGCTCAGACAAATACACAACAATGTGTAGAAAACATTTTCCATTCTGCTGTTGATGCAGATTTACAACGAAGATCCCAATCTGAGAATCACTGGCTTCAGTGATTGGAGAGTAGAACAAAAAACTGGGCAGTGAGGCCTGTTTGCTAGTCGTTCATGAAACATTTCCACAATGAAACAAATGCTTCATTTAATCCTTCTACTTATTCCAACTGAAAGCCATCAGTATAATGGGATTACACAAAACTCTTTATTAACAAACAGTAAGCTTTTTTAATACTCAACAACTAGAGCATGAACTCCATCAAGTACAAGCATCCGAGTAAAGTGCCCTGGGGTCTTGTTCATGAGTAATGATGCAATGGAGAATGAGGTGGCCAGTAGGATTGGTGTGGTGTCCACAGTGACAGTAAGGGTACACAAAGAGCTGAGCTTGCAATGCCTTAAGTCTCGCCTATGGTTATAACCTCTGCATTGTGACCGAAAGACTGAAATTGTGGATATGGTGGCTAAAATGAGCAAGAGCTAGAAGAGGCCAACTGAGGTTCTCCAGGAATCTCACCAGGACGAGACCCAACAGTAAGAACTGGAGAATACAGATGGGCAGAGTGACGTCTGGGCTACAATGCTTACTATGGTGATGTCGCCACCCAGCCAAATAAATTACAGAAAGTAGATGTATGGATAGATCGAGCATGAATCTAAAACCAAACTAGTAATTTAGTTCTTACAGTGACGTGATCTTAAAAAACTAGTTTTGTCTGACTCCCCAGGCACCATTCCTGCCACCAGTCATTTACTGAAATCCGAAAGCCTCGGTCATTGTGACTGAACACAGCAGCCCCTGTTTGCAAAGCAGTATCACAATCAAAGGCAGCCTACACTGCAGCAATCACTGCAGGCATCCACTGCAAAAGTGACTGGAAGTCGACGGGGCCAGCTCACTCAGCAAGCAAGCATCTTGCACAAAGAGAGTGGCAATCCAAGTTTGTTTGTGTTTTTACTTTCTTTGTATGAAAAACAACCTTCCTTTTTTTAGACAGACAGATAATAATATATGTTTAGTAAAGCCATAGTGTTCACTGGAGGTAAGCAGATCTGACAGGCCAGAGCTGTGATTGAGAGGGCTCAAGATTATCTATGGCTCTACGATTTCCATGATGCAGGAAACACAATCAGAACTGCCAAATTTGATAAGGAAAATGGAATCAACTGTAAATATGTTGTACAAACATGCTGTAACTGTAAAAATTGCCAAAATGTTGATGCAATTTATAAAACTCATGGTTCCCAACAATTAAACGCATTTTTCTTTGTGGTCTATCTGCAGACACACAGTGGCTACAGGGTAAGCCTACTACACGATATACCCTTGAAATGGTTAGGTTCAGGCACGATAACTACTTGGCCAGAGTTGGCAAAGGCCTCAGGGGTGTGTGTCATGAAGTTAAGTGGGTGTGTCATGTAGTCTGTGAGACTGCATCCAGACCCGTCTCGTTTTTTCACAGTGAACACACACATACAGAGGCAGCACGCTCATCACTTCAACAAACTCTCAGGAGTGCAATCACATCGGCAGACGTGAGATGCACCTTTGTTGAAGACTTTGTGGCTGTATATGGAGAGTTACTGTTTCTGGTTGAGCACTGTAAACAAGGAGCGTTTCCCCATTCGTCTGATCCACTAAGGGTGAATCCCATTTCTCTTTTCTACCCCTACCCCTTAGCCCTACCCCTTGTCCCTTGCCCCTTGAAATGGAGTGCCAAGGGGTAGGGCCGAAAGTCAACCCCTCCGAATTGGGACACCCCTTCGACAATCGCGTACGTCATCAGTAGTCGCCGCTGCCTCTTACATAGGCAGATGCGACGAGCTAATGCTACCGTCACATTCGATTTGTGTATGACATTCCTGCATGTTGTATCCCATAACGCTATCAATGTAACTGAATACCAGCAGCGAGGTTGCCAAAGTTATTATTGATAACGTTATCACTGCAGATTATCATCAGGGCTGCCCACAGAGCACCGCTAGTGGCATTCAGCCTGGCAACGGTAACCACGTAACTGAAGCCTTGACTACTATCGATTTTTTTGGGGGTTTTTTTTTACGAGGAAAATGACCACTACACATTGAAACAACGTTAAAATAGACAATAAAGTGGTTTTCGTACATTTTAAAACTTCGTTCATGGAGAAAATACCGGTCTTGCAAGGCATTCTGAGAAATCTGTCGTACCCCTCCCTTTGGAGTGTGCCTCGGAAAAATCTCCGTTTGGAGGGGTACATAGCCCTACCACTTCCCCCTACCCCTCCGTCATAATGGGAATTGGGACACCCCTACCCCTCCACGTGAACGCGCAAAACGGAGGGGTAGGGCCAAGGGGGAGGGCCAAGGGGTGAAATGGGATTCAGCCTTAGACGGGATGTTGGAGCTACATGTGGAGGGAGGCTGTCTTACAGAAGATTTGTCTGATAAAACAGTGGTGCATTCATTCACGTTCCTTAACACACCCTCATGAAAACGTCTTGAGTGAGGCTACCCATGCTTCCCTGCCTTCTGGTCCCACTCACATGCACTGTGAAGTTGGTTGACTCCTTCGTGCGCCGACGTACTTCCGCAAAAGCCTTGGTCAAACCTTTCTCAACGCTCTCACTGAAGTTGCAGAACCGCACATCTATGTGACCGGGAACAAACTGCAGCACTGCACAGAGTGAAGAGAGGAAAACAAGAGTTTAAGATCACATTTAAAATCTGAAGGTTACAACTAACAAGTAAATGTTGAAAACAAGACAGCTTGTTGAAAGGTCATTTACCTGTGTGGATTTGATATTTACGGTCTGGTGTAGTCCAGCTGGGAGACACAGACAGGAAGCGGCGCCCAGACCGTCGCAGAGCATTGATGACAGATAAGGCCGTGTACACAACTGGACCAGACACCACTCGAAACACAAACTTTGGTGGGGGGTCCACAACCTTAACAGACAAAGCAGGAATATATGACAGAGAAATCACTCATTGGAGTCATTCATTCACAGTTAAGTGGCTTGTGTTAAAAAAGCAGCTGATGTTTTTAAGAGGTCATTGCAATCTTGTGGATCTTGATGTGACTACTCCTTTTTATCACAAAACCACTGATGGCTTTCATCTGCCACCACTGTGACGTTCACTCACACAAGCACAATACTTAGACCCACATGTGCGTCATTACATGAAGGTTCATCCACTTCAGAATCATTTTTTATTCTAATAGGATCTCTTATACATTAAAATGTGCCTATGTTGCCTTTGCATGACTTCTTAATTGCTAAATAAATGCTAAAACCTTGGTATTACCTTCAAATTAATAACATAGCTTAACTCTTGTTGAGGTAAACTTACCTGCAGCTCCACAGACTTGTTGAATTCCCCTTTCAGTATGTCTCTCACTTGAGATTTGGCATATCCAACAGTGGCCCCAGAAGGAAAACCTGTAGAAGAAAGTATACGAATGGTTACAGTCTTATTTTGTTCGCACACATTTCATACACCATGCATATGGATTACAAAAAGTTGGAATTTAACACAAAGTATAATTAAATGCAAAAATGTACCAATTTTCACTAAATACGCAGGCCTGTCGAGGTCACAGAGGTACTGCCTTGATGTTGTCGCTGTATTTGTGCTCTTTCCGTTGGTGGTTGAGATGACGTTGACACTAGTTGAGGCTTCAGTGGTGGCAGGAGTTCTAGTCGTGGTTTGATGAAAAGTAGGGGTGGCAGCTGTAGTTGCAGGTACAGCAGAGACTGTATTAGCTTCACTGCTAGTTGGAATCAAGGTCATTGTGGCTGGGATGTCAACTCCATCTTCAGTCACCCCCTGATCACCCAGCACGTCTGGGGGGACCACAGTAACATTCGACATGGGTTCAGTTGAAACTACAGTGATATTGAGAGTTGGTTGAGTTGTAGTAGCAGAGTCTTGGGGAGTTAACTCTGTTGTATCAGCAGTGGTGTTGTCAGCAGGTTCAGGTTCAACGGGGGAGAAGGCTATGGTTGCAGTTAAGACAGGAGTGGCATGTATGGTACTTTGTGGGAATGACTCTGTGACAAACCAGTGTACATCTGTCAGAGAGGAGGAAGACATTACATCATCTGGCAGCAAAGGTGTGGAACTGGGTAGCATAGCTTCTTTTAATGCAGTGCTGTCCAGGCCTACAGTTAGTGTAGCTGCAGACCAATCTGTAGTGGACAACTGATTACCCCAGCTGGACGAAGAGGGATCAAAGAAGTGGGTTGGGACTATGGAAGGATCCAGAAAAGGCTCAGACGCATTGACCAGCTGAGGACTCTCCTCTGTGGTTACTACTGTCGTTGAATCATCATGAGGCTCAAACCCTGACATATCACTGGAGTACTCGTCCTCAGTCAGATTGGCATCAGTGGTGGAGCTGCTGTTGGGTGTGATGTCTGTAGAACTGATGGACACCACGGTAATGTTCCCTCTTTGTTCAGCGGTGTCTGAACTGTTGTTCTCCTTGGTCAACTGAGTGGTGTAATACTCCAAGCTGTTCATGTCAGGTAAGAGGACATCTGTGGGCTGAATTGTGAAAGCATCGGGCCAGTCTATGTCTGATGCATCGGGTACATCACTGTTAGATGAGGGAGTAGGTTCCAGTGCATAGTGAATTGTAGAGGAAATAGGCGAGGGATAAATGGATTTTAGTGCAACAATGGTGCTAGGTGCTGTGATGATGCTGGGCGAAGGTGAGATATGAAGATGATGCAAAGACGTAAGGGATATGCCTACTCTGGAAGGGAAGGACGTGTCATAGCTTTCTGTATAGTCCTCCAGATCATACGAGTCAGAGGGCACCTTGGTTACCAGAGAGTAGTCCTCTCCATCGGAATTTAAGAATGACATTGTTTCCAAGTAGTCCCCAGAACCCCAGTCCAACTCCATGGTGTTGGTGGGGTAGAAGTCCTCTGGAGATACCTCAGTGGGTTCAGATGAAGAGGGAGTGGAGAGGGGGGTGATGGAAGGCACATTGTAGCCAGGGGCCAAAATCTCAAGTGGGTTTGGTAGCATTTTTACGTCATATGCTGGTTTGTTCTCGTTCAAGGGGGAACTGCTGGGGCTCAGCTGGTCCACATCCAGGATATTACCATGAGCTTCATCTGCCAGAGAGCCAGCAAAAGCCAGTTTAGGGGACTCAAGAGGAAGTGAGGTCATCACTGCCAGAGTTTGTTCTGATGCACCATCCTGTTGCTTGCCCACAGTCACTTTCTGCTCAGAAGTTAGGCCTCGCTGAGGTGTTGCTGACCTTGCAAAAGCATCAGGGCTTAATGGTGTTATGGATATATTTGACTGAGAATGCAGCTGGGATTTTGTAAGCGCTGGAGAGGAAGAGGAAGATTGCTTAGCAGAATTTGTCCAGGCAAGCTTCCAGTTTGTAGAGAGTTTAACTGGTGCCTCAAATTGTGGACTAGACTCCAAAACAGGTTCAGAGGGGCTTAATGATGGAGAGGAAAGAGAAAGTGCTTCTTCTGCACGGGAATGTCCCCACTGAAAGTGTGGGATGTCTGCAGTCCTAATGTCACGGTTTGGTTCAGAAATGGGTGGCAGGGCACCAGGTGAGTCTGGGCTCTCAAAGGCAGTATGATCTGAGGCTGGTAAGGCTGCTGGTGATGACCCTGTTGAACTTGAAACATCTCCAGCAAATCCCACGGGGTGGTGTTTGGAGCTCAACAGAGACTCATCTGTAGAAGAATAAAGAGAATGCTTAAGTTTAGTGTTGAATGAATTCATGCCTGACATCAAACAAAATAAATAACAGGGACACATTCAATCTGATTTCTTTTACTCACCAATATATTTACCAATATAACCTCTGAGAGCGAATTTAAGCAACTCTTTTCTCCACAACTTCAGGATGTAAATGACTTAGAAAAGCAGTTACTTATTTACACGAATGTGTTACCTGATATCAGTTCCAAGATTCAATCAACTGTAATGTCATCCCTCTTAACAAAAACAAAGAGTCCAAATGGTTGAGCAGAGAGGCAGGTTGAGACCAAGCATGACTGCATGGCAGAGACGCAGGCACCCCAAAGTAAGCTACGTTATGATATATGAACAACAATGGGATTACATCAGTGGGATAACTGAAAAAAGTGTGTTCCCTCAATGGCCCAAAATGACCAAATGAATATTGATCTGTGAGGAAATAAAAAAGAAGATAAAGCTGGTCGTCTCTGGAGCACAGGTCACAGTGTTAAATATAGTGACGATACAGCAACAGAAAGACACTTCATTGAAACTGTAGGAGAAAGCTGTGGTGGGTTTAGGATGTTATGTGTAACCCTGGCCTCTATTTAGATAAAATCAATACCATATTGACAGATGATTTACAAACTGCATGTATTATTGATACAAAGTGGAATTCAAGATCGATGAAATAGTGTGGTTGGTTCACCACACAACACTGGTTATTCAGTAAACCCATTTCACCCTATACTACAGGAACCTGCACCATGTACAAAGTAGACAACACATTTACAACTTCACTTAGAGCTTGCTGGCTCCTGCTTACACCTGGCCACTAGTCTAATACCCCATTTGCTTAAGCGATTACAAAATGGAACCATTAATCCTGAGGAAAATGGCAATAAGATGAGGAAGTAAGGAAACACTCGCAGGCTGATACACTGCCATGATAAAAAGATCAAGCTAGACTACAATGTGAAATCATAACAAAAGCTGACAATGACTGTTTTCCACAGTTCCAGCACAGTAAGGGATTATGCTGACATACATGCACTGACCATATGTTCCACAATGAACGAGTGGCCGTCCTGGCTCATCACTTTGATAGCCTGGGCTCTTACCGATGCACTCTAGGGAGAACATCTTATATCCTTTTCTCTGGTACCTGACCTTGGAGTGATGGATGGTGAAATTATCAGCTCATCAGGAAGCAACTCTACCTCTTACACACAACGCTCAAATCCTTAAGGGCAACATCAGACCAGCCAAAATGTAGAAATGGCAAATGTGGCTTATGCAACACATCTCCGACTTAATTTGTGCCAAGGGCCTTTCTCTCCACATTGCATAACATATCATGCATGATTTAATTTGGGAAGCGCCTTGATTGCACTACATGGTAAGGGTCTGACAGTGTAAGATGGGAAGAGAATAATTCTTAAATAAGTCATGGTAATAGACCTTTAGACAGTTGTAGCTGTTTAAGTTTGTCTATTCTATATCCTCAAATCTGCTTCATACATTTTCCATTAGAATAATATTCAAAGCCCAAACAGATGTTTCATGGTTCTGTCGAAAGCAATCTTTAGACTTTATGTGGTTGCCTCCACAGTACTGTTAGACAGGAGCTGCTGAGGATAAATGGGACAGGTTACGAGAGATGAGTTAAGGTGCCAGCTTACATAAAACAAAGTGCTATCCTACAGTATGGTTCATGGGGTTAAAGAATCAGAATGAACCATAATGGATGCACAGAGTATACAAACATAAACAAAACACACCAAGAAGAAAACACACAACAATTCTGCTTAATAAGCTCAATGCAGACTGCATGTCTTAAATTTGTCCTTGAAAGTAGGTCTTCTTGAGCAGGGCAAGACTTTAAAAGCACAATTATTGCCATTGCCAGAAGGAAGCCACCAACAGCCTCTACATAGTGACTCAGCAGCTGCTGGTAATATTGCTGCTCTCTGTAGTGCACATCAGCTCTGGAAAATCATACACACTTGAAAGTAGCAGCAGAATCAGCTGAGGGTGAAGACTATTTTTAACACTGGGAACAAACAACGGATCACTTATAAAAAGCATCAACAAAAAAATACATACATCTGAAGGATCATCTTCAATTTACTGCATCACTTCACACAAGAAGACTGCCTCTGGCTGGGCCCGGGAGAAAACTCCCAACTTAATTATAACCTACACTAGTACCTTAATTGAGTCAACATGCGATTATAACAGAGCCCATTGGAGAGGACTTGGAAAGGAAAAGCCAAGGCTTTCTTGTCTGAAGGCGAGTCTGTGCTGCACATTCTCCAAAGTGCCACACAGCTCCTTGTCTGCTGTGCCAAGTGTTTGAACCCCCGGGGATGTATCACACAGCTGGTCAGATGCACACGCTCTTACCACATTCAGAGCAGACCAAATAATGTTCTTTTAATCCATTAAAAGGAGGATCAAGTCTCATGTTCTATGCAGGCTGTTTACTGAGTTTTCAGTTTTGTGGGGAAGTTATAAATAATCACAAAAATGGAGCATGAAAAGAAGAAGCCACAGCATTTGGTGTACTGTGCTCTTCTACAATCTAATTGTGTAAATGCTACAGATATATAAAAGAACACAAGTCTGACATTATACACAAGCTCTGCAGAAGACCATGTGTGTTGGAAGAACACGCTGGTGTTTGAGGTCCTGCTATGGTACATGACCCCAAAATGTCACCTCATCTCAGCACACCCCTCCACTGACAAACTAATTCATTTATAGTCACATTTAGGACAATTAGACATGCATGGATAGATTAAAAACACCCAGCTAATTGGGACAAAGATCATTAGTAGCAGGTGATTGATGACATTACTTGTACTGATGTCAACTGTGAGAACGAATGTTAAGGAGGGTATAGCGAGCCAAGAATCAATGCTTTCTGTCACAACAAAGCACTGTGTTTTCAATCACTGCTGTAGGTTAATCTCAGCTTCGCAAGATTAAAAATTAGTGTGAAAATATTTGAACAAAAAACGCACGAAAACCTATAAAATAAAATGCAAAACTGTGCCAAGCCAAAGCTGGAGGTTCTTAATAATTAAGCAGGCTTGGTCTTAATATGTGATGGCTTATCTTGGGTAACGACAGTCAGGGCTCAGCACGACAGACAGCAGCCAGGCACAGAGCGAGTGAAATTGGCCTGAACTGGGGCTAACATTACAGTAAGCAGAAATTGACAAAGGCCTTCAAGACCAAGCCGCGCTGCCACCTGTTCCCCGAAACATGAGTGTGTCACACTCGGCTGGCCACGCATTGTTGGGCACGTCCGTGAAACTCAGCGCTGAGACCCATGCAGAGGGAAACCTTTAAATTTCAGGTCATGAGAGCATAAACGTCAAGTTCTCATTTTATGCAGTCCAGTTTTTCTTCTCTCTTCCTAATCTCCCTCTCCTGGTCGGTCACCTTTTCTCTTTCTATAGCATGTGAATCATTTCAACAAAAGGTCCTCATTTCGCTGCCAATCAGAACTCATTACAGGAACAGGGACGGCCGTTATTATATTAGTGATAAATAAAATATACGACTAGTTTATAAAGATTCATGTAAGGAGTTTAAATAAAGAAATATTATCCTGCTTCCTCTCAAAGAAGCTGTCTGCTTGTAAAAGACATGGATGAAAAAACTATGCCACAGTCTCATTACTCTGACAACACTGCAGAATTAAAGCAGTGAGATTCTCATTTATCATTACAGGAAAAATCTCACACTAATGACATTTCATTTCCATTCATCAGGCCTTGATGTGTCTTTTATACTAGACTTGATCTAATGAATAGCTGCCTGGAATGGTGGCACGGTGACACAGGGGTAAGCACAGCTAGAAGGTCCCGGGTTCGATTCCCGCCTGGGGCACTGTGGGCGCCAGGGGCGTGTCCTCCACCATGAACCAGGAAAGGGGCCTTTCTGTGTGGAGTTTGCATGTTCTCCCCATGTTCACCTGGGGTATCCTACATAAAATACCCCCAGTAAAAACATGCAATAAGATCACCACCTGACCAATGGTGACAAAAGGAACTGGGTCCCTGGGCGCCGCTGTCGGCTGGCAGCCCACCCCTCCTGGTCTGCCGCAGAGGAAGGACTGACCAGGATGGGTTAAATGCGGAGAAAGAATTTCGCTGAAGCATGGCGTGTGCAGTTTCCCCTCTATAACTATGCATGTTGTGCTGTAATCAATAAAGGATTCTTCTTCTTCTTCTTCTTCTCTGGATATGAGCTGTGCTAAATTTGCATTTGACCAAACTGACAAGTTAAAGAAACCCGCAATTCCAAGCCAGCATGTGTGGTTTATAAACAGGTAGTTATTCGATTGTTTTATTCCCTCTACTTATGAATCATTCACAACATGCACAGCTGCCACTGACAAGTAAGAGGAAGCATTACGTGTGTGTTTTTTTTGTTTGTTTGTTTGTTTTTTGACATACCTTTGCTGTTCCTGACAAGGTGCTGTAGAATGCTGTATATTTATTAATAATTTCCATCTATAACAGCAGATTCCGTGAAAACCAATTTGTCCATAGTTAAGCACACAATGACACAAAAGCAATGCTCTTCTTGTGGCCCGGTTGGTTTGTTCTACTTCTGTTTATACATCTGGTTACAGGCTCGGATCAGTGCCTGCAATCATGTAAAAAGGATTCTGACAAGAGAGATTATTACTGCTGCTGGCTGATCTCATGTTCCTTTCTAAAATCGCCACAATAGAATCAAAAGATAGGGTGGAGAGACTGAGCTGCACGCAGACACAACTTCAGGCATCTGAAATAGCACTAACCCATTTACCCAGGATGGATCTTCTCGAAACCTTATGAGATCCTGTATCGAATCATCACAGCTCTCCACTAACCTACATTATGTGTCTGACTGTTTAGGAGAGGCCCATGGAGTCTGAATAAACCAGGATTTACAAATACACATTTAGATGGCAGAAGAAACTGTTCTAAAAATCTGCCTACTGTGACAAGGCAGATTTAATTTCAGTGCCTCCTCCAAACAGACAGATCAGTAAGAAACTGTTCAGCTACATCCCATAATATAGAGGGCCAAGAAATGTTTAGCTTTGTTGCATTTAGCGCAGTGCAGCTACAAATGTCACTTTTGTGCTTACATCTATAGAAAAAGAGAACAAGGTAACATCCTAAACTGAATCACTGTACTTTAACACAGTGAAATATCCGGGCGTGTTCGAGCTGACAGACACAACAGTTCAGTTGGAAGCTGCATTTGCAGAACATGAGAAGGACAACAAATGTGTTTCTGCTTCCATCTGTTTCAAGGCAAGTGGTTGGGTGAAGTCCAAATAAGATTTGCCTGGTGAAAGGATGAGTATGTCTTTCGGTGCAAGAAACATTACTTCCAAGCTCTCAGTGTAAACACATTACACACGAGCAGAGAAACACACACCACAAAGATATGAGGTCCAACTGAATTGTTCAATACTGATTTTTGGGAATTTACCAACTTTAATTATCAGAATAAGGTACCCATAGCAGAATCAGCCAAGGAGCTGTGAAACACACAGACGTGTGCTTGTGTGTGCGCACCACACACAACAGTGCACGCATGCCTATGAATGTGTGTCGAGAAACCTGAGATACCATTTCCAGAGCCTTCTAATGATATCATTTCCTATGTTTGCCAGACTCCTTATTGCAAAAAAAAAGTAATTTAATGGTTGTGTAATTTGAAAAGAAAAAAGAAGAGAGAGAAGAAAGGGTCTTTTGATATTAATGCTAGCTAACAACAACCCCACACATGGTTCTGTTTTCAGCTAAGCCCATTGCGTGACTGGCTCTTTTCAGTTGGCAGGAGCTGCGTACACCGAGTGCAGTTCAACAATCAAGATACGGCTGTGTTGACATTTGGTTTATCGGGAAAGCTTTTAAGATGGGAAAGATTCCATTGTTTTTATCAGTGGAGTTCAATTAGATTATGCTCTCTGCCAAAGCCCCCCCACCCGCAGCAAAAAACTAGTTTGACATCATAAGGGGTGCATTTATTATAGACATACAGTTGCTTTCCAGTTCACTTAATTGTCAACTTTAGCCTACATCAAACAGTAAAAATATATCAACAACAGAAAGGTTAGAAATACGTTTGAACGCTAATCCAAATCTTGTCCATGATCCAGCAGACCAATAAAGGTTAATGCAAAATATAAAGTTTTGCTGTTGGAGGGGTTGCCAACATCTACCATAAATTAATTTGTTGATCTGATTTGGCCCGAAATTTGCATGAAAATGGAGACCTGGCTGAGGTCATGCCTGCACTGCATGACAGATTTATGTGACCCTTGTTTTGTTTTCCAGAGGGGATACTTTTTAAGATAAGAGAAAGAGGAGTGCAAAAAGAGGGGGAGGAGAGGGGAGTAGCACAAGAGTCCAATTGAGAAAGACGAAGAGAGGTAACAGAAGAAGAATGAGGGAATGTGAGTTAAAGGAACAGGGAAGCTGACTTTCAGGGAGTCTTTAGGGATTTGTAGCATGCTGGGCTACTGTATAACAGATTTAAGGACTTAAGTTCATAAAAGCTCACACAAACTCACAGGGGTCTCCCCAGAAGTCATGGCTATGATGGTATGACATATTTCAAGAGCTGATGATGAATGAAATGCCAGTATGTCATTCTTTAAGAAAAGCCCACACACATGCACGCACAGATAAACACACAAAATTTGGGTACACTCCTTCACTTTCCGAAGTCTTGATTTTCCTCGAAAGACAGGAAGGCAAGGACCTGTAACCAGAGAGGCCCAGAGGACTGCGTCAGTCAGCAGCCTCCTCTACCTCTACCTCCTCCTTCCAGCGCGGGCCACTCATTCTCGGGCTTCAGGTCGTGGGAGAACAAACACTGTCTGCTGGGCTGGGTCAAGCTCTCTTCAAAAGGTAGCTGTTTTCTAACGGCCCTACAAGTTAATATGTGAGCAGAAAATGGAAATATCTGTGCAGGCTGAGGCAAAATACTGACTGTTTCTTAGTAGTTGCTGTGATGTTGAAAAGTCCAAACCAAAATGATTTCGCCTGGAGTGGCTTGAAAAAGGCCAGGCTGAACCCCACCATCTGCTCTGATAAATATATAAATAATCAGCTGCAGTTCATTTCAGCACATAGTGATTTGGGCTCAGCACAATATGGCCTCAATGTTGCCTTCTGTCAAATCGGAAACTTTGTATTTCACATTTCAAGCTCCCAATGCTGACAGGCCATTAGCACAAGAAGCTGTAAGGGCACAGTCTGGGAAATCTATTTGGAATAAATAAAGGTTTACTGCAGGCTTGTGCAGCAACAACCACTGTCGAGAGAACTGTTTCTATCACAGTCTGAGAGATATTAGCGTTCTTAGTTGTACAGCTGTGATTACAGACACAGACAATAATGACACATTTAATCAAAGACAGCGTGCCTTTAGTGATTCTCTGACATACAAATCATGTCAAGGTAACTTATTAATAGCTGGCAAATAACAAAACAAAAACAAAGAAACACTGAGTGAGCTGTTTCAGTGACTGATCAAATAAGATTGTTGTTCCTACACAATATTCATGCTATGTTTACACACTTGCAGGACGCTGAAGCTGCAGTGGAAAATTGCCTTGGTAAAGCACATAAAAGGGTACACAAAATCACTAACAGATGTACATTCACAAGCCCCCACTATGGTACCCTCACATCACAATCTACCAGTATGATGCAGGTAATGGCAGACAACTGGAAAAAATTAGGGAAGTGAGACTGTGACCATCCTTAGAATAGTTGACTGTTTCATGACTTTGACGTGTGAATGTGAAATCGGAAAGTATAATGATGGATACTTATAAGCAAGTGGAAGGATGATGTTAAAAAGCTGCTTTCCGTCTGTTATCATTGACCACCAGCAGACCAGCTTCCACTGCTCTCCACACAACCAAATAACGCTGGGACAGGCCAGTCAGCAGACAGGCAGGGAGGGTCAGCCACCGGCCACTTTCCAATAGATCTTTCTGGTCAAGCTGCAGGCCTGGTGAGAGCAAAAGTACCCACTGTTTGGCTCTTGATAGGTCCTACCCATTGATCTGCAACTGGCTCCCAGCGCTAATGAATAATGAATGGCCATATTGTCATCCTGCACAGATCACATTTCACATGGCAACGGACTGCGCTGGTAATTAGCCAGGACTTTGCTGGCCTGCAGCTTGCTGTGCTGAACTTGCCAGCCACTGCACTGCAGAGAGAGATATTGCTGAAGCAAAACTGCAAGGGCACTTCATGATATTATCACATAAAAATTCATAATTATATTCTTCACATTTGTGACGACCTTTCATTTCAGATCCAGGGTATATACGTGGAACCATTTCTCTCACAGAAACTGAGCAGAGGACCGGAAAGACCAAGAGAAGCAGAGAAAATTACTGTATGATGTCAGGTCTGGAGGAACAATTATACGTAGGTCGCCATGCTCTATTTGACCTAGAAACTAGAAAGTGTGCTTCTGAGTCTGTGAGAGGAAAGCTGAGTGGCTGGTGATTTCACTGTTGAAACAGACCATGGAAACACAGTTGTATAACAATGGGTGAGGAAGAGGAGAACCTCCGTCATACAATAACTCGGAGTTTACCATAAAACTTACTGTTATATAACTTCATTTTACACCACAGACATACAAGTAACAGTTTTCACTTTTCTGCTACTGTCTTGTGCAATCATGTCCACTCTGAAACAGCGTTTGTTCTTAGCTTAACTAACTTAGCTCATGTAATACTGACTCAGCAGTCTTAGGAAAAGGTCACACTTCTTGCCAGGATTTTACATCACATTGGGAGATATTAACTGAATTTTTATCACCCATATAGATATATTGCACGATTACTTGACACAAATTACCTAAAATAAAAGAAATTTGTGCCTTAAGAGACTGGAAAATGTGGTTAAAGCCAGTAAATGTCAAAGGGCAGCATTTTTAAAGGAATGGGCCAAAACCAGAGCAACATTGATAGCAGTAAAGTGTAATCTTATGGTTGTTAAATTTCTTACAATTATTTATTCTTAAACTAAACCAAAAAAGCCCATTCCTTGATGTTCCCATTGTGCAACAATGTTAGCACCAATTTAGAGTGCACATAGGCTAATTCAGAACAGCATGCAGCTCTCTGAAATCCATCCAAACCATGGCTCATAATCCTATTCTCCTGTGATACAGTGGTTTCCAGGCTGCCACAGGAGAACTGCCAATACGATGCTCCACAAAGTGTTGCATGTAGCATAGTGTGATCATCACAAACCACGAGGACAGATCAACCAAAACTAGACTCTTCGCTTTGGCAGAAGATGTCTTCCTGTCAGAGACAAAACAACTCTGATAGATCCCTCGTCCCAATGATGCCTTCCTATGAAAACACAGAATAGTAAAAGCACAGCAAAATGTGCGCCAACTTTCAAATTTTCCCATTTTATTACACAGATTGAGTCACTTGGTAAGTGACTGTTAGCGAAAAGTGACATGGGTGTCAAAATACTACACTACAAGCCGAATTATTCATGCTGTATTTTGTCCACCAGGTCACTGAGAGTTTGAGAGAATCTGAAATGTGACTTGGACTCTTTTACAAAGGCCTCACAAATGAGCAGTAAACTGAAGAAAGCAGATAGCCCACATTAATGGTCATCAAATTAAAAAAGCTGTGAGTGAAGGTGTGTAATAAGAGTATGAGTTTAAGATTTACTGACTTCCTGCATAAGGCTTACATTGTGGCATTTACTGCATAATCCTATAACAACGTAATATCATGAGTTTTTGGCTGCTCTTAAAGCATGTTCTTTTCACTGGGCAATGTGGAGCTGGAGGCGTCTTGGTGGGATCATGTCACTATCCATGAAAGTAAGCCTGAAGAAAACACCCATCAAGTGGATGGATTTAGACCCTTTCTCTTTCTCTAATTACTGGAAATTGGTTTAACTCTACAGTCTGTGGGCTAAAGGGATAGGGTCACCTCATCGCTTGGAAAAATCCAGAATCAAACATTTAAGTCTTCTTCATTATAAATATCACAACTAACCAAGGTCATGCAGCAGCCCTGACTTTGTTTACATGGAAATGAGGACCTTTGTAAGCACATGAGATAAACTACCAGATATGGACTTTCTGGTTTCACTGCATACATTACTAAACTGAAGGTAAGAAAACATAAAGTTGCACTTATGGGGCTATATGCTACTATGCAACTGCGCTACGTAATTTCTTCTTTTGGGGGGATGACGAGCTTTAAATAGAAGAGTTGGCAACAGTTGCCTGAGAGTCAGGGCAGCATGCTTATGAATGGAAGGTCGCTGGTTAAGCTGGCCTTGAGCAAGGCACATAATGACCCCGACTGCCCCAGCGCAGCTGCTCAGCTGCCCACAAACAAGACCGCGGTTGTATTAAACATCTCTGAGATGTGACTGTGTGAAGTACTGCTGAGAACACGCATGCATGCTGAGCAAACCTCCTCTAAGTGAAAGCGTAAAGAAAAAGATAAGATGGTTCAAACTTTTGGGCAAATTTACGGTGACCCTGCACTGGACAAGTAGTTCAGAGAATGGATAGATGGCTGTAGGCTCCTGATTTCTCTAATACGATCCTCAAGAAGAAATTAACCATTACCAGAAATGAATCCATCAGGACAAATGTTAGGTTGGATCTTGGATGCCATTAACACATTTGCCTGCACACACATATTCAGCAGGTTTATGTAGCATTCATGTTTAGTGTAATTTATGCACTTATTCAGTTAGATTAAGTTAAACAGCAGAAAGATGCTGGGTTGGGTTTCAATATGTGGACCTTGCAGTCCAATGAGTACCATATTCACTATTTTGCCACTACTTCAAAGCAGACCGAACCACAACGAATAAGATACTGATCTGCATCAGTTATGTAAAACAAGGGAAAAATCAGTGGATCATGTTGTGTGAGTCAGCGAAAGGTATTCTCTTACCTGCAACAGGTGAGTCAGCTGCGATCACTGTTACCAACACTGTCATCCCCAGAAACACTGCGCGCTGGCCGTGGGCACGCACAAGAGCCCTGAGCATGACCACCAAACCCACAGACGAGACTAAACCTGCCATGATACGGTGGGGGTAAGGTCAAGGCATTTCACCCAGTTCAGAAGAGAAGATTCATTCCAGAGAGACGATGGAGCTGTGGGTTATTTCGGGCTGCGTGGTTCGGTCTCCTTTAGTTAAAGGCCCGTCCTTCCATAACACGTGCTTGCAGTGAAGAATGGCTGTTGACGACAAAAGAGCAACAGTGTGACACTCAAAACAAAGCAACCGCATTTACCGTTACCACTTGACCATCACTCCATTGATCAGCCATTCACTGGAAACAACCACTGCTAATCTGAAATGCACAGGAGCACACTTTCTATTTATATTATTCAAAACCTTTACGTGATTACGCTTAAACTCCCAAAACCCACATTAATGGGAATAACTGCAACACCTGTAGTAAAAGAAAGGCTCATTCACGCAAGGAACAGATCTGCCACTTGGAACAGGATTATTCGTCCAAGCCTGACAATTTTTCTGAGGAAATTTACTATTTCTATTTTTCATTTTGCCTGATCTTTGCACTGGACTGCTGAATTTGGATTTGGTTTGTTTTGGATTTGACAAAAATATGTTAAATGGCTTCACTCTCACCCTGTCTCACTGAAAATACACAGAACTAGAATGTAAAAAAAAAATAAATAAAAGTTTACATCTGATGTTAAAATAAACAAATAGCACACAGAGTTGTCTTATGTGTTATACTAACCTGACACATTTCACGCACATGGCCAACCAGGTCATTATAGATTAACGCTAATAACATTAGTCAAAAAAGACACAGAAATGATTAATTATTACCCCACTGTGTCAACTAAACTAGCCTGCTAATTCCACATAGGCGGATAAACGTAACGTGGTGAGTGAAGCGAGAGGAGGGCGGCACAGAGACCCAGCTCAGAGCTCAGCCCTCGGCCGTGCGGCTAGCTGCTCATCATGACACACTTCAGTCTCTTGTCCTACATCCCGTCCCGTTACTTGCAAGTTTAACGGTCATGTGGCTCTTCATAAGGCTACACAAAGCAGGTTACATTTGAGTGTGACAGAAAGAAATGCTAAGAGCAGTTTTGCTAACATAGTTTGGTAATATGTCCCAAAGCTAGCTAAGAATACACAGATAATGGCTTTTTTCATTTTTCCCCCAGCCATTCCTGTCAGCCTGCTCATAGCTGCGCATTCAGACTTACCAAAAAAAAGGAGCTCCAGTTCTATCAATTCCTTTGTCTGGTTTTCGGGAAAATATCCTTGGATGAAATGAAACGCGGTGTGAGACTCCGTCGTTAACCTTCACGTAACCACCTGCCCGCGTTACAAGTTATTTCAGTGGAAACGGACTGTGCGCGAGCTGGTATCTCGCTTTCATCTGACACTTTTTTTACAGTTACCTTCTCTCGTCCTGAGGATTGGGTTAGTCCCGCCTCCTGGTTGATCTGATTAGTTTCCAATTTATCGACACTCGCTCTCATTGGCTGCAGCTCTTCTCTGTCAAAGTGGGGTTTTAAAAATTAGGTTGGTCCTCCTCGACTGGCGTCTGCGGCTTCCACGGCAACGTTGCCTCATGCGATGATGCACTTAACAAGGTAAGGCCGTGGGTGGATATGTCTCTGTTTGCCTGCTTATTGGCTGAATAGAGTTTACCTCCTCGTCACTGAGAGAAATCACACTGAGAGCTATCAAGCTGACATCATCTATTTTTCTGCAAGGGCTCTTTTTTAATATAACCTTCTGGTTGTTGTACTACTATGACTTTTATTTTGCAATTTCATCAAGATTAATAAGGCTGTTTAAGCGCAGTGTTTATACTAAACACGTGACAAAACACAACGAGGATGCATACTTAGTTTCTATTATAATGCTTGATTTCTGTCCGGAATTAAAGGCTCCAACTTACAAAGAGCTTGAGATATGGCGTCCCAAGTGCAAGATAGCTGATAACGTCAGCGCCGGTTTACAGGCGTCAACATTTTGGTGCACACCGCCACCTAGCGGGACTATAGTGTAACTAATGTTGCTGATTCTAGACCAGTTTGGCTCTCAATTACATCATATGCCCCCTCTCTGTGTGCACCATGGTATCATAGAAAATTCCATCCTAAATTCTTATCCCTCTTTTTAAAACATGACTTGATATTTGTATATAATTTTATAATTTCATTTTCATGTACTTCTACTTCACTTGAGTGTACGCTTCTTATTTCTACTCCACTGCATTCCAAAGGCAAGTACAGTACTTTTTACCCTACTTCATTTAATCAACAGCATTAATTGTGGTGATGAGCTGTATTGTTGGATGGATGGATGGATTGAATTACCCCTCAGTTTATAAAGAAGATACAATGTACAGGGAAATCCAACATTAATGCATTAATATTAACAATTTCATAATAGAATATAAAACATTCACAGTGACAGAACATTCACTTTTTATACTTTAAAAAATACTCGCAATTTAGCATTTTTCCATAGTATTTTTATATAGTGTTATTCCTACTTTACTTATGTAAGGGAATAGAATACCTCTTTCCACCGCAAGATTCAGTGTCTTTCTCAGGACCACTTCAACAAGACTTACCAACGCTGAGGGATGGTTCCTCTGACCCCAGATCCATAATACCTCTCACCGACGAGAAAAACATACTTCAAATAGCTCGATGAAATAAATCCCCTTTGATACCAAAGTCATTTCCACTTTGAAGCCCCAACACCACCATGACCCCCACCAACACAGGGGTTTTCACTCAATGTACTTCTTCTTAGGACTGTGCACTTTTGCTAAATTGACATCTCCCTGACTCGCCTGTTAGCTTTGTTGTGGGGCAACCAACGCCATAATCCTGTAATAGTAACCTGTCGTTTGGTGACCTCATGTAATTACCAGGTTAGCCGAAATCAACCTAAGGTCTAATCAGACAGATTACCTGAGAACACCTGAGTGGATGTGTGTCACCTTTTTTTTTCATGGGTGTTAATAAATTTTGGGGTAATAGTGCATTTTGTATTTGCTTATTATTGTAGATTTTTATTGAATGTCTGATCTAATTTGCTCAAGCAAACCTCAAGTGGACACACTTGAGACACACACACATACATAGACATACACAGACAGACACACACACCACAGTAGAAAGCAGGAGACTGGTGCCGTGACTTAACAGTTTAATGTAAATCCAAGACAAAGTGTGATTACATTTCTACACATATACAATATGCATATGTGAGCATACAAATTCTCATTAATAACTCGATTCACCTCGGAGACCGAAAAAATGATCAAAAGTAACAGTGAATAACAAGCTATAACATAGTTCACCACAACGCGAGCCCCCTCTCACCCTACAGTTAGTAAAGAGGACAATTAAAATAACTATATTCTTCTATTTGACGAAGCTGTTTGTGTGTTAAAATCCTCCTGTAAAATTTACAATACTATCATTAGTTTTTTCGAAGCCTAATATAAATTCACTCCATTTTTCTACAACGAAAATGATTAAGAGAAGCACACAACATCATAATGGTAACACAAGCGCTTAGTAGCAAGTACTCAACTTGTTAGGAGGTTTAATTAATCCTTCTTCTTATTGTCATTATTATATTTATTTAAACATTCTATAAAGCCAGTAAAATATCCATTCTCATAACATACTTAATAATATTAGCTAAGGAACAGGGTATACATAGAACGCTACGTCAACAGATTGAAATAATGAGACATCACACCCCAATAAACAAAAAGTAAATAAGAAAAGACAACAAACAGAGAAGTATACTAGGAAATACTGCAGCACACATTAGCTTTATCAACAAAGAATGAGATTTTACATCATTGAGAAACCATACAGCAAGGGACACAAAAGGGGGTCAGGGTTTGATGCGCTCTTAGGTTTTTAGAAAATGTAAATAAACTAATATAACACTTGCATGAATGTTGTTGTGCAAGTAGCTGTTTCAGAAAGTGAGCTACACTCATTTACTGTTAGAAGTCTGAGAATGTACCAAAAGGGATTACGACTCTGACATGAGCTCTAGTTTAGGAGGAATATTTTTGTGGTGAAAAAAGGCAAATCTGGCTTTGAATGTAGCTTTGGTCTACCACTTCTAGATTCCACTTATTGACGCCACAAAATGAACTGCTTGGCCAGAAATCTCTCTGAAAGTAAGATGGGAAAAGCTACGGTTTTCAGTTTAAAGTCTGACCAAACATGTGACAACGCAGCAAATCGGGGATTTAAGGTGGTAGAAATGAATCCAAATCCTTTGCCCGGTTTTCCGCAAATTAGAATAAATGAAGAGAGAAGGAAATCATTCGTATTCGAGTCACTTTTGGTTCTTCAATTCATACATTTTCCTCATCTGACACCCTCTATCAGTGATGGCATCAAACCTTGACCACCTCACCCTGAATTCCCCCAAGGAATAGCCAGCAAAAGGAGCGGATCTCCTCAACAAAGGTAAAAAAAAAAAAATCAAAAACATACACTCCCATCCAAAAGGGCTTTAAGAATGCTTGTGTAGCTAGATTATGAATTTCCCGGTGACAGAAAGTACATCAGCTCACGATAAAGCCACCGAACACCTGTCCCTAACCCCCGTGTACTTTGGGAAGCAGCTGTGACTTTGCCGAACGGCTCACGCTGAACGAGTGTGCGGGATGTCTGTTGACTTCTTGCTGAGCTTTAAGTCACCTTGACAAGGTTTGTCTGAAGAAGCCTAATGGAGCACAGTGAGCCATCTTGCTCTCAGGAATGTTTCTCAGTGTTTCCAAAGCTCCAAGAGGAGGAGTATTCACGATAATACCATGAGCAAGCTGCAAGTGAGAGTGTGTTTTATACGAGAATGCCAGGTTTCATAGTGAGAGATACTGCCTTATTTGCTTTTCTCTAATTCAAATGTCACCTTAAACCTTTGGAGGTATTGTTGCTTATTTGGAGAAGGCAGTACTCGAACAATAAAGTAGCTAGCTGGGGAGGCTACACTCACCTCGACAACACAAAACATCTTTACACTTTACTTAAGCACATTTTGGTAATTGTAAGGTCACTCGATCTACGTTAATGCTCACATTTCTGATTCCCCTTTCTTATAAAACACAAAACATTGGTTATGTGAACAGAGCAATACACAAAGGTATCATACACATCAAGTCATTTTCCACAATGTTGCACATACAGGGCTACTCTTAAGTGGATGTTTCGTTTGAGAAAATAGCGATTATTTCATATCCCATAATTACGAGGATAGTGCTAATTTTACATTGTTTCTTTCAGATGGGAGTTTGCTGGAGATCAGATGTATAATTATTGCATCATGCATGGCCACAAAACGGTGTAGAAATCAAATGAATAGTCACCCACGGAGAAAGATCTAAAGCCATTTCAGATGTCGCAGGTCACATATTACATTCATTTTGTGCAGGTGACCATGGATTTAAAGGTATAGTTGGTACATTTTTGATTAGTTCATTTTTACAGGTCATTCTATTCCATGGCACGCTAATGTAAAACAATTTTTTTTTTTTTTTTTTACAAATTCATTTTCATACAACACCAATAAAGCTACGACATGGACAACGTAACAAAAAAACAAAAACTGGCATTACAATTTGGAGAGAGTTTCGATAATTATTGAGCGCTCTATCTAGACAGGGGCCGAGTAATGAGGGTGAAACGGAAAAAGCTTCGACACAGACAGCTTTTCTCACAGCTGGATGTCCAGATTCTGGTCATCACGACTGTATGTATGCATGCACGAAGCATGTTCAATCCTCCCTGTGGACACGTACATCATACGCACACATGCATTAGCGTGGGGGGGGGTAAAAGAAGATGTCCTCGAAAGCACTTGTAAAGCGTTTAAAGATGAGACCAGAAGTTATTGCCTGTCTGCTCTATGAACGCCGTGGAGGATTGCTCGTACTGTACTGTGCTGTGCTGTGCACGATCAATCTGTTGAATTCTTTGGTGGGAGGAGCGGAAAAGTCCGAGTGTGACAATGCTGTCCCCGCGCTGACAGGACAGGGGACAGGACAGCAGTGTAGCATGGGCAATGCCAAATTATCTCCAACAGTGGAATGTTTCAGTAGTCTGTCTCAGAACAGAGGAGCCAAAAGATTTCAATGGAAAATCTTCTCTCTTATGCGTGTGTGCTTAGGCCCCAATGACCTAGAGGAAATTAAGTAGATACAATAAAATAAAAAGACAACAACAGAACAGAGAAGAATGATGTAACCAGCAACTTACTCTATAATCACATCTTTAACTGCCTGCACTCTGGGCTTGCATGCTGGAGCTGACGGGGAGTGGAGAGTTTTGGGGAAACAAGTACCACAATGACAAACCACTCTGGAGCCCATCAGGAGGCTTTTTAAGAGACTGTTGGATGTTGGGTGTGTGGCACCCTCAAGCCAAAGCATCTATCTATAAGGGCCCCACGGGATTATCATCAACTCAACACGTACTGTCATCAGCAGTGTTGCAACACTTTACACAGGTACACCCACCTCCACGGAATACTAAATATTACTGTACATCAACCCCCAGGTTACAAATTAGAAATGAGCCTGACACATAATAAACACACACACACACACACACACACACACACACACACACACACACACACACACACACACACACACACTCTCTGATAAAACATCCACAAGAATTATTGCAACAATCTCTAAAAATTAACACAACATGTACTACAGCCATGTCAAAAAGTTCAAGATAATGTTAAGTTAAAAAAAAAAAAAAAATCACTTCAAATGCAAGTACTATGGCATACCATGAAGGAGAGGGGAAGGCTTTCACTAAACCACCAGCGGTTCTGATGTGCCCACGTTCAGGAGGACAAACGAACAGAGGAGATTATTTGTATCACTGGCTACGAGAAAAAATGACGTCTGTTAAATCGAGCAGCAAACACGCAAAGCGACAGCCCTATTGGTTCTCTAAGTGTTCAGGTATCCCGTTCAGCTGGCGTGGCGATGTCTGTGGTGTACCTGGTTCGAAGACAAATGGACAGTGACGACAAATCGGCCACAAGGTGCCCTTCCAGGTGTATGCTGTGGCATTTCCCTTCTGTTCTGTTCTTGCAGCTCTGAGATGCTACCCATGCCTCAAGCGCAACAAATAACTTACAATTATCTTTGCTGGAGAAACGAACGACAGCAACAAACGACAAAAAGATTCATGTCAGAACTCTAAGTGTGCATTCAGGTAAGGTAGTGCCCCCTGCGGCTCCTACCGACCACCCGGGCTCAGTGTTACTATCAACCTGCTCAGTGCCAACTTGCTACCATTTTAGTCCCATTTAAGATAGAGAGAGTTTCACCCTGCCCTCCACAGTCCCTACCTAAACTGACCCTATGCTTTCAACCAGCCCCCTCACTCATGCCTACACAGTGTCTCTCTCAAACGACCCTCCATACTCTGTCTCCTCGCTGCAGCCTGGCTATCTCCAGCCTCACAGAACCACCCTCATGGCAACCATCACTTTCTGTCAGGCCCTTCTCTCGGACTAGCTTTTAACCTTAAAAAACGACCTCTACTGTGTCTCAAAGTACTGTAACTCATTCCCTGTACATGAAAACTGAGCTAATATCTCTGCTCTGTGATCACAATGCATGAACTCTCTTGTGTGATTAAGAAAAACAAGTATATTCCAAACTAAATCCACATTTTAGGTGCCACTGTGATAGAGGTTTATAGCTACAGCTATACTGTACATTTTCATATTTACATTAATATCCAGAGCAAATGTAACAAGAATGTATCTATGACTTTGGTCAGTACCCCAGGCAAGTTATCTCATGCACACATAATAAAATAGCTCAGCGTGATATCAACTCCGACATTAATCTTCATCACCTATACTAGGCTGTCATTAAGGACAAGAAACAGCAAGGGCTGAGCCTACACCTGGAAGAGAGCTACAACTGCCCTGACTAGGATGTCAAACCAGGGAAACATGTCTCTCTAAGTATAGCTATAGTCTCTCGTGGCTTTCAGGATCCAAGCCAAGTAAACTGTGTCGTTATATCTGTAAGGCACTACGAGGGAACAATGGTTGAAACCTAAAGACTGAAGAGAATTTCGAGGAGGTGGACTACACACGCATGGCTGACAGTAGCACACACAGACAATCACGTTGTACATGCCTATGTTATTTTAACCACTTTGTGCAATCACATTGAAAAAAGAGGAACAAATAAATCTATTGGTATCGGAAAAAGGTTTCTTCTTAAAACAAACAGGTGCAGACTGCTACATTCTAAGAACGGGGCCCAGCTAAGACACCTAGCTAAAACTGAAGTATCGTCATAAAGGTGAAACATAAAGGAAAAAATATCTATAAATACACTAAAAAGTTTGTTGTCTTCTGTTGGTTATATTTCCAGAAGCCTCCTCGGCTGGAGAAGGTGGAGTGGGGGGAGGTGCCTCTCTTTTCTCCCCACACCATGAATGATTTGGAAATATTAAGACAGTTCAAGGCCATCATTATTTTTTTCTTTGAAGAGCAGCAGGTTTCCGTATTTCACCTTCTCCCAAGTCTCTTGGGATTCTGAACTTCCAGTCAGTAACCCCTGTTCAACAGTCACTTCCCAAATTTAAGAGGGGAAAATAAAAGAAAACAAAGCAGAAAACCTCCACTGTTCCTGTTTCAGACCTCCTTGTAAAACTACTGAGACGTTACTTTTCTCAAAAAGTAAAGCGAAGAACTGACAAATAAAAGCAAAAACTGGCCCTTTTAGGAAAAACGAAATGGAAAAAAAAAAAATAAAAAAAAATAAATCTTGAACTGTACCCCTCTGAAATCCAACCCCATCTTTCCCTTCTAGAGAGGCTGTGAAACCTTTTTTTCTTTCTCTCTCTGTCGTTACATCTTCAAGTTATACGTGACAGTTTCATGAGGATTGCATGTTCCTCTGTCTCTGTTTATGTCTGAGGTCGAGGAAAGGATGTTGAGGATGTTGACGGGGCTCATAGCGGGTGGGTTTGGGGGAAGCAGCAGAGCTGGGTCAGGCTCTCCAGTGTCAGTCAGTGTCTTCTCTAGAGGTAAGGGTACTGGTTGACCTTGGTGGGGCTCAGCGGGTATCCAGTGTAGACAGTGGAAGCGGGTGAGGCGCTGATGTAGGCCTGGTGGGCGAACTGGGCCTGGTACTGGCTGTGGTGCAAGGTGGGTGAGGGCAGCACGCGGTGGCCCATGCTGACTGGGACCTGGTGGACGATGCTTGTTGGGTAGCTTCCGTGCTGGACCGCGTGGCGCGCAGAGCCCTGTGACGCCACCAGGTGGGCCACGGTGCCGGTCGAGCCCAGAGCAGCGGGGCCCGTGTAGGTGTAGAGGTGGGGCTGGCTGGGCAGGTGTGTGGCAGCCAGGTGGGGGTGAACATTGCCCGTGTGAGAGGGGCTATTGTGATGGAAGGAGTACGGGGCCTGAGTGGCGATGGTGGGGGTGATGTAGGCCTGCTGGCGCCGATGACCTCCGTTTCGCTCAGCTACCATGTGCTGCTGGGCCTGGAAGATGAGATGATAGAAGGGCTGAAGTCAGTTTTATTTCTCCTGTGCTAAATATATTGCTGTTAGAACTGAAGTAGTGCTGTGCTTGTGCTAAGCTACGCTAAGAGGCTTCATATTTAATGTGAGAATGTGATCAGTAATGACATGAGAACATGAGAATGGTATCAAAGGTCACAAAAGCGTATTTCTAAAAATATCTAACAATTCTTCTGAAACATGACCTGAAGAAGGTGCCAATTTGAAAAGCTAAAGTTTCACACACACATATTCACATGTGTAACACCCGTTACACCATACCTGGCTGAGATTGAGAGGCTGCTGCTGGAGGGGGTGAGGCCCTGAGCGCTGCTGTCGGTAGGACCCTCCAGTCACACCCCCTGGTACGTGATTATTGCCAGACACCACTCCATTGGAGGACTTGAACTTGTAAGCTGAATTCTGATGGTTCATTGCATCTGGAAGTGATACAAGCTCGGTTAATTGGCGAGCAGCTCCTTCAAATTTCGATCTAATTTTAGGTTAGGGCTGAATCTGTCGCAGTGCTTTACCTGGCATCAGGCGCTCACACTCACTCGGGACTTCACTGTTCTGGGTTTTGAGAGGGGGGATGATGATGGTGCGGGGGTTGCCATTGTTGTAGTTGTCCAGGATGGTGGTCTTTGTGTCGTAGCTGTTGTTGTTGGGGGGTCTCGACTCCACAGTGTAGGGGCTGTTGCTGGAACAGTCAGAGTCGGGCGAATCGTGGACCGTCACGCAACTGATGACATTCTTCCGCTGCTTTGAAGATGAACTGCGGGATCAAAAGGGGATCAGAGAGAGACGGTACTGAGGGATCAACTTGACTATTGATGTGATAATATTATATGTGCTGGCTTATTGGCACAATCCTTTCAATGTATTTATCCAATGTCAGATTCTAGATCCTCACTTAAATTATATACTGCATGCTGCAGCCAAGTATAGACCCTCAACCCAACTAATTACTTAGAAAGTCCCAGCTTTCTTTTACCACCTACTCTGTGATTGCTTGCTCTGTGTTTCAGTGCAGTATATCACAGCAAACAATGATCTTTGACACATCTTTGTTTGTCTGTCGTCAGATGATTGCATGGCTATAAAACTGATGTGATCGATACTTGCAAAATACCACTGCCACAGAATCACCACTGGCCAGGGGTGGCCTGGTTATTAAATTACTTTTATAGTTGCACAGTCATCTGATATTGGAAGCACACAGGCAGAGGTAATCAAACATGCCTCATATCAAACACGTGGCAGCAACGTGCCAGCCTCTGGTGCAATAGCTGACCTATTGTTTTGTTTGTGGTCTTCTTCCTCGTCTGTGTCACTGCTGATGGTGATGATGCTGACTGCTGGGCTGGGCGTGTCGGGGATTATGATGGTCTGTCTGGGGACATGGTGCTGGTGCTGATGGTCGCGGGTGGTGCTGGAAGCCTGCTCAGCTTCGCTAGCCCCCCATCCGCTGCCCCCACAGCCCTGCGGGGGTGGACAGTTGGAGGCCGAGCCGTTCTGTAGCACAGCGCAACGTGGGGGCGTGTTCTCCTTCACCCGCTTGGAGCGCTGCGGGGACAACACCGCCTGAGAGGATGACACCTCGTAGGCTGACATGTTCCTTAAAGACAGAGAGGACGCTAAATGTCACACAGAGGACAAAACACGCAGGTGCTGAAGATCAAAGACCTCCGAATCAAAAACTACCGCGTGAAACATCAGGATCATTTGGGGATGGTGCGTAGCTGGAAGTATGATGATTTACAGTAACACTCAGTCATCTGAGTGTCAGAGTACCTGGCAGACATCTGGTGCTGTTTGTTCTTTTTGGAAGAGGAGTTGTTATTGGTTGAGGGCTGCCTCATGACGTGTGCCACTCCCACATTGAGCGTCTGGTTGGATGGGAGTGTGACGTGGCCAGCCAACAAGGCTGGCTGCTGCATGATGGGATTATAATGGCTGCCATGAGGATGGGAGTTCCTGTAATATAACATATTTTTTTGTTACTGTGACAGTAAGAAACCTGCAGGTGAAGCATCTGAGCATAAAATACTGAAAAAACACTGATGTAACACGATAATCAGAGGCAACACTGCTGGGGAAAAAGAAAGACAGGAGGAGTATTTCCCACAGAGGCCAGCGGGTGGCAGCAGCTCACTTTTCTAAAGAGGACGCAAGGAGGAGAGGGAAGAAGTGTGGGAGAGAGCAAAGAGGGAGGGCAGAGGAGCTGACACCAGCAGCTGTGGAGCGATAGCTCTGCAGAGGAAGTGCGACACTTTCCCAATCGTCTCTCTGAGGACAACAGAGCTGCCACTGGACAGGAAGGGAGGGAGAGACAAGGAGGAGGGGGGTGTCTGGTCACAGATGGACAGCCCTGAATGAATCTGAGCATACATGGCCCCAGCAGCCCTCCATGAACACATTATGTACCTGCATCCTCCTCATCTCCCTGCAGATCACCTTCTCCCATCTATCCGTCCATTTATCGAGTCATTGCAGTGACAGGCTATACTTGACATGATGTCTCTACATGTACCATCTCCCTGAGGTAAATCTGCTCTTATAAAAGCAGCAGTGTTCACATGGGGACTGTGATTCATTGAAGATAAAGGACAAGCTGTCAGGGTGGTACAGGCTCCACGGTCAATCAGTCTTATGTCGCGCTGTCTTCCTATAGCACATTTTGACCTATAAAAGTCATAAAACCACTGCTGGCCTTTGAAATCAATTTATCTGACCTGAACTACACGCATGTTATGTGTGTTAACTTCATTTCACAAAGTGCTTTATTTTTGAAGCTTTCAAATGACATATGTGGACCTATATAATTTTATTACATATATTTATTGATCCACCCAAATCCTTGTGTGAAGAACAGGGGATTGGAAAACTGTAGGCCACAATACTGAGACAACAATAAACGGCGACAGCAGTTAAAAGTAAGGAAGCAGTGCTGTTCACCTCCAGTTGGTGAGAGGCTGTGTGCTGCTCATGGAGTCGGGGATGACAGTGGCATGCTGGACTGAGGTGTGGGTGAGCTGCTGCCAGGCTGGAGGCAGCAGGATCTGCTGGGTGCCGCTGGGCCAGGCCTGCTGAGGGAGAGAACACAGAGTGGGGGATAAACAAAGAGGGGGACAAGACGATAAGTGGAGATTGAAGGACAGAAAGAGGACAGAAAAACAGTCAGTTGCCATGGAGCAAAACATTCAAACTCTGAATTATGACTGCAAACATGAATCTGATGAATTCATCTTTGCATCTCTTCATTTAAACATTACAAATGCATGAACAAAGGGGAACTGGTTGAACCTAGCTGATAAGTTTCAGGGTGTTCTGATAAATTACAGTATTTTTCCAAAAGTGCATAACAGCTGGTTTCAGCTCGCTTCTGGGCATGCTAAATGAACTCCGCCAGCTTCAAGGAGACATCCATCGACAAAAGAGATAAGACCAGGACTTAATAAAGATGTACAGCAGCTCCTTTCTTTGTCTGCGTGTGTATGAGTGAGTGTAAGTGTGTGTGTCTGTGTGTTAGTGTGATTATGTCTTTTACCAGAGTCACATCAACCTATGTTTTAATTAAATTTGTAGGCCTATTCAAGCTTCTGTGAAAGAGGCTACTTTGTATTTCTGATGCACAACAGGAGGAGTATCAGGCATAATATGCCCCGAGATGTGCCAAGATGAGTGTGTGCACATGCATGCCCAAGCGTGTTTGTGTGTTCCTGTGTGTGTAACCCTAATAGTTTAATGCAGCTCTATTGATTAGAACTTTAATGTCAGGGCTAATGAATTGTTCCTTTAATACCATTTGCACATCTATTTACAACAGCATCAGTATGTGCAGCAGCACACACACGTTTAAACAGAGAGAAGAGAGACAGACGGAGAGAGGGAGAGAGAGAGGGAGAGAGGCACCATACAAAATGCTAGGCAGATAATCTGTGTATGTTTTTACCATTATCTTTTAACTTTATCTTAAACTTTATCTTTGCATTCACATCTTTGCTTTGCTCTGTCTGTCTCTGTATTACATCCTGACAGGAGCTGTTCTGCTCTGTAGTCTGGCTGCAGGCTCGTGGAGTTGAATTGTTTTTGTCTGAGGCACATTGCGAAGTCTGAACCAACCAACCTGTGGTTGAAGTGCTGCAGGGGGCATCTGCAGGCCGGCAGAGCTGCCTTGTCTGACGACTGACATCTCTAATGGAACATTGTGCAGCTGGTGATGGTCTTTACATCTAAGACCACATCCAAGGCCTTTTATCAACATGCCATTAAGAGGTTCTAATACATCCATCCATCTCCTGCTCCTCTGTTTCCTGCCTGCTCTATCTCCATTCCTGGCACTCTACATGCCTCTCTCACAAGGCGTCTGCGTTGTGTAACCAGCCTGTCTGCCCTGAAATGGTAACCCAGTTAAGAGGCCGTTTTCTTTCTTCTTGGAGCCTACCATCACTATCAGCAGCCCACTGCCTCCCACCTCGACCTACACTCCCCGGGTGAAAACCCTTTGTCACCTCGGGGCTTTGAAAGCCCCAGCTCTCACTCCCCAATTGTTTCCACATTTTCTGCATTCCTGCTCCAGATAAAGGTCCTGCTGGTTTCCCTGCCTCCCTGCTTGGAGCCTCCTTCACTCTGCCCCCTCTCTGCACACCCAGGGAGCTGTGGGGCTAGACTTGCATGGGTCTGAGGTGGTCAAAGGGTGCATGGGCAACAGCGAGCAGTGGGTGGGTGAAGGCGCAGGTGGGGAGAATGCAACCGAGAGGCAAACATCGACTCAGCCAAGCCTGTGAGACCTCCCACAGTAAAGGAATAAACACACACGCACCACACACCCAGTTATTAGGTGCGCTGCTCGCTGGCCTATATAAACCATCTGCTTGTGTTAACTATTGCCTGTCTTTGTTTAACATGTGCAGACAGAGGTGAATACCTGCAGAGCATGGCAGCGATGTCTGAGCCACACTCGGCATATAATTTCATGTAATATACATTTCCCGCAATGAGACGTAGACGTGTTATTTTGCCTCTGATAGATTCATCATATCCATGGATCTGGTGATGTTGTGAATTCTGTGGTCATGCAGAGTCTCATCCAAGCTTCCCCTGACCTCCCAGGATCCTCTGAGGCCTGTAATTTGGAGCGCCTGACTTGGAAGCAGCCCTGGAGCTAATCACCATTTGGTATCTGACAGATTAACCCACCATAGAAACACAGGCACACGCACACACATACACACATAGAGCTTTGCTGCCTGCCTGCCTGCCTACTGCATGATTAACTGGAGATAAGGGAGTGCTTCAAACTCCCTGGATTCTCAGGGATATTTAAAGCCTTCATGGAAATTTCCATAGGGAAAGAGGTGGTGTGGCGATGGAAGTGGTCTACAGTGTGTGTATGTGTGTGTGTGCAGAAAGAGTGATGCACAGTCACTCTCTGTTACTTCCAACAACTGTATACTAGCAGGTAAAGCTCCTGCTCCGCTGTGCAGGCTCCAGTGAAGGCCTTCTCTGTGTGAAAGGCTCCTGCCTTTGTGTGCATCAGACCGTGGCAGTCTCAGCCTCCAGGAGAGCGGGGCAGCAGAGAGAGTTAGCGAGGGGGAGAGAGTAAGAGGAGAGAGAGAGCCAGAGAGAGGGAGAGGCAGGGAGCAATGCACAGGAGAGCTTGGCCTGAATGCACTCAGGAAAAACACAGCTGCCAGCAGGGGCAGGGTCACGAACATTGAGTGATTTCCAGCCTCCATCGATAGATACTATTCTTAGCGAAGGCTTACGACAAAAGGGATTCAGAGAGCTTTGTTTGAACGCAAGCAGCTCCGAGTCTGACAGGCGCTGCTATTGTTAAGACCCAAAAAACTGCATCAGTTCCATCTCTGTGATACCTGAGCGTCTTCCTACCTGTGTAAGCAGGCCAGGCTGGATCTGAAGAGGCTGGGCGCCAGGGGCCTGGGTCACTATGGGAACAGCATTCTCCATCCGCACAGAGTAACTGGTGTGTTTGGAAGGGGACGCCTGCAGCCCTGTGCACAAATAAAGCACGCACACAGTGGATGTCAACAAATGAGAACAATACTCTGCCAATCTGCCACTTATAAACAACATCACACCATCTGCAAAGTTCTGAGATCAGTTAACGCGTTATGTATGTGTGGCGATTTATCTGCATTCAACAGATGTCAAAGCTTTTCGGCTATGTCTGAACATGGCAACGCTGCTTAGAAAAACAAAAACAGTAGTCATGGCAATGGCATAAAAACAGTTTCTAATAATGGAAATTCTTTTTATCACCCATTCCACAGATAGAATAAATAAACAAATAGAATAATGCCTCCAAGCTCCTCTGCCCTCCCAGTGCAAACACACACGAGACAAAAGGGGGTGAGTAAGCATTACACAAAGATATTACATTTCCTTTCAAATGATTAATTGCCTCATCAAGTTATCATTGAATCAGTGTTTGTTTGGTACGATTGACACTGCCTGTGGCGTGCTAGGCTAAAGCTGCAAAACAAAATGACAAAAAGGCTGTGCACAGAGATAGAACTAAAGCTGACAACAGCGCTGGATGCATGGTACCAGATAATTGCTGTTTAATTGTGTTTATCCTCATACCATGGCCTGTTCTAGTGAAGATGCTTATGGCTGTGCAAAACACAATATGTCGCTCTATCGGTTCATATACAGACTGGTCAGACCTCCTTACCTTGGAAGCCAGGTGGGCAGACGATGAGCGCCTGCTGGAAGGGGTCGGGCCGGGCAGCGCAGAGTTGAGGAGCCCCCGGCTGCAGGGGCATGCTCCTCTGGGCCACGGCTGCCATGGAGGCAGCGGAGGGCTGGTAGAGTGCAGATTGGTAGTTTAGTATGGAGACATCAGGACTTGCAAAGGAAAGGGTGGCATTGTTGGTGGAGGAGGGAGCCAGGTTGGTGGCCTAAAGGAATGATGGGACCAAAATAAAAATCATGAGAGTGGAGGTACTGATGGGAGTGACAGGGAAGTGGAGGTGCTCCAAGGAGGGAGGGGGTGAACAGCAGGCATGGCAAAAAAACAGGAAGATAACAATATTCTCACAAAATAATGCACATGTAAAGATGCAAAAGCAACCAGCAGATCAAGAGAAGATGGATGGTGGGGCATCCATCATTGATGAGAGCCGATGGAAGAATAAAGAAATTGGACGACTGATTTGAAAGTGCCTTAAAATATGCAGACTGTTGATTTGATTAATTAGAGGGGGAGAAAGAATGTGAGGAGGGATGCAATCAATTCTACAATTCTTAGAATAATCAGCCGTCAATGAGCAAAATGCCACCAGAGTGCGTTTAGTTATTTTCTATCACTTACAAACGGTTCTCCTGTAGACCAGAATAATGCACCGCTGCACAGGAAATGTTTACCGTCTGTGATGATGAGCTGAACGTGAATTTATTGATGCTTCCTCAGCACACAATTTTGCTACAATAAACCATGCAGCAACATTAACATCTCCCTTATGATCACGCTTGAATGATGAGTGCGAAAATAAGGACTCGCAATATGTAAGTCTGTTTAAATGTAAATGTTAGAAAATCAATATGAACCAATATAGTGAGCAGCAGCAAAATTTGACATGTCACGTCACAGCTTCCCTATCAAGCTTCTAAATCAATGTGCCTGACAAGAGCAATATTTCAAAGCCAGCAGTCATTGTATAATTACGTAAGCTTAGGCAACTCCAGCACGTCTTGACCATTAATAAGACATGTGGAATACTAAGACTGCCGGGGAACATCCTAGATACAAACAAATGCTTTTAAGAGACACCGTTTGCTCAGCTCGTAAGTAGTATTTGCTCCACAAGACAGCGTCTAATTTTAGACCTTTCATTAAGCGTACGTAGGGGCGGAGGGAAATACAGAGACGACGCTTTCATTTTTCATTTGCTCTCTTTAGCGTGTTCAATGAACACCAGGGGAGGGAACATAATCAATACAGCAATGTGGTATTCATCATACACAAGCACAGAAGCAGCAAAATACAAGCCAAAGATGCATTCCAGCCTTGCAAATGAATCGAGCTGAATAAATCACTAACTTAAGTCTGTCTATATGCCCGGAGAGCCAGGCGCGGAAAAGACAAGCTGAGGGAATGTTAATCCATTTAAATCACAGCAAGATGGGGTTTTTGTCGCATGCTACATAGTGTGAGCCGGCTCGATATAGTTGGTGATAAAGAACTCTGTTTACTAAAGAGAGGGGTGGGGGGAGCAGGAGTTCTGGAAAACCTTGCAACCCGACGCTCGGTGATTCCGGCATAAGCCAAAAGTCAGCAGTTTCAATTCACAGACCGTACGGGAACGAAGCGGTAAAGCACCACAGGCTCAACCCAGGGAAATGGGAGGAAAGAAGAGAAGACAGAGGCGGACAGGAGTGAGAGGAGGGAAAAAGAGAGGAAGCCTGGTAAAGGGATTCTTAAGGCTTGAAAGCCCCAGAATGCAAGGCAAGCAGGAAGTGGGGCTTGTCATGTGTGTAATCAGCACTTTGTGACAATCCCATAGGACCTGGGGCACAGACAGAAACGCAGGCAGACAGATATACATGCACCAAGGCAGAGAGGCAGACCAGCGAGGATGGAATCATGCAGAAAGACAGACAGGAAGAGGGGACAGAAAAAAATACACCACGGGGACAAATAGCTGCTTGCAGGCTGCAAAGCTGTTCAACTACTGACAATTGGATTTTTAAAATTTTAAAATACAATTATTTGGTTAAGAAAACATCTGACTGGGTATGTGCGTGAGATGCATCTTTCATGTTGTTGTTTGAGGGCTTCAGCTCAGTTTGATTTATCCATCGTGACACGTGTGCATTAAAGTCTATGTACATTTAAACATACAGTGCATAATGCAGTGTTCTCCAAACAGGTGCTTCAGGTGACCACCTCATTTTAGAGGACACACAGATTTTTATTTTTATCTGTGGTTTTAGCTCCTTCCAGTCATCATTTGATTGGAACCCACTGTGGAAACACAGCTAAAATAGTTGACATACTTGCATCCAGCACGATAAAAGCTGACTATCAGCATACTGAGCGAGGATGTTTGTCTTTCAGCTTTACCTGGCTGTGCACAGTGTTGAGCTGGTTGTTGAAGGTCATGGTGAGGTTAGTGGAGGTGCTGGGGGCCACATGGGTGATAAAGGGCGTCTTGCTCTGGTTGACTGTGTCGTACATGTTGACACGACGCTTGCAGATCTCCATGTTTTGGAAGCACGACTTGACGCTGCAGACGGAGACAGAGAGGGGATGAGTGCTGCGTCTTATCAGACGTTATTTCACCGTTCCAAATGATGATTACACAAACAACAACAGGGCAGCTCGTACTGTGTGCTGTGTGGGAAATCGAGGAGGTGTGACATAGTGACGAAGGGGTGGTTGAGCGTTTCGATAGGGGTGATCCTCTTGTCTGCGTCAATGGTCAACATCTTGGTTAACAGGTCGATGAACTCCCTCCTGTCAGCCTTCTCCGCCAGCATGTCGCTCCCCTCCAGATCTGATGTCATGTTCACCTGGAGGCACAAAACAAACACACAAGCATGTCAGCACTTCAAATCCGTCTTCAATGGCTGATTGAGCATTCAAGGTCTCCAACATTTCTGCAGACGACAGACAAAAATCTCTCACGCAGCTCATTCCCACACAGAGGCCTATTAATACTCACAAGGCCTCATCAGTTAGGGTGTCAGCCTGTGTGCGTTTGCACGTGTGTGTGTGTGTGTGTGTGTGTGTGTGTGTCTGTGAGTGTGTCACAGGGCCCAGTGATAACCTTGCACCTTAGTGACATTATAAACATTTGCGCTGGTATTTATAGCACAACTTGGAATATCTCCTGGCGCCTACGCTGAGATTTTTATCTATTCCTGAGATGTTAAAACAAACAAAAAACATGAACCCAATAAACACTGCCATTGGCTAGATGTTAAAAAAACCCTTTCACAAATTTGGAGAGTGCCTCTGAGAAAGCTGACATGAGACAACTTAACCTAAATATGTTCTGAGGCAGTTCTGGGAAGCTGCCTCGAAACGTCGTGTTGTTTCATCTGTATTAAACATTGCGGATTAGCTTTGTGGATAAACACTAGGCAAAGGAGATTTCTGCAGATTTTTCCTTTAATGGAAAACAACATAACTAGGAAGAATTGATTTGTTAGGCCAAGGACTAATTCTGGGGACTTTGTTTACGTTTAGGGTTGTCATGTGGGGTACTGAATGAAGCAAGTGGGACAAGGTCATCATATAGCAAGCCTGGGCTTAAGCCAACAAGCACAGTCAGGCAGTGCAAGGACGGAGACAGGGACAGTGGCAACAGACAGGCAGCCTTGTTTATTGTGACTGCCATGCAGAGGTAGCAGGCCTGTTTTTAATAAAGACGCAGTGCTTATCTGTGGGCCTGCTCCAGGGGCTATCAGATGTGCTGCCAGTCAACACTGCAAATCTGATTCAATTCTCTTTCTCTATGCAGGTTATTCAGGCTCTGTAACCATTCCTCTCTGCTTGCCATCTCCACTGGCTGTGATAAAGGAATAATCTGGAGAATGAGGTGAGAAATAATCACATCGTCCTCTGCTAGTCAAAGAGATGACTTTGGGAACTGTACGCAGTTTGGTTGCACATGCACAGCAGGTGGGAGTTGACTGAGGTGCGCCACAATAATCAGACTGGATATGAAGAGGAAAATGTGTTTTGCCATCATCCATTAAATTAAGGTGTGTGAATTTACTAGACAGAAAATGTATTTTCATACTTAATTTTCTTCCAATAACAGCAAAGGCAACATTTGACATTTTCTTATCTTGAATTAAGATGAAAATGGTCACTATGAAACTTAAAGGGCTTCAGCTAACATGGTCAGCCTTGCGTGTCTCGCATGTCAACTGCTGTTTATGGAGCCACATCTGTGCCACTGACATGCCACTCTGGAGTAAGGGCAGGGATGGCAGATGTCGAGCGGAGAGGCAGATTGGGCTACGCCTCAGGAGATGTGGAGCGAGGCGTGCCGGATGCATGCCTGTCTTCTGCACAGCAAGGCAGCATGTGCAGATTTACCCCGAAACTTATTTTCTCAGCAGGAAGAGGAGCAGAGGAAAGGAAAAGTGTGCTTGTAAGTGCATGTGATAGAAGAAAGATATGCTAAGGACCATGTTGCTCCCTCTGCCATGCTTTCACCCCTATCAACGGAGATATTGAAGGATTGCAGATCAAAGTGAGTGCATTTTCGAGCAGTGCCGGCCTTCCTTCCATCTGCATCAGGCCTCCAGCAGGGTCCTGCATTTGCTGTAAGTTGGTCTCTGATTTACTCAAATTAGATATACTTGTGACTAAAGCCTCCCCACATTTCCCATGACTGAAAGGAGGTTCATTATCTCTTCCTGGCACCCAGCCTCTCTGTCTTTCTGGGCCTTCAGCTATATCATCCATTATACACGCAGAGACAGATGTCCACAATGCTGACTTGTTTATATGGTCGGGGTAGTGAGATGGGGCAAAGCAGGCAGTTTTCTCCCACACTAACTGTGTGCAGCTCTGCTGTGTCTCCTCTGTGTTTTCTGAGGAAGATGGGACACAGAGCTTGAAGCATAGGAGACAGAGATGACCCAGGGGATATCATACCAGTGCAGGTTGGTTTCATTAAACTCTGTGCTGCATGTGTGTCCGTGAGTGTGCGGTAACTGTAAATTCAACAAGCCCGGGCAGCTATACTATCTTGTCCCAGCCGACTGCGTGTTATTCCAGACAGGCCAGACATCGGCCCTAGGCGCTACTGGACAACCATAATTGTCTCCATCATTTCAGCCACTACATGCATCCATGTGGACAGTTTCCAGAGGCTGCTGCTGGTTGTGTACCGAGGTGGCCAAAAGAAATAATTCACCTGCTTAACTCTTATCTCTTGGCTAGTCATTATCAGAGGCAGGATCGGGGTGCATGATGACAAGAGAGTGCTGTCACAGATTCGAAGGGCCCTGGGAAAAACATTGTAATTTTCCATCACCGCTGCCATATCTGCCAGCAGAACCAGTATTTGGCCAAGTGAGAGTGAACAAAACAACACTCACTATCATCTCACTGTCAGGCACGTCCTATCAAAATGCCATGGCTACATGTGAACTTTCCCACCGCGGAGAGATGCATTCACTCTGAGTCACAGAGGACAGTGACATCAGATGTAGCCATGTTCAGTAGCAGTGCTTTTCCATATATAAGTCTGCCATATAAGTCACTTCCTGGGGTTATGTAAGATCTTCTAAACAAACAGACTCCCATAGGTGACATGCAGAGCTGCAGAGGGAGAGGGGCTAACCAGCTGAGTCACACAGACACAACATGGTGCTGGTCCCACTGAGCTGCTCTGCAAAACTGGTTTAGACCCTCTGTGTGTGTGAATGTGTGTGCGTGTTAGTGAGAATGAGGGCGACAGAGAGTCAACGCTTCGTACCTTTACGCTCCACATGCTTACATGCACTATAGACGTACAAAGTGAAGACATAGCCACAACACTCACTCTGTCTTAAATAAGAAAACAAACCGTAGATATAAAACATGTTAACCAGTCTCACCACATGTTCTGCTCAAACGTCTGTCTGTAACTTATTAGATAGTGGTTAAGCAAAATGAAGAGCAGAAGCAAGGGTTGAGCAGGGGTTTCAGTGAACAGATGCTTTCATTTCACTCTGCAAAATTCTATATAGCAGCAGAGCTACACCGCATCTGGAGATCAGGCCTTGGCAGGATAAATATTTTAAAGGATTTCAAATATGTGATAGATAATTCGCGGGATGTGATGGATCAAACTGGCCCGGAACCTGAGCAGACCCATCGGTGGAGGCTTCAAATGCAAGACAGGTGGGTGTGTTTGAAGCAAAAGACAGAGCAAAAGCGAATAACTTATCTATCGTCCAATTCATGAGACTAGAAGAGTCGTGCTTTGTGACAGTGTAACAGCATACCTGCGCCATATCATCCAAGCAGTTGAAGATGTACTTGCGAGCCTCCTTGGACTTGATCCCCGTTTCACCCTCGTGATCCTCTGGAGTCTGCGGGAGACAAGAAGCAGATGTTCCTCTCAAATCCCATCACACTTCCCCTCTGGAAACGCACTATTTACATTTGGCTCATTACAGCCTCTTGTTGTTGATGTGCAGCAGGACTCAGCTTGCCCTCTGAGCAACCCTGGGGTAGCACACAAACACTCATCTAACAACCAGGGAAGATGGGGGAGACTGCATGCGGAGGCACACACCATATCACCGGGACAATATGCAGAATCTACACACACACACATGTTTGACACATGTTTACGTAAACTATATGAAAAACTAATCTGTGTTGACTGTAGAACCCTCCTGACTGAACACATGATATTTTTAATTACAGTCAGCAAAGCAATGCAGCTGCTGTTAACATGGAAACACATGGCAAGGTCAACTTCAAGCTGAGCAATCTCTTCAGAGTGAAAAAAAAAGAGGTCAGGAGGCCTTGAGGTTTGATTTTCCACATATCAAAGACACTAGAAAATCATCTTGTTACAGCAGTAACAAGTGAAAGCTAATAATCCGTCTATGTGTCTTCTGTGTCTCTGTGTGTCTTCCCCACAAGGCTGCTGTTCAGAAACCCCCTTGTTTAAACTGACAACAGTGTGTTTTAAAAGGCCTCATTAGCACATAGGTCATGAGGAGGACTGAGAAATTCTTAAATGTGAGTACAAACATGAAAAATTTGCACAATCCTTACACGACAGCTGCTAAAAGCCCATCGGCAGCTGACTTGAGAGCACATACACTGTATTATTATACATTTTCATATCAGGGTGGGGTGACTCATTCTGGAGAAAGATTGATGATGTTTGCTGGATTTCAAATTCACTGAATATCTGGCTGTCCATTCTGTGCGTGCAGTGAAAAAATCAGTTTTTTGTACAAAAAGCAACTCAACACTATTACAGCTGATGAGCAACAGGTGGCGTTCGTGCCCGTGCACAGGGGAGGTGGGAGGGGAGGGGAGATGGGGTGAGCGGGAGGGACGGTGAATCCGGCATGCTAACATGTAATCACACTGTGAAGAAGGAGAGACAGCAATATCAGCAGTCTTTCTCCAGATTCACCCCACCTTTAAAGGCCAATCAGCATCATCCATTGTGGTGAGTGTGGTATGTTACTGGCATTCATAAGGAACAAATGCAGCGGGCTCTTGGAAACAGATCAATCCTCGGCACAGCAGACATGGCAAAAACACTGCCATGCCCTGCAGAGATGGATCAGTATTTGCGGTTCGATACAGTCAAGAACTCAGTGAGGAAATTCACTGGGTGCACAAGAAAGTTCAACTTAAGTTAATGGGGGTAAAAAAGAAAGGAGCAGACGTCCTTATTGAGTGGCCTATATAGAGGGACAGTGGGAGGGGGTTAGAGCAGACACCCTCTGAGCTGGAGTCATCAGGCTGGGCTCCCATTTGCCAAATCCTCTCACACAGATCCATTTTGCTCTCATTACCCTCTCACGTTGTTTATAGCCAGAAACAGGGTCATAAATGCCTCACACAGTGTAGCCAGGCCTTCTGGGATATCAATCACAGGCGCTGCCTGCAAAAATATCACCTGCTCCTAGAAGGATGTTCTCGATGGTACCAGCTTGAAATGTGTGGGCGTTTGTGTGTATGCGTCTGCGTCATTCCAGCTGTACCTTAAGTCTCCAGAGAGGATAGGTGGAGTCTGGGTCTCTGTTGAAGAACCTGGTGGTCTTCGTCCCTGCACTCAACAGATACTCTGCAGGCAGACCCTGTGTCTGTGAGATGTACCGGATCTGCAAGACATGACATGAAAAATGCATTTGAGACTTTTCACATCATATGCATGATTGAACCATAAGTTGCATTTAATTGGGGAGCACTGTGAATCTTTCCCACTGATGCTATAAAAAGGCTAAAACTTAAGGGTGGATGTTCTTTTGGCAGTTTGAAAATCTAGGCTGACATGAACTACTCCAGGCTTGTCTGGCTGAAATATGCATAGCACCCAAACATGACCTCAGCTCAAGAGTACAAGATTGATTTGAGAGTTGTAAATGAGACACTTTGCGAAGTTTTCTGGCTTGTGAAAAATCAGGCAAGCTTGTTCAGTGATGGAGCACAACTTGCTCAAGGTTTTCCCACTGAGCCTCGTCTGACTGATAGAGAGAGGGGAACGCGGCAATGTCTTGCTCTGGAGCACAGGGGCTGCGCTAATTGGACAAGTGGCTCTGTGGCATCTGTTCAGATAAACAGGGAGGCTGCGCAAGAATCATCAGGGGCTGTCAGGGGGATTGGAGAAGCATCCCACCCACCCTAACACACTCGCAAGCACACACTCAGAGAACACACGCGAATGCATGCGCATAAACATAACTGCATGTGAACTCTGATGTGTGTGCTTGCACCCAAACAATTTGAAAGGCCAAGCAGCCATTATATGTTACCTGATCGTACTCTGAGGCTCCGGGGTACAGGGGCCATCCCAGGAAGAGCTCGGCTATCACACAGCCCAGGGACCACATGTCTATGGCCTCACAGAACGGCAGGCCCAGGATGATCTCCGGAGCCCTGTAGACAGAGAAAACACACAGCATGGTTAGAAATCAGACATTTTTCTCACAATAAATGTGTAAGACTGAGCTATAATTGGAGAAAATACAGATACATTGTAAATGTGGCATGACTACACTGTCATTTCCAATATCCAGTCATATCTGTAAAAGCCTTGTGAGGAGTTTTCTTTCACACCTCCTGTGAGCTCATGGAGAGCAGCCCAGCGTAGTACACACAGGTCAGCAGAGAAAATAATCTGCGCTGCACATGTAGGAGTGAGCTGGAGACTGTCCACAAATATTAGCAACATTCCCAAAGCCAATGCCATTTAATTAGAAGACACACACACACACACACACACACACAGGCGTACACATTTTTGCACTCTTCCACAGAACCACACCGAGAAAATTCAATGAATCCTCAGTGTCTGAAGGCTGTTATGTTATCTTAACACTGATCACTCAATGCAGCCTTGAAAAAGGCTTGAAATCTATCTTCACTAAAGTTGCAGCCAATAAGGAACTTGTTTAGGTTGTTTCCAAGGTGCCAGATGCAGATAAGTGACTGATAACCATGCAGCATCAAACCCTGAGCCCCCAGACACGGGCGCTGTGTAGAGGTAGAGGGGGATGTTTACGGAGTTTTACAGTCCACAGCCACAAAGCAATGTGGAAGCAATTATACCATGAAAATAAAACCAACAGAAATATTCTGTACAGCGTGCAATGAGCCTCATCCAGGCTGTTAGTCGGCGACACATTCATGTACAGTCATATAAACACACGCACGCACACAGCGATGCACAAAGAGTCCATTTCAGTGGGAGAAGAGATAAATATCTATGATTTGATAAAAAAGAAGAAATATCGTTTCAGTTATTCGAGCAGCACTGCGCTCCAAAACAATTTCCAACTTTCGTTCAACATGTTTTATATCTTGTCAGAAAGACTAATGCACCTCTTGTGAGCTCACGTCTCTGATGGGGCTTAAAATAGCCAAGAACGCAGTGACCCTGCTCTGTTTTACCTATCGGTGAAAATTAGTCACTAAGCTCCAAAAAAATTGATCTGCGCTAACGGAAACAAGCAGACGACTTGTCCTCTCTGTAACTTCAATCTGGACTGAACTACGGAAAACTGAAATCCCTCTCTATCTATCAATAACACATTATTAGCATGACACACAGATCAGAGGAGCTTAGGGCTGATCTTGGAAAGTTGCTCATTCGTAGCTGTGTTCACAACGCTGATTGCTGCTGACCATGGTAACGAGGCTAGCCCTCCTCCCTGAGCCCAGGCGGGCTCTGGCAGAGTCTCGGTCTCAGATAGAGAAACGAGCGGGCCTGGCCTCGATCCCACTGGAACAGTAGGCACCAGGGAAACGGAGAATGTGGAAAGCAGCATGTGGGGACGCTATAGAACTTTATAGGCCTGCAGGGGGGCGATGGGTAAGCGCTCCAAGGGCAGCTCTTGGGCTTGGAGAGAATGAATGAACATACCTTGCATACTTAAAAGCAAATTTCCAACTGTAGCCCTTTGCCCTCCATTCACTGCTCGCTGACGGAAAGGCAAAGTGAAAAGAGGGCACAGGCAATTCATTGTGTACTGAGATATGTCTAATGTGGAGAGGCAGACGACAGGGCAGACGATGAGATACTACAGAAGAGAAACAAAACTGGAGTTCAAGAGCGGCGGAGACACAAATAAAGCAAATGAGGGGGAGCAATGCTCAGTGAAGAGCTCCTGTCACGGAGGGTGGTTATTGGGGTCTTGGGGCAGCAGTGGAACAGACACCAAGACAACACTCTAGCAACCGTATCTTAGGGCGCCATTACGCACCAATACAAAGACACCTTCACACACAATGAGCTGAGACGTCTATCAAGGGGCTGCCAAAGAGGCATAAAGGAGCCTGCGAGGAGGTGATAGCAGGGGGGACATCGAGGTCTACTGAAGGTAGGAAAGAGAAGAGATGGACACCCGGCCTGGGGTCAGCATGATCCTCCTCTAACAGCCTGTCAGAATGGCCAGACTTTCACTGTGGCCATAAGGGAGAACAAATTTGGACACCAAGGTAAGACACTAGAAAAGTAATGTTCAAGCAAGCAAGGTTGTCCCTTTTTACCTTCAGCAGGAGAAATGTGAGGAATTCATAAGCACATATTCATAAACACACTTAACTGTCTTATTATCCAGCATTGCTTTGGAGTCTGGTTCAAATTAAAGTCCTCAGTCAAATCACTTTAAACACTTAAATGACAAAAACTCCTTGACAAACACAGAACAATAGACAGACGTTTGTGAGGATTATGCTCCATTTATATATTCAAATGCCAGTGTTTGTACTTTCAACTCTTTGCTTATCACGCTGTCTGTGCAGAAGTTGATAATGGAAGCAGGCAGCGCTCCATCAACATTACAGAAACAGTGTTCTGCAATATTTTTACGATATAATGAAAGCAATATACTGCAGGCCAGCCCGGCGCCACGTGCACAGTCCAGCACTTCTGCACTGCATTTGTCATCTAAATAGGATTCACACATTCCTACACAAAAACACATAACATGTACCCCCTTATTTGCATGAGTATGAGTTCTCCAAAAACCTCATTTGACTTAGAGAGACCAAAAATATGTGTGAGCCATTGTGAAAAAAATGGCTGTTCGCACAATATGCGGCTGTTTTTTGACTCGGCTGTGAGGAAATTCTTCCTCATCCAAACACATTGTGGAGATGAAAGCCATAGGAAACCCTTTCATCAGATGGTCCGTCAGATCACTGTGACTCCAGCGGACACATGCAGGCCGCAGGACCTTCAACTTTTCCCCCATTTTTTTTGAACCGAGACACTGAACCTATTAACTTCTAACACCAATAATCGTGGTGTGTATTTCGTACTAACTCACAAACAAGCCAAGACTGACCCAGAGCCACATTTAATATTGAAGAAAGGTGTCTTTCACAACAGCCAACCTCAACAAAACCTACTTTCATTAGAGTGATTAGTACCAGGTCTTTAGCTTTAGCACAATGTGTCTATGCATGTGTGTATAGCAGTGTGCCGTGACCACATGGACTTTGCCCTTGTGTGTGATGGAGAGATTTGCTAGTGTTGATGTTATGCTTGGATCCATTTCAGCCTGAATGCTCCAGTGCTCTACTTAGGCTGTTCTCATGGCTCCTCTGCCTCTCACAGAAAGCTCCTCCAGCTCAGCGAAAGAGCGAGAGAGAGAGAGAGAGAGAGAGAGAGAGAGAGAGAGAGAGAGAGCGCAAAGGACGGGAGGAAGGAAGAGAGAGGGAGTAACATCGCTGCTCATGATATGAAACCACAAATGCAAATTTGCCTCTACTAGTGCACCGCTGCCATTGCATGCAAAGCGCCCCACAGCTGTTGCTGATGCAGGCCTTTCACTGGCAGTGATAAACAGCACACACATCTGCGCAGCTCACAAACCTCCTGCTCCTCTCTAGCACCCATTCCTTCCTAAAGTAGTAGAAGAGCACAAGAGACAATTCATGCAGATCATTTCAGCTCGTGATGCTAAATAAGACGCCATATCTCTACTGTGGGTAAAACAGCACACGAGGTGCCAGGTGTTTAGTGGTTTACAGGGATTTAAAGAATTTAAACAAAAAGTGACACCAGAAGAGTAACGTCTTACTCAGAGAAGTTACTTTTAGTCTCTATTTATGGACGTAAATGTCTGTACCAAATTTCATGGCCATCACTCCCACAGTCGTCGAGACATTTCAGTCTTAGCCACAAATGTGAACCTCATGGTGGTGCTAGAGGAGAATCAGGGGATCACATTGTCAACCATAGAGCAACACCACAAGCGTGGCTAAAACCTACATTCTTGTCACCTTGTAATCTCCACAATTTGGGTGCTTGGATACACCATCTGAGCATGCTACATTCAGCTGACACTGCCAATTTATCACCCTTTAAGCTGCACCCCACCTCACTCATCTCCAGTTGGCATGGCTACCACAGACAGTGCCTCTCAGAGGGTGGTGATGAGCTTCTCGCCACAGACCAAAGATGTCACATACAGTACAGACGGTGTGCAAGCCACTGGCTAGCCAGAGGCTTTCTCTGGTTTTCAATGGGGAAGCAACTGCATGAGAGGCCTCAGTGTTCGGGTTAGTGGCTCTGACAGCACTGGCCCTTGACAAAAGAAAGAGGGAGGGTCGGATGAGGAGAAAGGGAGGCAGAGAGAGAGAGAGAGAGGGCAGGAGAGAGAGGGAGAGTCTGCATGCTGACATCCTCCCAGCTGGCCTGGTCATTGATGAGCCCCAGTCCCCTTGGGAGCCAGAGATGGCACAACTCATGAATGGAGCCTTTCTTCTGCCACCCCAGCCCATCCCTACACCTCAGCCCCATCACCCACCCACTCTGCTAGCCCAGCCAATCCCTACACCTCACCCTGCCTCACCATCCACCCCCTCCGTACAACCCCTCTGCCAGCAAAACCCCCTTCAAACCCCTCAAACTAGGGCGCCGAGGCCAGGCTAGCGCCTCCTTCCCCGCTCGCCTGTCCGCCCTCTGCTCTGTTGAACCGTGCCTGCGCTTGGCTAGCCTGCCAGCCCACACACACACACATAAACACACACGCAGACACACTCGCGCAGACACACACACAGTTGACATCACAGGCTGTGTGCATGTCAGGATGTATCCATCAGGCTGACCTTCCCTTAGCTTGGCTCCAGACGGGGGACTGATGGATCCCTGGAACCCTGCGGCATTTACACACACATAAACGCACAACACGCACACGCACATGCCAGTCTATGGTAATGGGTTTGATCTCTTTCCTTTCCATTTCCCAGACTTCATCATTGGGCCTTATGTAACTATGTTTTATTGAATAGGCAAGCAGGCAGTTATAAGTGAAGCAAGTATAGTGGTAAATAAAACCTTACGCTGGGTATGTTGAGAGCACTGTTATGACATAGCGCTGGTTGCAGGGAGAGACAGTCCAGTACTAATAGGAAAAAGCACAAAAAGTACCAGCCATTAACTTTTCTCCCCTCTATCTCCTTCTCTTCTTCCCCATTCCTCCCTTCTCTTTGCCCCTTCCCCTCTCTCCATCCCACGCTTCCATCCCATGCCCTTGCCTAATGTAAAAGGCTGTGAATGACTCCCTTCCTCCCCTGGGGTATTCATCTACATATTCATGCCCTCAAAGGTTCCTCCACAGCCTCTTTGAAGATGCACCATAGAGAAACACTTTTCTAGATATATTGCATGGTGGTCGCTGACTGTGAAATCAATGTGCAGAGTTACATCCCCTACCGTGCACCTGTGGCTCGCAGGACCCCGCCCCAACCCCAGACACACACACACACACACACACACACACACACACACACACACACACACACACACACACACACACACACACACACACACTATACCTTCCCAACAGCTCCACCTGCTCTCACCACATCAGAAATTGCTGCACAGTGCACAAGCCGGGCATAGCAGGACTCATGTAAATGCGCATTTATAGGCAGAGACTGTAGATGGCATTTAAATTTAAACACTGTTCCAGGTGGTTCTGGGAAGGGAAGGGGGAGGGGGACATCGAGACAAGGCAAACTTTTTCACAGAGTCCTTGAGAAATGTTGCCGCAGTCCCCAAGCGGGGGCAACATGCCTGGTGTTCAAGGTCCTGAAAACTTGCCTCCCTCTCTCTTTTTCATTCTGGGAAAGCACTGACGAGACTGCCGCTGTTTTATCAGTTAATGTATAAGCGCTCCCTGTGAGTCCAGCAGGTAATCAAAGCCTATGGAAGGAAAGAGGGAGAGAGCGTATGTTGGGATCGGCATAGGAAGAATTACTCATGAAAAGCATGAGAGTGTCATCCATTCGTTATCTATGACCACTCTGAGGAGGCTGCAGCTGATCCCAGCTGACATTGGGCGAGAGGTGGGGATGAGAGCGATGGTAAAGCAAGAAGCCATAGGGAATTTACATACACGCATCAGCATCTCAACTTCAACAGAAGCCACTCAAATACTTCAAAGCAGGCTAATGTAAAATACGCGTGACAGGTGACTGTTGGCTGGAGCTGATTCAACACTGATTCCCTCTGTTGAATCCTCTGAGCTGCTGAACCTCAGAGGGAGGAAACTGTGAGCTAACATAGATAGCATTTGTACATTCAAAGGCTGCCCCTGTTGCCTCTCCCAGTCTCACCATCTCACATTTAACTCCTCCCTCCGCTTTGAGGCGTTTTATATAATGAAATATTCAGCGGGCAGACAGCCACCCATGTCACTGTGGCACACATGGAGCCCTGTCATCGCAGCGTGACACGGTCAATATTAGCACACACATTCTCTCACATGGCATCACCCTAAGTCATTACACACAAGCTGTTTTTCAAATGACTGTGTTCACGGCAGTGTGAGATAAGGTATCAGATTTACTGTTAGGTAACAGAACATCAAACACATATTTTATTGGCCTGGCAATACGTTCGCTGCTATGGAGACTTTCTCCCCCTTGGAGAAGCGGTGTAGTACCCTTCTCCACCCGCCCCGTCTCTTTCTTCTCCCTCTGCTCGCAGAGCTTCCATTAGCAACACTAACAACTACAAAAACCAAACAATGAGCGCAGCTACAGCACAGCTCAGTTTGTTTAGACGTCTGTGCAGCGCTTCATCGTTCCCTGTTGGTAATTACCTCTATCCTGTGCTTGTTATTATTCTCCAGCATGCAGCTGATCCTATAATACATCTCATTTCCACCTGCAGCCTCCGTCCCCGGCTCTCTGCAGTACCCTCTGTACCCCAACCCCCATTGTCTGGCGCAGGGGTCAAAGGGACAGACCCCTTTCAACTGTGTGGAGGTGGAGGGAGAAATGAGATGAGGCAGGGAAACGGTGGGGTGGGCAAAACAATGGAAGATGGATGCCCCCTGGATCAGCACCCACCCTCACCCTACACACAGATATTCGGTTGCTTCTGCCTCTCTTGTCAAAGGGAAGAGTGCCAGGAAGGATTTGCAGTAGGTAAATGATGGGTATCTGTCAGGCAGTGATGCTCTCTGCGCAAACAGCCTGGTGAGAAGATGTAGGGGCGCAGACAGAGAGGCCCAAGTCTCTCCAGCCTTATTAGGGTAGTGGACTGACAGTCAGACAGTATCAGGCCAGTCTACCAGCCACTGGCCAGACACTGACCCAACCTTCAGGCACATGCAGCTCTGCTCCGACAGACTTGACTCCATGAAAATGAGACTTTAGTGGAATCTGTAAATAATGAACGGGTAATTGAAATCACATCCTGACAGTAAAAAGTACATCTCACACGAGAGATTTTCTTGGAAAGTATTAAATTGCTGCTGCTGACCCTTCAGGATGATGCCATCACACCCTCATACTCCGTTAGTCACTGCTCTCCACTGTCAACAAGCCCAGGGGAAATATGTGGGTCGCACAGAGAGCTCGCTCGGACCGGGTAAAGACAAGCTAAAAGCAGAGAAACAGACAGACGATAACACATTCTAACATGCAGTCACTCAGTCAACCAGCTTTACCAGCTGGCAAGCCCGTCACCGTGGCTGAGATGTTCGCCGAACAGACAGGAAGGCAGACACTCTGCAGATGGGCGCAGGCGGCCAGTCAGGCAGATGAGATTGCGTCTGCTCGTGGCAGAAGGTGCTTAAACCAAGGCCTTGATCACTTCAACATATTAGAGCGTACGAGGGATTCAGCGAGCTAGACTTAAACCCTTCGCTCGGGCTCCAGTCCATCCAGCACAGTGCAGCGCTGAGTAATATTTTATCCCAGCCTTGCAGTCAAAAAGCCAAACTGCTGGACAAAGCAATCACGATCTCATCTGCTTGCTTGACTGACTGTCTGTCTGTCTCCTTCACTTGCGGTTTGTGTGTATTTTCTGCTGTCTGGTTGATGGGCGTTATTGTCTTTTTATTGTCTTGCTTCCTCCAGCAGTTGCTTCACTCCCGTACTCTACTGTCCAGAGGACAAAATTGCAAGGCTCTGCTGCATCAACATGCCCCATTCTGTTGATTTAGGGCGTCTAAGACAGAGATCAAGTGATAGGAGAAAGAAAGAGGGGGCACAATCAATGCGGTCGACATGCTGGATGTGTGGCAAAACAACAGACGCCGAAAATCCATTTGAAATGCGGGCGCCTGAGAACATATAGCTAGGAGCCATGGGGGCGCCATCCTACCGTTGTAATGACATACATCTGCCTGCCATTCAATACGCACAAACACACACACAAAACACACATGCACATACACAGTTTCAATCATAAACTCTGCTCTGGTTGACTAGTTCCTTATTTCTGGGGCAAGCGAAAGTGCACATGGGAGAAACATTTGCAAGGCAGACTAAAAAAATTCCCCTCCACCTTACCCCACCCCTGCATGTGCTGACATACAGTACATGCACTACATTTCTCTACCTCCACCCATCCCCACCCCCACCCCTCCCGCTCTCTATCACTATCCCTTGTTTGACTACCGTCTTCCTTCCTCCCACCCAGTCAGGCAGTAATACCATCTCCAGCCTAATCAAATTCTGCTGTGTGTGACATGAATTCTCGGTGCCCAAGGCTGCGCTGCCTCACGACAAGCTGCCGGGCCGCAGAGAGCTGTAACTAAACCTCACACAGGTCCTATAGAGCAGCTCCCCATCTCTCTAAAATTTAACACGAGGAGAGACCCCCTGGATATGATTCCCCGAGCGTGCTCCTTCTTCTATCTGCCTGTTTCTCTGCTTGCTTCGGAGTGTGTCAGTCTGTCTTTTTTGTGGTGTATGTGTGTTTCGCTGAGTCCCTGGAGTGCAGCAGGCTTATGGTTAATTAGAGAGTGGATAGGACAGACTGACAGAGGCTGATCACAACTGTCACCCAGATGTGGTCAGATCTTAATCCAACACAATGACTGACCCCCCTCTCCCTCTGTCACAATTAACATCATGCATGCATGACAGCCATCTCACACACATACACACACACACACGTCCTCCAGAGTGTCCTTCAGGAAAGGTGACGCGTCCACTGATGGTGAGTCTTCCCTCCTCAGACTTGTGTCCCTCTATCTGCCCCAGCAGGCCACCTGCCTGCTGTGCCTTCAGATATTCTTAACAGCGTTCGTCACGCTGCATTCTTCCCTGACAAGAATTAGAAATGGCATCACGTAGAGAAACAACAGCATGATTATTGAGGATTTAGGCAGGAATTTAGACATATAGGCCATTCCCGTCTCATAGCCTCATCAGAAGCCAGGCTGAGACAAACAAAGAGACATGGGTGTTGTTGTGTGTGGGGTGTTTTTGGACTTGGAAGTGAGAGGAACAGTTCACGTCAGGATCAGTCGCTGAAGAGAAGGCATGTCATGAAGGGGACAAGCCTTTCTCAACGTCTAAGCTGCATTAATACACATGGCTTGGGCTAAGAAACCACTGCTGATAATTACAAGTGCAAATGTTTTTAATTCATGGATGTGCGCACGCATGGATTGATAAAACCAAACCAGAGTCAAGTGAAGCTAACAGTAAATCTCTATGCGAGCCACATGCGAATCAGAAACAGATGCACAAAATGTAATTCAGCCTTTCATCGCCGCTATTCGTGTTTATGTTTCTATAGCGTGGTGAAATGCAATGGGAACTCTTTTCAGAGAGCGGACAATAATAATAAGAGATGTCTTCAAAAAACAACCAGTCACAATGACAGGTAATTAATCTGGCCAAGCAGCAGTCCCCTGCAGTCATTTGTAAGCATAGTCACAGTTAATCACCTCTCAATGACAATGCCCCTGTATTGTTTTTCCTTCCCTCTGTCATATAGAGTGATAATTTTCTTCCATCCCCTATACGGTCAACCATGACAAACAATGAAGGCATGCTCGGCATTTAATACGCCATACATCGTCTATTGAGGGAAAACAATTACTGTACAGCAACAATCAATACGGCATTATCCTTTTCATGTAGCCATACTTGAAGATTCAATTATTATGGACAAAATGACATTGTTATTTCTGCCGCTGTGGCCTCACTCAGGGAGAAAGCAGACGGCTTTGATTCCATCTAAATAGAAATTTGAACAAAACACAGATCTACTCTGGCTACCGTGCACACACAGAGAGGGAGCTTAGATATGCTTATGCGTCTGATTAAGGAAGGGAGCGGCATCAGTGTATGATCTCAATTATCACTGTGGCAGATTCTTCTGGGGGGGGGGGGGGGGGGCAATGTAAGGAAGAGCATTAGAGATAATATCCCGGAAGATGTTCATATATACAGTACCTTGGATCAATTAACACCAGAAATGAAGGGCTTTGGAGGCGAGCTGGCTCAGAATTTGGACTGAAAAATTCATCTATTGATTGTTTTTTACAGTTCAATCGTTTAGTCTAGAAAATGAAGTGAAGTATGTCCTGAACAGTTTCCAGGGATGATGTCTCCAAACTGCTTTTGCTGTCAGATGAACTATAGTTTGCAGCATACAGTTAAAATAATACGATTATTTCCTGATCTAACTCCATGAAACAGACACAGCTGAAGACGTGAATGGAAACACTGACGTAATGATTGGAGATCAGGTGTTTTTCTGGTGGCTAATTACCCTTAAATGTGACAGCCTTTGGTTTGTATTCCCCCTTCAAGCTAAACACCCATAAACAAAGACACAGAGAGGGTGAAAGGTCATGTTTACGAGTCAAATGACAACATCTCAAAAGACTTGATAGCACCACCCGAGACTGGAGACTGCTGCTCTTGGGGGTAATGACAGACAAGATTGTTCAGCTCTTTCATGGATGCGTGAGATTTTCTTTCCATGACAAGACATACCAGGGAACGGATGACAAATATGCTTTCATCATGGCTTGCATGTGATAAAAACATTCCACACAGATATGCATGTCCTGTGACAGCTCTGTAACTGATGGGTGGTTGCCTTAACCAGGTGTTTTCCTGTCTTAGCATACCCTGCCCAGAGGGAAGACCGTCCCCTCTCCCTGAACACACACATGCACACACGCACGCACACACAACAAAGGCATTCTGGCTCTGAACGTTTCCTTTTGTTGTGGAGTCGGAAGCAACAGACAGTTTTACAGTACAAGCAGAAACTGCGCTGAGCAGCAGCACTGGAGGTACCTGCTGGAGTCAATGTGAATTTTAAACCAGCGCTAAACATGACACATTTACGATTTCTCAGGCAAGAAATCATATCCCACTGAAGGCTGTGTACAGAGGAATTCTCTCTTTCCCGTCTATTTGTCTCCCTCTTTCCCCCTTTCCTTCCCTTCCTGTGACTTTTTCTTCTTCTGCTGTCTGTGCGAGCACTCTGAGGGTGCTGCTGGAGGGAGTCCAAAAGGACACAGTGTGAAATGAACACAGCTCTGACCTCCCAGACACCCCCGACACAGCCAATCAGATCACTCTTCCCCGACACACAGGGCACTATAATTGGTTGGTGGGTGGGAAATATGACCAGTGGGGATTCACGTGGCGGGAAAAAGGGAGGGAGTGAGGAGAGGAGTGGGGGGGGGGGGCAAGGGAGTGGTACTTTGGCTCCTCTGTGCACTTTAACCGACCCTTTGCCCAGGACAGGACAGGAAATCTCCAGAACAAAAGCTAGCTGTCATCTCCGCCTGACGGGCTCTCTCGGAAACAAAGCTGCTCTCAGCTGACTGGCGAACCAACCAATCCTTGAGGGAGGTAGCTTGTTGTAATCTGGTTCTGTCTCACATTCCCGACGTCTCTGGTGAGCGAGGCGCAAGAGCGTGCCCTGAACCCTCAAACAGGAAATGAGTCCAAATGTCGTTCCTTTCCCTGGGAAGGGGCCTCAGCTGTGGCCAATAGAGGGCTGAAAACACGGCATGAGTAAATACAAACATGGCCATAAGCTGACACACAGGCATAAAGGCATAAATGCATCCACAGATAAGCTCTCTGTTTCCTGTCTACCTTCTTTTTGGTATGGCTGTGCGCACACCCTGCTCTCAGACATCACCGCTCACAGCTGCATGCCCTGGGCCCATGCTATCTCCAGCCCAAACCCAGACTCACAGCCACATTCCACAGCCTCCCCAAGCCCCAGGGGCAGCTTCACAGCTGGGCGTCAAGCTGGGCTGTTCCCTGCCTCCCTGGCTCGACTTTCACCATCATCATCATCATCCCCTCCCCCCGCTCTGCTCATCAAAACCGAACATATCCGTCTAACACCCCTGCGTCAGTGTCTCAAATCGTCCTCCTCTCGCTCCCATCGGCTCATTCACAGTTCACATGATGAGGTTAGACAGAAGTGGCTGAGGCCAGAGCAGCAGTGGATCAAGATGACAAAGAGCTGCCAGAATGTTAATGAGTTCTTTGAAATTCTGCTCTTATCAAATATCGTTTTATGCTCTTGTAGCAGCAGTTTCTTTAAAGGTGTGTCGTGTTGACAGGGGTAAAAAGGCATGTCAGCAAACAGAGTACACTATCTAATAACGTCATCTGTGACTGTGGGATCTTGTTGCCGGCGACCAGCAACTGCAGTCGACACATGAAACCAATCCCATAAATGAATAATATAATAAATAAAGCTCCAACTTGTGTAACCCCACAGAAACAGGAGCCTGTTGTGAACCTCGCTTTGTGGATACGACACTTCTCTCAGTCAGTTCCTCCCCGTCTCATGGCCGCTCATTAGGAGGGTGGCTGTTATCATTCATCAAACTGCCAATCAAAAGTAAGAATGTGCTGACTGATCATTGAGTCAGGTTTAATTAAATATCAGCCTTAGAATATACTCCAAAAGTTCCCACAGCTGGACGCAAAAAAGAAAGAAAAAAAAAGATTAACTTGAACTTTACTCATCCTGAGGGGAATTATTGAGCGGCAGTTGTAGCATAAAGTTGGAAGAATGTAAATGTAAAAATAAAATACAAAAAAGTATAACTCAGAGAGCTGTAATGACTGTCATCCATGGGGGAATAAATGGAGGAGAGAACCTCCAGGAATGTGCACATCTGCGTGGAAAAAACCCTCACAAAGTAGCCTCAGTGACATATGTCCTTTCTGTCCACGAGCTGCTCGCTTCAAAAACACAAATAAATCATATACAGCGTGAAAACTGGACAGGTAGCCTGAAGCCAGACACCTGACAAGCACAGCAAAATACCTACAACTCGGAATGCATTTACATCTGAACAGGTGAGTGTGTGTGTGCATGCACATGAGCGCGTTAGCGTTCGTGGATGTGTGTGTCTTTCAATAGTTAAGGCCAGGCTCTGTTTCATCATTTCAGTAAATGCCACGCAGTATATCAGTCTAACTGCACACGTCTCGGGCCATTTCCATATATGTAATAGAAAAAGCCCATCTCCCATCACAGAGCCGCTCCTCCACTCAGAGCGCCCAAATAACATCCACGTGTCTGCACAAATGCATGCACACACGCATGCACACACACGCATGCACACACACACACCGCATCTCTGATGAGCTGACACAGAAAACTAGATTTATTAAGGGGAGGGAGAGAAGAAGAGATGCGGAATGTGTGTGGGGGGGTGTAATTTCAGGAACGGACACAGGTTATTGTAGACAAAAGCAAACACACAATCACATGCACAAGAACCCCCCCCCCCCCCCCCCCCCCCAACCGCAGCCGTAAAGTGCATCACTCTCCTCTAAGAGACCTGTTCGTTTCAGACCTGTGACACAAAAGCCACAGCGGCATGCAGGCTTATCTCTCCGCATCCCTTGAAATGCAGCAACAGCCCCCAAAGAGCTCCCCAGCACTCCACATGCCACTTTCAATTAGTTCCACAAAGACAGTCTTCCTCTACCGAAAGGAAGATGGGAGCTCATTACTGAATTCCTCTCTGCTCTCAGCTTTGAAATATAGATCAGGAGGCTATGTCTGACGGCTGAGGCCCACGATGTGCCACTTGCCAACCATGCCACACCAGTCCAGAGCAGAGGAGCACAGAGTGCCGTCTCGTGGATTAGCCACTCCTCAGGTTTAACAGCCCCTACAGCTTAGCCTCTATCTCCCCATTAGCCCTCTGCCTACCCCTCCCTCTCTCGTTCGCTCTCTCTCTGCTCCCTGTTTCTATCTCTCTCTCCACTGAACAGGCTCCCTGAAGCCACAGCTCTCAGCGCTAAAACCCACAAATGGGAAAATACCAGTTCTAATAATCTGATGAAAGTGTAAGAGAGAAGCAGCGAAGGAAATGTGGATATCATATCGCACAGTGGTACTATTACAGCACGCGTAGACAAAGAGGCAGCTGCTGATAAGGAAATGCAAATTCATTCAAGTATTGCAATGACACTAAAGCTCAGCAAAGCTGCAAAGGTGGGCCTCTATGGAAATCAGCTGTTGTATAGGAGTTCATTAACGTTCAGAGATTCAAAAGTACTCAGAAATAACAAATATGACAATGACTGCTAATAAACTAATGCATGCTAGTTATTTATTCAGAATGAATGAACACTGCTGAACACATGACAGTTGCATTTGCCCTGAGATTAAACAGTGGGAGTCCATTTCTTATCTGGCCAGAGCAGAAAAACACAATAGCCACCACGAGGCAGCAATGGTAGTTAATGGTTTCCCCTCAGGACAAAAACAGCACGTTCACCAACATCTAGCTGTTTACTTTTTGACTGATAATCTCATTAACTATAGGTCTCCATGCTGCACCCCATTCTAAACACTGCATGCCTGTGTGTGTGTGTCCAGTATGCACGTAGCCTGTGTGACATCTTCATCTACAGACGATATGTTTATACCTTCAATTAACAACTTCCATTAGCGCCATCCTCCGTGGAATGCCACCAGCTAGGTTACGAACAGGCAGTTAATTAGAGGATATTGGCTGAAACCAGAGGATCCCCCATTAGGGATCGTGCAGGGAAGAGACACGTGACCCGCTGACACTTCCATCGCTTTGGAAGAAAAATAAAATCATTGTGTTGTGCACGTCAGTTGTACAGTTCCTCGCCTGCCAATCAACCACAATGTACGGAGGTGTCAGACACAGGGGTTGAAGTTTTGGATGCGAGGCTACTGAAAGAGATTCAGTGTAGCAAGGGGGATAGAGGGAGGGGAGGAAGTGTGAAAGGTAGGAAGGGAGGAGTGGGTTGCTGTAATGGCAGTGAGAGAAGAGGGGTATAGGGGCTTGATACTCTCTCTGATTCGCTCTCTATGCAAATCACAACAATCACAGGAAATGCCTGGGCCTTGGCTCCAGCTAATTGCCACGGCAATAACAAAGGAGGGCTTCCTTTGAGCGGAGAGGCAAATTAAACATTAGTTTAGAGTTTTCTTGGAGACCGAGGGATGTTATAATTACCCAGAAACCAACACATCAGCACTTTGCACGCCACGCGTCCCACTCTCGCAGCCTGGCAGAGGAAAACAAATGTATCTCATATTCTGGGAGAGAGGCGTTTGGGGGGTGGGTGGGTGGGTGGTAGGAGAGGAGTACCAGGAGGGAGATGAAGCAGGGGGGAGAAATGGAAGAGAGAAGATAGTGAAGGCCATGGAGAGGGATGAGAGCAGAAAGCAGGGGATGGGGGAGGACAGAGATGGAGAGAGACAGAGAGGGGTATAATGAGGGGAAGGGAGGTGGAGAATGATAACTCGTCTCTCCAAACCACTGCATGCTGGTAAGTGAGGCATCAAAATGTACACCCACTATTTGCATATTGACCCCACCCCTCTCCTGTGGCCTTTTTCCCCCTCATTATCATCAGACATGGTACACGGGACACGGGAAACACAAACCAAGCTCATTTCCCATAACATGTTAGCCTAAATGTCACGCCAGTGATGAAATGAGAACACGGAACAAATGGCGCTTCTGCACCATGCAAATGCGTGCTAGTTTGGCCGTCTAGCTGGCCACCTAAGGGTTAAGTCTGCGAGCACTTTATTAATGTGGGTCGGTGCAGCGGAGCATGTTCCAGGCGAAACAAACAAGGCTGGATCGAGCTGAGATATGCAACCATGGAAACTTCAGGAGACGTCCTTGGATCCCCTTCCCTCCGGGGGAGGGAGGCAGAGTCCCTGCCCCAGTCAGAAGGGCCGACGCTGGGCCTTGAGCGATGTGATGTGTCCTAGATGGCTGGTTCTACGTTTGATCTGTGTCTGAGGGCAGTGCAGAGCCTGACACATTCACCCAGCCCGTCTAACCTAAATGTTCACTCAAAGGGTCTGTCTCTCCCTGCAGCCAGACCCTGCCCTCTATCTGTCTGTAGGTCTGTTTGTCTGTTTCTTACCAATCTGCTAGATTGCCAGTCTGTCTGTCTGTCTTCCTCCTGCTGGGCTATCTGGTTTTAGGATCTGTCTATACGTCTGTCTGACTGTTTGTAGGCCAGGTCTGCTTGCTCGCCAGAAAGTCTGCCTTTCCTCACGCTGTATGGATGCATGATCTCATACGAACCACTGACCATGCCCTGGAAATCTAATCATCCAGCACAGTTGGATGTTTGTTTGTGCTTGTACACACAGATGTGCATACAGGAGTGCAAACAGCCAGCCATGTACACAACAAAAGGAGTCCCACCAAGCTATGATAGCAGTATTTTCTTTTTTTGAAACGCGAGGCCTGGCTGCTGTGTTCTCCTGTTAGTATTTGTGCTCAAAAAGCACAGGTTGTGTGTTGTGTTAGTCACACAAGGCAAACCCCCGTCTCACTCTATGCGCCCATCTGCACACACACACTCCCATAAAAACACACACACACACACACACACACACACACACAGATCCCTCTACGTCAACAAACCCAACTCATAAAACACTGACTCTCTAATTGGCATGTAGTAATTTTGCTAACTCCTATAATAAAAGAAACTTTTTTCTACCCCAATTACTTCTCCATGTTTATGTAATGGGGCTTGTTATTTTCTGACTTTTAATATCCCCTCTCATATTACTGTGAGCAACGTGAATAACAGCATTAATAGACCACAGGTCCTCGGGGATTTGTTACTTTTAGGGAAATCAGGGCTGCATTGATACAGTGTTTGCAAGCAGTCCAGAGCGGTGACATCAGTTAATTACATAAATTGGAGTGGGATCAGGCCAGCCATGAGAGATTATGACACAAGGGCAGAGTGAACAGCTAGAGGGACACAGCCCAGCGTTTCTGACACCGGCAATCAGGGGGAGAAAGAATTACATCACTGTGTTGGGGTTATGTAAAACACTAGACCTGCTGTAAGACTCAAACCCCCTCTGAGGAAAACATTTAGAAGGAAATAACTCCTTAAGAAAGAAGACACGGCCTATGTAGCTTAACCAGATGTCGTGTTCGGGTCAGCTATGGGCAGCAAAAAGGACAACCAAGAAAAGCGCATCATGTTCATGTGAATGAAGGAAGCTGGAAACAAATCCACCAGTACTTCCAAGTACAGATATCACACTGAGACCCTGGTTTAAAAAAAGAGAGACCTGCTAGAGAGCCGGCACTAGAGGGGGTGTGAGATCTCCACCTCCTCATCAGTAGGCCTAAAGTCTATCCCATAGTCGCTCAGAAACCCAGAGGGGAGATCAAAGCCTGTGTGATCCAGTGGCTGTTATATCACCCGCGGCCTGCTCTCCCACTGCGGGGCCTCCTGTTACAGCGCAGGCAACAGGGAAGAGAGGGAATACAAAACACTGACCGGGTCCCGTCTACGCATGCAACCAACATGGGTTTCTTCAGCGAGGATTTCATGTCCCCCCTCTGCTACCATCCCACTTTGTATTCCGTTAATTTCCATTTGACCACACTTGCATGTTTTCGCAGGCGACATGAATAGTCATGAGCTGCACATGCACTCACAAAAAAAGAGCCTCAAGAAGGAGAACCAGACTTTTTTCAGTCGCTCACATTTAGAGGAAAACATGTTCGCTTCCGCAGATTCAATTGGGTATTTGTATTTTCATTCAACGTTTACTTCACCAGGCTTGTCAATTATGAAAAACAGCAGCCTGCTGATTCCTGCTGTCCCCACTCCTTTTGTTCACTTTGTTGTAAACTGATTTAAAATCAGCGCTTCCTCCCTCCGACTCTCCTTTCCTGTGTGCTTCGGGAGATGAAGCGAGGAGACAGGCACGATTGGAGCCTGTTCTCTTCCCTCAGCAGAAAGGCATCTCAACAGGCCTGCCATTGACCACATCCACCAGGGGAGGGAGTGGGTCAATGCAACAGAGAGCAGGGGACCATTTTCGACCACTTAACTATAATCAGTAAATGCACCCCGGTCGCAATTAGCACAGGGCCACCCTGAGAGCGTTCGCTTCGCTCACAGCTCTGTCTGCGTTTTATTCTGCTCCGCAGGAACCTTGTAATGCAAATAGCACTCATCACTCCCAGCTTAACAACGAGAAGGGAGGTGGGAGGTGTGTTGGGGCATGCTGCTATCCGTACTTGTTGGTTGTTTCAACGAACACAGGTGCTTTCCTGTGTTCCACACAGAAATAATCCAGAAATCCTTCTGTGTCCTCATCGTGCCTTGTCCTGCTCCAGTCAGCTTGCTGTACAATAAAGCTTTCAAAACTGGGCTCATGTGGTGAGAGCAAACCGAGGGTCATCATCTGTTGTACGCAGGCTCAACATTCGTGACCGATGATTTGCTCTGGACCAGGGTCAGCCCTGCTTCAGCTGTCTGCAGTATATCTAAAAGGGCTGGTATGACTCGTCCTCAGATGCATCAGCGGCCGGCTTTAAGCAATTAGCCCCACAAAATGGCTTCTTTTAAAGACTTGGCAGAGGAGAAAGAGGAGCTTTTTTATGCCGAAAACAAAGCGGAGACAGAAATGTGACAGGTAGCTGGTGCTGTCACACTGAGCCTCTCCAATGCAGCAACATTCTCCTCAACTCATTTATGATTCACTGCACTTAGTCATCCATTCTCCTCCTTCCCCCCTGCTCCCATGAAGAAAAGGCAAGCAGAACAGACAGACAGACAGACAGACAGACAGACAGACAGACAGACGGATGGACAGACAAACAGACGGTCTTTTTAACTGATGCTGGCATTTCTGTTGAACAGGTGCAGTAGTTATGATTGATTTGAGCTGCAGTGTGCAGTGACGGTACAAAGACAGGACTCCAGCACGAAGACGTGCAACGAGTTCAAGGAGTCTGTTAAACTCTCTCCTCCTGTGGTTACGCTTGCCTTTGACTAATTCAAGAGCAGCAGAGTTAACTCCGTCAGCAGCATGTGCCTCTGTGAGGCTTGTGGGTACAGATATTTGACTGTAGGACACCTGTAAGCACACACACACACCCACAAAGGAAGGCACAGCAAAGTGTCTGACCTCTTTTTCCCTTTACCACCTGTTTACTGTGCTGCAAGATAGAATCTGTATTTACGCTTTCACCACAACCCCTCTGTGTTTTATAACATTTTGTGCATAAGTATACTAAAAGATCGCAGTTTGATGTTTCTTTTTGTATATATTCAGTGCGTCTCACTAGCTCAGGATCTGCTGAATGTTCTGCAACACGCTCACGTGAAGCTCCAGCTGAGACGCCCCGCAACTGCATGCAGAAATGCCCTCATGGCCGGCTAAGAGGGATGAGGCTTTGTGATCCTATATGGCCTCTGGATGTGATGATTGAAATGCCAAGCAGATTTGCATGAGGGACAGAGGTTGGGATAAAGGAAACGGGGAGAGGAAGGGAGGGATGGGCAGTAGCGGGAGGACATCGGAGAGAGGGGGGTGAGGGAAAGATGTAGAAAGAGGCAAAGAGGAGGAACAGGGACGAGGGGCAGGGATCACTAATGAAAGTTCCCTGCTGTTTTCTCAGCTGTTCTTCTCGGTGCCCTGAAGAGTGCTGTGTACAAGGCCAGAAACTGGGTATGCTAAATGGGCCATCTCTTCCTCACCCTCTCAAACACACACGCACACACCCACACACAGCATGAATAGTGAATCAACACACCTGAAAACCACATCTTTGTGTCTGACTTGAAGCTTTATCGTCACCATGGTGACGCTGTGAACAACAGGGTTGGTGTGGGACTTTGGGCCGTCGGGGGTTTTGTGCTCCTCAAGCACCAGTGTGTGTTATGTCAAGAGCTTGGCATGCACATTGACCCAGGAATGAAGTGGAGAATGGGCTTCAGGGGGCGTCTCAATACTTTCTTATATTTGCATTTAAAACCTGCATCAAGAGGGTACGCAACAGCACTGCTAACAGCAAAGCCATGCCAAAGACTTTAAGAAGAAATTAGAAGCCTAATCTGGAGTGGTCAGAGACGAAAGTGCTTCTGCGAGGAGAGCAATGACTCAAACCAATAATAATAACACCTGGGTATGGGTAAAATCTATACTTTTTCTGCGCTGAGAGGGAACACAAACGCACGGTGCACACAGCTGGTAACAGGCTGCAGATGAAAGCCAATTTGGTGTCTTTGTGTAACTGAGAGCTTCAGTTGGACCACAGGTCCCCGTGGAACAAAGACAGAGAGAAGCGAGGGAGAAAGAGGAAGAGATCGAGAGCGAGAGAGGGAGAGGGAATGAGATAGTGAAAGGGAGGAGAAGGAGAGCTGGGCGGGGGGGGGGGGGGGGGGGGTCCTGGCCCACCTGGGCAAACAATAGCAGTGAGATGAGAGTGTGGCTCAAGGGCCCTCCCTGTCCCTAAAGTACACAGCTGTCGGCTGGGGCAGGCAGGCAGATCAAAACAGCCCAGTCTAGTTCAGGTGTTGCACCTTCAGAGGTAAATGGACAATTTTGGAACAAGAGCCTTGGTTGCTATGGGGACAGCCGCAACAAAGACTCTCTTTTTAGACTTCGAGTGAAATGATGGGTGTTAATGTTCTTCATTCACGTGGACACAAACACAAAACAGAGAAAGGGCAGACAAGATGTGCTGTGCTGTTTATGACGTCTTATCGCAGCCTTCGATGTTAAACGCATTTCCTGCTCAAACCGGAGTGTTACGCTGTAGTTTATTTGCACGCTGAAAGCAGCTTGTGCAGGATCCAGGGTTGCTTGTTCATGGACTTGTGTGGTACATCCGTACTGAGTGAGCCTTGATTTTTGTTTAGGGTGTTCAAGCCTTCAATGGAATGCATACAGGAAACCCTCTGTATTCATTTCCATGTAAGCCTCTTGAGAAGTGAAGGAGATTCTGCCTCGAGGATGGTATGTATGGTGAGTCTGTGTATATATGGAAATGCCATCATAAATAGAACCGCGAGGGGGGGGAGGCTTTGAGGGGGTGGGGGTACATAGACGACACTGAGGGAGGATCTGGAAAGAGCGGCAGATATCATCTTTGCAGATCATCTTTGCCTCAGTTGTCCTGTCTGCTCTGCTGAGGCACCGGTTTGAGCTTTAAGTTGGCTGACGTGCAGAGACTCCTTCACCTTCAGACAACAACACTGCGTTTGTTTAAAGAGAGGTCATCTGTTTGATAATATATAGATTCTGGCTGTAATGAAAGACTGCATGGTGTTGTTGCAGCCTCCCCGACGTCCCTCCTGTGTTTAAAGGGGTGACGTGAGTTATGTCTGTGTGTGCGGTGTTCTGCCAGTGGAGGCACACCTGATGCCACGCTGCATGTGTTAACAATATATGTGTGCACATGCGCAAAAACCTTCCCAAAATGCTATAAATCAGTCTGATCCTGCAGGGCCATTTAAGGGTGGAGACACTGTGACATGGTCAAAAGGATCAATGCTTCAATACCTTTTCAATACTGCATGTTTAGGATGAGATCTCCATTAATCATTCATTCTATAGTATCGAAGGCACCGATTGTACGAACAAAAAACATCTACAATCAGAAGAAAGAAAGGGAAGAAAATCAACCACTAACATTATTACAAATGTGTTGGCATGTGCTCAGTGACTTTTTCTGAACCAGCGCTGTGTGTAGGTTGTTAATAAAAAAAATGTTTTTCATGTGACCTTTACTTTTGTTGTGTTATCAATAGAGGTACTGAGTATCTTTTTTATATACCAGCATTGTGTCAAAGTTAAAAATTCTGCTATTCTGACATTAGGACATTAAACAGGTTGTAACATCTGTGTTTAATCAGCCAGCCTCACTCGCACACACGCACACACATTCACACACACGCCAAATTGCCTTGTACAATTGAGCAGCTACTGTTCATATTTCGAGTGATTAATATGCCTCTAGTTCTTTTCCTTTTTCTTTTTCTCTCATCTTTTTTTATTGTTGTATTTCTGCTTCTTCTTCTCCTTCATGTAATCTACCATCTCACTGAAACATTTTTTTGTGTGTTCCCTCTGCGGGCTGATATATGGCGTCTTAATGCTCTTTGGTGCCTCCCAGCTTGCGCACCCAATAACCAGCTGAACTCCACAGACAATCCGACGCTCCTCGCTCATAAAACACTGGGATTAGTCTTCAAAGCTTGGTGGCCAAGCACACAGGAGAACTTCATTAGTTTGTGTTGCTGTTTTTCTGTGAAATTTAGCACTGTAGCAGTTGAATATACCAATTAAATATAGCAGTTTTTCTCCTCTTTGTGTCAGCCTGTCTGAGGCGGTGATTAAGCAATGTGTTTGCCCAGAAGTAGACTAAAACACCCTTGGATGCTGCCCCATTGCTAATGCTAACCCTTTTAATATTTAACCAGGATCCAATACAGGAGTAATTATTTTTCCAAACAAATTATGCCTCAGGCCGAAACCAACGCAATCTGATACACCACAGCGATACATTCTCTGTCACAAGGCGCTATTAGTCACTTTAAATTATTTATCAAGCTTGGGTGAAATAGGATTTGCTTCAGACCCATTTTATGACTAGCATACAGCTTGAACAGAATCTTGAGTGGCCTTTATATTCCCAAAAAAGCAATTTTTTTTTTTTATCAAAAGCTTGTCTGGCTCATCCTCAGACACCCGGACACCTGAGGAGTTCACTGAGACACACGTAAATAAAAGAATGATGAGGCTGACGCAGATTCTGGGGAAGCAGCCTTTTCTCCTGACATCTAAACAAGTTTGCTTTGTGAGGCTTCACCCCAGACTACTCAACAATGATAAGAGAGAGCTGCATCAGACCCTTTGTGCTGATAAATGTCAGGTCATGCACTTCCCTTACCCTTTTCTTGATCCATTCATTTCTTAAACGGTAAAACAACATCCTGTAAATCAGGGTCATGCATCTTCAAACCGTTTTTGTTGCCGTCATGCCTTAGTTTCATTTTAAACACTTTTCTTTTCATAGCCACGTCTCGCTCTTGACTAAAGCAAAACGTCTTCTATAAAACATGTCTGATCCTATCTGGGCTTGACAAGCGTAAATGTGAGCAAAGTGTGGCGTTAATAATTGGAATCTGAGAGTCACGCTGCAATTTTGCTTTCTGACTTCATGAGAGGTGCTGAAAATAGCCTGCGTAGTAAGAACAGAGCCTCGTTTAATTCAGCCATCTGCAATGAAAAGCAGCAACATTTAAATAGAGCGACAACTGTCGCCATGAACGTGAGCGATGTCCAACATCTTCTATCAAACACCACGAGCACATTTAAAAGGGAGGGACATAAAAGCCAGCGGATGATGTATTAAAATGGTAGTTAGAGGAAAATCAAGTTATTGTTGAGCCAGGGATGATACTAAATGAGGAGGGGGAGAGAGTTGGGGGGGTGGTCATCAAAGCCTCTTTTTCTCTCTGTACAGGGGCCCCAGCTGGCTGGCTGAGTGATGCACAGCTCTGCCCACTTGCCTGCTGCAAATTAGCCAAACTATTTACCCTCGTATATGCACATTAGCAAATTCCTTCAATTGAGAAAACAAATGCATCTGTTTTGTTCTGTTGAAAACTTCATGGGAGCCTGCATGGGCCTCTGCACACCAGGCATTCTCTATCACAGTGGCAGTCAGTCTGAACAAACACACACACACACACACACACACACACACACACACACACACACACACAGCCAGCATGGAGCCGATTGCAGGTCCCTGCCGGGCCTCCCCAATCCCCCCAATCCTCTCCCCAGCTGGACAGCCATAGCTTGGATCAGTCTCTCTCAGTGTCTCTCCTGCCCTCTGTATGACTGTTGTTGATAGTCTCTGTTTTGCTCTGCCTTTAAAACTCTCCACCACTGTAATTGGACCACTCTGAATTTCATCAATACCCCCATGACCTCCCTTAAATAAGGAAATTCAGGGTTCCCAAAATGAACATTTCTTCTTTTTTTCTCAAGCACGTCTTCATTGCCCTTGCTGCATATTTTCCATCCCGGTGTTAGCTTTTAAATATTCATGTAAGTGGATGGAAGAGGTGAGGGGGGGTGGGCGTGAGGGGTAGGTGAGGGGAGGTGGGAAAGAATAGAAAGGGGAAGGAGGGCGGGAAGGAGCCGAGGCAGCACGCAGTGGTGGGGGCTACCCCCTTTCTGGAGCTCCCTGCGGAGGGATGGCGGGCACACAGGAATGGTGTAAGGGGGGGATCAGCAGGAGGCCTCATGATTTATTTAGACCCGGGGGCACCTGTGCCAGTCAGCTGCTGATGGCTGCCATCACCCTGCCAACCCAGTGGTGCTTGAATCCAGAAAAGAAAGACAAATCTGTGGCAAGCAGGAAAATTAATATACGACAGCTGCTGTGAGAAGTTTCACCTGTCCAGTTAATGACTGTCAGACTTAAGCGAGAAGAAAATGCCATTGTTCTGTGGCTGTAACAGTTGAGTACGGACATTTTAATGAGTTCGGTTTATGATTCTCTCAGGTGCAACTCAGCCTACACCTGTAAGGTTGAACAAGTTCCTCCTTGTGCGCTGGCAACATTTGCTAACCGCCCCGAAAGCTTAGGTGAGGAAAACTCCTATGTTTCAAACAAACCAATCAATAGAGAGCAGACAGATTGCAGCCTTAGCGAGCTTAAGTGGGCGGCTCGCTGCGTTTTATCAAGGCGGCTTAATTTCCGTCAGTTTAATATCCTGGGAAATGTATGGAAATTGAACTGCGAGGGAGAACAAAGGCGAGTAGCCAGGATGAAACGATGTGGTGAAACTCAGAGAGCGCCGTCTTATCGTGGAGCGCACAGTCCCACAGCAGAAGGGGTGTACAAACACACACACATATGCACCCCACACACACACACACACACACACACACACCTCGGCAGTCTGTCAGAGGCTATTGATAAGTGTGTCCATCAGCTCGGTGGTTGAGTTCACTTTTTCCTGAAGAGTTAAATAATTCTCAGTCATTATTTGCCTAAATGGCTGCGAGCGGCTGACCACTGTATACGTCCCGATGCATATGCTTGACTACCGGTAGTTAATTAGCTTAGCTGCTACATGTCTCCTGCTGCTCTGTGGAGACGCTCAAGAGCTGCCCAGAGGCAAATTATAAATGAGAAACAGGTTATGAGGATTCTGTCATGCATACTAAGGTGTTATGACTGTCATAAAAAGCACAGTAGTGAATACAGGGAGCAGTAATTATCGTTTTAGGAATCTTTGTTTTATACGCCAGCTCCTGATAACATCCAGTGATTTCAGCATCTACAGTCAACAACAACAGCGCGGCCCTGGCCCTGAGTGGTCACAAGCCGGAAATATCAAGCGAAATAAAAAACAAACCAACCAGAAAGTCAGCAAAAAAAGTAAGAACGTGGCACAGCAGCCGCCCAGTCGGGCTGAACCTAATGAAAGCTCATTTGCATTAGTAATAATCTGCCACTGCTTAGGGGAAAGAGAGCGCTATTCCAGGTTCTGGCAAAGAATGCAAAACAACGACCTCCTACACCCCCCAGCTTCGTCACTCTACCCTCTTCTCCCCCATTATCCTCCCCCTTCAAGATACTTTCTCTGGAATCTTCATATAAACAACACCTGCACTATTAACAGTGCTACTGCCAGTGAGCGAATCTGCCTTTCCGTCCTGTTCTAATTCATCCTTCCTCTGTAGCAACCCGATCCTGGCGTTTACCTACCTTTCTCTCCCTCTCTGGCACACACACACACAGACACACACACACACACACACACACACATACACACACACACACACTTAAACACATGCTTCACAGAACAGTAACTAATAGCAACCTCATTCATTAAAACACCCCTTGATGTTTCGCATGGAGGCAGGGTAAATGTGCTGGAACGCCTGCCCTGTCTGTCTGGTTGTGCAACGCTAACAACAGATAGAGAGACAGATAGACAGGTGGGGCAGGAGCTCGTCTTACACTCAGCCGTCTCAGCCCGAGCGTTGACTGCACCACCCCTGATGGAGACAGATACATATTTCATCAGTTATTAAGGCCCGGCGGTGTCAGAGATCTACTGTAGCATCAGCTGCGCCCATCTTTACTGCCAACAGGAATAAAGAAATGGGCTCTAAGAGTAGAATAAGAAAATGCAGAGAGTTCCACAGTATGAGCTTTTTGTGAAGTTTCCATCTGGATGCATTAAGATCTCTTGTGCCAGAGGCCTTTTGTTTCATACTGATAGCACTGGGAATACACAAACACTGGCCCCTTCAGATCACTGGTGACATCAACAAGCCCATTTGTCCCTCTCAGACACTGTTGGCTCATTTTCCTTTCACCCACAATGACAAATAGGCTAATTCTTCAGGCTCTACTGCTGCAGTGTATGTAACATACAGGGGTTCTTGTGCATGAAGTCTGTGATGTGTGCATGTTAACAGGTACAGGCTGGCAGGTGCTGACATGTGTGCAGTATGTGCAATACAGCTTCAGGCTTGTGGGCTGTTAAGATGTTTAATTACTGGGGGAAATTGCTCTGTCTCTGTCCCCGTGTCTTGTGGCAATTGAGCGAGCCATTGTAAAACTGCCTCTGTGAGTCTTTCTGTATGTGCAGAGAAAGGGCGCAGTATGCTTGGAAACTAAGATGGAAAAGATGGAAAAAACTGTTTATAGCTGTTCTGAATGGCCACACTCAAAGAGAGGGCCCAGACCCAATCGTTAATTATTTAAATAAGGGGATAATGGAGCACACTTTCAGACAGTCACAGTGTTGTACTCATTTATACGCAGAAAAGGTAAGAAAGAAAAGAGGGCTTGAGACAGAACTTTAAAACCTGCCTAATTTTCACCTGTGCACACCTGGACCAGCTTCACCTGTGTGACGAGAGCGACTGTGAGACTGACGGTTTCCTAAACTTACACAAATCATCAGATGCTTTCCGCCCCTTTGTTTCGCCTCTCGTGCTACTGTCCCTCGTCATGCAGACAGTTTGGCTTGTATTAGCTGAGGGTTTTTTTTATTTGACATCGCTGCCTCCACCCTCACACCAAATTTTGTGGGTGGCCCTAAAAGCAATTAAAAATTCAACAGTAGCAATGTTCCTATTACTCTCGCCAGTTCACAGATCTTTCTGTGAACAGTTTTCTTTGGAACGACTTCCTCTGTGAGAACAGCTGACTTTTGTGAGGATGATCGTAAGCAACAGCGTAGCAAGCGCCACAAACCTGGGCAAAAACTGTCTACACAGCCGTAGATGTAGACTGTTAACTCTTTGCACGTACTGAACCTTTCAGTATAACATTGGTTTGGAGAGACGGGAGAGCCTCAGTCCCATGTCTATGCAGACTTCCTGTCCTTTGGAGCTTTGGAGACACCAGAATTGCAGACCTAAACGACCTTTGGACAGCTCAGCAAACAGTCATGTAGAGTGGGGGGCATGTTACACCTCCCTTTCACTAACAGTAGCAACCACCAGGCCAAACCCTGCAAGCTACACTGCTCAGGAAACTACACAAACTCAAAAAACATCTTGCTGCATTCCACCCATCTCACGGCCTTTACCCGATGAGATAAATAGAACAAACATACCCAACTGGGACAAGACAATAATCCCTTTATCTGGCACAGGGTAAGCTTGACTAGCCGGCTTACCTGTTACATCATTAGCAATAGGCAAGAGGGGAGAAGGGGTGCAGGGAGAGAGGAGGATAAATGAAGTAAATGGAACAGTGTTAGGTCACAAGTTGACGTGATCGCGGCATAAACGCCACGCAGTAATGACGGAGAGGATGGAACAAGCTTGCAGCAGAATATTGAAGCTTGAGGTAATAATACATTTAAATAATAGTAGAGACTTTATTCAAGTTCAGTGGGACCGAGCGCAGACGTGCATATTTGACAAGGATAGATGAGCCGCGCTGCACGAGCCTGTGCTCGCTAAGCGCTGAAGCGAACAAAGTTGGAACTTCAAGCACGCTGAGAGCTGTTCTCGCAAACAGCACGTCAATTGTTTACCTTGAATACTGCTGTTTTATTTGCATCAGTCAACCTTGTGGAAAATCCATAAGTCTTTTGCAAGGGTCTTTACGGCACATGCGACATCAGCAGCATATTTTATCTGTGACATCCAAAATGCAAACAGCCATGTGTGAGAGGCGTGAAATTCCCAAGCAAAGTGTGTGATAATGGCGTTATAGGTATAATGTCTGCAATGTGCTTCAAATGACTCTTTCTTCAGTCTCATCTATATAAAACAAGAGGAAAAGAAGAAAGACAAACACGCAGCTCTCACCATCTCCTCGCATTACCCCTGTCTGAGGTGATTTCACCTCATCAATCCAAAATAAGACCGGTTGTGAAAAACCAGAGTGCATTAAGACAAGACTCAAATATTTTATTAAACAAGCATCAAAGAAGACAACAGGGGGATGTTTTTGCTATTGCAGAGGATATCGAGTAACACAGAGCCGGCAGGTTGGAGCTGGCAAATCCCACCTGTATGTAATCTCTCCCCTGTAAAGGTACCGTCTGCACAACAGAAACAGAAACTATCCTGCTATCTTCTCATCTGAAATCATCAAAGATGGTTTGATGTTCTCCTCTAAGCTTTTGAACTCACCATGAACTCTACCTGCAGCCAAAGTTTGTTTGCTGCCCAGACTGCATGTGATGCTCAGACACCCGCAGTGCCCATCTCCCATGAGCTCATTCTTTGAATGGAATCATAAGATTTGTCTCACTCCTCACAATGTGTCCCGGTAAAGCGCGCACACTTTTGTTGTTGACATACTCTCAGTGCATTATGCAATACAGAAAACCCTGTGACACACACACACATACCACTCCCAATGCCTCAAAGCAGGGTCACCAAGTCACTGGTCTAGGTTTTGGTGGCTGGTGGGTAATTTTCTGGTCAATGTCAGCCGTTCTTTCCTCTCCTACGCTGCCAAGAGGAAATGAAGGGATGATCTCTCTGCTCTCCTCTACCCTTCACTCCCAGAGAAAACAAACAGGAACATTTTATGGCCTGTTTGTTGACCTACAGCCCAGGAGCAACAACGGGCTACTAGCGGTGTTTACCTCAGGATGAGCTACTTAAACTGATATAACGGCGCTGCCCTGTTGACACGTACAATCCAATTCCCACACGAGGATCTTAATATACCGACGGATTAGAAGACACTTGGGTACACGTGTTTCCAGAAAATATAGCTCAATAAACATTATAGCTCAGATAAAATAGTACACCTGTCACATGTGATAAAAGATTATCAGGAGCAGAGGATTTCTGAGCTCAAAGTGTTTTTATCTCCTGAATGCAGCAGTTTGAAGCATTATCGTTCCCTCAACTGTAAACTTTGCCACCTTCCTGTTTTAACAGGAAACAACGCATATTCAACAAGCCAGAGATAAACTGTAAAGATAATGAAAGTAAACACTTCTATCAACAGAATCCAGTAACTGGGGACCACGAACTCCTCTCGACAGGCTGTGCTCTCAGCGCAGTTGCAGAGCAGCACCTGGCCGGCGTGTTTACGCGTGTGGTACCAGATGCACACCTGTCCTTCCCTCGGCCTCGGCACCACGCCTGAGCCACAAACAAAGCTTCTCTCTGTACGGACATGGACACTGTTTGATTCCTCGCACGGTTCCCCCAGCGCTGCCTCTGCTGAAACCTAAACACGCTGTTTGCTATGGCCGGAAAAAGACTGTTTAAGAAGTACTGGGAGAAGAAAGAAAGAGCTTCCCAGAGACTCATCTGGTTCTAATGCAGGGCCCGCTGGTGTGGATTACAGGCACATATTACAGGAGAACTCAGGCTGACCCCTCATCTCTATCCCGGGGGAAATGGGAGCCAACCATGGTGATGGGGGGCTGAGGGTCTGGGGGCCTGTGGAGCAGAGGGGTGAATAGAAGCCTATGGGCAGGCAGCCACCCTGCATGATTGGAGCCCGTCTGCAGTGAGGTAGTTTCTCTGAGATCTTTTCAAAAACTCTATAGTGAAAAACAGGAAAAAAACACTTTCTTCCCCCCAACCATTCAGTGACACTAAAAAATATCATTGCTTCAAATATTTCCTGCGGTCTGTCGCGTCTTTACCAAGTTGTCAGGACTTTGATAATCTTCAAAGTAACACTAAGACATGCTTGTTTTATCACATTGACCACAAAAAACAGCAGGCTACTCAGCAAGCCTTTGAGTTTTACTGTCCTATCCCACAGTGGAAGGGGGTTAAGCACAGAGGTAAAGAAGCCAACAGGAAAGGCAGAATCACAGCGAAGAGAAAGAACTTGAGCAGCAGCTCATGAGGCTGGCAGCAAATGCGGCTGTTTGGCCAAATAATCAGCTCAACTAGGAAAACATTCCCATTAAAGCAGGGATAAATCAAACAAGATGCAGAAAGCACAATAATCATCCAAACAGAGCAAGCAGGGACACAGAGGGACATGTCTCTTTTCCTTTGTGCCATTTCCTCTTTTCATCTGCAACGTTTCACAAAAAGCCTAAATTAAGCCTTAAATTCACTAATTCTCATTTCAAAGCTGCAGCTCTTACCTGTAGTATCTGGACTGTAGATAAGTGGAGCAGACCGCTTTGGACACATGGCTGGCTGAGCCAAAGTCAATGACTTTGACCCTGTAGGGCTGTCGAGACGGGTCCACGAGCATGATGTTCTCTGGCTTCAGGTCAGCGTGGATCAGGCCCAGGCTCTTCAGTTTCATTAGCGCTGTGGCCACTTGCTGGAGCACGGGTCTGATGTATTTGAGCGGCAGAGGGCTGAACTTGTTCTGCTTGAGGAAGTCGTACAGGTTCTGCTCCAGCATCTCAAATACCAGGCACGTGTGGTTCTTGTGCTGGAAGCACTCATAGGCCCTCACAAAGTTGTAGTCATCTGCACTCTCCGTGCTGAGGCGCGCCAGGATGCTGACCTCGATCTGACCCTGCCGCGCATACGACGGGTGGTTTTTTAAGATCTTGATCGCCACGATCTCGTTGGTGCCCCTCTTCCAGCACTTAACCACCTGTCCAAAGGTTCCTCTCCCTAAGAATTCCAGCACTTCGTAGGTGTTGGTCATAGAGCAGAGCACCTCGTGTTGCACCAGCTGGTAGTCCCCCTCACTGTTGGAGCCACTATTCTTTGACGTTGCCGTGGAGGTGGCGGTGGCCACCGTAGCCACCGTGGCTCCGCTGGCTGCTCCGTTCTGGATCATCGGTGGGCCGTGCTCCTCAATGATCTGCACACTGCTGTTGTTATCAAGCTCCTCACTCTTGCGTTTAAGCCCACATCGCTGGTAGGTATCTAGGAGACTGACCGTGCTGCGGCGTGTCAGGTTGTGAACACCAACCCCGCCACCCAAACCGCTGCCGCCACCGCCACCTCCACCACCGCTGCTGTTGCTGCTGCTGCCTCCACCCCCGCTGCCCAGCAGAGACCCCACGGCCCCCGAAGTGCTGCTGGCTGAGGCGACCACAATGTGGCCGGCGCTGGCTGGGAAGATGAGTGCCTGCTCGTAGGGCAGTGTGGAGCTGGCGACCTGCAGGGAGCTGTTGATGCCGAGGGGGCCACTGGGGGCCGACAAGTTCTTGCTGTTGTTGTGGCTGTAGACTTTGCTGTGTGTGCCGTACCCTGTCATATCCCAGTTACAACTCTGCTCCACCTTCAGTTTCTTCACGCTAAAGAAGGCACTTGATTGGAGAGTGTGAGGGGAGAACACTTGCACTTGCGAGGCCATACCTGTGACAAGAGGGGAGCAGGGGGGAGGAGCAAAGAGGGCAGTGAGAGGTTAGGAAATTGAGAGTGTCTGAAACACGAGTGGTAGCTAGAAGCTTTAAATAAAGACAGCTTGGGTCAGAGCAGGTCATTAAAACACCAAGCGTATACGCTGATGCACCAGCATGTTAACCTCTTGAACTCTTTAACATCACAGGAAAGTAACAGGCATTAAATAACCTTCAAAATGTCATTCAGAATTTCTAGCTTTGGCATTAGAGTGTTTCTGCGTTGTGCTATCATTTGGTATTTTTGGAATAAAACGTCAGACATTACGTCATTAAAACTGGTGGTTAATAGAATGTAATGGCATTTTTTATATTGTTAGAAAACATAAATAAAATCCAGAATGTTCAGCAGAAAGATAAGCAGGTTTAGATCGAGTCGTGCTTATGCAAACCACAGGTTCATGCGGAGGAAATGCCATTTCCCCACTGTTCCCATATGCAGCAAAGCAAATAGACTGAGTGAATACTAAAAGAATACCCTTTCATGAGACGCTCCACAGAGACAGCAGAGCAACACAAACCATACACAAAAACAGGCCCACAAAAGTCTCAAGGAATGATTGCAATTTCCTTCCACGCTACAAATATCCAGCCCTTGCATTTATTGGTACACAATTACTCAGTTCAGGGAAGGTGGTGGAAGAGATTTCGTTCAAGTAACTATGAGAACAGGAGAGGGGCACTGAACTCCCTCTCAACTAAAGATCCCGAAGACAACAAAACAAAAGCAAAACTGCAGCGAGGCTGTGCTCTGAACTCCTGGGAACAAGCTGCCTCAGAATAAGCAAAAGCTTCTCCAAGCAAACAACTGCCCAAAAATAGTCCCTTTCTTTATCTCTCTCTTTGCAAACAGGCTTGTTTGTACCATTGAAATGATTATTACAGCACAAAGAAGATTATATGAGACTTGTAGTAATGCTATGTTTAAACAGTTTCCAGTAAACCCAAAATTAGTTTACTGCTAACTAAACTAAGAGCTTCCACCTGGTCATGCCGACACCCACACAATTAGGCCTTGCTGTTGATCAAACTGATGCATGAATCAAAGGATGTTACGGTCGCAGCTCGCACACAAACACTAACACAATCAATGCGTGCAAACACCCCTGAAACTTTGTTTGCTGCTGGAAAAATTGCTGCTTTTGTGTGTTTAATAGACATCTTGAAAGCTGGGAAGTGTTGCTCTGTTCAAACATAATTAGAGGCCCATTTCCCTCCAAGATGGGAGGACTTCCATAATTGTGGGCTCTATTCTGTGGACAGAAAGCAGAGAGGAGGGGACACTTTGTCATTATTAGCCCTTTGAGTGGTGATGATGATTAATTCAGTAGGAAGTTGGCAGCCCTCCACTCTACTTTGCTTCATTTGTCTTTTTTAACTCTCCTAACCTCTCTTCCTCCTCCTTTTTGGATTTATTTAGTATCTCTGTGGCCTTGCTCGGACTTACTAGTTATCTGTGTGGTCATCTGGTCTTAGCCCTAATGCGGCAGGATTGAAGCTGCAGCGCACATTAGAAGGCTCACTGTAAGCTTGGCGGGTGGTTTACAGTTGTTGGTGTAGCACAGCACCTCCATGCCTCCTATAGCACTCATTTAAGCTTCAGCCCTGATATCTGCAAACACGAACAATCAGGAAGGTGTAGTCTTTTTCTTTTATTCCCATGTTGGGCACTTCATGACCAGTCCTGTAGGTATGGCTGGTCCAGAGAGGTAATGAAGATCGTCCGCTAGGCTATTAGGGGCAAGGCTCTCTGCTAATCACATAAGCCCTGAAGGCCAGATGTCACTCCTTGGATTACCAATTCCTGTGCCTGGACTTTACGCTAAAAATAATTTGAATGATGGGTTGCGTCACAGAGCAGCGTCAACAGTGTGTGACTGAGAGCCTGACGGGATAATCACAGGCACAGACTGATGGACGCAAAGATGGATGGACAGACACAGAGCCGGCTTGTTCCTCTTATGGAAAATTCCAGCGCTACATATCTGCCAGCATGATTATGGATAGCTCGAGGTTTTGCAAGGCCTGGCCGAGGCTAGCTGCTCTTTGCATTAGCATCACATGAATTCCTCCTCAACTCCAATCTTAGACGCTCATTGACCCTCTGTCAGTTTTAACACCGTGGTCAAAGGGTTCACTTGACATCGCCTGCACGGTACAATGAACTGAGGGCCACACATGTCCCCCTAAGACTCTAAAATATAGCTGACAAAAACGATTATAAATGCAAAGGAAATTCTTGAAACTCGGCTCAGAAATTCTGCACAGCTAGTTTTGCCACAAAATTCAAAGTTACCACAATTTAGAGCCCTGTGAAAAACACAGATAAGTAATTAAATGAACCAAAAGTAAGGGGTCAAATGGCTGGAATGTTATCTCATGACAACATATGCAAGCAACAATGCAACCAGTTATACTTCAGTGGGAAAACGGCTCCAGCCCTCATGAATCACTCTTCACCCAAACTGAAGTTCAAACATATTTATGATCTAGAATCTGAACAACCAAACCCTCTATACTGTTGTCAGCAAGAACACAGAGCAAAAGAACTTCCCCTGAAAATGTCCTATTGAAGTTTATTTGAATTTTTGAACTCTATGCCAAGCACAAAACTGTAAAGGTCCATTGTTGTGCATTTACAATGTTGGAATGCCTTCAGTAGCCAAGGCTTTCCATTTAGCATACCTAAAGGAACACTGTGTGTGTATGTGGGACCACATACTGCAATTAAGCATGCCAGAGAGGCACTTTCCACTGTTCAGAGGCAGCATGTTGAAATGGTAGTAGTCAATGTTTTCAGAGAGATTACTTCTCTGTCAGGGGTTTGTTAATCTTCTTTTTGGGAGGATCAGGGCCGTTCTGCATGCCATGCGAGGGTGAGAGATGGACTGAAAAGGAGGGAAGGAGAATAGAGCATGGCCACGAGTGGCCCTCACATTCTCGCCTGTGACCTGCTTCTGTTTGCTCTCTTTTATTAAACCCGTCATTTATTTCCCACTGACAACATGACAGAGAGTATTGATGAGGACGCCTTTAAACACCAGCAAACCTGCCAAACAGCCCTTTGTAATTACAAATAGTCTTTTAATATAAAACCTGCTTAACATTCAGCTCGTCCGTGCCTGTCCTCAGAGTTTATACAAATCATAATTTTAAAAAGATCTGGGGTTGAGATAAAATGAAATGTAATCTGTTTGCGCTGTGGCGGCACAAAAAGCATGAAACCAGTTGAAATATACATATGTACCCCAGGCGTCACCTAGGAGACAGCAGGGACAGCAGTCAGGTCCGTCTGGCCGATGTCCCCTGGCCTGGATATATTTGGACTATTTCCTGAGGCCTAATGGCTCCCGACACCAACAGAGCCGCTCTGATGACCCTCTCTCTTTGCTGGACATCCCCGTGTCTGCAGGACAGAGGGGGTTGAGCCAAATCACTGGCTAATGACACAACTTCTGACTGTCTAGACAAAGCATTATCTCAGCCCTCGCTGCTGTTTGCATGTGGGTGTAGGGGCACTGCCGGCTGCACCTCCATCCCTTGTCTGAACTAAAGGATGCTGAAGGAAAGACCAACATAATGTGCCTTAGTAAGGTATCAGGCCACCGGAACAGCTGCAGTTCACCTTGTTATAGATTCTCCCAGACTCCGGAAATCTTCTGGGGAAATGAACACCATCCTCCCAAAGAAAACCTCATTTGGTATTTTGATGATAGTGCCATAACATATGGTTCATATCTATTTCATACTCATCAAACCAGTCAGTGAAGACCTGTACTCTCATTTATCCAGGTTTTCTTTTCATCGCTCACCCAGCTGTACATACATCTTTAATTTGAGAGGTGTTACATGTACCTGGGTAGCATGGCCCTCAAAACCTCTGGTGAAACACCTGCAGTGGGGACAGAGACAGAGACTTTGAGGTGCAGTGAAAACACCACAGAGGAGGAACATATTGTCCATACAGACTAGCCTAGCCTTGTGTTCCTGCCTCCTGCCCAAGCCCTGCCCTCAGTGGGGAGCTGGAGCTTGACACTGCATATCTCTCTCTCTCTCTCTCTCTCTCTCTCTCTCTCTCTCTCACCCATGGCCACTATTGACCATCCAGTCTGCTTTTTTAGCTCTCTCATCTCTGCTTATTTATAGAATAATGCATCAGACAGGCTCGCGGGGAGATACTGTCACGCACACTGCTGCTCCATCAGCCTTTATGTTCATCCTGACCACAGTATTTGACCAGTTGGAATTGCCTCAGCATTCCTCTCTGCTCTCTTACACACACATACAAAAAGAGGACAAAGCATCCATCGGGCTTATTGACAGCCTATCACCGATTTCAATGCTGTTTGACAGACATACACAAGACTTCTCAGCTGGTAAATCAGCAACATGCCTGCTATAAATGTGACACTCCCTCAACTCTCCCCTTCCTGGAAGCAAACAGCCAAAGATACAGCACGCTGTGTTAGCTGTCAGATAACACGTTCGGTCAGCACTCGTTGCAAAGCACATGCATAGATACAAAAGCAGGAACAGGCACACACACGAGCCATCGTACGAAGTGTCCGCATGCAGGTGCACACAGGAGCACCAGCACATGAGGCGCATAGAGCAACACACATTCACATTCAACTCTGAACATGCTCTTAGGTTCTACCTGAGCAATGAAAACACGTGTAGTTAAAGTTGAAATATTAACATCTTAATCTAAAGTAAAGCTGAAAAAGCTGGTCCCACAGGGTAACTGTCGGGAGATAAGGAGGCTGTTATTCTCACCGCAAGTGTGCTCATAAAATGCCTGGTGTGAGAAAAACATTTGTCTTGTTTATACTGCCAGGTCAGCCTAACCAGACACCGAACCAAGACACGGAGTGGAGAAGAGGAGTGGGAGATGAGGAGGAGTGTGGCGGGGGGAGGAGGAGGAGGAACGGGTGGCAGAGTGGCTCTGCTTGAGCTGGATTTCTTATTAATCAAATCACGAGTGTAGCAAGTGTACAAAGCACAGCACCCAACTTCCTTCCTACAGAAAGAAAGAAAGAAAGAAAGAAAGAAAGAAAGAAAGAAAGAAAGAAAGAAAGAAAGAAAGAAAGAAAGAAAGAAAGAAAGAAAGAGGCCTGGTGATACAGTTCATGCCCTTGCTGCTGCAGAAGTGAAACACTGGATGTGGAACAGATAAGAAGAAACTATTTGTTCTGTGCAGAAATCTTGTGTGTGGCTGTATAAAATGAGAAGGAGAAAGCTGAAAGCCTGCATATAAACCAGCGGCACCTGTTAACTCATGGCTTGACTGCACGACCATTGACTTACACCGTATGCACCAAGCTGTGCGTCTTTGGCTGCAGTTGCAAACGCAGCGCAGGGCCGCGCTGGGACGCGCACCTGATAAGCAGCCGTTCTCCAGAATGCTTATCATTTACACACAGCAAGAAACGCCCCACTACACCACACTTCCTGTATGTCATTAGGATCAACAATGACAGCTGGACACAGTGTACTATAATGAGATCTACATACGAGAACTGCAGGCAAGAAACAGTAACCCGACACAGAAAACAATGGGGGGGAGGACACACAGATGAGTGCAATGTGGGAGGAAAATACTGTACAATAGCAAATTGATTCTAGAGGGGCCAGTGCAATATGGATTTTGCTGCGTGCCGACTGTGTTGTGCTACAATGTGCAAAGTATAAGGTTTTACTGAGAGTGTGAGTGTGAATGGCGGCCTTTTTTGACGCTCTTGCGCTGAACCACAGCCTGAGTTTTTGAAAGGATAGGGCTTCTCTATGCGAGGGACAAAAGCCAGTGATGCTGATGTTCACACAGGGACACACACACTCCTGTATACACACAGTCAGGCTCCTGTTAGCTATCAGCATTTGAGTCATTACTGACCCTCTGTCCACTCAACAGAAGACCCAGAGTGGAATGAACCTTTCAGAGATGGATTGATCTTATTTTTAAAGGGTCTAACCTTTACCTGGACGCACACACGCACACACGCACACACACACACACACAAACAAACACACATTTATATATGTATATATTTAAGAAAAGAAAAGAATAATGAATGTGTGATCCCTTGTCATCTATGCATGGGCTGTGTAATGGTTCAAAACTGATATTGACGTCACTAATATGACTGTCACATCCAAAGTGTCAAATAAGTTGATAGTCTTTATTCTTTGCTGCATTTATGAGTACTGTTTGAGGTCAGTCAACTATTGATTTCCATCGTGCCTGCAGTCCAGACCTGTCTCCCACTGAAAATGTCTGAAATGAGCATGAAATGCTGAACTGAAGTTGTATATGAAGCATAAACTTCAACAGTTAGTGTCCCCAGTTCACGAATGCTAACTGAGTGTTGGTAAAAGAAGAGGTGGTGTAACACAGTCGCCCCTGTCTCAACTTTTTTTTTAGTGTGTATCAGGCATCAAACTCAGAATGAGAGTATATTTATAAAAAAAAGCTTGTCTTTGTACTGTATTTAATTGAAATTAGGTGGAAAAGTATTTGCAAATCATTGCATTCTGCATTAACATCCAACAGAGACAGCTTCAATAATGCACCAAGGATGCACCCAACACCACACACACACACCTCTCTGCAAGTGTGCAGAATGTGTGTATGCAAGCGTCAGTAGGTGCATTCCCACAGACGTGCATCTCTGCACGTCTGGACTGTGTATGTCCACTTGTGTGTGTCTAACTTTATGACTATTGGTGCTTCTTAGGACTTCTGCAACTATTTGTCAAAGCTCTGACATCTTAGCTATGCATCAACAACACACATTGAACCACCACCCCGAACACACACACACACACACACACACACACACACACACCCAGAGGGATTAGTTTGATGCCCCACCCCGTGAATGAACCCCGACAACAGAGGAACCAGTCCAACCTGACCGGGCACCTGGGTACATATTTCCAAAACACCGCAGTATTCAAACAGCAAACTGATAGGGAGGTGTAGTTTGAAACAAAAGAGCTGCTAGGGAAATATATACTTGAATGAAAATGCTTTGCAGATCTTCTTTTCCCTCACAGCTGGTAAGAAACTACCAATGGCTGGCTGTTGTTTCCAGCAGGTTGTCAGCTTGAAACCAGGCTGTGCTTTTGAATGGCAACTTGTGACACACGGGCCAGTCAGTGTGTTCGATAAGCGCTGATGCTGGCCCGCTTTTTGCCGCCTCAAAGACGGCAAACAGAGGAAGAAAGAGGCAGCTACTCTCCATCTCACATCAGAGCTCTTTAAGAAGAAGAAGAAGAAGACACAGAACACAGAGAGTTACAGGGAACTGCACACGCCATGCAAGTGAAATTCTTCTCTTCTTCTTTTAACCCATCCTGGAATGTCGTTCCTCCACGGCAGACCAGGAGCGGTGGGCTGCCAGTTGACGAGTCGAACATGTTAATGTCCCGGTTCGAATCCCACTGTGGGTGCTGGTGGCGTGTCCTCCACCATGCCTTCGGTGCCTGCTGCTCGAGGGAAAAAAACGGGCCTTTCTGTGTGGAGTTTGCATGTTCTCCCCGTGTTCACCTGGGGTATCCTCCATAAAATACCCCCACTAAAAACATGCAAGAAGATCACCACCTGACCAATGGTGACAAAGGAACTGGGTCCCTGGGTGCCGCTGTCGGCTGGCAGCCTACCGCTCCTGGTCTGCCATGGAGGAAGGACCAGGATGGGTCAAATGTGGAGAAATAATTTCACTAAGCACGGCGTGTGCAGTCTTCCCCCTGTAACATGTGTGCTGTGAATAATAAGGTAAATCTTAATCTTAATTGTAATCGTAACACGCAAACTCCACACAGAAAGGCCCTTTTTCCTCGAGCAGCAGGCACCAAAGGCATGGTGGAGGACACGCCCCCAGCACCCCAGCGGGAATCGAACCGGGACCTTGTAGCTGTGAGGCGACAGTGTTACCACTTGTCCCACCGTGCCACCGTTTATAAGACCCACATGTGGTTGGCTCTCTCCTCCCCTGCCTCCCCCAGCGTACTCCACCTCCCAATGCTCTCTGCTATCAAATACAAGCTGGGGATGGTGCACATGCCTCCCCAGGTGACAAGTGTGTGTGATATTTCAGCGGAGTGTGTGACGCCTATTAAGGCCACAGATCAAACTAATTTTGACTACAGATGCCTTTTTCTCCCTCTAAAATGCCTCAACACGCACTCCTGCCTTCATACTACAGGTGACTCATCTATATGAATCTCCTAATCTCTCTTCACCGTCTTCTTTTTAACTCTCTCTCCGACTGCAGCTTCGCTCGTTCTGTCTGTCTGTTCTTTGACAAAGTAAGGAGGACCAGCATGCTATATATTCAGCTTTTAAAGGATTATGGCACACACACAAACACGTGCTCACATACCAATTTAGCAAGGCATATGTGTCCTTAATCCAACTGACAGTGTCTCGTAAACATGGCTGTTGAGCCTTTCTGGCCCCAGAGCTGAGGAAATAAATATGGCTGGCCAACTCAGCCCTCTGCGTCTGATTCAGCGTGAAAATCATGGCTTTAGCCGATTATATTTACAGTGTCCTGACAGTCACAAATAGCAAAACCAGGCAGGAAACGGCTATTCTGACCGTCAGTTTAACACCCACGTACTGAGTGGCCACATATGAGAAGCACACTTTTGAAATGGCTTGTTTAAGAGGTAAACACCTTCAAAAGGAGAATAAGAGTGGTTGGTTTTAAAATCATAACCATTATGGCAAACTTTGCTTCGTAAATTACACGAGGAAGAAATAGCAAATTACACGAAACAAGATCCATCTGAGAGAACCTGCCAGTTTGGGTTTGTTGCTGCGGTCTGAGTTGCTTCTAAACTCCCAGTTAGTAGCTGAGTGGGATTTTAACAGATGGAAAAGATGAGCTGTGGGGAGCCAGTAAATAATGATTCATCACACTGTAAGATGCTTGACTGTGAATGAATAAAGACAGAAATGTGAGTGGTATGTTAGCCTGGCTGAGGTATGTGTTTTAGCCCAGGCAATTAAATGTGCTGAAAGGATCTGAATGAAGTCCGTGTTACTGAGATGAATACCACTTCATGCCGCCATGTTTACGCCCAAATGTCTTTAAGTTTAATGCTTATGAATGCAGAACTCTTCTTCTCACGCTGTCTCTGCCTCACAGACGCCTAATGAGGTAAAAACAACTTGCCTGGCCTGGACCGCTCTGGAGCAGCGAAGGGAAGAGAAGAGGTCCTCGTAGCTAAAGGTCAACTTTTGGCCTTTTTCTGGGCCAGCTTCTCTGAAAGTGATGGAGGGGTGGGAGTGTGTGTGTGTGTGTGTGTGTGTGTGTGTGTGTGTGTGTGTGTGTGTGTGTGTGTGTGCGTGCGTGCGTGCGTGCGTGCGTGCGTGCGTGCGTGCGTGCGTGCGTGCGTGCGTGCGTGCGTGCGTGCGTGCGTGTGTGTGAGCAGCTGCTGGACTCTGTCAGGGGAGCTGAGGAGACGGGTGCCTCATCGGACAGCGCTGATCCCGGATGTAAGAAGGAGACACGTTAAAGGAGACCAGGGGTGAGATCTCCACCCCCCCGCCCAACACCAAACACCCCCCACCCCCCAGTGCCTCTGACCTCAGGCCACTGAGGCCCATGGGCCCCCAGATGAGGGTATTCATCTCTCCACCCCAGTTCCTCTGCATCCCTCCCTCCTCTTTCTACCTTACTTCTGAGATCTCTGTCGCCTCCCATCTCCCTGCCACTCTCCCTCTCCCTCTCTGTCTCTCAGGCTGAATGGAGGGGTCAGTTCAAAGGGCTGCCAGGCAGAGAGCTGCTGGCTGGTCATGATGTGCCTCAGGCTTTGAAGTGAGGAGTGGATCTAAAAGGTGTGCAGCCTGTTATTTATGCTGCAACAGACTTGGGCCCAGAAACATAAACAGGCACTGCTGCTGTTGCTCCTCTCTGTGGTTAAGTTCATCATGAAAGCATAGTTTAACTTTCTAATAATGAACCATACTTATGACGACAGCAGAAGGAACATTTTCAGCAATAAATGTCGCTGTTGTTTCTGTTTTATGACCACAAATGTCCTTCAAAGCTAAGCAAACAATTTCTACTATAAATCTACCAAAAATAAAAAGGCTGAAAAAGTGTTTTGTTCAAACTTGCTTGGTAAAATAATAATAACAATTTCCTCACCCCTTTCTGTGGATCCTAAATTTTGTATGTTGTAAATACAAAACTGCCATTAAACAGCCATAATCATTCACTTATGCTGCAGCTGAATGTTAGTAAATGTCTTCAGGGAAGTTCGTGCAGCTGTGAGGAAATATTTCTTACACTTAGGACTTTCTCGTGTCAGTGTTGGAGCTGAATCAGAGGAGCCACAGGATTGTCTAATTGAATCAATGACTTTTTAACATCTCTTCCTCTCTACATTATCCCTTAAAAGCTCATAAAAGTTTGGTTTCCAGCCTTCAGCAGCAACAAAGCAATCATTTTCTATACATATACACATATGAGAGATTTCTATCAATGCCGTTCGTCATTTCCACCTCCTGCTGCTTTTCATGTGTAACTTGTTGCTTTGTTGTGTCGTGGAAGTGAGTTTTATGCAGGAAATACAGGATTCCTCAGAGATTCCCCCGTCTGAATCAAATTATGAGAAAAGACATCATTTGAGAGGGAGGGGTGTCTGTCCGTAACAGTGGCCGTCACATTTCCATTTCTAGCTTGCATGTGTCATCGCAACTGCTTCCGTGATACCAGAATAATGAAGAATCACACAGCATGTAGAGAAAGAGAGAAAAATGAGAAGAGACTGAGTAAGAAGGTGAGAAGAAGCAGGGACTGAATGTATGTGAAAGAGAATCTGAGAGTAAATATTGCATAGAAGGCGAGCAGAGGAAAAGCAAAGGGCTCAAGCTGCTCATTTCCATGCCTGTTGACTCTTTTCACTCCCCCAGTCCTTGTCTACTGCTGTCTCTTTTCTCTGGTCTGTGCCTTTTGCCTCCTGGCTCTGGACAGAAATGGGCTTGAGCGCTCGTCTGAGCTTTGAAGTCCTTTGGTTATCAGCCAAGCGTAGCGCTGTACCTGCAGCCATCTGTGAAGGGGGCGCCAGCAGCCACCCATCGCTCCACTTCCTTTCCATGACCGAAAGGGGCCGGAGCCAGTAGCGGTGATGGGGCTGGTGGCGGCACTTAGTCCACGTTGGCCGCACATGGTAAAGCCCATAGCTTTGTCTGTGTCAATGAATACTAGAGCATACACCCTAAAAACCCCCAACCTCAGTGGCCTAATCCTACAATGTAATTCAGTCCTTTCCTGCTCGTTGCAATCTGCCTATAAACACTCCCCCTCTCCCTCGCTTCCCTCAGCCTCCCTTCATGTGTCTTTCCCTTGGAAGAGGATAGGAGGAAAAATGTGGAGGTTATGAAAGGCTTGATTAAAAACTGCAAACCATTTTTCACGCCGCACTCCATGTAATATGAAGAGATGGCAAGTATCTTTTGTTTAAATGAAGTGGCTGTGAGAGTGCTAGTTGCCCTCACCATCCAGCTGTAGTACCTTACATCAGCACTGCTGTCTTTGCACCACATTCAAGGCTTTGTTCAACTTTTTTACTTGCTTCATGTGACTCTGTGTCAAGTTGAAAGGCCAAATGAGCCAGTGATAAACACAGCCAGCAGCGGCAGCTCTCTTCCACAGTGTGCGGCGTGAAGTCAAATGGACTGGTGCGCCAGGACATTATCACAAACAATAGGATTAAGACCTGGGACAGCGTGCACAAAAAACAGGCCCATGGTTTGGTTTGGGGGGTTAATAATGGCAATAAGACAAGCGAGGGGGGGGACAGAGTGAGGCGGGAAGAGATGGGGGAGTCTGAGGGCTTTTGGGTGGGGGTCATGATTACGGAGAACAAAAAAGCTACAGTAGTTAGACCTCTTCTCAGACCAGCTTCCAATTACACACACACAAATGCACACACACACACACACACACACACACACACACACACACACACACACACACACACACACATAATATGTGGGGGCTTCCAATCTGGCCATCAGGCTGTTGCTGAAGTGTCACATGGGCACCATGTGTGCTGGCCAATGGCCTCTCGGCTTATCAACAAACAGCACGGGATGGAGGGACAGATAAGAGATAGATGTGGGGGTGGGGCAGGGAAATGCGGGGTGGGTGGGGGTGGGAACCGGAGGGGGTCATTGGCAGATAATGATTGCAAAGCGAGCGTGCGATATACGGTATGGGAGCAAAATGCAGATCATGCTGCTCTGCGTAATATTATTCACATATATTAAAAAAATGATTTGACACCTTCTGAATATAAAGTGCCCTTTATGCTCGAGGAATCCCTGTGTAATTATTGCTTAACAGGCCCAAGTTAACAAAAGGCTTCATTCACTCTGCGCTGTGTTGGGCAGCAGTAAAACCTTTGTTTGAACCGCTCTCACAGCAGACCAAAGCAGTGTCATAAGGTGCAGGCACTCTCGGCATCATGCTTTTAAACAGATGCTTCTCTCATCCTCGCTGCAGAGACTGGATTACTTTTAGCAAGAGGTTACTTAAATTTAAGAGTGACATTCATCTGTTTTTTCTCTCAAGCTGATCCCCCGATACAAGGAGGCGCACATTTTTTAGGTAATATGGCACCCCGCTGAGAGCAAGAAAACTGTTTCCAAAATGCTACAAATCCATTTAGAGAATAAATGACCCATTCAGTTTTCAAATAATTAAAATACTTTGTGTTGAGTTTATTGCAGCCATTAAGGGGGCTGTGATGTGTTTTATACCATCGCATCAGAGTATATTTCAGTTTTTACATGCCGATATCATAATGTTTGCCACTTGCATATAAAATGTGTTTTCACTTTTATATTCGGGGTAAGTAAAGCAATTGTGAGATGCCTGTTACTCCTCCTTAACGGAGCCTGGAGTCGTTACAGCGCTGCTCTGAGCCAGAGGCAGCTGTTCCACACAAGCTGACACCATACACAGCGTGAAACAACAGTGCAGGGGGAAAAAAAGGCCCTTCACACATGCATGACAACCAACACGGAAATGCCTTGTGTAAGCAGGGTTGAGGCTCCGTGCCAGCCTGCATCCCCCTTCCCCTTCGATAAAAACGAACTAATGTCAGCAACTGATGTGGTCTCTCGCTTCAAGGACCTCAGAGCCCGGCCTTCAGAGTCGTTTCTGAGTGAGGTCTGAAACATATGGCAGGAGCACTAAAACGGGAGGTTTACAGACTGAGGAGAAAATGAGAATTGCAAAGCCCCCCCCCCCCCCCCCCCCCCCGCATCTCAACTGCATTTCCTCCACGTTAAAAAAAAAAGAGCCAGAAGAATGATGTGCTGGAGTGGTAAAGGCAGTTTTACTCCAGAGAAATTTGCTAGAAAAGAGTATATGAAAAGTTGAGCCTGTTGATACAGCCAGAGGTATTCTGCTCATATTCAAACCTGGGCCTCCTGTGTCAGACTGGCCTCTGCTAACCTGTCATTTCAGTTCAGGCTGACACCCCCTCCTCACTCCCCACCCCCCATCTGTTTCCAAAACCCTCAGATCACACCTGTGAACTATTTCAGCACATCAGAGAGCTCGCATATTCCCCCGTCTTCAACCGTGAGCTGCACACACACCTCATCTCACATAAAACTCACATTCTGCCTCCCTCCAAAGCCTCGGATTCTTCTGCTAAAATGCTTCAACAAATCAATAGCACAAAGAATCCCCGAACACTGGATTTCACTTCCTTTTCAGATAGGAAGCTTTGAATAATGCAAAAGGGATACTTAGACAGCTTATCCATTTTCATAAACCTTTCTGAGTGAACCGCCTTCCGAACAAGTCATAAGGTTATGCATCAGGTCAACAAACAGATCAGAACGGCCACTGAGTGAAAGTGAGAAACGAGAGATAAACATTCACAATGGCACCTATAAGGACTGACAGAGTGATGGCTGTTCTTTCCTGCGAGCTATTTAACCATCACTCCATCTCTTACCGACTGTTTATCTATCCCTCCTCCCCAGGCTGCCTGCTTTCTTACTGCAGAAGGACAATGAAGAGCTAAACACATCACCCTGCTTGTCATAACAGGCGGGAAGACAGACCCTCCTTTGGCTCCCCTGACTCTGCCACGGAGTGCAGCCCTGCGGAGGCCCCCGAAGGCCCCGGGGGTTCTTCCTGCAATTCTAATCAAAGTTTAAAAAGCTGCAACCTTGGACGCTCAGCCTGGGTCGCGGCCTGTGAGGAAGATATCAATCAAGCGTCTCCAAACAAGCGTGAGGGGAAGAGGGAGGGAGACAGGGAGAATGGAAGGCAGTTTCTGAGAATGTCTGGCTCTCTCTGTCCTTTTGTCCTCAGAGGAGTTACTTCCCCTCGTCCCCCAATACCTGAAACCACAAGGTAATTCAAAGTTGCATTAACACATAATGGCCATGTGAATGGATAAAACATTAATCTGCCTGCGATGCTGCAGCGCCTGTCACCACCACCATCATCATCATCATCGTCATCAGCCTCTGAGTCATGCTCTGTCCATTTTTCCAGGCGGGAATGAATGAATCCTCTCTGGAATCGTCCTGGTCGACCTGCGAGAGGCAAATCTGCAAATGAAGTTGCCTTCCTGCAGTGCCCAGCTCCACAGCTGTCTAATCCTCTCGCAGGCCTTCTGTGCAAATGGGTGACGGCACATGTGTGTGGACTCATGCACAGATAGAGACATGTGCTTACGCAGGCTGAGCACACCGCAACACCCATATCAAGCCAGGGAAGAGGGCATGTGGGCAGGCAGGGTTTGGCGGTGTCTGAATATTAGCTTTTCCACAGCTGGGAGCTGCTGGACCTGCTCTGCTCATCAGACATCCATCAAGGTGTCAGTTTGGGTTATGAGACCAAGCTCCCAGGGTGATCAGACCGCTGCCCTGGCTGCCAGCAGGCCCGCCTGATGGCCTTCTGTCTGGGCCAAGAAGGACCAAAGGCAAACACGTCAGAGAAAAAAAAAAAAAAAAAAAAAGGAAAAAACACAACCAACAGGAACATGGACACAAATTCACCAAATTCAATCAGGCAGAATCACCACCATCCCAACCTTGTTTAGGGAAATCATTCCTAATAAATGATGATGAATGTGAAATCAGTTTCTGCAAAGAAAATCCAGCACTGGAGTGTTTTTCCTTAAAACGATCAACTTGAAACTATCAAAGGAAGTAGTTAATCATATAGATTTAAGTTATTAGTTTCCCTGTAGTTAATGTGAGTAATCACCATAATAGCTGCTCTCACTCTCCATGAGGGACCCCCCCAACAAAAAAACCTATTTTCCACCAGAGACTTTGGTCATTTCCATGACCGCTCTACATAACAGCCCTCTCCAACACTGAGGAGGACAGGCAAGGTAATTAATTCCCCCTGCTGCCTCTTTCTCTTCCTTCTCCTCCTCTCCGTGGTGAAGGGAAAAGCCGGGGAATGTAATTTACACTAATTACCTTTTGCATAGGAGTCTCATTTCAACTTTCCTTTTCATGTTGAAACGCCATACTCTCGGGCTGCGCCTCTAAGCTTCAACACCCCTAATGAAGAATCACTACAATATTCCTAACGTGACATGAGAGCACTTAGTGAGGAGTTTGTAGGAACCTCACTTTAGTCCACGACTCTGTATCTTCCGACAAAGCCGATCGTACAACCCAGATATTCCCATTAGAAGCCACTCTGCCTGGTGATATTTCGATAATGTCCCCTTAAAATGTGTTTAATGGTTACTTTTCAATAGTTCTTTTTCTTAATGGTGATCTGGGATAGAAAAGAAGGGCTTCCCTTTCGCACCACCAGAGGGACTAGAGAGTAGACGAGAGCATATTAAAAATAAATATTGGAAACATGAAGGGTCATCATTTGCTTTGTGCTGCTGTTCACTTTGCACAATCTTGTGATCAGCGTGCAAACCTCTGTTTCCTTTCGGGCTTCTGTCAGAGGCTGTCTGTCCGTCCTGTTGTATGTCACTGAAGCATCTGTACGAGCTACACCACACTACTTCTGACTGATGCATCACTACAGCCGGACGAAACCTAAATCTACTGTATCAGAACGATCTCAAGCACTTCTATTATATTATATTCCCTTTTTTAAAAAACAAAAAACAAAAAAACATACTATTTAATCTGCTGGTGTGTAGTTGCAGCTGGACCAGTCACAAACCCCCGATCATGCACGGATTATAATGAACCGCTTGCATTGTTTTACATTTCTAACCCACCTTGCAACGACATTGCAAAGCAAACACGTTGTGCGTGCATTACTCTCTTGAGGAAAAAAAACTGCATGAGAGCAAACAATTTAGGGAAGCATGCGGGGTCGCATTCTCTCAATTGGATTAGTCACAGCTACAATGCTGCAGCGATAGCGTATCTGCTGTGTTTAAGACTGCATCTGGTCTCCTAAAAGAAAAATACATTTGGATCAATCCAACATTTGGATCCACTGAAACGTGTTAAGTCAGGCAGATTTAAGATTGATGAGAAATAATTGGAGAACGAGAGTGAACAGAGAGGAGGCTGGGAGCGATCGGTCTGCGACCTCCTTTCATTCCCTCTCCTTCTTTAAGCAAAGCTCGAATTTGCACCAGGAACAAACATAATGACAGAACACAACATCTCCAGGTGCCTGGACACCAGCAGGCTGCTCTGTGTGAAAGCCTTGCTTGTCTTTTGACCTTATTCAGGAGGGCTGCTGCCTTATCAGCGCTATTTTAACAGGCACAGCTCAGCCCGGCAGCGCAATCTCACTGAGTATTTATTCTTTAACTGTGACCAAAAGCACTAACGCACAGGGCTGTAGCTGCAGAGCCGACCTGTGGTGGCTCTACAAAACATAATGCAAATATATATTTAAGGATTGTGACTGAAGGAGAGGGTGCAACGCATCTCTCCCTCCGTATCAGCCGCAATTCAATTGTATCACAATTGATACAGTAGGCTGAGTGACGGAGCCCCGCACAGGAAAAAAAAACAGCACGCTTCCAGCAGCGTCTTACCTTCGTATACAGGGGCCATCGGTGCAAGGATTTCTGCTATTCATGGCAAAAAATAAAGCGAGATTTCTGTTCAAAACTCAATGAAAATCTGCCATCTTGAAACACCGATGAGAGAGTCGCCGCGGTCTCCTGCATTACTGGCCCAGTTCATTAGTGAGGAAAATGCTCATAATTCATATCCAGGCGTTTTCAGACGTAGGCTCCGAGGCGAGGGAAGCGGCAGAGCAGAGGCTGTGCAGCTCAGATCCCACCTGCGGCGTGTCTCTGGAGGCTCGGATGATGAGCCACGATGACAGGTTTGTACTTCAGCTATTGTGCGACATGTCTGTGGAGTGAGGAGTCTCTGCAAAAGTTGCAGTGGTCAGAGCGCAGCGAGTTTGGTGTACAGTGAGCGAGTCGAGCGCCGAGCGAGTCGATGGAGGCGACGAGGAGGTGCATCTGCTCTGAGCTCCGAAGCGAGCCCTGCGAGCAGGATCACATCGTCGCCACAATCAACTTTTACAAAAGAAGAAGAAAAATCAATAAGAAGCAATAACGTGTCGAAATGATAAATGCTTTTTCTGGGAAAGGAAGTTTGTTTTTCAGATCTGTCGAACGGATGCAGCTCAAAGTACTTTACGTAAGGCGAACAAGTGACTGCACCAGGACAAGATTTAAACACAATAAAAAGAGAATAAAACAAGATTAAGACCAGATCAAATAAAATGAACACAAACAGACAAAAAACAGACCAGAAATAAAGACAGCTGACTACAGCTTGGCCTTACTATTACTGCGTACTCCAACTACATATTAAAGTATCATTGGTAAGATCTTTGTTTATTTTGAGGCTCTAATTAAGATGTTATCCCTGCTCACCTTTAACTGTGAAAGGTGCATTACTTTGTTAAAAAAAATACTGCCTTTATGTTATGTACATTGTTTATGTATTCTATCTTTTTTATCAAATGTGAGAGCCCCACTACTATAATACAACTCGATTGATAATACTTGTACTACTACTTCTACTGATAATAATAATAATAATAATAATAATAATAATAATAATAATAATAATAATAATAATAATTCAGAAGATGTCTGTAAATGAGGTCAGGAGGCTCGTTCGTGTGACATGCTGTGGTCACACTGTCGTCAAACAGCTGCTGACATTATTCACAGCCGTGCAAAGTGCATCAGCGTCGGATGATTCTGCGGGTGTTTGGTCATGCCTGCGTGAGGCTGAAGCGCTCCTTCAGTAGCCTACAGTATGACGACATGAGATTTGCACAGAATGAACTGGAGCGGAATCGGATTACATAGGCTCACACAAATGTGAGTAATCTGTCATTTACCAGCGACCCTAAAATGCTCTCACAGCAATATGCGCACCAACCTCTAAATTAAACATGTCGATTTAGACACGTGGGCGTTTAATATAGAGGCGCATCAGAGAGGAGCAATTTCACCCTTCAGTCTCCCAAAGTAAACTAACCCCAAAACACGTTGGAAAGCAATACAGGCCTCCACAGAGGAGCTTTGATCTCACAGTGGGACAAAGACGTAAAGTAGCCTGGTATGAAATAAGCACATATTTCAGCTGAAACTGGCCTGTATTGTGTCACTGTGAAGCCCCCGTCAGTATCCTCACTGTACATGTACATGTTCTAAGCCATGCAGCTTTGCAGTGAGTTATGCAATTACTCATTCAGTATAAATCGTCTACGTCACACGGCCTGCGGCCTGCACATGCATCATATAGAGCTGACCCCTGCATGTCTAAGTGCTGATGTAACTGCAGGACAGGCATAAAATGAGGTCTTAGAGGCCCACAGGGTGTGCAGACCTGCATTTGTTTAGCATTAAAACACCAACTAATGCAGCTATCCCGTCAGCAGGGCATTGTTTATTCATGCTACAACAAAAACACTTGAATGTTCCTAAATGGGCCTTCTGTGTGCTGTGCTGCACACTGCTCAATACTGAGGGTATACTGAGAGTGTGTGAGACTTAGTATTGCAACCATGTGGAAACCTGTTTGATCTGAGAATATGGGTGATTTATGTCATGTGTCACATGTTTAGGTCCTTAATTTAACCTTAAATGTCTTATGGTATGGCACAGTGTCTTTATATAGTCTTCTATGTCTTTTCTATGTTTATTTTCTAGGTTTATATTGCCACACATTTTATGTAGCTGCTTTGAGACTTAAGTACACACAGAGCAACAAGTTATGCAGGGCTGTAGTGGGGATTTGACAGTCAGGAAAAATGTGAAGTTATGTTTTTAAATTGCTGGCTTCACAGTAATCTGCCAGTCTTTCTTGCAGGAAGTGTGTGTGGTTTAAGGGCACGTAAACATGACAGGCCCCTCCTCAGGACAATCAACCATGAAATGGGGAAATGATACAAATCATTCTCCTGTTTCCTCCAATTCTGACCAGAAACTTCTGATTTGTTGTGTATGACCAAATAAAAGCTGTAGCTATTGTGCCTGCCTCAGGCCTCTCAGTCCAACTCGAACAGCCAAATGATGCAGTGAGACATATCCCCCAGTCTTACTGTATGCCTCCTAAAAATCCAACTATCCAAATCCATTTTTTAAAAAGTAATGATGATAATAATAATAATTCACTCACCAGGTCACTTGTAATGATTCTAGATGTAGCTTTACACAGTTTCATTAAATTACTTTGAACAATATATTTGGAGATTAAAAATGTGAACACACTCGAAATGTTCATTACAGCCATTCACTGCGTTGCAAAACTGTGTTCACTGTCAGCTATGAAAGTACACACTAGGTCAAAGTTGAACCAGGGTGTAGCTCAGCAAAAGGCATTTCCCAACAGTTTGGAAAAAAATTTAAGAGTTCAATTTCATTTTTCACTTCCCAGCGTGAGTTTTATGTGAAACTGGGGACTTGAAGTCTCACTGGCTGCCTGTGTCGCTCTCCTGAATAAACAACAAAACAGTTTGTTAACTCCAAATTGTTATGAATGATGATGAGAGTGAAACAAAAACGGTTCACGGTTTGTGAAAATTTGTAAGATTTTGTCAACAAGGTGTGCAACACATATGTAAACCAATGCTATAGCACCCCACTGAGGCCAATCACAGTGACTAATTTTGAAAAGGTCCGAATGTAACAATCATATCCTGTAGTTTCATTAAAATCCAGTCAGGGGTGCTGAGGACGTGACCCGTGACAGACACGCAGATGATGACATGTTGAACAGACGGACTGACAGACAGGCGGACAGACAGACAGATGGTCCGGGGCAATTACATTGGATTAATGCATCGCTCCCTCCCCAGGTTCATCATGTAGGATAATTATGACTCACAGGCCAGAACTACAAATCCCAGTGAGTGGCAACAATACACACATTGATACGGTGCGTGTGGATAATCAATAAACCAGGGAGGTTAACATTAATAAGAAATGGGAGGTTGGCTGTCGAAGCTAGCCAGAGATTACTAGAATAATACTGAAAATGTGAAAACTTTCTATTAAACTGAAGGTTCATAAATGTTAGGTGTTAGTTGTTAAGAGTTGTTATTTTATTTTAGGAAAAAGGCCCCCAGGCCTCTAATTCCCTTGATAACTGATTCTTCAGCCATAGCAAACACACCATACTTTGAGACCGAATCTATCCTACGCCACTTAGCTGTACTATGGTGTTGAAGTGTATTTATATTTTCATTTTGGTTATCATTATTTAATGGTTCTATGCTGCTGCATTGAATTGTCAAATCTGGACCGTTGCGAACATTCATTCTTATATATGCTTATTTTCAAGCTTTTTGGATTTACTTATGTTACCAAAAAACATATATTTTACACATTCATTTCAAGGGTTTTAATTGAGTAGTTACACATGAATGAACTTGATAAAACACGGCTGGATCTATAATTGTGTACAGCTTGTAGGCATCAAATATCAGAGTGCATCAAACTGTGCCTTGTGATGACCGGCTGTTTAGTGTTTTTGGTAACACATGTCCGGTCATCTGCAACAACAGCCACCTTGTAAGCTTTGTTTTCAGTCTCTGTTCCATGATACCACATTCCCTGGCTGAGTGAAGACTATAAACTGTTATTAAGTACAAAAAAATATGGCACATACGCAGCAGATAGAATTAAAACCACTGTAATTATAGAGACTTACAGAGCGTATTTGCTCACTCGTGAGTTGGATATTGGACGCTCCTGTTTGCGTCGACTCAGGACAGAGTGCAGCCTGCGGACTTAGAGGACACACACATTTTACCACATGCTGTTCAACATAAGTTGAGTCTGGTAAGAGCGTGGTTGTGCAGAGGATTCAAACTTTCATGAGAAAGACAGCATGAAAAGAAATATTTCAGCACTGTTATTACACAGCAGTTCCCCATGTTTGTGCCTCATGTACTGTTCACTACAACTCTTTCAGTATATTGTATTGCCTCCTGCTTGTTGAGGTGTACCTTATGTGCATAATTAAGTTGCATAGGTGGCCCTATATGAATAAATACCTCCTCTCATCTCTCATTATAATTGCATTTTAAAATGCATTTTAAGGGAAGTCAAGGAACCCGAACATGTTTCCCCTCTGCCCCTCCTGTGTTGGTGGAAAACATGCATGACCTCTAACCTCTTGTATAGCACTGAAACAGCCTCTGTGCCGATTCAGACCTCTAACTGATATACTCCACTGATTTGTCCCCCAGGTCCAATTATTACCTCGCACATCTTCGATTCCGGGTTCGCTGACATGGATGACATCAGTGACTGTTATTGTCATTTTTCCATGGGAAACTGACTTCTGCCCAGCTACAGCGTGATGGTGGATTTGTTAGAGTGGAAAAAAACATGCCTGAACAACATGGTGGATTCCAGTTTCTCTTTGGTACAGAGGGCCGACCACGTGTAACATAAAAAAGTGATGCATGGATATCTAAAGATAGGGCGGCACGGTGGAGCAGCAGGGAGTGCGCGTGCCTCAAGGCAAGAAGGTCAGGGTCCGATCCCCGGGTCGGGCGGGGCCTTTCTGAGTGAAGTTTGCATGTTCTTCCCGTGCATGCGTGGGTTCTCTCCGGGCACTCCGGCTTCCTCCCACAGACCAAAAACATGCTCATTAGATTAACTGGTGACTAGAAATTGTCTTTAGGTGTGAGTGTGAGCGTGAATGGTTGTCTGTCTTTGTATGTTGCCCTGCGATCGGCTGGCAACCGGCTCAGGGTGTACCCAGCCCCTCGCCCGTTGACAGCTGGGATAGGCTCCAGCCCCCCCGCAACCCCGGAAAGGGATAGTGGGGTATAGAAAACGGATGGATGGATGGATATCTAAAGTAACATTTGTAAGTTTATGAGTAATTACAGTGGGTCATAAAAGCTCCAGTGAGGAGCCCTGGAGCCTTACGAATGTTTATTAATGTTTACATGTTTAGTTCCATGTTAACTGTTATATGAGGAGTTGCCACGCTGCGGTCATGAACATGTTTCAGCTTTAGCTTTACAAGACTTGTGTATTTTAATAAATTCCCTCTCAGTGACAAGCTCCACAATTAGCTGAGTCAGAGGTAGCAACTCACATGCTATAGTGCTCATTAAACCATCTGTTTGTCTTACACTTATGAGTAAACATTTTTTAAAAGAGGGACTAAAACTATGACAATAAAAGCAGGCCTCTCTAAGTTGTTGTATGAATGACAGCTCTCCTACACAAAAGCTGTGTTTTCTTTTGTGCAAAAGCCCTTTTGTGGTTTCAGTTGGTATGTACGAGTGTGATGTTTTTCCTGCCTGTGAGAGATGGTGGTTTACCAGGCATCTCAGCAGAGTAAACAGAATTTAGATTTGTCTGACAATGATGCTGGCGCTGACTACCTTTTTTTGATTGAGTTATGGTATTTCTTTAAACAACAAACAAGCCACATCAATTACAACCCAAAGCTGTAAATGATTATTCCATATGCTTCACACGCACCAGTGCACGCAGTTCAACAATCAAGCAATTTGTCATGCCTTATAAAATCGAGAGCACAGTGAACAGCTACTCTTTGTCTGTTTTTTATTTATTTTCTGAGTGTTCAGCAATATGTGTCTCAAAATGTTCTTTTTGTGTTGCAACGTCCTGTCTCGTGTCTGTCTGCGCCTCTGTAGCGCTGCCTGTTCTTGATGCTGCTCAGCCTGCGATGGTCTGCGGATGTTCCTGAGAGGTTTATCATTGACACAATCTCAACGAGGACGGGACGGACACGGCCTCCTCGGTCGCAGTCGGAGGTGAAGGGTGAGAGCTCTACCAGCCTTCCGACAAAGCAGCTGGAAAATAATTGACAGGTTGCCTTGGGAACCAACCAGCTAATCTGCATGAAACAAATCAGTCTTGCAGTCTAAAGAGATGTGGTTTACACTCGAAGAAAGGAGCATTTGCTGTCTTCATTTCAAGTAGTATGATGTTGCTTATTATATATGGTACACAGTATGACTAATACCATTGAAATATAATAGCTGAGACATCACATAATCATTACAGTCATCCTTCAAAATGTTGACACATCAAGTATAAACAGCTCTTTCTGCTTTTTCTGTCATATGATCTCGTTGCTGCTTTTCTTCTTTTACATCCTGATGCCATCTATCTGCAGAGTGTCACTGATGTGTATGCAGCAACATTTTCACAATCATCTTTCTGTCTTCTGTCTTTCCAGAAGCCTTGATCAAGTGTTGGTAGCGCGCCACAAAGGGGTGTTTCTTCCATCACTGAGGCCGTAATTGATTTCTAAATGTATTCCATGGCGAGGTCAGTGGGTTGTCCATGCCACTCAAACTCTTCCTCATCACTGAGCCAGCAGAGACTCGCTCAAGGTGGTTACTGCTCTCTCAATGATCTGAGCTGGATTTTAATGGACACTGCTGGTCGTCTGCTGTTTACTGCGAGTTGATAAGTCAGATCACTGATGCTGGTAGACCAAACAAAATGATGCAGCTTCATGAGCAGCTGATGGTGATGATGGTTGGTTGACATGCCTGTGGTAAGTGTTATGTCGGCTTGACATAAATAATGCTGTGGAATTGAGTGAAAGTCCTCCTCATTGATGGAACCAAAGTATCACAGTGGAAATCAACTACTTGCTGTTTGAACAACAGGACAAATAAAGTACAACTAAACAACACGTCACTGTAAGCCAAATCTAATAGACTGTTAAGTGTTGGGTGATGGATGTAGAAAATACAAGCTGTGGGATAAGAATTGTTTGTTAAAATTAAAGGGTTATTCCACTGATTTTCCACATAAAGGCCAGTTTACTCATCATGGGGAGTGCCACTCATTGGTTGATGACAGTTGTGTCTTCTGTGGCTCTGTAGGGAACTTTCTGAAGTCTGAGGAAATAACCCTGATGATGTCATCAGTAACACCAAATCACTGGAGTACTCCTTTAGGCTACTGAATTTAAAATGTCCAAATTTGCATACTCCATCATGAAATTCATTATTTGAAGCTATATAGCTATCACTTAGGGAAGAAGCTGTCAGCTGTGAGATGAGACCCAAAAATTAGGCAACAAGCTCTTTTTTCCATCCCACCATCACCTCACTGTCCTATCACAGCCTCTGTCTATCATGTGTCCATCAAAAAGAGCAGAGAACACATATTGACATGCCTTCTGTGCCACTCATGGGCTTCCATCCCAGTGCACAACTTATAATTACTGTGCACACTGTGTCTCTGTTTAACGCTATTTTACTGATCTGGTTTTGACCACTGACAGTGAAATTGAACCTGCATGCCAGCAGGGGTTTCAAATGTGAGACAAAGACTTCAAGGAGAACTGAGGGCTTTAGGTATTAGTGTAGCAAGTGTAGACTGACCAAAACCAACACCAGTGCATCTGAGAAATGTCTTACCAAAGTTAACAAGAATGAGAATGTAACCCAGGGCTGCACGATTGATCACACAACCCAAAAAAAACAAAAAGCAAAAGAGCAAATGCAGCTCCTTTCTGCATCTCTGAGCACTGCTTGGTGCTACAATAAAATTATATGCAAGCAGAGTCTCTGCCATGTATGGTGTACCTTAAAGGGACACACAAGGTTTCAGCTCCTCTATTGTGAGATAGATGCATACTGGGATAACCACTTTCCTTCACTTGGCAAGAAGCTGTGTGCAATTTAAGAGCACTTGATCCAACTTATGCTACTACTGAAGTGGTGCTTTTAATTCCCTTTTGCATGATTACGACTTGTGCCTATGCATATACACATGGGCACGTGTGCACACATGCACAGGCACACATATGCATGCGCAGAGAGAGGAAACAGAAACTGTGTCCAGAACATGTAAATTCCTGTCTGTGAAGCTGCAGCTGCTATGGAAGTTATGCAGCCTGCTATCAATATAAATGAAGATTTACATGTTAAAGAGCTCTGAAGATGTAGTATTTGAAGCTTGCATTGCATAAAACCACGATGTATGAAAGCAGCTGTGCCCCCAAGATTAGAAATGACAGGGTTCAAGGAAGTCCAAGTCCAGAGACAAATAGAGAATTACGCCCACACTTTCAACTTCACTCCTCAGCAAAACAAACGAAAGGTTGTGTCCTTGAGACACAACCTGTCAGTGGTTTCTCAAGTGCTGTAGGCCTATGCTATACCGTTTCTTTCCTGTCTGACATACTGAACAGCACAATCCGGGCATGCCCTGGGAAATCAAAAAGCTCCCCTCGTTTTCACAGAAAGAATGTCTCTCCTCTTCCATTTCCTCGCGATGAATGCTCTCACGGTTTACGTGCCAAAGCCACCAAAGAGCATTAATGATCGTTATCTTGAAGTGGTTTAAATGCTCAGCTGAAGCAGTTTAGTACACGCACACAAACAGAGAGGTAGGGGCGTTTTTTGGGGGGATTTTTTTGCAGCGGCTAGGAGAAAACATTTCCTCCCCTTGAGGCTGGGGGTTCAGCTGAGTGTGGCAAGCAGACTGGGTTTCACACTCGTCTGTTGGCCAGAGTTGAACCCCTGGTGAACTCTCCCGCACTGACGGCAGAGCAGTGACTGAATGACTGATTGAATGACCCCGCCTCTTGCAGCCCCGTACAGTCCCAGCCAGGTTCGCCTGGTGGCTGCAGCACTTACGTCTGTACTGGAGATCACAAGTTAGAGTGACACCTGCTGGAGTCTGCAGAAAAATGATTGGGTAATCTGTTGTGATTTATGGTTCTTGAGGCCATGTGTTGTGCTTTTGCAGTTCAGTGCAGTGTATGGCCAGTATGCCACATGTGTCTCCTCACACTGAGTTCTTATAATAAGGAAGGTCATAGCATGATGAATGCTGTCTGAAATACAATGCCCCATGGCACAGAGACTACCACTGTACTGTAATCCCTCTTGTCTCCTGCTTTCTCCTGTAAAATGCTCTACTGGTAGCTAATCACTTAAGCTCTGTACTATGCTGTGTAACTAAAGCAGGGTGCATTCAGGGTCCCAAGGTTTCAAGTGGAACTGATGGCATATTCTCAGATGATCTCACAACATGTGAGCTCTAAACCGCGTTACTTATCCAAATGGCTAATTTTGCTCACGGACAGAGTGACTCACAGGTCAGAAAGACAAGGATGATGCTCATCATTATTTATTAGATATCATCAGAGTTGTTGAAAAGTGAAAATGAGATTCAATGCAGTCACGAAGTTGTGTTTTGGCAGAAGAAAACAGCAGAGCTTCCAGAGTTTAATCTGGATCTTATCCACTGCAAACTACATGACAGAGAGTCTCCAGCTATGATTAAGCTAAAGTTACAAAACATGACTTCACAGTAGCAATGTGCAAGACGTCTTTTCCTGTTTTTCCAAAGGACAGATAGGATGCTTGTCCCGCTGGGAACAAGCAACTGGATGCCTCCGCAGTCTCACTGCTGAGTCCTTGGTGGTGATAAAACGTTCAATGTCCTGTCCAGATTGCTCAGGAATGTTGGAGAGGAGCTCAGTGATCCATATGTTCTTTTCCACATGGCGCAGCTATCTGGACGCTTTAGATCACATCCAAACCAATGTGTTTCATTGGAGCTGGCTGTGCACGCTGCCTGTGGGGGATTAAGTCTATAAATCACGGCTGAGTTACTTATTGAAATCAGCAGCGGGTTTGCGGAGAGATATTCCCCTGCAAATCTGAATCGACTGATTGCTGACGTGAGTTGTTGCCCGATTTTGGTTTTCACTGGTCTGCAGGAGTGTTTCATTGATGTGGACAACATTTTAGGGGATATGCATTTCTGTTTCTGTGTATGTGTATGTGTGTGCCATTGTATTGGTTACACAGTCACATTCTGGGGACTCGCTATACTTGTGGGGACAAAATACAGGTCAGCACAATGTAAATCATTAGATTTTAGGGTGAAGACTTGGGTTAAGGTTAGGATAAGTTTAGGTTTAGGTTAAGGTGTGTGTGTGTGTGTGTGTGTGTGTGTGTGTGTGTGTGTGTGTGTGTGTGTGTGTGTGTGAACAGGTATTTATCACGTTGTGGGGACAAAAATCTGTTTACACAGTCACATTGTGGGGACTGACCTCCCTTATGGGGACAAAATGCAGGTCCCCTTAAAGTAAATCATTAAATTTCAGGGTGCAGACTAAGGATAGGGTTACGGGTTAGGTAAGGTTAGGTTAGGTACAGGGTTAGGAATAGGCAGATAGTGGTTATGGTTAGGGTTAGGGTAAGGGTAAGGCTCCAGGAAATGAATGTAAGTCTATGTAATGTCCCCACAAGTGATATAAACACAACGTGTGTGTGTGTGTGTGTGTGTGTGTGTGTGTGTGTGTGTGTGTGTGTGTGTGTGTGTGTGTCAAAGGTGGCATGGGCATTAGGGTACATGACCACACCACACTTAAACATCCACACATCACACTAGGTGATGTGTAGGTAGGTGGCCCGGTGCACGGTGGTAACACTGTCACCTCACAGCTAGAAGGTCCCAGGTTCGATTCCTGCCTGGTGCGTTGTGAGCATCGGGGGGGTGTCCTCCACCATGCCCTCGGTGCCTGCTGCTCGAGGAAAGGGGCCTTCTGTGTGGAGTTTGCATGTTCTCCCCGTGCTCACCTGGGGTATCCTCCATAAAAAAAAACACTAAAAACATGCATCACCGCCTGACCAATGCTGACAGGAAGGAATTGAGTCCCTGGGCGCCGCTGTCGGCTGGCAGCCCACCGCTCCTAGTCTGCCGCGGAGGAAGGACTTACCAGGATGGGATAAATGCGGAGGAAGCAATTTCACAGAAGCATGGCACGTCCATGTAGTGTTGCTGTGTTGTGTTGTGTTGTGTTGTGTTGTGTTGTGTTGTGTTGTGTTGTGTTGTGTTGTGTTGTGTTGAGTGATTAATAAAGTAAGTCTTCTTCTTCTTAAAAGATGCATGTAAAGATACAGGTCTGTTAAAAGTTTCAGTAAGCAATGGAAAAACTATTAAGTAAAACACTAATGTAAATGAACTTCCACTGGATTTTTAGCTAACAGCTAACTATAACAAACATGAATGTTATTTGGTCATGTACTATGTAAATTATAGTCTATTTAAATACAAGTAAATACTTGCATCTTTGTGGAAAATGTGGCTTTGCTTTGGACCATTTTCTTTAGTGTTAAGGTGTGGAACATGATTCCACACCTGTATCTTATTGGTTAACAGCGAGCTTAGGATAACATTATACAGAATCCTCTTTGATATTAACAGCATAATGAAATTTGCTGATTGACAGTCACTTTAATTGCAATTTGAATTGTTCTCTTCTAAATTTCCCCAATCACACTTCACTTTTTGCTCTCTTGCCAATAGAAAGAGCATGGTTTAGCATGGCATCAGTCAGCTTTAAAGTATCTTCTCTGAATCAGTTATAACATCATTTTAGCAAAATATGTTTTGGACGAAACCATTCCTGTCCAAATTAACATTTCTGTCAGAGCGTAGCAGATGAGCCGTCAAATGAAATTCAAATTCAGATTTTTTTTTATTGAATATTCCTTTTGTAGGGTGCAGGAGAATGAAAGTAGGCTGCACCGCTTGTCTAAGGTTCAGATAAAATTCAGGATTGAGTAAATAATAAAAACGAGGCGAGCAGCCTTTACAGTAGTTCCTGCGTTGCCACTGAAAGTTGCCATTCAACATAAGCTTATGCAGAGAGCCACAGTCAGGCTTCATTCAGCGAGCGGGCTGATAATCAAAGAATCTTGTTAGAATATTAGGAAACCTTGAGTGCTTCCTCTAATTATACCCTTTACTTTGCATTTTCAGTATTGCTTTCCAGTGCGGTTATGAGGAGCAGGAAGAGGCCAACAGAGGCTTACATGTTACTTATTCTAAGATTGTGGCGTAATAGCATCTATTTTTATCTTGCTTCAAGACATATTTGAAAATCAAATTAAACAAGACCATCTTTTAAAGGTTTTTAAAAAGAAAAAGTCCATTTCATGTCTACAACGCTACCTTCGCCCCTCCATACACATACAAGTCCATCTGTACGTCATTGTTTAGTAAGTGTGCTAAAGAGGACGAGCCGCTTTCACAGCCTCTATAATAATCAGGATGAAGCCCTGACAAGAGTGTCAGCAGCTTCTGCTCAGGTGTCAAGATCCTGTGTGCACCGCAGAGCAACCCACTGCTTTCACCCTTTACAGACACACAGACAAAGATCGCTGTGATTGTGGACATTAGACAGGTGTGCTGACGAGGCAGCCCCATTGACCTTCTCTCTACATGCAGTTTGACTTGTGTTGGCACAAAGATGAGCAGAAATACATCAAAGAGTATCGTGTTACAAATTACAAATGCTTTCTCGTCAAATGTATCAAAATATAAAATGCTCCTATGGGAAAATGTATTTAATTGAAATACCAATAATTTAAAAATCTAAAAACACATTCTGTACAAAGATATTATCACATTTTAGGCATGTAACAGCCTCTGAAGGTCTGACCTTCACCCCATAGATTCAAAAGATGAGCTCTGCTAATTTCCTACATCGCATGTTCGATGTGACCATTCAGGAGAGGTGGGAGGCTGGAGTTTCAGGGGTGCAAGCTGGGTGGTTTCGGTCACTCAAAGCAACCATTGAATGGTTAAGTGAACAGCCAATTGAAATGGGAACTGAACAATTCCACCATTGTGAGGACAATAAGAACCCTAACCCTAAATAAATGACGTGGAAGAAGTGAATTCATAAGATCTCCAATGTTCTTCAACTGCCTTATAAATCACTGGACCTATGCAACTAAAGGGATGTTTATTTGTTTGTTTGTTTGTTTGTTTTTGATAGCGCTCCAGATTACAGCCCCCTAAAATACAGTGTAATTATTCCCAATTTACAGTGTAATTAATACTGCACCAGTACATTACACACATTACGCACGTACATGTATGTACAAGGGAACAAGATGTGCAGTGAGGGCACAAGGCAACATAGGAACTCAGAGATGATTTAGACCATAGGTATTTTTTCAATGGGTGCCTATTATTACAGAGTACAGCATAACCCGCAAAGCATCTGTCATTTGGGAGGAAATTAAAGAGAACTTCCTCTGTAAGTATTTGAAACTCCCAGCTGCTTATTCTCAATAATAATTTAGAGTTTACCTCTAAATTTGGAAGAATTAAGATGTGCATCGCAGGCTGTAATCTAAAGAATGCCTCTTTAAATAGACTGTTGCTTGTGTCAACAGTCACACCTGATATGGAGGACTGAACCACAGATCCTGCTGAAGCGAACCTGTCGAGAACAATCGGACCCAGCAGAAGAACCCTATATCTATTTTTGTGTCTACATCTATCTCTAAATATTTGCCTTTTTTAAAACATATTCAGCCATCCAAGGAGGAGACACTCAGCGCCTCCTAGCAACAGGAAGACGTTCTGCCCCCCTCATCTCTGTCTTTATGACCACGCTGACGTCAAAGGCCAGGCCACTATTATTGTTTCTCGAAGTGCTCGAGATGCGGAATTCACACCAGCGTCGCGCTTCCTGTCGGGGTCCAGAATAGCCGTCCTCTCACTGAGACTGGCAGCGATCGTTGAAGTCACCTACAGCACTGCGTGTGCTGAGAGGGCCGGCTTCGTGACAAGAAACCTGGCCTCTCGGGGGGGCCTGGCTGTAAATATCGCTGTTGTTGTTGAGGTGGATGATGTGCTCTGCGGGGAGGGGATGCACAGTGCCGTGTATGTGTGTGTGTGCTTGTGGGCAAGAGCGTAAGAGATGGCAAAGGTAGGGGGGAACCATGTGACTCACAGCCAGTGGATTGAGGGTCACATGCATCTTTTGTGCTGCTAAAGGAAGGGAGGAAGGCAGGTATGACATGTCTTTCTGTTTTCTCAGAGCACGCCCGGCTGATGACGCATTTGCCTCCTCGTTGCTTATGTCTAACATCTGACTTAATAAATCATAAGCACAGCCTCTCTCTTTTTCTCTCATTTCTTCCATTCTCTTCTCTATTGTCTCTTCCTCTGTCCGCTCCTCCCTCTCTTCTGTGCTTTGTCATCCATCTTCTTTCTTTCAGAGGAAAAACATTCCCTCTGTTTTCCTGCCTCAGTGGTTCATTTCTATCTTGTGTTGTTTGTGGAGGCTCAATGGAGCGTCACTTACTGGCCCCTCGACAGATTCCAGACTACACAGTGCAGCTGCGGCTATAGAATAGACGTTAGAGCTGGCACGGCGTTGCTCCAAATTACTCGCTCTGCTTTCAGTGTTTAAATAATGGTCTTAGCACAGAGTTAATGGCGGTAGTGGGAGGCCAAGTGATGAACACACTGTTTTCGATGCAAAGTGTTCCAGCTAGTGCAAGCTCAGGATGGCCTGGGTCCCTGGGTTAATAGGGACTGAGGAGTGATATGTTGTCTTAATGGAAATGAAGGCTGCTTGAGGGAGGACATTACTGTGATTCCTCCATGTGTGAGGTTTTGAAGAAGTGAATGTGGCCATTATTTCCTCCCATTGCTTTCTCTGGTTGCATCTTTGGGGGATGGGTATTAGGGTAATGGGTTACAGTCGGCTAGTGCCCTTTGCTAACGGCGGTAGCATACATGCAAATGGCCAAAAGGAGCACATTGACCAAAGGGCGCATGTGTTCCTTTCTTTTTTTTTTTTTTAAAACGTCCTTTTTCTCTCTCCGCTGTGTGCTCCTCAGTGTAATTGTACATATTTTCAAGACATAAAGAGACAATGTAGCGTTCCTGTTGCTGTGCAGCCTCTTCCAGGCCTGTGTTGTGGTAAGAGATTGTTTCATTAGGGGAATATTCATGGGTGGGGAGTGCGGGCTCAGTTATTGATGCAGCTCATTGGCTTTTTGTGAGGCACAATGGGCTCTCTTGATTGATTGCACGAGACGACCAATGATGTGACACAGAGGAATGGCAGGCATGTATAACTATGAGCTATAGATGGAGATAAGCCACCATGGAGTGCCCACGTTCACTTCACACACACAGCTGCGCACATAAGCATACTGTAAGAACATGTTGCTGTAATGAAGACAGCTCTGTGAGAATAATGAACAACGTCCAGTCCTTTATGGTGACAAGAGTGGTCCTTGCTCAGACGAAACAATTAATATTAATGCTTGGCTGGAAATTGAATAATAGCTGAGATTCTCGCTGAGCCCAGTAGGTTTGATGATGAAGTAGTGGGAGCAGTTTAGGGCTTTCTGGCTGAGCTGATTTGGAAAACAACTTTAACAGACTGGATAGAGCAAGCTAGGCTGGTCTGATCTGGTCATGGTTTCCTAAAGGCTTATCAGGACTAAAGTCATGAGGAGCAAGATCAATGTTCTGTTTAGTTTCCGTTCATTTTTAGGAAGGGTTGCAGCCTAGGGCTAACCAGATTTGGTTAGACTAGATTCTTTTGGCTTGTGTGCAATGGCTTATTAATCAGAGGAGTGTTCTGCTCTCTGTGATAAGCCTGCGTATTGCATCTGTGTGTGTGTGTGTGTGTGTGTGTGTGTGTGTGTGTGTGTGTGTGTGTGTGTGTGTGTGTGTGTGTGTGTGTGTGTGTGTGTGTGTGTGTGTGTGTGTGTGTGTGTGTGTGTGCGCGTGTGGCGGTGCAACTGTGTGACCACCAGCCAGGATGTGGGATCAGGGACTGAGCTAATACAGACAATGGTTCACAGTGCAAACACTGACACATGCACACTCACACATTTGTTCACTTGTGACAAGAAGCTACGTTTCACACTCAGCACCATGCTGCATCCAGCAGCACGGGCCCGTCCCTTTCTCCTTCCAGCACCCCCCCAACCTCCTTCTCCCATCTCTCCTTCATCCTTCTCTCTTGCCCATCTGGATACATCCATTTATTCAACCTTGAGCCTCAGTAGGCCGGTGTGGGGGTCTCAGGCAGGCAGATCTGATGCTGGCATCCTCTGGTCCATGTGACTGCCCCTGTACACTGTTTTCCCTCTCTGTGTGTGCACACTTGTGTATCATGTATGCTCACCATCTGGGGGGGCTTACTCGGCCGTGCACAAATCAATGGTCATTTATCGATGCCGTTTTTATGAGGCACTTAACAATAAAAAAGCAATAAGCTATGACATGGATAATGCGGTGGGGCATCACAGGAATTGCAAAGCAATTATAACAGCTCTGCTCCTCTCTGCATGATTTACAGACACGCCTGCAGTCTTAAAAAGCTCTTTGATACCAACATTTCCAGGAAGTGAAAGGAGGATTTATAGAACTGTTTGCCTTGCTCATCCCGCGCCACCTCGTATCCATTTTCAGGGTTTTAACTGATATTGAGCTGAAGTGATATCATTAATAAATGGAGTGACTTTGCTTCTCCCTGGAGCCTGAAGTGCATTACACTCTGCCGACGTGTGTGTAGGTGTTTTTAAATTGTCACATATCACTCTTCACAATCCATCACGGCAGATACTGTATGTTCACCACTAATATTCTAAAACCCGGTGGTTGCATGATTGCGTGTGGGTTGATAATATTGTTTGTGGATTTGCCCACAGCTTGCCTAACCGCCGATCATAATGCCGGATTATTCATGAAGTGAAACTGCAGAGAATTACTGTGAGTGCAATTATACAGCACCTCAAATTGGCCTTATGTGGGAGAATCAGAGACAAAACTCACATGACAGCCGCAAAACTCCATTTGATTCAAACTCTTTGTTTGCAGAATGTTTGCCAGGCCGTCCGTTTCGATCACAGCACGCTGTCAATCTTAACAATGTTTTATTTATTGGCTCATATATATTGTTTTTGCGTGTAGGTGTGTTTTTCTTAAATGTGCAGTTTATTCTATTTTTATGAGAAACAAACAAACTGATTTTACTTAATGCGAACCGTTATATAAATCTATATCTTGGCAGTGTGTTGTGAGAGTCACAATTTGCACAACAGAAGCTGGTTTCACTAAAATGAGGTGCACTTTAGTTACTGCCATCGCTTTCGCATCAGTTTCATCCATGCAGATTCATTCTGCTTGAAAGAGACAGATCATAATTTGTTGTGATACTGTAAGAGAAGTTTATGGGGCTTTCAAGCACACTATTTAAAGGAGGCTCAAGTTGTCAGTTCTTAAAAACAATTCTACTTCTACAACACACTAAATACTGAGCAACACAGCATCTGGTACACCAGCAGCGGCTTTGAGGTTAAACACACAGACACACAGACATAACTGGCTGTTAATACCATCGTTCTTTTATTGAGATTTAGTCTCTTTCTGCATGTGTTCAAATCCACTGCATGAACTCTGGCAGCAGCTCAATCATGTATCCTGGGAGGAAGTGTGATTTATGATGATGATGACGATGATGAAACTGTGTACTCGGGACCTGTTTAATTGACGTGAGTGATCAGAATGTGATCCTAAATTACTGGCTGGCTTTTAGGAGGACAATTCAGCCCCATCCCCGAGCACTTTGTCACTCAGGCCTGCAAAGATGATGATTTCTCCCACAGGTGCTCTCGCACGTGTGCAGCACTGTGTGTGTGTGTGTATAAGAGGGATATTCTTCTGGACATGCATGCAGTAAAGTGGTGTGTCAGTGGTTTTGGTCACACTAGGAAAAAGGTTAGAGGAAGTTTTGATCATGTGTGAAATATTTTAGTAATTTTCCTTAAGAAATGTTGTAGAAAAGACAACAATCTGGCATCACACCAAAACATGTAATAGTCCCACCTGTCCACCATGTCAAGTACAAGTACACGCACTGTCTGTCAGCTTCACAGCAGTAAAAATGCAACATCTGGTTAGACTTTCAAAATAAAGCTTGCTGAGAAACATTTAATGTCGCAGTCACAGTTTGGTTAGGTTTAGGCATCAACACTTTTTGGTTAAGCTCAGGAAAAGATCTCAGTTTGGGTTACGAGTTGTTGGTTACTGTTTGTAAGCACAACATTCAAACACTGATTTGCCGAACACACGCAGGCCAGTGTACCACCTGCAGCATCACATACCTACATAATTCATAAAGTCCTGAATAGTGTACCTTTAAAACAATCAACATTAACCATTGGTTTCACACAAGAAATGAGCCTCATTCACCTGTATGAAAGTACTGTTTGACCCATGCTATCGTCTAGTGGGTCTGTTGCTCGCTTTGGTGAGACAGAGTGTCTCTCAGAGCCTAATAAACTTAATGTACTGTCTGTGTACGCTACCATAGCCACTCACCATGGTTCGTTTAAGACTCTAAAACTGCAAAGACAGATTTGATCTGTTAGACCTGAAGTTTCTGTGCTGCTGTTATCTTTGAATTCAAGAGCAACCGATCTGTCATAATCTAAAGAGCCCTTCACACAGTCTGAGCTCTGTCATCAAGGGGACACTGTCTGACTGCTGCTATGTATATGCATATTATCATATATGCAAGCTCTTTAATGCAAGCTCTTGATTTCATTCAATTTACTGTTTTGATGGTTCCTGTGATAAGCTTTCCAACTGAAAACATCTCCAAGTTACATTAGGCTGAAGATATAATCGCTGCATTATCAAAGTACTGAAATGTGAAAATGCTTTCATTTAAAAGGCATCATTTGGCAGTGCAAAGTTTGGGGAGCTTTGGTCCAGTGCGTGAATACTCTCCATTGTCCCCTAAATTTGCTTTATTTCATTTTAGATCAAGTGTTACGTCCACTCAAGCAAAAATATATTGAGAGTCCTCTTCCCATCAGACTCCATTATTGCCAACAGCTGGCATATCTGCACTATGTATGCTTTATATAGCTCCTGCATCCCCGTCACAGGCTGACCAGACCTTAGCTGCTGTCTGATAGAAAAGAAACACTGATCTAGCTATGGCTTCATCATCCAAACCCAAGATCAGTTAATTACCTGCAATCACTTCTCACACATACAGTATCTGTCTCTGCATCTTCAGCCCATTTTTAGTTTCAGTGGTTCACACGTTGTGCTCGTGTTGCCATGTATCAGGAGCCTAAGTAGCTGTGACGTGTGTGTCTTAATGTGTATGTGTGCAGGTGTGACGTCTGTGGATGAACCACTGACGTCACACGCAGCATGAAACCATATCTCATCTTTCCTTCCCTCCCTCCCTCCTCCGCTGACACTGTCTACTCTCTGTCTCATCATGCTGGACTTGTGCCCTTCTCTCTGCACATTCGCTCTCTCCTTTAGGCTGCATGCCCATAACACAGCTTCTCTGATCTTTTGATCACTTCACACACCTCCCACACCCTCCCATGTGAGACCTTATACCTACAATGCCCTTCACTTAATGCAATACTTCAAAATAAAGGAAGTTGCAGTCTGATTAAAGCACAGAATTCATCATGCAACCTTTATGTTCTATGCAGTTTGGTCATAGGAACCAGGACTTGTGTGGACCTACAGCTTTGTCTAAACTCTTTTCTAACTAGATGTGCAAACAGGTGTACTGGGGTCCAAACACCTGACCCGAGTTCAAACCAAAGGTGCACCATCTCGAAGGAGCAGTGAGTATATTCATCTACATGATTTTAAGTGCTGAATGAAATGTGATTATCTGATTTTTAAAGACCCATTCCAATAAAATAAATGATTTTTATGCCTTCACGAGCATCTGTCCATCACATTCTCTTGAACGCAATATCTCAGGAACCGAATTTAAGACAAATTGTTCACTTGAGCTCAAGGATGAAGTGGTTAATTTTTTGCTGTCAAGGTCAGGGTCACTGTGTACCCTGTCCCTTTCTTTCTCGTCAATGTGATATCACTGCAACACTTTGCATGACTTTCTTCACGGTGACTTCAAGTCTGTCCCATTCTCAGGAACATGATATCTCAGGAACACCTGGAGGGAATATCATTACATCTGGAACCAGCGTCTTGCGCAGGTGTGTTTTATGATGTGTTAACATGGCAATTAAGCTCATCTAAAAGAGAGAATCTTGGATTCAGACGATGAGCAGTTATTTTTCTCTGTTTAATGGACAACAGGTGCAAGAATATTTCTTGCCTTGACATTTTGAGAGTTTATTTTCTTTTTTTATTAGACTTAAAAAGCTAAGAGTACTTGTGTAATATAGCAAACTCGCATTCATCTCCCTACTGAAACTACGGGGGGCTATACTATTGGATTATAACCTCTAGAGATACAAAGTGGTATAACGACACAGGACAAGCTGCAGCTATCTGGTTAGCATGCTAACTTCAGTACAGTAGATATCTGTGCAACACAATACATAGATAACCTCTTCACGTTACGTTGACGATGTTATATATTTTCTCAAAGTCTTAAAACACAACTCTTACCTTCCACATTGCAGCTAAAAAGGCCAACACTCATTCAAACAAATGAGTTTGAATTTGTTTGACTGAGTCTTGATTAGGCGTTCAGACGAGGTTACAGTGAACGTTGTGCCACTTGTTTCTGGTCTCCGCTGCCTCACATGGGTTGCAGCCAGCAGGCGAGTCCTCAGATTAGTTGTGGAGTTGTGCTTATAGAGTAATGCAGCTGTTTCATACAAAATCACCAAGCAGTGCGGTCTTTGTAATTTCTGCGGTGTAGAACCCAAATACTCCATTTTTATTTACTAGCTTAGTTTACTGATAGGTCAGTGGGGAATGCAATGGGTCAAGGTGGATGAAAACAAGCTGCTTCAAGGTGTCTGTTGTGATCCACACTGTAAGTTGGGAACTCAAAGAGGTCGTTACAGTTTTTCCCCACATTCATATAAACATACAACTGTTTACTCTAAAGGAGTGGTTAACCTGAGTTTATAGGCTTATATCCCATATTTCCCCACCCCCCCAACACACCCATCCTACTCCAAGTGTATTGTGCTGAAGGAGTCGATGCAGCTCCCAGAGGCTTCTTCCTCATCCCTCCCTTCGTCCTTCCACCCCCACTCCTCTCCTCTTGCTTTATGCGAGTTCAGGAGATGCATCTCCCAGAGAGGTTTGTTGCTCATCTCTCCCTCTCCAGTAGGAAAGGAGTCTCTCTCTCTCTCTCTCTCTCTCTCTCTCTCTCTCTGTCTGTCTGTCTCTTCATCCCCCCTAATATTCCTCACTCTCTCCACCCCCACCCTTGTTGCCTTGTTTTAAGGGAGAGAGAGAGACAGGGAGAGACAAGGAGAGAGAGAGAGAGAGACGCTGGCTCCCAGAGGCAGACTGCTCATCCCTCAATAACTCCAGCTGGCTCCCTGCGGTGCTGAGCCCTGTCCTCCACCACTCAATTACTCCCCTCCATAAAGACGTACAGATGGGCTGGGATGCATATGTGCACGCACACACACACACATATACACACACACACACACACACACACACACACAGTCACATAAGACTTTCACACAAACACACTTAAGCAGGCCTGTGCACCTATCCATGCCAATTTACACACAATTGCAGTGCAACTTCACAGGTTGCTCGGTGCCCTTCCTCCTCTCACGGGCTCACAAAGTGAGAGGAAGGCAAACCGTTTTCCTTATTTACAGGAGCTAAAATCTTCTGTACTGTTTTTTTTCCCCCATCGCCTTCTCTCCCTCCCTTACAGCAGCTTTCCCTTCGTCTTTTCTCCCTCTTTCACCGTGCATCCACAGGCGGTTAATGAGAACACAGCGCAGATTGGCTTACCTGCCTGCCTTCCTGCTTCTGTTCAGTGGAAAACAGCTCAGAGTCTGACAATGACTCACACCCAGTACATCAAAAACACAAATAAAGGCTTTAAAATAAACACCACTCCATTTAAATAAAGATGTGCACACACACACACATACACACACACACACACACACACACACACACACACACATACACAGAGGTTAATACAGGGGCAGCACCACAGCTAATGTAATTTCCACAGGTTATAACAGGACAGTAGCAGTGCTTTGTCTGTGCGTGATATTTCAGGAAGTATACAGGGAAGACGCTTTTGCAGTGCTGATGATAAAATGGTGTTGATAACATGGCATGCAGTCCTCACTGGACCCCTTAATGCCACATGCAGCCTTGAAATCTATTTTTTGCTCCGTTATTGAGTTAATGTTCTTTTTTAAATTGCAAAATTCAGCTGATATTCTATAGAGAACAGATCAGCAGAGATTGCATTTATCTGGCATGAATTTGAATTAGCAATGCTCACACTGAATCATTGGATTTCCAAACTTTAATTATTGAATAAATTCATTCGGAATTGAAATGGAAAAAAACGGCGTATCAGAGTGCGCCGTGATTGAATCTCAGACGGCTCGACTTCAACATGAGTTGAAGTTGAAATTGATTTTGAGTTGAGGAAACTGAACATGTCAGACTTTTAAATTAAAAGTCATGGCATGAACCCTAACCCACAGAATACTTCATGCTGAAGGCAGCTCCTGAATCCAGCTCAGTTGAGAAGTCCTGCATGTCAGACGTGCTCCTAAACCACATGCACAGTCACTTTTGAAAAGAAATGAAGGATTCATGCACGCATTAGATTTTAAGCTATTTAGCTGCGAGCGCCTTAAACATTTGCTGTATTTTCAAATTCCCAACATCAGCATGAAAATTATCATTTATGCATTTTAAATACAAACTCAGTGGGCATCTTTTCCATATTCATCATCCTATGGAGTCTCCGTTTTTTCTCTATTCTTTTCCTTTACGTTTGAAATTTCTCTCAGCTCCTCTGCAGATAATAGTGACAATTATTCATAGTGTTGCAATGCTGCATTTATGATTTGGCAAATGTAACTCTGTGCAAAGGCGAAAACTTCCATATCTCACTCTGTATGTACATCTAAGAGCAGTGTTGAATAAGTGTCTTTACAGTTGTTAAGTCATCAGCGGTGTGGATTAGTCTTGCATCTTGTCATTCAATATCTTGCAGTGCTGGTCTCAACCACATGCTGCAGGCAGAGGTCTCCACTCAGACAGGCTTTACTACAATACCACCATCTGCTCTGATCAGCCTGGGACGCAGTCAAGCACATACAAACATCCCTGCACAGGCTCTATAGGACTTTTCATTACCTCATGTCTGCTGTGTGTGTGAGCTGCGTGTGTGTGTTTGTCACAGAGGGAAGCATAATGCGTGTTTTGACCTAATCTGATTTAAACTTGCTATGTTATTAAGCATTAAGTAATGCGTTCCAGCTTACGGGCGCTGCTTGTTTCTCCACCTCTACGGCTGATATTTTCATGTCACACACACGCATCCGAGTTTTGTTTTGTTTTTTTTAACTGTAGCTCTTTGTCTGGCCTCACATTTGTTGATTTTCTCAAATCCGAGTCAAGCATGGCACATGTGTAGTCGCGCTGAAGTCAAGAAAACAAAGCATCTCTCACACACGCACGTGCACGCACGCACGCACGCACGCACGGACTTCACCACGGCAACAAGGGAAACAAACATCGTTTCTCACCCTGTCTGCAGTGCTTACACTCACATTAGACGCCAAACGCTGTGTCACTCAAAGCCACAGAATACAATCTAACGAACACAATAGCAGCTTAGTGTCAGACGCAGAGCAACAGTAAACAGTGTTCGGTGTATTATATCTGGGGTTCTACAGCTTAATAATGAGCTCTCCTGCTGAGATTATCCCACACCAAATACTGTTTATATCAACACAACATTCTACAGATGTTTTGCCGTTTTTACATTATTCAGGCCATTTTGTTTACTGTCTCTCCCGGGTTCTGGGGTTATTTGTAGCACTGGGTGCCTTGGGTACGTGTATGTGATTTTGAAAAATCTTTTTCCTACCAAGTCAGGAGCAGGAGCAGGAAACGCTGCTGCTGTTAGAATTCAGAATCCAGCAGTGTTCTGATGTAATCTGCCACCAATAGCATCCACAGCACCCATCTCTCCGCTTGCTCTGACACACTGGCCCTTGTTTTGGTGTCAGTTCGCAGGTGAATAAGACAGTTAGTTATATTCACGCCTATTTATAAAGCAGCTAAATTGATTTGGGCTGTATCATAATCATATTAATCAATTTGTATGTTAGGCTATTAGTGTGTGTGTGAGAGAGGGAGAGGAGTGAGAGAATGTGTGATACTATTTGGAGAGGCATAAATCTGCATAGCTGCACGGTGGCGCAGCAGGTAGTGCGCGTGCCTCACAGCACGAAGGTTGCCGGTTCGATCCCCGGGTCAGGCGGGGCCTTTCTGTGTGAAGTTTGCATGTTCTTCCCGTGCATGCGTGGGTTCTCTCCGGGTACTCCGGCTTCCTCCCACAGACCAAAAACATGCTCATTAGGTTAATTGATGACTCTAAATTGTCCGTAGGTGTGAGTGTGAGTGTGAATGGTTGTTTGTCCTTGCATGTGGCCCTGCAATCGGCTGGCGACCGGTTCAGGGTGTACCCCGCCTCTCGCCCATTGTAGCTGGGACAGGCTCCAGCCCCCCGCAACCCCGAAAGGGATAGGCGGTATAGATAATGGATGGATGGATAAATCTGCATATACAGGCACACTGTGGGATTTGCCTTCATTTTGGGGACATAACAAAATCCCCCATAAACAAATCATTCGATTCTAGAATGAGGACTTGGGTTAGGGACTTGGGACTGTGGGCGCTGGTGGCATGTCCTCCACCATGCCTTTGGTGCCTGCTGCTCGAGGAAAAAGGGGAGCTTGCATGTTCTCCCCTTGTTCACCTGGGGTATCCTCCTTAAATAAGCCCTACCCCTAAGATCACCACCTGACCAATGGTGACGAAAAAAGGATGGGTCCCTGGGCGCCGCTGTCAGCTGGCAGCCCACTGTTCCTGGTCTGTGGCGGAGGAACGATGGACCAAGATGGGTTAAACGCGGAGAAATAATTTCACAATAGCATGGCGTGTGCATGTAATGTGTGTGATTAATAAAGTAATTAATAAAGTACAGTTTCTTAAGGTTAGGTAATGGTATGGTTAGGTAAAGGCTGGCGTAAGGGTTTGTGTTAGGGAGGCAGTGTTTATTCCTGTGGTAAGTCTGCAGAAAATGAATTTGAAGTGAAATGAAGTCTATGTAATATCCCCAAAAGTGAGGGAAACATAACTGTGTGTGTGTGTGTGTGTGTGTGTGTGTGTGTGTGTGTGTGTGTGTGTGTGTGTGTGTGTGTGTGATGTACGCAGGAGCCCTGTCTGTCAATTCTGACACATGCAGTTATAATTATCACACTGTCATTAAAATGACTCAGTGTGAGTGCCTGGCAGGCTGCTTTATTGCTGGGTTTAATCTATGACCGGTTCACATCTCATTATTAATATGGTAATGGATCTCCTTGAAGAGATTACGGGATGGAGTGGTTGGTGGTGACAGTAAAAGCTATTTTAGATTTTAGAATCGGGGGGGGTGGGGGTCTGCTGCTGTAGACGAGTGCCGTCGTTGAATGCAGTGTGGGTTTTTTTCACAGCTACTGTGCGTTTTTGTGTGTTTTTTAGTAAGCTGCGATGCGTGAAAGCACACTTGAATGTGACTTGTATATAAATATAATCTGGTAGAACATTTTTTCATGTGCTCTTGTGTAAAAGCTGGTGTCTGCAGTCTAACAGCTTTATTTGCTGTCTGTAAATGCCAGCCCCGCTCTCCCCCCCCAGCACACAGTGAGGAAACCCATCCAGTAATTGGCCTTTCATCGGTCAAGGCACCCACTGCTGCCAGTGTGCTCCACCACCAAACCCTTTCTTTCTTTCTTTCTTTCTTTCTTTCTTTCTTTCTTTCTTTCTTTCTTTCTTTCTTTCTTTCTTTCTTTCTTTCTTTCTTTCTTTCTTTCTCTCTGCAGACAAAGTGCATTACATGACTGAATAACGTCCTGCCACTTTCCACAATGCCCCTCAGACAAAGTCCTGTGCAGAAGTCCTCTGAGCATGTCCAAGGACTTGCACATCAGCAAAAAGCAGTGCTGATGTATGTGAATAATGCATGGAAGAGGTTTTAGGAGTCTTGGTGTAAGGGTGGGGGGATACATTCCCCAGAGCAAATAAATCCGTCAAGTGTCACGATGTTATGTGTTTATGTGAGCAGATGCTTATGTTGTCTATCCGGGATTAGATGTGGCAATGTTAGTTGGAATTTCTCCCTTTATTTGCTTTTATGCATCACTCGTCAGGGCACCTCTGCACTCTTTCTTCTAGGTATTCAGTCTTCCTCTTTTCCAAATCCCAAGCCATCATAGCCTTTCCTTGGCAACACATCCATGTTTCAGCAGGTAGGATTAGACTGAGGAAGGTTTGATATAATCTCTCACATCTGCTGCTCATTTTCATCCAACTTTTTCCTCTGGCTGTCTATTCTTTTGTCTTTAGCAAAGCATTTCACCCATGTCAGAGCTACTTAAGTCCTTGAGTCACACCCCTCCCTCACACGCACACACATTCACACACATGCGCGCATGCACATCACTCCCCTAAGGTGAGAGAAATCTTGCTTCTAACATATTACTGCACTTCATTAGATTTGTTCATTAAAGAAGGCTCACAAGTAATGACTTTTTTGCACCATGTGACCGCTAAATAGATTACAATATTGATAATTGCATTAGTTTTATGATGAATATGTAAAAAGTGGAAAAGGAGAGTGGGCGTGTTTAATATCACAGAATTAATAACGTTTTATTTCGTCTCAGCCTCAATTCCTCCATGGTGACTAAAAAAGAGACTTTTTTTTTTTTACTGCAGGGATTATCAGCTCAGATAGAGAAAATATGACTCTACTGGATGAATAATATTCATGCTGTGATCAATGAAAGAATGCAATAACAGAGAATGCTAAAGAGATTTGCGCTCTCATATAGGCTATATGCTTTTTTTTTCCTATTGAAGCCACTGCAGACATTTTATCCTGCGTTGTCACGACACAGCGATGTTTCCCTTCACCTCTCTGTGCCTCAGTCACTTTCTATAAATGTGTCCAGTTTCAGTTTCAATTTGAAACATACAGAAAACAGTCAGCACAGTGATTATAGTTTGATATTAGAAAAGGATTATTAAGTCAAAATTAAAGAATGTCATTATATATATCATGTGCACCTTTCTTTATGTGTCATCCTTGTAACATGTACATCCAGACTTATTGTACAAATTCAGTCACAACAGGAGCTCCTGATGCACATGTATTATATCAAAAACAAATGTATGTTTACAGGCTGTTTGTTATCTGTCTGGCTTGTCTTAAAGCAGCAGAGAAAACAGAGCTGGTAGGGTCATAAAGCCTAAAAAACATTGGCAATATCACATAAATAAATCTGTTTTAATGTCCAGGTGACAGTGGTTACAAATATGTTCCTCAGCTGGTTTCCATGATTCCAGATAGCAACCTCTGTCAGTCTCTCACTCAGTCTTTCTTCATGATAAATTCAAGGTTCACTTAAAGATGTCATCTTGGAGCCAGGGCGGCACGGTGGGGCAGCAGTTAGTGTGCCTCACAGCAAGAAGGTCGCCAGTTCAGTCCCCGGGTCGGGCGGGGCCTTTCTGTGTGAAGTTTGCATGTTCTTCCCGTGCATGCGTGGGTTCTCTCCGGGCGCTCCGGCTTCCTCCCACAGACCAAAAACATGCTCAAAAGGTTAATTGGTGACTCTAAATTGTCCTTAGGTGTGGTTGGTTGTCTGTCTAAATATGTTGCCCTGCAATGACTGGCGACAGGTTCAGGGTGTACCCCACCTTTCGTCCAATCACAGCTGGGATAGGCTCCAGCCCACCACAATCCCAAAAGGGATAGTTGGGTATAGACAATGGATGGATGGATCTTGGAGCCAGAAGTGGTCGTATATATAGGGGCCATTTCTTCTCCTAATGATATTTCTTCAGTGACAAGTTTGGCATCTTTTTTTTTATTTTGAGTGCATAGCCACATGTTTACTCTAAATAAAGTAATACACAGCAGATTACTCCTCTAGTATCAAGAAAATGTTGGTCATTTTCATTCAGATTCAGTGAAATCGCCCCAAATTACAGTAATTATTTAACAGACATTTAAAAAATCCAAGTAGGTTTAACCTCAAAAGTTACACATTAAATTTAAACAAGGTTCATCCTCAAGTCACTGCATCCCTTTCCACCTCAAATATTATATTGCTTTTCTTTGCTTTTTCTTTTTTTTTTTTTTTTGAGGATTTTCAAGCCCCTCTTCGAAAGCTGATAGTAGAGAGATGGAGAACGACATGCAACAATGATCAATGACCTCGTCAAGTTTCAGCACATGGTCAGTGCCTTCACCTCAAGGACCGCTTTAACCTTTTCCATCTTCAACAATTCATCTTCAAAGTGACTTTGTTTTAGTTTCCAAAGATTTCTTTTTTTTAATTTTGAGAGGCTTTGCAACTGTGTGTGTCTGTATGCGCATGTATATTATTCACTTTGCTGAACATAAATCTGTTTACACAGTCACATTGTGGGGTGGGGAATCGTCCTCACAGGGACAAAATGCAGGTCCCCATAACTGAACTCATGAAATTTTAGGTTAAGACCTGAGTGTGTGTCTGTGATAGAGGATGAAGGCTGTCTTTCCTGCTCTCCCTCACTGGAAAGGTGCAGATGAAAGTCAAACATGTGGTCAAAAAAACAAACTCTCTGTCCTTGCGATACTTTCCCTGATAATGAGTTTTCATCCAAGCACAACTTACATAAATCATGTTTTTCTTAATGTGTGTTCAGGTTCCACGAGTGTTACAACCTCTGTCTGCATCCACAGGGGAGCTGTTTGTTTCGGCCTCTGCAACATGCCCCTACACAGGTGCATGCAAATAGAAAATCTAAATAAGAAGCCATGACCTGTCGGCCAGAACCAACCGAAGAAAAGGCGCTGAATGGAGGAGTTGTGTTGGCAGTGGGTTTGGCAAAGCGCAGCAGTGGAACCCTCTTGCTGTGTGATGGCAGGGAAAGCTGAGGCTGTGACAGACTGAGAAGGTGTTACTGCTGCTGCTCTACAATTTCTGAGTCTATCACTCAGAGAAAAAAAAACAAAAACATAACCCATCCATCTGGCCTCTATGGAAGATGATTCAATTTGACCAATCCGTTGAAAAACACAGTTCAAATGTTGCTTAAAGACACAAGTCATTTTGTGGGAGGAACGAAGGGCCAGCATGTAAAAACGCATCATCTCAGACTGCCTTCCTGTCATTTGTCACGTGCATCAAACAAAACAAAATGTTCTCATTTGACTGAACTTGTTTCCAATGCAAATCAAGTGACATCGCCTTTACACCACAGCAAGATAATGTTTCATGTAATTTCAGGCAAATCTGAGTCAAAAACAAGTGAATTTACAACATGTCACCCCATTTAGCAGAAGAATCAGATGTTCACTCATTACAGAGCTAAATGACTTGTTAAGATGGACTTTTTTGGTAGTGTGGGTTCATTCAGCCTCTAACCCACTGCCACCCCCTCTGTTCCCTGAATACCCAGCAGTACATTAGCCAGAGAGCTACTATTACAGTCCCAGTTCCAGAGAGCAGCTATGGAGAGCTGAGCTGAGCCCCCACAGGTTTAATGGCGCGGACTTCTCTCACCACCTCGCCAGTTCATAGCCAGCTCTCTCCAGGAGCACCAAGGTCACATTAAAATGGAGGACACGGCAGCCTCCACGTGTGTGTGTGAGTGTGCATTTGTGCATGTGTGTGTGCCCCTGACTACAAAGGCAGAGGAGAGTCATTAGCAGGGAAACAGAGAAAAAAGGGGCTGAGGCTTTCTCCCCGTAGCTCCGCTTTCTCTCACCCTAAATTTGGCTGAGAGCGGGGTCTCGCCATCCTCAAACACGAATGGAAGTGTCTAATCCCCCTCGGTAAAAGAAATTCCAATAGGACAAACTTCAGATCATTCTGCGTTGTGCGGAGTCAAGAGTGCCGTATTGATCTGCTCTGTCTGTGATGAATCCACAATTAGAGGCATGGCAGGCCGCTGGGGAGTCTGTCCTCTGTTTGATTGAGCCTGCCCTCTTTGCCTTCGCAGCTACAGTATGTGGATGAAACATTAAGCAGCATGGAGAGAGCTGAACGTGTGTGTGTGTGTGTGTGTGTGTGTGTGTGTGTGTGTGTGTGTGTGTGTGTGTGTGTGAGACAGCTATAGCAGACAGGAGCTACTTCTCGCGTGACAGCAGCAAAGACGGAAAGGAGAAGAAATGAAGACAGAGGCGATAGATTGCCATGATGCTCACTGACATTACAGAGAAGGAAAGGGTTGAACAACAAAGAAGGACAAGGAGACATTCCTTGTGGCTGATGTAGTGCTGCAGAATGAGGGGAGGTGGGGGGGCGGGTGCACACCTCTTTGGAAAGTGACCATGGACAGGAGGGCTGCCAAGAGCAGAGGAGAAGCACAGATAGAGATGATTTTAGATGATGTGCAGGAACATGAGGAAGCTATGTGTAACGCCCCTATGGATTGTGGGTGAGATGGTTGGAGGGGTTCAGCCTGTAGGAATGCCAGTGTCAGAGCTCAGCAGTGCAAAGAGGGAGGACACGGGGTGAGGGAGGGTGGGGTGGGGGGGCATCCTGCCAACTGGGTCTGCAGCTTAATTAACTCTAAAGCAGGCGAGCTGCGGGGCTGCCCCGTCGCCTTGCATATCAACGACCTGAGCGCTTTCTAAGCACCTTAGCAGACAAGCCTGCCTTTGTGAGCTGGAGGAGTCTATTCAGCCGGGGCCCGTGGAGCCCAAGGAGCTCCTCTCTTGTCTCTCCTCCCTGTGATGGGCATGTACTGGTCTCACTCACTAAACATCTGAACGGAGCTGCAGTCTGGTGAGAGCTGAGGCCTGATCGAGGGAATCATACGTAGGTGTTTGTTTCGAGACTTAAAGACGTTATCGTAATCTTTTGCCTTATGTGTGTATAATAAAGCAATTTTGCTTCAGAGGTTGGGCTGGTTATTAGATTTCTGAATGGAGTCAGGACTGCATCAGATTCGAGTGTTTGCAGCCACAGTGAATGATCAGTTGTTCGGTGATCTCTTCTTATCTTTGAGAAGGTCACAGCAGTGCCTCCTCAGACAAAGCTCTCTGTGCTGAAGCGCAGCAGTCCTGTTTAATTCACCACTGGCATCAACTCGACTAGCCACTGACCTCTAGTGGCCGAGGGTGGAACGAATCATTTACCATTAAGTCTTTTCTAATTAGGATGGAAATGAAGGTGATAGTCAGGAGGACTCAAGTTTACCATTTAACATCCATGGTCAATGTAACTCTACACTGATAAATGTACACCGAGCATCATTTTCTGTTATCAGTCTTTCCCTGAAACACTTGGCTATAAGTGCAGTCAGTGGTTTGGTCTCTTCTCCTTTTGTTACCTGCATATCTCAGGGATGCTGCACGTTCAGTGATGAAAGATTATGTGCACGCGCACACACACATACACACACACACACACACACACACACACACACACACACACACAGATGACTCACAAAAACAACACATAGCAGTCGTTCCCTTACACACACACACACACACACACACACACACACACACACACACACACACACACACACACACACACACACCTCATAGAGGAGCAGTGCAGAGGTCAGGACTGATATATTCTGCTGAGAGCTCACCATGATCTGTGATGAGAGCAAGTGGGATTATTAAATTTGGACCTGCTGGCTCCTTCAGGCTGGTTGGCTGGCTGACCTTGAGTTGCTGGCTGCCGGCTATCATGATGACGGAATGGGTTTGGGGTGGTTGACCACTCAGCAGACTTATTGACTATATGCATGTCTGCAGGCAGGCAGGCTGCCTGTTTTGCTTCTTTTTCACTGGCTGGCTGACTGATAAGCTGCTGATTTCTTGGTAGTTGGCTGACTGACTAGCTTGCTGGCCGCTTGTCTGCCTGCTTAGATGTCTTCCTGCTGTATATTTCATTAGGCCATCAATTCCCTGGCAGCTCTACTGTCGTGCAGCCAACTCTTAGTTCACACACATCTGCCGTCGCCAAGACCTTGAGCACACCTTTGCATGTGTCGAGGATGTAAAGACAAAGCAGTCTTTTGTTCAGTTCTATCTTATTATTTTATCAAAGACTTCTCTCATAGATCCTCTAGGCTCAGTGGTTCACTTCCGCTGAATAATATCAACAATCTGATGGTAAAAATGAACATGTTCATTGTGTATCCAGTTTGGAAATGCGCAGTTGATCTTTTCCTATCAAACGAAGGAAATATTTAACTAAATTAATTAGGCCTAATGCATCAATTAGAGAAATGTGACCTGAGAGATAAAAAATGATTTAGTATTTAATGAATGTGTGCAAAAGGAATAGATTTGTAGTTTGTTTTATCAAGCTGAAACTCATCTGAGCAGCATTGAAATCAGCACCTGAGATCAAAACCTTTCCTCATCATCAGCATCGTGTTTATTTGATCTTTCTTATTTGATTTATTCTGTAAAGTCGTTTGAGGCCGCGGTGAACAGGTAGGATGGAAGAAAATTAAATGACACGTTCATTTGATGCAGTTAGACGGGCAGATGAAAAGCATGCATTTGTGGACACACGCTGCTCTCACATTTTTATACGGCCAAAGCTCAAAAGACACACGTAGAGACGTGCGCCTAAACAAAATGATTTTGGAATATGCACCGTCAGCTGTGTGAATTTAAGGCTTAAAACTCGATTCTGACGCAGAATTCCTCTCTTGTGTTTTAGTGGTGCACACTCCCAAGCACATTTACAATGAATCATGTTACCAGAAACCACACACGCAGACATAAATGCGCACGGTGCCTTCAAACGTGCTCAGAACAAATATACAAACACTCCCCTTCATTTGTTTCTTTCCCTTCTGTGGTTCCAGGTTCAGTCGGGGCTCACAGTTGAGTTCCAGTGCTGCTTCTATTACAATGCTCTCAGCTGCCTGTTACGTGCAGCCCTCACAGAGACGAGTAAAACAACCTGGACTTACAAACATTTACTGACATTAAAGCTGATCAGCTCGGCTACTGCCTTGTTTCATGCCCTGTATTTTCCATGAATGCAACAGTGCCTAATGATGACTCTACCTCTTACAGGAAATAATCTCATTCTTTAAAAATAAGTCTGTCTCACACATCCTATTCTCAGGTTTCTGTTTTATCTTGCTTTTTTTTTTTCATGGCTTTTTCTTTTTCAGGGTCTTGCTGCTGTTGCTCATCAACTGTATTTTCAGGTTTTTTTGAGCTCTATCACTGATCTCATGCAGACACATGGTAGTGTGTGTAAGTAATTGAGATCTCTCTACAACATCAATCTGTCTGCATTCTGCCAAACACAGTTTTGGAAACGTTGCACTAATTCCATTTGTGTCACAGTCTGTGGTGAGCTGAATATGTGCAAGGGGAGATACTGCATGTTGTTAGTGTATAGATTCATGCAATAAACACTTTCAGCAGAACAAATAGATTGATTTTTACTCCGCTTGACAATATTACCTAACTCACAAATAAGACGTGACTAAATTGCATATACGCAGTCTTGTGTTTGCTCTCAGAATATTTGTCAGGTATCAGAGTGTATCGTGAGTAGCACCCCACCATGACAGCCTCCCAGTGGGGACACCGGTATTAAAGTGCCACACTCTCCGATGCTTCGCCTGATCAGTCTGGGTAGAAAAGACGGGGTGCTTATAAAAGGCAGATTTCTTTCTTAAGAACACATCAAAGCAACCGGGCCTGCTCACTTCCCTCTTGCCGCACTCTGCCGAGGCTGAAGAAAGAAAACAAGAAAGAAAGCAAGGTTGGGAGGAATAAGCGCAGCAAATTGGGTTTGCCATGGCTGGATGTGATGCCAGGACCGGACGAACTAAGTCAGAATTCAGGGATATACGCCAAAAGAAATTACTACAGCTTTCAGTGAGTGTAATCCACCACTTCAGTGTGTATTTCCTTTTCTTTTCACAGCAAGAGAAGCTCATGGCATCTTTATTGAACTCCTGCTGTCTACAGTATCAGCTGTCAAAGCACGAGGCATTCAGTGATGTTTTTTAACAACTCTTTCAAAAAAGTTTATGTTTCTCTCTGAGGGATTTATCATTTTTAAGTGCCGGGGTGAAATTTGCATTGAATTAAACACCATCAGTCGGCGCTGGCAGTCCCAACTGTTACGACTTCTCAAGCAGGAAAGTAAGTACTGACTGAGAAAATCCAGGCAGTTCAGGATAGAAAAACTCTGCTTGAGGTTTGTCAATTACATTATACAGTAGAGTATCCCACCACCATTAGTTTTTCCAACATAAGCAAAAAGGAGGAGGAGTATGATCCTAATGAATCGAGGCACACAATGTTAATGACCTCACGTGGCATTTAATAAAGGCCCATTTCCCCCTGGAATGGCTCTGTTCAATAACTCCTGACTCACATTAAACTGGAGGCAACTTTGTGTCCATAAGACCTGAAAAAACCAATAACTGTATGTGAACGCAACACTTTTGAGAACTGTCGGTTCTTTGCAGAAGTAGAGCTTTTGATTCATAATTTGTGTGGGTGTCAGTGAGTGTGGCCCATCAGCAGTTGGAGGGCAGTGTCTGCAGGGGGTCTGTGGATGAACATGGTTGTCTAAATCAGTACTGACAGCCTCGCTGCTCTTCTCAGAGTGTGAATACAAACCGTGCACGGACAGCTGAAGATCAGCCCAGCCTGTGAGGGCCCGTTAAATGCATCCATTTCCGAGCGTCTCGTCAAAAACATTTCCTAAAATCTCCAGAGAAGTCACTAGTAGTTTTACATCCACATATCACTTCAGCAATAAATGGTTGAAATTACTTACACATTTCACTTTTTTTTCTTCCTCTCAGCTCAATCTTCCATCTGAAATTGACTCTCATTAAAAAGCCTCCTGAGACTAAAGACAGTCTTGTGTTACCTTTTAACCTCCATTTTTATAGTTAGCGCATTCAATACCCCATACTAAAATGCTATAATATTCATTTTAGCTGGAACAAATGGTACAAAAGCTGAGACATTTAACTTTAATTTGGACTTTATTACTAAATTATATTTGCTCATTGCCTGTCTCTTACAATAAGTACTGTTCCAAGGTGCTTACAGTACTTTCAGAGGAATTTTCAGACTCGTTATGTGTGTAATTTCGTCAGAAATGGTCAAACTTTATCCGGCTCCTGTCCATCAGGAATCCCAGGGTCCCTCATGTTGGAGCTGAAGATGTGTCTTTATCAGACTGGCTCTGCTAAATGAAGCACAGTTGGTTCAGACATGGCACTGAAGTCACACTTGTTTTGGCCGACTGGTGCTGGATGCTTTACAATGATTGGCTAAGTCAAAGCTGTGTAGCTACATCCCATCACACTCATGCAGGTGTACAGACATCGCTTATATTATGACCTTACCCTAATCACCAATGTTCTGATGATCACGCTTATGCCAAAGGCGTTTGCTGCACCCTTTCACTATGAATGGTCAGTTCCTTGACATAAGTGTCTCTGGCTGAATGACAGTTTGTGATTCATTCATGATTGGCCTTAAGTGTGAGTGAGCACATACATACATAGCACACATGCGCATTCATGTGTTTCTGTGTGTCCGTGAGGGTGAGATCAATACACCAGTGACTCGGATTTGGCCTTGTGATAGTAGATACCGGTTAGTCATTCACCTCTTATATTATGAGGGTGAAAACATTTATTTATTTATTTATTTATTTATTGGTCCTGCTACAACGTGTGTTTTGCCTTAAGATCATTTCGGATTCTCGTCTTTCGCTGAAAGTCAAAAGGTCAAAACGCTGTTTCAGAAACTTGTCACCCTGACCAGAAGCAGAGAGGCCTTGAAATTTCACACTCACAAAACTGTCAAGAGTTAGAGAAACCGAATATCACCACAAAGTATCTGGTCTCAGCAGTTTCACTATAGAAAGACAGATTTTCAGGCACCACGTAGGTCAAAGGAGTATCGGTTTTAAATGTCTTCAGACTGCTTTTATTTCACAGTTTCAGGCAAACAGTCTTAAGTGATGCATGCTCAGGCAAGTGCTGATCAAGCACAGCAATATACGCTTTTAATGGAAGTGGGATCCTTGACTAAACAAGGCTAAACGCTAATATACTCACAGTGACAATGCTAATGATTAGCATGTATAATGCTGATGATTAGACAAGTATAATGTTCACCTGGTGACAGTAACAAGGTAAAGGATCACCAAAGTTTTTACAAATCAACCTGAGCGCCAGTATAAAAAGAGGCAAGTAAAACACTAAAAGTGATTAAATGAAATGGTATCACTGCACAGGACCTCCACAACAACAGTTTCACTCTCGCAGTTTCCAGGTAGATTTTTAGCGATAGCCTTTAAACTGGAATAGACAAGTTTTTTGCTTTAAAGGTCCAGTGTAAAGAATTTAGGGGGGTCTATCAGCAGAAATGTAATAAAAAATTCACAGTTATTTTTCCATTAGTGTATAGTCACCTAACAACGAGAATACCTGTTTTTTTTTAAGGAGGAAACCCCAGGCGAATGCCAGGACAACATGCAAACCTCGAGCAGCAGGCACCAAAGGACACGCCCCCAGCGCCCACAGCGCGAATCGAACTGGGACCTCTTAGCTGTGAGGTGACAGTGTTGCCACTGTGCCACCGTGCCACCAGTTTAAGGTATCATTATGAAGTAAATGCTGATCACACAATGGCACGGCTGTAGAATAATGACGCCATCTGCGTTTAGATTCCTTTAAGCGTTGGTTTCACTGCAGTAAAGGCCGACTGACGACCCAGTCTGGCAGTGTTTCTATCTGCTTTCATGTCTCCATTACAGACTGAATGAGTGAATGAATGAACTCTTTTTCCCCACTGTTTTCTTCTGCTCCATCTCTAGCCCCTGCTGTAGTAAGAAGCAATACTCAAACTATGTTATTGCTCCATGTAGTTATGACACTTTGGCTTCACCTCTTCAAAGGACACGCTTCTTTCTTCTCTCTTCTTTCCAAAGCGGTGTGATCATTTCTTCACTGAAATCTGGAAACAAGTGCAGCGTGTCCTGTGTTTTTGGTAGCTGCTGCAGGAAGTATTCCGGCTGTGTTTGCAGCAGCGGCGCCAACAATAACACCTTTTGGAAATGCTGGGCGGGCTTGAAAAGTTGTCTGTTTTCACTTTCAAAAGCTGCAATGGTGTATTTCTCTCAGAAATGAGTTTTATTCAAAAGCCCTAAAGCAAACAAGTATCATTGCATTATTTTCTCATACAATCCCAAATGAAACCCTCTCCAACTTTTTCTATCAAAGGGAGGGTCAGTGTGTGTGTGTGTGTGTGTGTGTGTGTGTGTGTGTGTGTGTGTGTGTGTGTGTGTGTGTGTGTGTGTGTGTGTGTGTGTGTGTGTGTGTGTGTGTGTGTGAAAGAGATCCTGTATTGTGAAAGGATGATGTGTGTTTTCTGTACAAGTTCACGCTCTGTGATTTCAGAACAGTCTTTGGGGCTTTGGTGTCCTCATCCTCAGATCCCACAGCTGAACCTAATACAGGGGAGTGGTGTATGAAGGGAGGAGGGCAGGGAACAGAGCGTGAAGGAGCAAAGCAGGGCAGTGCAGGGTGGAGGAAAGCAGAGCAGATGAAAAGGAGGGTTTGAGTAGACAGAGCAGAACAGACAAAGTCAGATGGAAACAAGATGAATAGAGGAAAACTGAAAGAGAATCATCTATCTGCAACAGAGAAGAGTAAATGACACTTTAGCTGGACAGTAACAAATACAGCTGAGGTGAAATGCAAGACAGACGATATCAAGGCAAAGCAGAGGAGAGGTAAATCAACACATAGCAGCATCCTAGCATCCTGCATTCACAGCTAATGATGGCTGAGACACGCATCAGACAGGGTTCAGAGGTCACAAGGCCACCCTGGCTTTCATCATCCTGTATATTGGCTCTGGGCTGTACAGTGTCTGTGCAATGTCAAAGGGGGATGAAGCTGGGTGGAGGAAAAATCAATGCACTTTGGAAACACTGTTTGGCTCCTGCACTTTGTTTTCAGCGCACACACACACACACACACACACACACACACACACACACACACACACACACACACACACACACACACACAAAAGCATGACGCAGACCTGTTTTGACATTTTACCTGAAATAAATTGGTCTGAACTGTGCTTTCAGCTGGTATTGTGGAAGGCATCTGCTTTAATTTGCTATATGACTCTCCTTCACTGAGACACTCCAGGAGCTGAAAGGGTGAATTTTCTTGTATAGTACAGAAAATTTGAGCCTGTCTTTCAGTGTGAAAGTACAGATTTGCTCATCAGTCAGCTTCATGTTGGATGCTGTGTATTGAACATTTGATGTTTTTGAGCCAGTGTTGCCGCAGTATGTTGTGTTGCAGTTTGTCCTCTCTGTGACAGAATCTGACAGCAGCATTAAGAGAGCCATAAAGAAAGCAAAGAGCCTGTGGAATTACTAGAAATATTCAATTCCCCGCTGGCTGTTGTGTACATAGGAACTCTGAGCCGAATAACATTGATTTAGTTAAGTCGAGTGAGTGAATTCTCTGCAGCGTAGAAATAAAACGTGCCTTGTCCGTGCTTCACTTGTGCAGCTGTCAAAGTCAAGTTGAGTTACACAGCCAGAGAATATATCTGACAAACAGCTTTACTTGATATTGTGCTGATGATCGCCTCTCCTGCGTATTTAATCGCTGCTCCTAAAAGTCACAGAAGCTCCTATGGTCCTATAGCAAGAGCTTAGTCTTTCTGACGTCATCGGGTCTATGGTCAGCACCTTCAATGTGAATTATTTACAAAATCATAATAAATGACAGGTCAATAAGCAGAATGGGACACGGCCAAACTTTGGCGCACTTATCATTAGGATACCTCTGCACATGTAAACACACTCATTGCTACAATATTCTACGACTCCATATTAAAGCCATCTCTCTTCAGAATGCAGCAGCGGCTGCTGAGGCCTGTCAGGCAGCAGTTTAGTTTATATTCCTCCAGAGTTCTGCTCTCCTTCTGTATTTCTGTCTTTGAGGCCCAGGGTGGAGGGATTGAGGACTTAGCAATGATCAGACTCACTGGACTGGACAGGAATAACACAACAGGACTGGTGCTCCGACTCCTCCATCTATTGTCGAGATGATTTGACCATCTGGGGTGCTGAGGCCATGGAATGAAATAATGACCCAGAGAATTGCTGATAGAGGGTTGGGGTGACGGAGGGGGCAGCAGAGGTGTGATGAGTGGGTGGAGGTGTGGACAGGATGGCCGTTTTTCTATTTCTCAGGCATCTGATTCCCTCATGTAATGTGGACACAGTTAGAAAGAGGAAGAGTGTCCCAGAGCAGCTGTATCCTCCAGGATGAAGGAGACGAGAAGGAGCCAGCAATATTCCTTTTTCTTTACGGCTAACCTTCACCTTTTCTCCTCTGTCCTTTTCCACTTCTGTTCTTTCTTCTTGCGTCCTTGCTCTCACTCAAGCCTCTTATTTTTACCTGCTCTCTCTTCTTCTTACATCCTTCACTCTCACGACAGCCACTCTAAATCCTCTGTATTCACTTCTTTCATCTGCCTCGGCTCCGACGCCCATAAATATTCATCCGTCCAATATTTATTTTAATAATGGGATTCTTGTATGCATGTCCATGCTCACATGCTCATCATATGCTCATCTTTCATGTCCATTTACATCTACAGCAGTTGTTTCTCTTCACCCTTCATGGTTTGATTGCATCCTACTTGATGTAATGCTTCTTGAGTTAGAATTTTGAATGAAAGTGGAACAATCTTGCAAACTTATTCCCAGTGTGACCCGCGTGTCAGTCTGTGGACCGGAGCTGCACAATAGATTTGCAGGTTGTGAATGTGCCAAAAGTGACACCTTGTCGTTTCCTTGCTGCAGCACATGTGAACCAAAGAGAAATGGCTCCTTTTGGCTCTCTGCTGTGTTTCACCTTCCCTCCTCATTGCCACTGTATCACTCTCCTTGACCACTGCATGGGCCGTGACACCATGACAGAGTGCCATTTGACGAGGCTGCCTGGAACATGCCAGCGAGGGTCTGCTGCTTTTAGTGCTTTTGTAGCACTCATATTCTCCCCTCTTCACTTCTACCTGCTCTTTTAGTTTGCAGGTACATCACACTGCATCTTTCAGTTAATATTTATGCAGTGGGGGCTCATGTTAATAAAATATAGTGTATAAACATAGTGCAATATTCTTTCAGCAGGCTCCCACTGCTTGCATGAATAGGGAAGTTGTTTTCACAGCCAGTTCACTGCACAAATGTGCACTGCATATTGATTTTAATGCTGATGATAACACTACACTAATGTAATGAAACAGCAAACGCCTTTTATCCTTGAAGAAAATAATTATTTTTGCCTCCATTGTTTCCAGACAGGATTATTTAGCTGTAAAATATAAAGAGGCTAGCCACAGTGCTTGGGTGAGCTGAGCTGACGGCTATAATTACCCAAGAGACGCAGGGGGAGAGGAGAGAGGTGGTCATTTAGATGGGATGTTAATTGTAATTACCGTTCTGGTGGGATGTCGCCATAGCAACCTTAGCCACCTTTAGTCTCGACCGGACCATGAAGACTGCGTGTGTGTGTGTTGTGTGTGAGAAGGAGACTCAGATGTCCACAAACTAACAGTAGTGCCACTCAGAGTCCATTTTCAAGATCGAGCTTCTTCTCTTTCCCTCTCACTGCTGCACATTCCTACTTCTCTTTCACTCATGTCGCTCCTTCACGTCTTCCTCCCAGCCATTTCTTGCTTTTTCCCGCCGTTGTCGCTCCCTCATCCACACTGTCCCAGTGTTTTGCTTTCTGCTCAGCTGCTTCCTCCTCTCATGTCAGTCGTTAATCATACACAAGTAGTTCATGGACAGAGTGTACTCACTTGGTTTCTGTTTACGACATATCAACCAAAGGCTCTTCTATTTTCCACATTGAGCACGTAGCTGTGTGTGTTTGCATGTGAGTGTATGCGCGTATGTGTACTTGTAGTTGCTATGTAGTGAGGACTGGAACAAAGTTTTAATATACAGAGTGAGACATTTTTGGAATTTGAGGACAACAACAACTTCAAAGAGATGTTTGAGGGTTAAGGCTTAGTTTGAGTGATTAGAACCGGATTAGGTTTAGGTTTACGTTAGGATAAGGGTTAGGCACTCAGTTGTGATGGTTAAGGTTAGGGTAAGAGGCAAGGGAGTGCAGAGTGTGTGTGTGTGTGTGTGTGTGTGTGTGTGTGTGTGTGTGTGTGTGTGTGTGTGTGTGTGTGTGTGTGTGTGTCTGTGTCTGTGCGTGTGTGTTTTAGCTCCTGGGGAGGAGGGCTTTGGTTGAGAACTGTACCTGTGATTCATTCCATGCAAAAATAGCTTGTAAAGGAAACAAGGCGAGCTGGGAGCTTTGCACAACACCAGGACTGTGGTCAATTCAACAAGAGTTAATGACTATTTACTGAGTTTGGTTTGCATTTGGGATATTGCATTTCTTCTTTGCATAAACATGTTTTTCTGGGGCTGATATTAGCGGTCAGTGGTGAGTGTGTGCGAGTGTTCTGTGCTGTGCTAATGCGCTGCTGTAAGCAGGATTGCATTATCTTTTGTTCACTTAACACTCTTGTCCAGCGGATTAATGAGACCACCAATTACATCTTGGTCTATGACATCATTAGACTTTGAGCCTGGATCGACACTCACTCATGTCTGCCCCTATCTTTCTTTCTCATACACACACGAAACACTGATCCAAGTTTTAACATGGGAGACTGATTCCATTGGCAATAATCTGGTGTGATTATAAAAATCATCTTAAATGGACCTTACAAACCCTCCAGAATAAACATATTTGACTCTCACCAATGTTATCTGCCCAGTACTTTTTCTGTTTACTGCTTCATGCCTGCTTGCTGTGTTTGCAGCGGAGTGGCCAGCTAGTGGACACTAGATAGTCTGGTCATTAAGGTTTTCAGTGACACGTATTAGTACTTTGAGTCCTGCCTCTTGCCTGTAGCTAAATATTCTGTGTTGTTTGCAAGCATATTTGGATTATTTTGATATTAAGCAAGTGTAACACCCAGTCAGTTTACAGTTATCCATTTTGGTATTACTTTCCATAATGTGCACAACAAAGGTGGTAACGCTCTAATGTTTAAAGAGAAGAAGCTAAACCGGGAGCTCAAATTCAAAACTTTTTTGAGAAAAAAACCCCACACTCAGCTCCCATTCACTCCTGTAGTAAAGCAGGTAGATAAATTGAGTTGACCCTTGGTCTTGGAGATGAAAGCCTTCCTCACAGACCTGGTAAATGAGGGCATACTGTCATCTAAGTGTGTGCTGGTAAATGCAGGCCAGCTAACAAACAGCTATCAGGCCAGCCATTAGAGGAAGGGCAGCAGACCCTGATATAAGGTTCTAGTTTTGTTTATTTTATCCCTCAAGCCACAAGTGATTGGTGAGTTAATCATGTGTATCAAGTTGGAAAATAATTAAGTAAACACACAGGACCAGAAGAGAGGCCAGCTCGCTGATAGTTAGTGCTTTTAGATAAAAGCAGTAGTTAGAAGATGAAGGTTAACTTCTATGATATTAAATGAAAACTAGTAGCAGTTTTACAATCAACACCATGAGCAACCTGCAGAATCAGAGAAGAGGACCAGTGCCTCCCCTCTTGGAACCAGATGAAAGAAACTCCTTGCAGTTGTTGTTGTTGTTGTTGTTGTGTCAACCCCAACTGAATGTCATGAATATTCCTCACTTTTGAGACACTGTTGAGATTTTCAAGGACCTTTCTGATACGTAATTGTAGGATAAGAGTAGGAAAAGAGCAGACGGATGGCTAATACGAGGTCTGACCTAAAGATATTGAAGCTTGGAAAATGGAGGGGCAGGACTGAGATTGAATGCAAACAGCAACCACAGAGCAAGCAGAGAAAGAAAAGTGAGGCGGTGTAGAGATCAGAATAAAACATGATATCAGTGCACCTGCAGGCACATTCAAATTGACAGAGTACTAGTAAATTTGAAAGAGGTCAGTGACCTTTAAGTGGCAACAATATACTGCATTTTGTAATATAACAGTGTTCTAATTTAACATAATAAAATGGCTTATTCGTGCTCATACTGCATTTTGTGAAGCGAGAAAATGAATCCATGCGATACTGATGCTGAGGTCAAGATGCCATACCAGATAATCCACATTTAAAGTCTCAAAGGAAAACTACCTTAAAAGAACAAATCCTTCAACAGAGAACAGAGAACAAAGGGCTCTTTGACTGTACCGACACCTGTCTGCATCATGATTAATAGATCTTCAGAGCTGTCCAGCCCAACAAAGGCCGCACCAATGTTCTCCCACATTTTCTTCTATTTTCATATCCGCTTTTGTTTTCTCTTTTAGGTCTGCATCTATGTTTCAGACTCCATTTCTGTTTGCCAGTTGCCTATAACACTGGATAGTACATACCAGCCTTAGACACAGCACTTTTTGCCCTGAACTGAGTCTCCCAGGTAGCATTGCCTCCAACAACGTACGAATCCCAGTTTGAAAGTCATTTCATCTGAATTTCTAATGCAACGATCCACCACAGAATCTCCTGTGAGGAACTGAACACACAGAGCATTCAAGACACAGAAGTACAGTAAATCTGAACACGATCCACGTTTTATGAAGGAAGTCCACTGATGAGGATGAATGGGAAAAGCTGGAAAAGCATCTGACCTGTCAGCTTGAGCTCTGACCTGCTTCTTTGATCTGATGAGCTGTTTAGTCTGCTGGTGAGCATCAGGGAAGAAAATAGTCAGGGAGAATGAAGTCTTTTGACTTTCAAGATGCCAGCTGGAAAACACAAGACAGGGAAAGACTCGAAGGAATAAATCAGTAAATCAAATCTTTTAATGACTTCTTGAATTTTCTGAGGCTCATTCGCATCAAACCCAAGATGGCCCCAACCCCTGAGTAACCCCAGTGATCAGCAGGCCATGAAAGTAAGATGTGAATAACAGGACAGAGCTGGGACAGACCTGGACTTCCATCTGGGAAAAGGAAAGCAGCTGGGTAGACTGGAAAAGCAGCAAATGGAAGCAGTGCAAACAGTAGCAGACAGACATGGGTGTACCCGGACAAGAAGAGAGAAACCATGAGGGAATACTAAACGCCTGACAAGCCGGCTGCAGGTTCCAACATGGCAGATGAAATTTAAGTCACAACTAGCGAATTTAGAAGAATGGAGGAAAATCTAGCTGAACATTTGTAGATTAGCAGGACAACAGATTGGATGGTATTTTTAGGCACATGAAATGGACCGGGGACCTCATCAAAACAGTGCTCAACCCATTACAGTTTCAAGTGCTGAGGTTTAGTATAACCCTGAAGATGGACAAAATAGCTGTGCTGGAGAGCTGGTCAAAGATCTGAGTAGCCAAAGATTGTGTTTCATTGACGACGCCAGACAAGATAAGGATCCCCCTCAGCAAATAAGAGAGTCACTAAAGGCTGAATCGACTGCTGCCTTGGCTCAATCCCTTTAAACAGATACAATTTGACACAGAATGAGCTTTACTGAGGGAGCAGATACTGACCAAGTGTAACTATGGTGACTAAAGTGACAGCCGCGTACAGAGGAGATATACCTAGATTGCTTCTCTAACAAAAAAAGGAAAGCACCGGCTGAACTTAAGCATAAGCTTTGAGAGTTTCAGCTGCAGGCTGAATGAAATCTTTGTATTAAGACCTTTGGACTTCTTTGGGTCAGTCATAGACTTTCTCTGTCTATGACTGCGATGAAGGTGAGAGAAGAGAGGAGACTGTGAGGATCATCAGATCATTTCTTTCTTTTTTTTTATATAGTATGTGTGATTGTATTTAGCTATGGATATCTGTGTTTATGTCCATATTAATGTGCACATGTTCAGTGTTTCAGGTAATACATCAGACCAATTCTCTAATTTGGGAAAAGCAGGACTTTTGTCTGTAATTTGCATTTCCTTCTTTCAAACAGCCCTCTTTCTTCTAGAATATTAAACTCATTTATCTGCGTGTGCATATGCATGCCCATGCATGAGTGTGTGTCTGTGTCTGCTGACGTTTGACTGTGGCCTCCTCTAGCCTGTGAAGGTCTGCTGCCAGCGTCATGCCATATAGATTTTCATTTGGGACATTCGGCGCTGCAGAGGAGGAGGACACCGCTCCTGTCACGTCCAATCAGCTCGCCTGTTCTTCTTCATCTAACCCCTCTCTCTGTCTGCCTCAGCCCATGACCTGGCATCCACCCGCCACCCAGCTGCACCCAAACCCACATGTGACCTACATCTCAGCTTAACTTTGTGTCAAATCCTACGTGATATCAAGGAGTGGTATTGTGTTTAGATCCCAGCCATGAAAGTCATCCTGTTGAGGACATGAGTGTGGCCTGTGTATGGACTGATGAACTAAACACAGCATCCTATCTTGATCACTAACGTCATTTGACATATGTGTACTGCGTGGAGAAGAAGGAGATAATAGCAAGAGATGTGAGGGTCGACATGTCTTCTATGTTTTTGCCTTCTTTTTCTTTTTGTCTCCCTTCTGCTCTTCAGCACCCTACTTATACACACACACAGTCACGTCTCCAGGCTGAGGAAGGAACATAGCATGTTTCTGTCATTTCCTTGGACTCTGGTCCCTGAGCTATTTGAGAAGGGATCAATACCAAACATTAATGTCTGCGGCTCCCTAATCACAGCTCCACTCGTGGGAGATGGAGCAGAGAAACAGACTGTGAAGCCCCCCCTCTGTTTGCCTCCTTTCCTCCGTCTTACCTTGAGCTCTTTTTCTCACTCGTCTTTCTCTGCAACCAGTCTGACATCTAGTGTGTGTGTGTGTGTGTGTGTGTGTGTGTGTGTGTGTGTGTGTGTGTGTGTGTGTGTGTGTGTGTGTGTGTGTGTGTGTGTGTGTGTGTGAGAGAGAGAGAAACCTAGCTGGAAGCAGCTGTCCTCTGTGGCACCAGAAATTGACCATGTGTTTTAGTGTCCTTTGAGAAGCAGCCAATAACCTACACTGGCAATAAGTTGCCTTTGATATTGTTCATGTTTCACATTCATATTTTACATCTTATGTCAAGTTTTGATGTTCCTGCAGAGATGCAGCACTCTGCGTCTGACTCTCTTCAATTTTCATTACATTGCTCTAACCATGTTTGCATGAGAGCTGCGCTTTAATGAATAAATGAATTAATTAGATCTTGTTTGATCCACCATCATCATCAGGCATCTCTCCCCCTTGGTAATGACCTCAATAATGGTGCTGACTTTAATGGGATTTTAATTGATTTAGCTGCTTTAGTTTTCTGCTGTGTGTGTATCCTGCGCTCCTCAGACAGAGGTGAGCGGAGGAGCTGATCCTGAACTGCTCAAAACATTTTCTGTCATGTCCTCTTTTTCCCAACACGGTTCTAAACTGTTGAACACGAAATAGAATCAAACCAGCCACGACATACAGAACATACAGAACCATTCAGGCAAAATCGCATTATAGAGTAATTCTATAAATGATAGGCTGAAAAGATATTATATATTTGAAATTGTTCACACATTGTGATGCCCTCGGGTGCTCTCGCTGGCTGCTCCGGAGGTGAAGACAGAAGACGCTACACCTGCCTCTCTGTAGGTCTTATTACAGGCCGGTGCAGCAGGAATGGAGGGATCATCAGACATTTATTCAGGCATTAATCCACTGAGTGATTTGCAAACCAAGAGCAGGATCTTAAAGGCTATCATAAAATGTGCATTTATTATGTTTGTTCACTTATGATTTCCTTCGCCTCACTCTGTTACTGTGGGAAGAACAGACAATCTATTAGACACTTCAAGTCCTAAGAAACAAACACGACATACTATCATGGAATGCATCCCAGATATGTGAAGTCATGTTTATCTGTTACTGTTTGAAAACGCTGTCTGTGTGTCTTATTTTTTTTATTTTATTGCTCTGAAAGTTAACGTACCTAGTCCTAATTTAATTAGAGTTGTGGGTGTATACAGACCACCTCATCTGCCTCCAGTGCAATTAATAAATTAGCAGGCTTACTTCCTGAGTACAGCAACAAAAAAAGGTTTTAATGAACAGGCCTTTCTCAGTGACCTTGCTGACAGTGATATACGTCACACTTCTGAAATAACAGATGTAGAATTGGCACTGGAACATTCTACGAATTCATTACTTGCTATCATTGATAGACATGTACCTTCTATAAAGCTCGAAGATAGATCAGGGCCCTGGTTCTCCGCAGTGTTATCAATGACGCTCAAGGCAAGAGACAAAGCCTGGGCTCTAGTGGGGTGCAGTTTTGAGGCAGCCCACTGGCTGACTTTTAGACAACTCAGAAATAAATGCGTATCCTGCTTTAGCAAAGCCAAGACCAGTTATCAGGTTGAATTCATCTCTGTCTCTTTTACAAAACTGTCATTGCAAAGCTATAAATGTACTTTTAAAAAATTCCTCTATATCTATTCTTTCTTATGTTACATTTAATGACATCAGTCATCGGAGGTTTGCAATACTTTCAACACACATTTTTCTGCTGCTGGGAATCAGTTTGATATGATGTACCCAGGATCTGCTCTTAATAGTCAGCCGTTGGCCTGTGTGCCATGTACCCTCTCAGTTCAGCCAACGGGCCTTCACTTCCTGTGTTTATAGGAGAGCACTTTGAACTATCAAATGCAGGAAAGCAACTGGTGAGGATGAACTAGACCCTTATTTATTAAAGCTCTCTTCCACATTCATTGCTGAACACATTACATGTGTATTTAATTTCTCCATATCCAATGCAGTTTCCCCTCAGGTGTGGAATTCTGCGCATGCGGTCTTGATGCATAACTTTACTGACAAAAATGATCTATCAGAAATGATCTATCAGATAACAGCTATCAGCCAGTTTCCAAGCTGTCATATCTTGCTGGGGTCCTGGAGTCATTAATTTATAATCACCTCAAATCACTCCACTCAAGAAAATCTGCATAAAGTTCACATCAGTCTGGTGTCTGAGCTGAAGATGGTACTGTCAGTGCCATTACTTTGTTTCCAAATGATTTTGTATCTGCTGTTGACAAAGGGAAATGCTGCCCTTTTTGTGGATTTAACAAAAGCCTCTGATGTTGATCACACTCTGCTCCTACAAAGGCTTTGCAATATTGGTTTTGATGCTAAGTCCTGTAAATGGTTTCAGGACCGTCTGTCTCACAGCAGCAATGTGTGATTTTATCACTCACATCACACCATCACAGTTTTTTATTAACAATATTACATCCTCTATAACATTTTGCAATATCCATCTTTATGCAGATGATACACTTTTGTATTGCTTTACTAATACTGCACACTCTGCCACTGAAAGCCTTTGATAAATTGCAAAATGCACTTTTTATTGGGAAATTAGTCCTGAATGCAAACAAGACTAAATATATACCATTCAGTCAGAGATATAGTGTACAATGGTCTGCATATTCTGAATGGCCATACGTAGTTTTGAGGGGTCTCAGAGTATCCAAACTTATGTTCACGTTTCACATTGACACTCTTAAGTGTATTTTCTTAATTAAGTAAGACAAAAAATTAATGTACAAAAATAGAGTTAATTCTCCTTTACTCTGTAAGACGCAGATAACTGAGGTCATTTTCTTGTCTGTCTTGGATTACAGTAATGTTATCTATAAACACACCTCTGTCTCGTAAACCCCGAGATTTAGTTTATCATTCTGCCTTAAGATTCATCAATGGTGACAGTTATTCTACTCAACATTACATCTTGTAGGAAAAGGTTGAGTGGGCATCTCTGACAGTAAGACATGACAGGCATCAGTTTTTCTTCATTTGTAAAGTCCTTACTGCTCATACTGTACATCACTTCCTTATTAGACTGGTCCCATAGGTCCCTGTTCAGCTGACTGCTAACTGACTGGCTCATGTTTGAAGCAAAGCATGCAAACACTTAATTTGGGAAAACTGCTTTTAGTGTTTGTGCTGCACACGTTTGCAACATTTTACAACACAAATTAAGGCTAATACACCTGTACCTATAGGTCAGTATGAATGCAGCTGTTTTGAACTACGATCTTTGGTCATTTGTTTTTGTTAATTATTTTTATATTTATTCTCTTTTTCAACAGTGCTCTCGACCTCTTAGCAATGAAGGCATGGCCTCAATGATTTTTTTAAGATTTTAAATAAACTTTGAGTGAATGAAAAAAAGATGAGAATCACATCATTCTTGGCTGAGCTGTGATTGCTCACACACTGTATGTATCATCCCTTTTTTTGTTTCCATCCAACAACTGAAAATAGATCATGAGGAAATGTCTCTACAATTTCTCATGGGGAGGTTTGAAAGAGGTTAGTGCAAACAGAAAATGTATTAAAATTTAAATGAATTTGTTATTCGCACACTGAGCCAACAACTTTTTGCACTAAACTTGAGTAATAAAAAAATGTAACACACCTCTGATTTTAGTTGGAGTGGGCTGGAAACTTTTGGAAAAGCACCAGTTACTACATTTTTCCACCATGAGCAACACTAATTTTTTTGAGACTATTTGAGGAAACATTCATTGCTAAATACTGAACTGTGGTCATTTCTGTTGATGACATGTAGCTCTACAATACGCTATAAGCGTGGATCAGCACCCAGATTCACCTTGAACAGAAAACTCCTTGTTATATCAATCAATCAATCAAACTTTATTTCTATAGCACCTTTCATACATAAAAATGCAGCACAAGGTGCTTGACAAAAGATAAAAACATAACATAGCAATATAGAAGCAACTACCCATCCCAACACACCCGCAGACATACGTCATGCACACACCAACCCGCACACAACCACACACATACACATACCCACACACACCCACCCCAACGAAAATGGCAGGGCACTGAGGCATCATGAGAGGAAAAAGGAAAAGAAAACCACCTACGGGGAGCTCATCCGCACTGCGAAGGGAGCGCCGCCGCAACAGAGACCCCCAACCCAGACAAACCGGGGTGGACTCCACACGCAGTGCGGAGCCCCCCAGTCCTCTGGGCCCGAGGGGTCCCCAGGATGACGCCCCGGCGGGCAGACCAGACACCCCTCCCAGTGTGGAGGCCCCCCATGAGGAAGCACTGGAGCTAAAACCTAGAAGACAATAGAATTAAAAACCCTCACTCTGTCCTTTATAATAGCCTGTGACAGCTTTGTGGTTGTTTTCCTTGTGTCATTAGTCCAGGCGCCTCCACTGATAAGCTTCTGAGTGCAGATAGCTAGTAATGTTCCAGCGCCTGTCATAAATAAAGTACATCACCACTGCAGCTGCACTGTAATAACCTCCTCTCTGCTGTGCTCTCATCACCCTGTTGACCATGGAGGTGAAGTGGGTTACAGAGTTACGTGTCTGTGTGTACGCCTGCATCCCCATTTTAGTATTTATTTGTGCAAGTAGAAAGTTAAAAATGGAACATTACTCTATTTCTTGGCAGTAATATCAACTAGAATTCAACCGGTCTCTTGCTGTCCCTTAATTTGATGTTGAGATGACTAACTAAATGGTAATTAAATGTCGTATTTGCGTCTTGAAGCACCATAATATTTATCTCGAAATGGTTCACAGCTTATAGTAACTCTAGACTTCACTGAAAAACCTCATGTGGTTTTATGTCATTTCATGATGCTAATGTGCTTGAGATAATTCAAGGTTAGTTCATCCAAATTACTGGTATCCAGTCAAGCGTATAGTTTGGCTTTTATTTGTTCAGGTTTTGAGAGAACTGTCTCTTAGAGCCTCCTCCCCAATATAATAGAGTCAAATTTTGGCATTTTCATTTTGCTTTTATGTTTTATTTTATTACTTTTTTTTTCTTTTTTTTTACCATTTCATGTTATGAGCCAGATGTTGTCTAATTATGTTATACATCATAGCTCAAAAAGACACACACCCCTTTCCTTAGGGTATTGGTTTGTTTGAGACGTTGCAGGAAAAAAATCAGGAAGCCTGTACACATGCATGCACACAGCACCCAGTCTGGTGCGCGTCAGTGCTGGAGGAGATGTAGGCCACAGCTTAACAGTGTGTAGCTCAAGTGGTTAGAATAGCATTAATCCCAAATATGTGGAAATGAAATGCAATGACTCACACTTGATTGCAGTAGAGAAATAAAGGCATAGTTTACTTTGCTAGATAGTTGAATAGTACCAGTTTAAGTGAGTAACCACCCCTCGATCCAGATGTTGAGCCTTCTGGCTCGCTAGCTAGTAGAGACCTGAGGCAGCGTAGCATCCTATTTAATGTGGGTGAAGGAGAGCGGTGTGAATTTTATGGCAATGAGCCAAGCCACTGTCTTAGATTGTAAATGGGAAAACACTGAATTCAATTTTATATCTCCAGGTAAGGTGCAGAGGAAAATCTCTGCATTCTTTAAAAAAACAAAAGAAAGCCGCTGTCAATAAAAGGACCTGTCCTCAGTCAGGAGGCTGATGGAGCAAGAGACAGGTTGCCTTAGGTGAGATTTATACTGACAGGCTATTTTTCATTCATGGAAATGCACGTACACAGATTTAATTGATCATTTCAGACTAATCAAGGGATGACAACGACAGTGACAATGATGATGGTGATCAGAGAGTCGAAGTTGCTGATCTGAGTGAAGCAGGTAAAAATAAGTGAATGACCTAATGATGATTGTCACAACAAAATGATGATGATGATGATGATGATGATGATGATGATGATGATGATGATGATAATAGTAACTCTTGGAGCAGACGCTGCCGTGTGATGACAGCACAGTCTCATCTGTAGTCATGCTGCTTCCTTCCTGCTTTCTTCCTGCATTGTGTTTGAAAATACATCTAAAGCTGAATTTATGCCCCATAAATTTTGTGGTGACGCAGACAAGATTCAGCAAACGTGGCAGCAGTGCAGAAGCTGGAGGTGAGCTCCAGCTTCTGCCCCCCCCCAGTACTAACTGTAAATCTAGATTTCAGATTTTATTTGGAAATCATAATACTTCAAACTAGGGGAGAATTTGAGCTGTGGCTTCTGGTGCATGGAAGGCTAAAAAGGGGTTTAGCCTACAGACAACATGCATCACACTGTGTCTGAAATTCCTCCCTCCTTCACTCGTTCACTTCCTGTACGTTACACACATAGATAAACAGTCTACTCAACAGTGAGAGTCACACAATCATCATTTTTGCATCAAGCCTGTAAAATGCACTGCATTGTGGGATTTTTAGCAGAGAGCAGTGCAGCCCACATGACATTGACGCTGCTTTTTTTGTTTTGCTTCACTGTGGAGCTTTGGAGGGCACTAAATTGATGCATGGAAATAAAATGGCGGATAGGCTTTATTAAATAAGGGGTGATATTGAACACGGCCTTCAAAAGCTCTGAGTGAGACAGCAACATGTGACTGTATTCGAGTCAAGGATTGTAAAGGTTCATAGGATGTGCTGAACTGAACGGCCAGTAGCAAGCGGTTCGGGCCGGACACATGCACTGCCCTTATATATCTGAGTGATTGCGTGTTTCTGCATGTGTCTGCACCTTTTGGGATATGTTTGTAGCTTATGAAAGCCACTCTGTCCTCTCCTCCATGCTAATGCCCTGGCCTTGGCTCTTTATGCTGTTCTCGGGCAGCCAGCCGACCGGAAGACAGGATCAAACGCAGGAGGAGGAGATCTCAGTGACTGGAGTCAGACGCTCTTTCATCTCTCCTCTGCCATGCCAGCACACACTCTAATGCTTCATTTTCCCCTCGCACAGGGGAGGGAGTCTCCACAAAGGGAGCTTTCTGAGTGCACTCTCTCTGTGTCTGTCTCGCTTTTTCAATTCTGCTTTAACTGATTCGTCCCTGATAGAAATACAGATCAAGATAAACTTAGTTATGCACTTCAATTTTAGATGCATCCCTTCTCCCTGATGTGAGAAAGAGTAAATAGGTTTATTTCTGCCTTTTCCTCTCAAAAGATATCATGGCAATGAATAGATTTGTCTATTTCCTCCATGTGGAAATGAGGTTAGTTGACATTTCTTTGTCTCTTTAAGAGCAGTATTTGTAATGTATGCTTCAGCAGCAGCATTTATGGGGGTCTTAGGTCAACTAAAACAGGATGATATCAATTAGAAATGGATGGGAGTTAATTATCAACCCACAGCTTCTGTGGATAACAACCGCTTTCAAGGTCAGCTGAATGAGATCTGGTTTCTTTGTGTGTAAAGGTTAGCTTCTTTGTTACCTGCTCCATTGGTGTTTGCTGCCCACTCCTCTCTATTTCACAGACCTCAGAATGAGAAAAAGATGTGTTCACTTTCTATTCGCTCAGAATGTCAGCAGATAGATAAACAGCGTCTCACTATTTCTGCAAATTTAGGGAAGAGAAACTGAAGACAGAAAGATTAAGATCAACAGAGTGTATAGACCCCTGGATTAATGAACTAATTTTCCAGAGCGTCTGAACACCCAGGTCAGTGATGCCGCATGCTGTGATGCGTTTCCATTCATTTGCATCACATGATTTGTATCGAACTAACGAGGCAAGGAAAGTCCTTGATATCCCATAGCCTTGAGTAAATGTATTCGGAGCCCACTATTTGAGATTTGCAGACATGCAGAATTTAATTATGCTGAATTAGCAGTCGAGAAGAAGATGTGTAAAATTTGAATATTCTCATTAACAAAGGAATAGCTTCTTTGCCTCTTTGAGCAAGGGAAACTTGGAAAGGGAAATGACGGAATAAATGATAATAGTGGAGAGAGAGAGAGAGGGAGAGAGAGAGAGGGAGAGCATATTTCTGACTGTGAGTGGCTTCCATAGTCGCACAGCTACATCTTACCTGTTCTCTTTAAATTATGTATTCATATCTTGACAGGCTACAGCAGAGGAGAGACTGGAGACTCTCACTGATATCTCTTCAACACAAATATATACAACTCCATTTCCTGAATGAAATTTAATAAGCCACCAGTGAATATGGATGTATGGCAGGATGTTAAGCACCTCTCGGCAGCAATCTTCAAACTCTGACATTTAACTCTGAGTTTAAACACAGATTTTGTTCAGTATTTATCTCTGACATTAACTTGCCATCGTGAAAAGATTGACTGGAAACTACATGTCCCCATGTTTTGTTGTGTGTTTGATGTCACTGTGCATCCGCAATGCGCTTATCTTTTGGATGAAATCTGAGAATATCTGAAAATCAAAGTGTACTGGAAAGAGTTGTGACCATGGCCAGGCTGCAGGTTTACTAATAATCCTTCTACAATGGGAATTTTCTTCTACCGTTGGACAATTCATGAATAAATACTTGATTTGTTGTGCCCGTGTTTGAATGAGATTTAAGCCAGCTGGCTGACTGGTCACACTGGTTTGGAGGCTGGCCACTCACAAGATGACTGATTTGTTGGCTCACCAGCTGGTTAGTTTGCTGCTATTGTCTAATGTGTAGTTAGCGGAGTGACTTTGAAATGTGACTGTGGGCCTGCAGTGCTTATGAAGGAGTGCGAAGGCTTTCTATGAGTGAGTGCACTGACGACCCCTGACTAATATTTTACTAGTAAAGAACAACTGATTAACTGTACAATTAACTCAGAAAGTGAATATAATGGCAGGATGTTTGTGCAAAACAAATGACTTTTTCTTTTTCATTTTAGGTATTTGTATACATTTCTCTCTCTGAATTATGTGCTTTTTCATTTTTAACAATCATGCATACTTAGTGTTTATTCTCCCTGATGCTTTGCATTGTTCTATTAGCTCTATGAATGTTTAAATTGTGTACTTTTCTATTGCAGGACAAGACTTTTAAGCACAGAACGAAGTATTTTAAGTTAATTAATGAAACACTGAGATACAGGCCTACTGCACTACTGTATATATATATGTATACACTATATATATTTTTTAAATGGTTTTCTTACACCCCTCAAAATCAGGAAGGCCTCATGACCCCCCCTGCGATGCTTCAGCGACCCCTGGTGGGGATCAGGACCCCCAGGTTTGGAACCAGTAATATAGAGTGTAGAGGAGCAGAGAGCTCCCTGAGGGGTTTCTTGCAGATAATCCTGAGAAGCTGAGACTCTCGTGATAATTTGGACTGAAGGCTGGATAAGAACAGTGCAGTGAGCTACTACTTGTAGACCTTCAGCACTGACACCCCATGACCTCAGAGCACACAATGGCCTCACCCTGAGAGAGGGAAAAGACAGAAGACAGGCAGAAAGGTGGAAAGCATGAAACAAACAACTGATGAGCCAGATGGAGGTGGACAAAAAATGATAATCTTCATAAATGATTGATAATAAAACTCTAATCCCTCAGACATGTTTTATAATTGGCTGAAATCTTTCACATCACAGTGAAAGAGGGCACGTTTGTGAGCGCAAGAGCGCTGACTGAAAATGTACTTTGGTGTGCGTGCGTGCACATGCAGACATGGCAAAAATATCTTTCCGCAGTCCCATTTCATCCCAGTGAGTGGCCTCTCCTCTCTGCTCCCTGGTGTTCACAGATGCCTGTCACGTCACCATGAAAAGACAAGAGAGAGGGAGAGCCTGACACAGATTCACCCCCCCGACGGAGAGACAGGCGGATTGAGAGGTGTAGCTGATCCCTGAGAAGCACTGCAGGCTTAATATCCCCTCTATAGCCTCTGTTCATGCCGGCTGGTACCACGAGGCTGCGGGCTGACGTCAGTGTTATTTCTGTCCATCTCTTGGTCAGGGAGGGGTCATCATCTCTAATGCATTATTCACACAAGCAGCATCAACCTAGACAGATCTTATCTCGACAGGGCAAAGCGACTATCACCCCTGGCTCAGTAGCTGAACAAACACGAAAAGCGTACAATAGCCGGAGCTTCATCTTTTTTGATTAATGCTGCTGATTTGAGTTGTAAGGTGACTTGGTTGTCCTGGTGTTATTATTTTATAATGTAATTTCTCTACGTGGCCAAGTATTTACTTCACGTGTTTCTGGTATATCTTGGATTTAACAGACAATAGAGATGAAGATATAACAATGCTTCTCTCTCAGAACACACAGGCTCTTTAAAATGCTGGTCTTGAATGGTCCTGAACATAATGTCGAGTTATTCAGTGGTGGATTTCTGACTGATGTTTTGAATGTCAACAGCTGTCATGCGGCACACATCGTTAGATAAGCTGTCTTTTCTGCACTGAACCCACGGGAAGTTGAACTACAGACACACACACATACACAAACACACGCACACACAGAGTCATTAAATACAATACTGAGACAGGATAATAAAAGAGAATCCCTAATCTCTCATTTTGTGTGTGCTTTTCCTCATGCATGGTTAATTGTGCTGAAGTTTTATCCACTTTCGCTGCCCCTGATGGCGATGATAGCGAGCTGCCATCCTCCACCGTAAGGGTACATGTTCTCTTCACCACAGCTATCTAACAGCTTGTATAAAAGGCTTATCTTGTGCACTGATATGGTGCACAAAGTACAGGAATGCAGAATAGAAGTGAACCCATGATGAAAAATCCCCTGATTGCTGAGATAAAAAGTGACATTTAGAGAATACAATTACATTTTGCAGGTTTCCACACAACAAAATAAATGCTTTTATTTTGGAATCTGGATTCATGATTGAAGATATCTTCGATTTATATTTATACTGTCTGGTGTGGATGTAGACATGATTTGCATTCCTGCTGGATCCTGAGATGGGGAGAAAGCAGAGACTGCTCTCCTCTCTCTCTCTCTTTCTGTCAGATCAGGCTATTAAGAGTAAATGTTGCTCTTCCTTCCCAAACACAGCAGAGATTACCCTTAGAGGTCCTCTGTGATCCTCTCAGAGAGGGAGAGCTCAGTGTAAAAGTTAAATAAAATTGGCTGATCTCACCTGAAATTTTTCCGCCAAGGAAGACTCAGGTTCCACCTGTGTGGTGTCTGTGGAAGATGTAAGAGAGACAAAACTGATCCAGCAATGAGAGGATCCGATTAATCTGACAAGACCAGAAAAGCATCATCAACAGATTTCTCTCTGTGGAAAGAGCAGATGGAATACAGACAGACAAAACATGTTTGCAGACAACAGTCCAAGCAGTACAAGGCAAAAAGTTAGTGTTTTGGCAGCCTCTCCCAGTGGCTGTTGTCTGTGCACTTCTTCAAAAGCATGGCAGGCCAGATGCATCTCATGACCCGCACACTGTCTTCTCACTGTAGCATCATCAGAAGTGACAGGCTATAGAGTGGACAGGATGGGATTCTGTCAGAAACCAGCAGCAGCCTGAACTCTCACCATTGCCAAAGGAAGCAAGATTCTTTATTGTTACTCCTTGAATTACAATGAAGATGATCTCAGTCAACATATTAAATCAGTATTTATTGAGCACTGACATGTATAGCATGTCACTCTTTATTGCTTATTTACACATGTGGAGCAGAAACCAGTGCCAGACTGCTTGTCTGACATATCTGGCATTTCCCCAGCGGGGCAACACACCTTGGGGCTTATACAATTTTAATTTCAAAATTCGTAATTTTTAATATGAAAGGTATATATATCACATCCACGGCAAACAGAACTCCACTGCTGACCAGCGCTGTCCCCGCGAGTGTCCACTGGAGGTGGAGTGTGTGGTGGCCGCATTCGCTGCTGCCCACCGGTGGTAGTATTTCTTTGTATTTGGTCACATTTAACACTAAGACATTTTCTCAAATAATGAGACCACACATAATCGTTCACACATGGCATACTTACTTGGGTGCACATAATTCGGTTAACATTTTGTCACATGGTCTTTCGAGTTGCAAGTAACACTTACTTGTGTTTTTCTCTAACCGAGCTCCTCTGGCAAAAGGCCTGAGTGAGTGAATTTAAGATCATATACTAATAATTTCATTAGATAATTTGAAATCATGACTCAATTTTACACATCTGACTTTAAATCAGTGAGAAAGTGAGTGCACAGGACGACTTGCACTGGTACAGTTGTCCACACCACTGACTACTCAGTTGGGGAAATAGTACTATACGCGTACTTAAGGGGACCACAAGGATGGTGTACTTGTGGTGGTGTTCGAGCCCATCTGTGCCAAAAATGCCAGTGCTGATTGTTTGTCCCAGTCCTGGCAGAAATGGAGCAGCACTGGCATTCATTTGGAGTCGCATGGCAATGAATGTAAGTCCAATATTCACTCCTTTTAGCTCTGTCTATTTTCTCCACAAACTCCTGGGGGAAATATCTGGCTTTTTAGCTGCTAAATGCCTCACTATTGTCACGACACACTTCTTGACAGTAGGAGGAAAACGCAGAGAGTTGTAACACTTAACTAAGTGAATGTAAGGGTAAATCAGTATATCAGTGGTGTATGAATGCATAGCGTTGAATGGTGCAAAAGAAAGAGAAGTACAACTTAAACAAACCAAACAAAAGGAAGCATGTGGTGCAAGGGCGAGAGCCAGCCATACAGTGAGAGAGAGAAGGAATGGGACGGCAGGCATTCTGGATCCCAGTGCACCCAGTTGCACTAATACGAAGCAAGGTGACCACGACCTGAAGGGAGACACAAAACACAGCCAGCAGCCCAGGGCAAAGCACATCCCACCGGCCGTTCCAGAGCCAGAGGGCTGCCACACTATGGTCACCAGTCTGCCGGTTATGAGCTGGGCTGTGTGCATCGTCTTTTTCGGGCTTCTTATCTCTCATCTCTATCTGTATAATAAGCCTGTGGCTCTACAGAACTCTCTGTAATTTTTCTCCATGTATGTTTTAAACCACAGTCTTGTTTAGGTGTTTGATGACTGTCCAGCTACCTGCATGTGCACTGCTCAGTACAAGACCCCCTGCTAGTCTGGCAGGGAAACCCCATGGCTTCAGGGTTCCTTTAACTCGTCATGTAACTAACAGCAGGAGTTTTTGATTGCTGGTAATGGTTCTGGTTTTTATTAACACCAATTATTTCAGTTGTGTTTCTATTGATATAATGAAAACAAAGCTTCCCAGATCCTGATCTCCAATTAATATCCATTACACCATACGGCTGTCAGATTTGATGTATAAATACATTTCTGATTTCTGGCCCTTATAGTGCAATTTTTGCCCATGTCTTGAACAGAACAAAAGGTATCCTCTTCTTTGCCTTCAGGTAATAGTTATTCATTATCTATGTAATTTCTGTCCCCATCCTGTCCCATGATCCTGGACTTACTGTATATAAATGTGGGGGTGAGAAGAATGGCAGCTGATGGATGTAAACCGCAGCTGCTAACACGATAATTGAAATGGTAATTTTCTGATACAGGACGAGGACCTGTGTTCAGCCAGAAATCCCAGGCTTTATTGGATAATGAACAGCGAGAAAATTGTCCCATCAAAACTCACAATTCAGTCTGTTCGTGCGGTGTATACGCACAGACTGTGTGAGGTGTGTACGTTCTTCGGTCAGTATGAATTTGGTTCTGCATCTTCCTCCTCTCCTCTTCTCTCCATTTCTTTTCTTTTTCATTCAGGAAAGACTTGGATCCGCTATGCTAATAGATTGTAAAGATTCTGCCCTTACTTCAGCGTGTATGCCCTCAACAGCTCGTCAGTATTTTGCCTTCATGAGGACAAAGTGTGGGTGTACATGTGTAGCAGCGTCTGTCTATGAATAAGTGTTCGCATAAATGAGTTTCAGCGTGAGCCTTGTCTATCCCTTTTTTATTTTTAAAATTCATTTATTTTCCCAGAGGAACCCTCATCTTCCCTCTGCTTCTGTTTGGCATATGGCCTGATAAGCAAATGTAGTGTTATTTGTACTGTATGCCAGACAGGTAGCTTTGTGTTTTTGTCATTCAAATCATTATCTTAATTGCTTTGCATTGCTTTGATGGCTTAAGGGTGGCTCGCTAGTGAACCTGAACAACCAACTCACAGTGACCGGCTCTTTTTTCACTGCTTCTGTCTCTGTCTGGTCTCTTGCCAGACAATAATACAATCAACCCCCCCAGCTCCCAGCACCCACCCACCCACGCGCACACACACTTTTAGAAATTGCTCAAACTAATTAACAATTTGGCAACTGGAATAATTACCACTAGTAAAGCAGAGAAGCACACTTGAGTGTTTAGTTCTAACCTCATTCTCGCTCCTGTAATTGTGACTGGCTGCTATTTTTCTTCAGTGTTTGATCATCAGATAAATGTAGATGCATCGTCTGCCTCAACACTGCAGGACCACTTAGAAACCTGGAATGACAGATATCTGGGGGCAGAAACAACTTGTGAACACATTACTGACATATTATCGCCTTTTACGTTGATATGGGGAACTTCTTTAGCAAATAATTGCATATCTGAACATCCAGCAGATGCACAGCAACATTAGCATTCATTTACTAGTTATTTGTCTGGAGTCCTGGTGAGTATAAATCCAATATTAATCCTCCTCTTAGCTGTGTTTATGGTCTCTACCAACTCCTGAGGGACATATCTGACTCTAAATGCTCCACTGTGCTCACCAGCTACTCATGTTGTCTGTTAGAGTCATTTTGTGCTGGGCAGTTGGTATAAAGTGGGTTTTAAGAGCTTTTTCACTCCAAACATATTGCAGATGGAAACGAGGTTGACGACATTAAAGGTGCAAAACCAAAACAATGAGCTAAAAACACGGGAGATGCTCAGTGGGTTTGTCACTACGAGTGACAACTTTCAAATGACAAATGTCATTTGATCGAATGCTATTCTAAAAATTTTGCATTTTTTCTACACCATGACAAGCCCTCTAACATTCAGGCTTGTTTTCACAGTCCCCTCCTCATTGTGTAGGATCCTACATCCCGTTATTTGCAGTGAAAGGGTTTTTTCTTGTTTGTACCTTCTGACCATAGAAACACAACACGTTCTGCCAATCAATACATTTACACTCCAGTAATTCCCCACAGCCTCTTCATGACTTCAACATGTACACATCGTTATCAGTAAACACAGGTAATGGTTTCTATGGTGACCATACATGAATGCGAGGGTGAGGAAGCTAAAGAGCGATGCTGCGATATCCTGCTCTGCTTTACTCCGCACGGTGTGTGTCCAGTGCGTCTCTGTCTCCACTCGTCTGTCAGCAGGTCTCATTCAAATAGGATGTAATATAATGTAAATAAGCCAGGATGAAACTACAGTGGGAGCAGCCCAGGCCAGGAAGCCAGGCAGGCACAGACTGGAATGGGAGGCAACACAAAGGAACATGGGAGCCCAAACACAAAGACAAATCAGGCATGAAAGCGAGGGCCACCACAGCTGACATTATTTGCACAGTAATTGGTTGTTTTTGTCTCCGTCAAATGGGGCCTCTTAATGAATGGATTGGAAATAAAATAGAAATAAAGACGCCTTGGCTCTTTAGGAGGCCACTGATAAGATATTCCTAAGTTGTTTTTTTATGCTTTCATTACTTTTCACAGAGGAGAGGCTAACATAAGCATACACAGGCTGTTTCAGCGCTCCGGCCTGGTGATGCCGTTCAGTCCCTTGACGTTTTGGGGCGACTCCTTTGACAACAGAAAAATTCAAGGAATTTCTGTGAATGTTAATGCAGCGTTGCATTTGCAGTTTGAGCTGTTCGACATTATTTGACACATCGTCTGGTGGTTAATATTTATTTTGAGGTAATTGCTTCTGAAGGCAGGGTGGTAGGGGTTTCATTAGTTCCCTTGCCCCTGTCTCACAGCAAACATTTTACCTGGACTCATTAAGCATCAGACATGACACATCAGAGAGACTGTTCTGCCAATGTTCATGCTGTTACTCCGCCAAGGTCTGCCCTCAATGAATAACCTGCCAAAGCTGAGAGCTTCTTTTTTCTCGTGCCCTAAAAAATTCCTCTCCTTTTGGTGGTGCACATTTGTCTTAAACTGACTATTTAGTCCAGGTGAAAAAAGAAAGAAACACAAAAGTGCTTTCTCCTGCTTTGTGCAGGACTGTGCAGTGAAGTCAGAGGTTGAAAATGTATTTATCTTTCAGGAGCTTAAACTCAAACTTATTAAGAATTTCTTTTGGGCCTGCCTGCTGGGAAATTCCACCTTAAAATAGAATTCAGATACACTATTTGTGGTCTTGAACCAGTTAGTATTTATGAACACGGAGAGCTGCGTGAGTATGCTCAAACCACACAAAAACCTCTTTCTCATGAATTATAAATTTGAGCACTTGTGTTTTATATGAGCATGGACATGCAAATTTTATAAAATTCACTGAAGTGCTGAGGTGCACAAATATTTTCACTCATGTTTTGTCTAGTCCCATGAAATGTCTTGACTTAAGGGATTATTCGGTAACTTTGGGCAAACAAACTACATTTCTCTTTGAGTTTTAGTTGCTTTTTTCAGTAAGAGTGCAGAGTGATATAACAGCAGGCTGTGATTCTGTGTATGATGGAAGCCTTCCTGCAGGTGTTTTTCCCTTTTAAAGTTCGTCCTACAGACTGTGTCCTGATGGATTCTGCAAAGATTTTGAATGGTTTAAAAGAGTCTGACGGTCTCTGGAAAGATCCACATTTTCACTGAGTCTTGAAAAAGGAGATGGGGGTCATAAAGATACACAAGCTAACACTTGCTGGAAAAGAAATGGCTGAATTGTACATACAGTATTTTCCTGTGTGCCTATTTGCACCTCTAACTGGGCATCATCCCTGTAATATTGCTTTCACAGTGCCATCTATCAAACTTTGACATCTAGTGGCTTTAGGCAGTCTGAGTGGTAGTAGACTAGCAGAAGAGGGGGAGAGGGGTCTTCGTCATGTTTCATTTCAGACTCCCAGTGCCCTCTGGTGGTCCTCAGAGCTGGTACTATCCAACTCCTTATTCCTTCCTCAGCTAGTCTCACTATTAATAGCTTATTGCCGCTCCAGCTCCCATTGTTATTCTTGTCTGACTGCATGCTGCGCAGAGGATGTCACATGTTTATCAGACCAGAAATATTGTGCATCTCTACTCTAGAATGAACTTTGAGAAAAAGCCTCCTCTGAATCCAGATGCCCTCTTCTTGTATTCTATAAATTACCTTATCTTTGTCGATTTCTTTGACCTTTTCTCTGTGCCCCTATGATGATGGCTCTTCAAAAGCTCGACCCCTGAGGCCGAAGATAAACAGTGTACTGATCTACTTACATGTGAAGTTTGTATCTCGGTTGGAACCTTTTGGGACAATTGATAGAGTGAGCTGTACTTTAAATAGTATGGTCCAGACCTGCTCTATGTGGAAAGTGCCCTGAGACAACATCTGTTGTGATTTAGCTCTGGATAAATAAAATGTGTATTCATGCACAATTCAGCACACAGATCTTTGCACATCCTCTACACAGTGACATGTCTTTTTAAGCAGAAGAAGGATGCTGACTGATGCTAACACCTCAAAGGATTTGGATAAGTAAGTCATTGAGTGTTTATAATTAGGATACTGAGCTGACCTGGTGATGTGTCACTTTTTCTTCTTAAGTGAAAAAACTCAGCTGAAGATGGATGAAATGCACAGACTATTATTATTATTATTATTATTATTATTATTATTATTATTATTATTATTATTATTATGCAATAGTTCACCTTTTTTCTCAGTGAGTGTGTGCAGCACGGGTCTTCAATCAATGATGAGAATAAATTGAGATGTTTCATTGGTTCTGTAGACAAGGGGAAACTAAGACACCTGTGGTCCCTGCTATGAATCATGGCATGGACCAAATCTGTCCAAAACTATACTAAGCGTCATGAGTTAAATAGATGGCGAGAGACTGATTGATGTGTTTATATGTGGGCGTCTTCTCCTCTGATTTGGTTCTGATCTTCAGTGGCATGAAGGGCTCCTTGTAAACGCTGTTTTTGAAGCTGATGTTGTTGCCCTCTTTTGTAGGCTGGGCTTTCATCAGATACTATGATAACATGGTGTGTGAATGCACTCTGCAGGCAATTGGAGGAACTGCAACAGGCAGTCTTAGCACTGCAGGAACAATCCATAGCTTGACCTGCAGCCCTTGTCTTTGGATTGCTATCTATACTTTATCCTATCTGATACAGTCCAATAACCAACAACATGCTTCAAAACCTAGTTATCAAAGTTTTGATCAAACAGATGGAAGAGCTACACCTCCTACTCATCACACTTCATATTTCAGCTTCCTACATTTCTTTTGTCGCTTGCCTCTTTATGCTTGAAACTTAGTCAGTTTTAACCGTTTGATTAATATATACATGTATCAAATGTAGGCATATTTATTGAAGTTTGATTGAGATTGATGTGAGAGGATTTTCAAACAGATATATTTGATATATTACTCTCCCAACTTTCAGGCTTCATTGCCTTGAGGCCATTTCAGTACATGATCAGTATGTAGACTTTTTTTTTTACCAGTGATTTCTCTGTTTACTGTTTCCAAAGTGGACAAGAAACTAAAGATGTCGGTTTCAGTGTGCCTGCTTGTTAAAATGTTAAAATGTTAATGCCTATATCATGACACCCGCAAACGAATGGCTCGTTGATATGTTATGGTAACCTGACATCACAGCAAGTCAAGGAAGTCACATAATCATTTTAGATGTCTGATGTTGTCTTTAATTGCATTCAACATCAGACCAGTCAAGTTGTAAAAACAGCGAACAGTAGGCTGAAAGCAGTCAGTCAGCTTCTGCTAACTACTGTTGACTCTCTGACTCATGTAATGTTCAGGGTCTGGAAGTGGTTCAGTGTGTTCACTGGACTGCTGTGGTACTAAAGAGTCCTGGGACAATTGGCTGGTCCACATCCACATCTACATCCACGTCCACGTCCCAGGAAGGCCAACGACAAGGGAAGAGTTCTGCCTGTTAAATCAAAAACAATGTCTGTGTAAGAGAGTGTAAGAGAATGGGTTAAATAAATGTTGTAAACAAATGTTGCATTGATTCACAATAAGTGAAACTGATGCAAACTGACTGCAGTGCAACAACATCTTTTTTTTTTTTTTTTTTTGAGTAGTAATATGACAAAATTAACAACAATTAACAACAGTCTGTGCATTCAGGTTGTGTTTCTCTCAAGCAATGAAGCGAGTCCTTGGTTTCCACCCTCAGGCTGCATTTGGGCCTCATCCTGCCTGATGGTCAGCTCATCCTGCTCTGTACTGACACTCTGCCCCTCCTGAACAGCAGAGATGACTGGGGGTCACAGGAGGAGGTGGAGCTGGAACCACAGCAGAGTTTTCCTCTGGGCTGAGTGCTGGCTATTCATGGACATGAGCCACAGTAGAGGCTGGTTCTGGACTGTGTTCTGGCTCGTTGTCTGTTTCCCCCAGGCCACCGTGGACAGGAGCTTCAAACAAAGCACAGATCTCTGCTGCTGCAACATTTGTGACGATGTTGAGCACCTCTGCTGCAAAGCTGTTGAGTCTCCGTTTCCTGCATAGGAGGCGACCTCGTGGAGCAGCGGAGAACGGTGAACTAGTCGAAAGCTGGATGGAAAACATGCATGCAGCTGGAGTTGATTCACAACGCTAAAGTCTTTCAATAGTTGCTGCTGGAGAAGAGGCTGCAACCCTGACCTTTGTTTTGTCATCTGGAGACTAGCGTGAGAGAAAGTGGCGCTGAACCCGCTTCCCAGGTCACCACTTCAACCAATCTCAGTTATGATCAAGCCTGCCAAAACAAAGCCGGGAGTCCCTTTTCTACGCCGCTTCAACCTTGAGAAGGGCTGAGTATAAAGAACGGATAGAAAAAGCACTATTAGATGCTGAACCCACACCAGACAAGTACACCATGTTTGTTCAGGCGGTAAAGAAGACTGCTCCTGCTAACATCCCTTGTGGATGTTGAAAAGAGTACATTCCTGCTCAGAGTTTGGAAATGAGTTGACCTGGAGAGAAACAGAGCTTATGGATGCCGTGACAGAACAGTGAGAGATTCGGTGTGCATGGAGCTCAACCAGAGACAAAGGAAGATGCCAGCCTGCAGCCAAAGACAAAGGACACTGGTCCCAAATTTTAGTCCAAAGTTGTTGATCATCCACTCTTGAAAGTTAAAATGGAGGCACAAAAGTTAGTTAAGCTTGCCAAACTAAAACTGAATCTCAAAGGACAGAAAACTTCGCCAAATGTTGAAAGAAAATAAAGCGGTGGAGAAGTGGAGCATGAAGGACGTAACTCTAAATAAGAGGGAGCACAGAGATGACTCGGCACCACCAAAGCCAAGTAAGAAGTCAACAGACAATGGTAAAAGTGCTGAAGTTTTGGATGAGACCATTTTGGAAGCAATACAAAGCCTTGAAAAGAGAATGGGCAAGAGAGCTGTCCAACTTAAGTGAGCAGATAAAACAAAGCAGCATCATGATTGCTGGCTTAACGAAGCCAGTCCAGTTCAACACGGAGGAAGAAGAGAAATGAAGCAACCAACTTTGCAAAGAGAACAACGATCTTAAGGTGAGAGGTGGTGTCTCCGAATCAAAGGTTTGGAAGAGAAAAAAAGATGAAGACATCTGAGTCACCCATATCCTAAGACTGTCCCAGATATGGAATCGAAGTTGGAAGAAGCAGTTGACTTCATCTATGGAGTTAGAAAAAATATGCACAATAAGGCCAGGCGTCATACTGTTCACCAAAAGGTGGGATGAAGGAGGAGATCTGGCATCGGACCAAAGACTCTCAGGTCTGCAACGATGAAGGCCTTCGTTTGCTGAAGTGTTACCATGGGAGGCTGTGGCCACACAGTGGAAAATACTTCTAAAAGCTACTCTTCATTCAGTGATTGAGTTGTGGTTTAAACAGCTGTTACACTTGCAGTTCACTTTTTGTCACAGTGTTAATAGAAAATGTTAAAATTTTGTTGTGTTCATTGAACGTTCAAGGCTTGAAGGACAGTGTGAAGACAAGTGTTGTTATTCTGTAAAGGGCAAAAATCTCATTGTTTATTTTTTGTGAGACTTCACTGCTTTAGATGACATTTGAACACTGCAGCTAAAATTCATTTCGGTCTCCTCTCGCGTTGAACAAATCATTGGCTTGCTTGTGGTGGGATGCATTTGCAATGAAATGGCTCATTTTCACCTCCATGTTTTTGTTTATTTGTGGCACGATAACTAAATACAGAGCTCATGTTAAAACCGCAACCAATGAAAACATTTTCTCTAACATAGATGAGTTCATGAGTTCACAGGCAGGATTAGCAGCAGTAGGATGCAGTGGTCACAGTTTGATTGGTTTAACATGAAAAACTATAATGCTCAAGTCTGGATTAGAGCAGGTTGTACAAAACATTTACTGCAGACTCATTTTGAATGATGTTAAAGATTTGCAGTGGTTCTTATGATGTTAAGAAAATTTTGTTAACAGGGTTTCAAAAAATTGAAGGAAAAGGTCTTTAAAGGGCAGAAGTGCAACATAAGGGATGAACTGGGATCTGTGGTACTTCAGGTGGACAATGCAAAGGATATCAAGGCTCCTTTTAGGGAGAGGCTGTTACTGCAAGTTGAGAAACAAGGTCACCAAGTTAATAACGTTGAACAGAAAGAGCTTTTCAGACAAAAGTGTGCAGCTCTGTAAATGACAGCTGCAAATGATGGAAAACTTTGAATGAAATAATGAGTAAGAAGTCAGATAATCTCTAAAAATATGTGGACTGTGCAGGTCAGTTTATCACCAGGTCATGCATTGTTGCTTATTTTAAGAACTTTTTCATCAACAAGGTGGGCAGTTTGACAGCTCGTATGCTGGATGAAGTCAATTTAACCTGCAGCAGTGTTAACAGGGTAGCATGAATGAACACGGATGCTGATGAACATTTGGTATATTTTATTAAGAGAATAAACATTCCTTGAAGTTGTCGTCCACGTGGCCTCTGGGCCGAGGAGCAGGCCTGCAAGATTCATGAAGGATGAGCACATGAATGCTGAGTGCATTGGACTTAAGCCAGTTTATTAATTTATGACCTGCTCTCACAGATCGGTCCTGGCGCTGACCTGCAGCTGACCCTTTTAAGAGCCAATGTTCCACCATCCAGACTTCATCAAGGACTCACAGGGAACAAAGGGCAAAGGAACTGACTTTGCGATGCAGAGCTAAATGTACATCAATTGATTATGTTTGATTATGTTAATAGGAACGGTTTCCTTATGTGACAAAGGGAAGTGCATGATATTTTTAGAAAGCATGGATCACCGTTTTGTTGTAGTTGACACCAACCTATTTTTCAGTGACATGGCTGATCACTTGGGAGCCACAGTTTCATTACTGTGGGTCCTTGCTTCAACTCTAATGACATATTTCAAATAATACTTTAAACTGGGTTTAAATTAAAGCCTTTTTTTTAACCTCTAGCATATGCCCTAAGGCTACTTGATATTATTACCATCTTTATTATAACAGAGGTTATAGCATGATTGTCATCATCACATGTAAACCTGGGTTAATACAGTGTACTACTCATTTATCATTGAGGATTTTTTTGTTATTCAGAAGGTGTGTTGGTGTTCTTCAGCACCTGTGATGGCTAAGCCTTTAAACATGGAAGCAGTAAAGTTTTAGAAAACTTTATCAATTCTTTTGGAAAGAAATGGGAATAAAAGTAAAGAATTACAACAAAATAGATGATGATGATTGTGGTGAAGTTTTGAAACTCCAACACCGTACATTTGACACTGTCCCCTCTCTAGAGAAGACTAAAGCAAGGAGAAGCAAAAGGTTCTTGTGGTTGCACTTGCTCTCTTGTGTTGCCACTAATCAATGCATGTGATTAAGACATCATGTTTGATCTGGTCTGATGGTTTTGGTATGTTGTCGCACTTGTCATTTCAGTCATTTGATCATTTATTCATTGATTGTTCATCGCTGTATTCTTTGTGTTAATGTTCACACTTATTTCTTCATTTATTTGTGTGTGTAGTAGTTACTGATTGTGTGTGCATGTCTGTCGTTATACTGTGTCTTGTTAGTAGTTGTGTTCAGTAAGTACTTATTGTCTGTGTAGTTAGTTGTAATAAAGTTTTGATTTAAAAAGAACCTGGTTATTGAATTTGTGAGTGTGATGGATAATTTCAACTTCATAGCAAGCATCGGATGAGCAGGTAGAGCAGGTAAAAGATGTTGCAACAGCATTATAAGGGATAAATATGTAGTTTTGCACTTGATAAGGTTATCCAGGACAAAACTGAGGAGATGTTGATGTTGATATCTCCTTCAGATGAAACCTCTCCTGGTATAGATGGATGTTTTGTTTTTTTATTTTTCAGCTAGGCTCCTTTCCAAGTCTTATTTTTGATAGATGTTTACTTAGTGGAACCTCTCCGGATCTATTAGTAAACTCCTTGTGCTGAATTTTCAATCAAATGTTAACTAATTATCTCAGTAACAAGTCCACAAACAAACTGCATGATGAGAACTGCGAGGGGATTGTGCGATAAATGACTTTCGGATGATGTATAGGCTGTATTATATTTGGTGAGCAGTTTAGGGAAGCCTGAAGGGAGGCCGAATCTATATATTCACTTCTTAGAAAAGCTTGTTGCTGAAAAACTGTCCTGTTTCTGTACACCATATTACTTAGTTTTTCAAACTCCACACACTGTCCCTGACTCTGTAAACCGAGGGAGATGTCTGCTTATTGTACAGTATACTACGCAATGAGGTATGCAGAAGCGAAAGGGATATGGGTGTCCATACTTACACTTGTCTATAATATTAATATTGTAATTTGGAATTTAATTTATATCTTGTATGATATTTGTTAATGCTATTTATTTATGCAATCATTGCATTGTATTTAATTTCTCTGCTGCTGCTGTTGGCTGCTATATGCTCCCGTACAGTAGGTGGCAGTATGTACCTCAGCTCGGTATTGGTTTTATCCTACGGCCACGACGAAGAGGACTTACCCAATGACAAAATTGACAAGCGAGGGCAGTGTGAGGTAAGTGTACACAGATACTCGTTACACAATTCCGCTTTTGGCAGCATTTACTCAGAAAGATGCGGACTTTCTCCAGAGATAGAATAACGCAGACGTGGTTCTTGAAAATATGATACGACGTGCTGTAAAGTCATTCAGACAGCCCGCGAAGTTTTGTCGTAGCTGCCTACAATGATAAGCTACAATGTGACGTCAGAGTTTTAAATGCTGTTTTTTTTAACCTAAATAAAGATACACCGTGCGTTTAGCTGTTTAAGACTGTGTGCTTTAGCTATAACAATGATATGTGTAGGATTAACTGTGGCACGTTAACAGGTCTCAAATGCAGCATTTGTGCATGCCGACAGGATGGATAAATGTCCCCATCCCCACTATTTAAAACGCAGTCAAGGGCGAGCTCTCTCAAGGCAAAGCTCCGAAAAGCAAATATTTAACAAGCTGCTCTGGCAACTAACCAAGTAATCTTTAGGAGATAAGACAGAGTGAAGTCCACAAAAAGATGTTCTGCCACTGTCATGTGATTTCTTTTGATAAAAAATAAGATGTAGAATCATGATTTATTATTAGGACACAGAAAAAAATAATAAAATAAAAGCCATAATATAAGCCATCTTTTTCTGTTCCAGGAGCCTTCATGGATCAGTGAAGAGGTGAGAGGAGGTCTTCATCATGGAGGCTCTAGTTGACTTCCTAAACATATTCCACCTCAGCGGATGGTCCGTCACACTCAGCCTCTTCCTCATCTTTCTGGGTCTTCTCTACTGGTGAGTAAATGCCTTTAATCCTCGTCTGTCTGTGATGCTGCAGCTGCTGTCAGTCATGTAATCTACTGGTGAGATGAAGCAGACACTTTTTGGAAACTCAGATCTGATGTTTGCAGCACTCATCCGCACAAGACTGTGCTCTGTGTCTGTGTGTCTTGCAGGTATTCAGTTTACCCTTTTTCCGTCCTTTCTCGATGTGGCATTAAACATCCAAAGCCGCTGCCTTTCCTTGGCAACATTTTCAGGTTTCGCCAGGTGAGATTTTACTGCAGTTTCCATCCAGCTTTCTTCTTTGTCTTTCATTTCTGTGAGAATCTGCTGGGAGTGCGACACATTTTACCCACTAATGTGAGAAATGCCTTCCTTCCACCATATTAGAGCACCTTATCAGATTTCCACATTGAGTAACACTCAAAAACAGCAACCATGTGACCCACAAATAGTTTAATGCCAGAGAGCTGAAAAAGAAACATGACTTAGTTAAGAAAAATCTATATTTTTAAATTGCAGATGCCACCACAGAGTCATAAAATGTTCTTAACATACTTGGAATATGTAGGACACTGCACAGTTGCACAATTTTGGGGTAGTAGTTTATGATATTTTGAATTTTGGCAGAATTTGTGAAGCTGGGCTCACGTAACAAAAAAGGTTTTGTAGAAAACAAAGTGCCAACATGCAAAGATGAAGCTGTGAGGGGCTGCGTTATTGATCATCATGGTGATCATCTCACAGAGGCATTATTCCCTCTTCTACCAGCTCTGGCTTGACTAACCAGTGACCTCTACTGGCTTAGCAGGGTATTAACCAACACTGTAAATTGAGTGCTGATTGTGGTGAATCCACAGTCTCTTTGGCCTTTTACATGACAGCCCAGGTGAGTATGTTTAAAGCCTATGCAGATTCATTGGTACAGTCCTTCTGAGGGCTGGATTTGAAGGTGCTCCATTCAATAAAGAAGCGAGCCAGAGCAAAGTGTCTAAGACTCTGTGTGTGGAGCATTTCGCTAAAGCAACTCAGCACATTTGTGTCAGGAGAGACACGAGTCAACACAGGTTTTGTCAAGAATATATTTTCCTGCTTTTTCAGTTTTTCACATTTGCCTTTTCACACTTCACAAGTTTTCACCAATGTGCTTCATGTAAGAGCAGGAAATTGATTTGCCTTCATTCCTCTCATGGCTTTTAGTTTTGGTCAGGGATTATAGGTGAGGTTCAATGCTGGGCCTTTCATTGGGCGCTTAGTCGACTACATGCAGCTTCCACAGAGTCATGTGGTTGATAAGCTGTCATTATGTCAGCCACTGCACACTCTCCACTACAATTTACATGAAGGAAACAGCTCAAATATCAATCTGTGTCCAACAAGAAGAGCCTCTCAGAGATACTTTATTGATCCCAGAGGGGAAACTGTTTTTGTTACAGGTGCTCCTTATAAGAATAGAAGAGATAGAAGAGATTAATTAGATGAGAAAAAATAAAATAAGTCTGAGGGCCATTCAGAGGGAGGAGTTGTACAGGTTGATGGCCACAGGCAGGAATGATTTCCTGTGGCGTTCAGTCCTGAGTTTTGGTGGGATGAGTCTCTCACTGAACGTACTCCTGTGCCTGACCAGCACATCATGAAGTGGGTGTGAGACGTTGTCCAAGATAGTCCGTAGCTCAGTCAGCATCCTCCTCTCTGACACCACCATCAGAGAGTCACACTCCATCCCCACAACGTCACTGGCCTTGGGGATCAGTTTGTTGAGTCCTCAGCCTGCTGCACCAGCATGCAACACCGTAGAGAATAGCACCACAGACTCATAGAAGATCCTGAGCATAGTCCAGCAGATGCTGAAGGACCTCTGTCGGCTCAAAAAATAGAGACAACTCTGGCCCTTCCTTCCTGAAGAGTGGGATGTTGTTTTTCTGTCTGTTCTGATGCAGTTCTTTAACTTTCCTCTCAGGGTTTTTTCACCGCCATCAATGAGCTCATAAAGACACATGGCAGAGTTTGTGGGTAAGTAGAAGAAATGTTTCTTTCTGAGCGTCCGATAGAATGATGGTCTGAACAATATTGATTTGAATTCTTCCACACTGCAAAATGTAAAACACTGGCTTGATTAAAAAAAACATGACAGCATTAAGATTGTTGTTGATTTGACTCTGATTGGCATATTTGAGGTACTATTTGGGCCGCAGACCGGTGATTGTGATAGCGGACCCTGACATGCTGAGACAAGTGATGGTCAAAGACTTCAGCAGGTTCCCCAACAGAATGGTGAGGACGTTAATGAAAGCACGTGTACACTGTGAACGTACTCGTGATTCCAATACAAGCTTCCATGATGTGACGTACTCTCCTGTCTGTCTGTCTGTCTGTCTGTCTGTCTGTCTGCCTGCCTGCCTGCCTGTCTGTCTGTCTGTCTGTCTGTCTGTCTGTCTGTCTGTCTGTCTGTCTGTCTGTCTGTCTGTCTGTCTATGCAGACTGTCCGCTTTGCCACCAAGCCCATGACTGACTGTCTGCTCATGTTGAGGAATGAACGCTGGAAGAGAGTGCGGAGCATCCTGACCCCATCGTTCAGTGCAGCCAAGATGAAGGAGGTGAGATAAGACTGTGTCCATTGACTGTGACTGGGCGCCAAATACAATCAGCCCATTCGCCATAGAGAGTAAGAAGAGTGGAGCTGGGGGGCAGACAGGTGTGACTAACTGCATTTGTGGGTTAATTTTTCACGAAGCAGTATTTACAGGACGTGCATTGACGTGGGACCCAGGTCTCAGCAGCTGTGCGTCTCTGTCTCTTATGTTTTCCTGCAGATGGTCCCGCTCATCAACACAGCCACCGATGCCCTGATGAACAACCTGAATGTTTACGCTGAGTCTGGAGAGGCCTTTGACATTCACAGGTAATCACACAGGCGACGAACAGCGTCTGTTAGCATTACGGCGTCTTTTTTCTGCCCTCTCTCAGACTTTTGGTCTGTGCTCACGTTCTGCAGGTGTTTTGGCTGCTTCACCATGGATGTCATTGCGAGCGTGGCGTTCGCAACTCAGGTGGACTCTCAGAACAACCCAGATGACCCGTTTGTCCGCCACGCGCAGATGTTCTTCTCCTTTTCTTTCTTCAGGCCCATCATGCTGCTCTTCAGTCAGTCTAATCTGTTTGTATCGTTATTTCAGTGTATGAATCATTACATTTGAGACACTTCTAAAGGAATGCAATCAGGTCTAAAGCATAGACCTGAAACTGGACCGTTTACCATCATCTGCTGCAGCTAACTTGCAGCTAAGTTGCCATTTCAGTCACACCGACACATCTGGCTTGTGTGTGCAGTTGCTTTTCCGTTCATCGCGGCTCCTCTGGTGCGATTCATCCCCAACAAAAGACGAGACCAGATGAATCAGTTCTTCATCAACAGCATTCAGAAGATCATCGCGCAGAGAGAGGAGCAGCCTCCTGAACAGGTGAATCTCATGGACAGGTACGATTTCCAGTGAATCCTACGTTAAATGAATTTATTGATCATTCTTTTTTGTACATAGAGACGCCGAGACTTCCTTCAGCTGATGCTGGACGCACGAACCAGCAAGGAGTGCGTGTCTCTGGAACAGTTCGACACAGCGAACCCTGCCGGCGAGCTGGACCACAGGAACCAGCAGGCACAGCCGTCAGCCTCCGACCAGGACGACCGTCTTCACCCGCAGGAGCCCTCCGCCAGGCGCCCGCAGAAGAAGATAACTGAGGATGAGATCGTGGGGCAGGCGTTCGTCTTTCTTCTGGCAGGCTTTGAGACCAGCAGGAACACGTTGGGCTTCACCTGCTACCTCCTGGCCATCCACCCCGAATGTCAGAGCAAAGTGCAACAAGAGGTGGATGACTTCTTCACCACACATGTGAGTGTGTCGCTGAGCTTCTACTTTGGACAGAAGGTTGTAGCTGTGAGCTGCTGTGGATTTATGTCATAGCAAGACAATTTCACTTTTTAATTTTTCTGCTTGAAACTTTTATTGAATGATGAATTTATCTTGTGTTTTCCTCTTTGTTGTAGGAGTCACCAGATTACACAAACGTCCAGGAGCTGAAGTATTTAGACATGGTTATAAGTGAAGCATTGCGCCTGTACCCCCCTGGATTCAGGTACATTAAGAATATTACATGAGGATAAAAGATCCATTTTTACTGGATTTAGTGATCCCTCAAGGAACAAGTTCACTTATTTATGTACATACATACAGCAGATTCTTAGCTGTGTCTCATCATAGCATACAGGAAGATGGTAGCAAAGGTAAAATTCGGTGTATAAAACATGGAATTTTTCCCCACAAAGGTTTGCGAGAGACATCGACCATGACTGTGTGCTGAACGGCCAGTTCCTCCCTAAAGGAGCCACACTGGAGATCCCAGCAGGCTTCCTCCACTATGACCCGGAGCACTGGCCAGAGCCTGAGCGCTTCATCCCCGAGCGGTACGAGCCTGTTCTTACAGTGAGAGGAAAAACTGCGCTGTGTGTTGCATCTAAACCTGAAATGACTTGAATCTCCAGGTTCACGCCAGAGGCCAAGGCCAGCCGGCATCCGTTTGTGTACCTGCCGTTTGGGGCCGGTCCCCGGAACTGCGTGGGCATGAGGCTCGCCCAGCTGGAAATGAAAATGGCTCTCGTGCATCTGTTCCGCAGGTTCACCGTCGTGGCCTGCTCTGAGACCAAGGTGGGCTTCAAACACGACAGACAGCAGCGTGCTCAAAACAGTTTGAGTCTGTGACATGATTCATACGCACAGAGGACACACTTACACACCTGTGTGTTTGAAAACATCTGTTGAATCAGTCAGAATTTAATAGTCATCTGTTTACAAATGTGGTTATGAACGTATTCCTACATTTAAAAAGTGCATGGAGGATGTTCCAGTCACACATGCTGTCCTCTTCTTCATGCAGGTCCCTCTTGAGTTGCAGTCGTCGAGCACTCTAGGACCCAAGAACGGCATATTTGTGAGGATTCAAAGAAGAGAGCTGGGAGAAAGCCGTGGTAATCCTCCAGCAGACGATTAGAAAGTGTCAGTGGTGTGTGAGTTTTCTGGATCTGTCCCTTTGCATTTAAATATTTCCACTGGAAACCAAAACACAACTGAGTCATTTTAATAAAAGGACAGTGCAGCGTCCAGCTTGATTATAGTGCTTATCTAGTGGAAAGTGCAGCTGAGAAACAGTGTTGCTGTCATACTTGGCGCAAAAGTGTGAGGTCAGGCGCTGTGGAGGACGCCGTTTTAGGTCCCTCTCAACGCCCTGCTGATGGCTTCACCGGGTACTGTGGTGATAAATAATACCAGGAGAGAGAGAGAGAAGGAGCTGGAGGACGTACGAACAAAGACTGAACAAAGTGTGCTCTACTGACAGGAGAGCTCTGCTGCTTGTACCATGAATGGTGGTTAATTAACCATCACACAGTCTCAGATTTTCACAGCAAATGATGAAGAAGGGACGGAGCTGCCACTTTGGTTCGATGATACTGATCATATTTGACTACACTGAAGACTTTGTGACACGATGCCTGTCATTTCTGTGTTTGAGTGACGGAGTGGTTTGTGATCCTCAGCTCTTTCTTTTCCTAATGACCTGATCAGATGCGCCAGATTAGGAAACTGGACCTGACTTTCGGGCATTGTGTCACTTTACTCTTGATGATGTCATTTATTGCTGTCTAAGGAGAACATTTATACCTCACTGAAATGAAAAAATGATCTCATGTAGGAAAGGAAATCTGTTTGGAAATAATTGATTTTTGAGAATTGCAGTCCTGAATCCATTTTCATTTTGAATGTATAGATTAAGAGTGATTTACTGATGATGCATTCACAGGTCTGTGATGAACGATGTGTGTTTCAGCAGCTGGGATTGAAGGTTGGGCGCTGAACATGCCAGTGACACGTTCAAAATGGATCAAATTCACTTGTGTGGAACTAAATCTTTACATAATGAAGCTTCTCTTTGTTGGGTTGTTCTTTTGTTATATAATCACACTGACATAGCATGACATGACATGGCTTTATTACAGAATGAGTGCACGTCATTCCAAAACTGAACACCAGAGAACGTGTTCCCTTGGTGCCGAGATTCAGACGATCCTGTCACACCAAAATACACAGACATCACAAAAGCAGACACTGGCCAGGGAATTAAGTACTTTTTGACATATTAGAAACCCACCGGGACGCTCTGTAATGATCAGACAAAAGTTCCACCAAGGATTTCCACCGTCTCCTCCGTTACATCTGCACTTCACCTCAGAGGAAAATACCGTAACGTCAGTTTGTAAAATACGACGCCACATATTTTTAACTGTTAAAAAAAAAGGATGCAATGCATAGAAAGAAATTCAAATTAGCTCCACCTCAGTCTGCTTCAACCATTTAATGCATGAGTAGTACTGATCCAGTAAGTACACTTTGGACTTCTGGACTTTTACTCAAGATTTTGAACGCAGTACTATTAACTAGTATTACTACTTTTATTTAAGCAAAGGACCTAAATTAACCCTCTGCTACTGTAATTCTCCACAAACCTTTAACAAAGCCATTTGCTGCTTCTAGTCAAAGCAAAGAGCATCCCATAATATAGTTTATACCCTCAGAAAAAGACTTACGAGTACCTGATAAGATACTCTGGGTAAATCTGCTGTTTGTCAAAGATAACGTAGATGCTGGGGGCGAGCTCATTGTCCACACAGCTGTCGTAGAGGGTGCTGCTGCTTCCTTTTGCCGGGGGCCGGACATAGCTGCTGCTTCCCCTGGTGTACTCCCCCACCAGGACCAGAGTGACAAACATGGTCTTGTTGTGGCTTTGTTTGGCGCTGGCGTATCTGTGTGAGTAAGACGCATCTCTGGCAAAGTAGCTCCCTAAAAAAAAAAAGGAAGCGTTACTGCTGACAGTCCAGAGGGGTGACGGTGCTGCTCTGCTGCCACGGCGACGTCTGCTGCAGCACAGTAAGTCTAAAGTCTCACCTTAACTCCACCTCACTGACAACAACAGATAAAGCCAGAAATACTGGTGTAATTATTGATTCTGACCTGAATTTTAACAATCAGCCTACTACCACCTGAAAAATAAAACCAGAATTAAGGGATGTCTGTCCAAAGAAGACATGGAAACACTTGTTCATGCATTCATTTTCAGTAGGTTGGACTATTGCAATGGAGTCTTTACTGGCCTAAACAAAAAAACAATTAGGCAACTACAGCTGATCCAAAATGCTGCTGCACGAGTCCTTACAAACGCCAGAAAAATGGACCAGATCACACCAGTCCTCAGATCGCTACACTGGCTTCCTGTGAGTCCAAGAATAGACTTTAAAATATAACATATACAAACCATTCACGCTCACACTCACACCTAAGGACAATTTAGAGTCAGCAATTAACCTAATGAGCATGTTTTTGGTCTGTGGGAGGAAGCCGGAGAGAACCCACGCATGCACGGGAAGGCCCTGCCCGACCCGGGGATCGAACCAGCGACATTCTTGCTGTGAGGCAACCACACTACCTGCTGTGCCACCGTGCTGCAACAGGATCAAAATATATTCTAGATTTATTAACCCCATATGAAGCATCCAGACCCCTCAGGTCATCAGGGACAGGTCTATTGTGTGAAGCAGCTTTCAGTTATTATGCTCCTCACCTGCCGAGCATCCTCCCTGCACACCTGAGGTCTGCACCAACCGTCAGCTCATTTAAATCAGGCTTGAAAACATTATTATTTGCTACAGCTTTTACTTTAAGTAAATATATCTGCTGAATGATTTCAATCATTCTAAATGCTGAATTAATGTCTTTTACTGGCTTCTGTTTTTAATTTTCCATCCATCCATCCATTATCTATACCGCCTATCCCTTTCGGGGTTGCGGGGGGCTGGAGCCTATCCCAGCTACAATGGGCGAGAGGCGGGGTACACCCTGAACCGGTCGCCAGCCGATTGCAGGGCCACATGAAAGGACAAACAAACATTCACACTCACACCTACGGACAATTTCGAGTCATCAATTAACCTAATGAGCATGTTTTTGGTCTGTGGGAGGAAGCCGGAGTACCCGGAGAGAACCCACGCATGCACGGGAAGAACATGCAAACTTCACACAGAAAGGCCCCGCCTGACCCGGGGATCGAACCGGCAACCTTCTTGCTGTGAGGCACGCGCACTACCTGCTGCACCACCGTGCAGCCCTTTTTAATTTTCCTTTAAATATATTTTTTTATTTTTCTATTCTCTTCTAATTTCTTTCTTTCTTTGAAATGTATGATTTTAATGTATTTTTATGCTTCTGTAAAGCACTGAACTGCCTGGTGTATGAATTGTGCTAATTTGCCTTGCCTAAAGAAAAGACGTTTGCTTTGTGCTCTTATGCTCTTCGTCACTCTTATGCTGTATATTCATAATAGTGGAGCGGCTGCTGGAGCCGCCTCACCGCACCTTTGCCGTACGCCGTGCCGTGGACACCGCACATCCTCCAGTCAAAGTTTTGCTCGCAGATGGCCTCAATCAGGGATTCGTCCGTCCCGTGGAACAAGTACTGCTCGTTCACAGCTTTCCCTCCGTTCCTCTTCTTCATCTGCTCTTTCTGCCTGAGCACACAATATAGAAAACACACACGCTCAGTAGTTGATTCACTGCTTTTATCAGCTGTTTCTGGTCTCTGCCAACTCCTGAGAAAACTGGAAATCTGGTTCTTTAGATGCTAAGTTCTCCACTGCGTTCAACTGCAACTTCTGCTGTTTTAGAGCTTTTTCTCTGACAGAAATGAAGCTATGAGAGCAGTGAGCTGAAACTAATATAAAGCTCCATAAAGCCCAAACCACAGCTGATCATTCCCTGTAGGTTCATCACTACGTGGCAAGTGACTCTTCTCACGTTGTCACACACACTGTTGTCATCAAAATAATCAACTACAGATGCTTCCAGCCTAAAAAGTCAGGTCTGTGACTTACCATTGAAAGACTTTCCACAGATAGGGGTTCTGGATCCTCTGGATGCTCTGAATGCTACTCTGGGGCAGTGTGCGCTTAAACAGCTTCTCAATCATACTATACTCTTTCGCAGATTTGGAGAGGGGTGCAAGCTGAAAGGTAAGAGTACAGTGCAGAGTAATGAAGGGTACAAATACACCTTTGATGTTCAAGAAGGAACAACACAGTGAAAACAGAGATATTAGGACAGTAATACATGCCAGAGAGATACCTTGTATCCAATGTCTGGGAGGGCGTTCTTGTCCCAGTGGGGTGGGAAACTTTCAGCTGTGGAGGAGCTGGAGCTGACTGGTGATGCACTACAGAGGAGAAATCTGACTAATGAAGACACTTGATTCAAAGCAGCAATGTTAGAATTACACAGATAACACGATTAATAACTGGAAATAAAAATACCTCTTGAGCTTCACCTCCACGTCGTGAGCAGACACAAAGCGAGGCCTCCTCCTGACCTCCCTCTTGGTTTTGTATTTTACATTCTGCTGATACATTTGCTGGCTTCCCGGCGCACTTTTGAAGTGCAGGATATACTGCTGCTTTCCTGCACCGAAAGAAATCTCTGTTTCTCTATCTGCCAGGTACACATTCTCCAGAGTCTGAGAGGTGACAGAGGCTGGTGTGTCGCTATCACCCTGAGCGGAGAAAGACAGGCAGCAATCCATCAGCGTTTGTCAGCGATGAAATGAGAGAAACGGGGAGGGGGATGCCGTGTTTCCCAACCTTTTTGAGCCATGGCACATATTTTACATTAGAAAAATCACAAGGACAAAAATTCAATTCAATATTCAATATTCCTTTATTCGTCCCTCGAGGGGAAATTCCGAATTTCACAGCAGCAGTAATGTCACAAAAAGTATATTTATTGGAATATAATGAAAATCTAGTCTCAGTTTACTCAGTGTCAAACCTGGGCCTGTTTAGTTGAACACAAAGCTGATATTCTTGCAGGAACTGAAGAAAGACACACAGGAAGATTTCTCCTGATTGGTGCTCTGAGCCAGCGGCCCTCAACCTTTTTTGCGCCACAGACCGGTTTCACGTAAAGCAATAATTTGCCGGACCGGCACAGAAACAAATAAAAACAAATGATCAAAAATACAACTCAGTATTACCCTGAATGCAGCTGTAATCAGTGGGAGCCCTGCGCTTGTTTCTCTTCAACGAGAAGGCTTCACTGCCTCACTTGCGAGGCTTGGTGTGTGAAGATCACCTGGCGATAAAGCGATAAACCCGTATTTTAAGTAGGACTGCTGATATTGTCTCTTAAATGCAGCTTTCTTTCTCTTGGCAGTTGTCGGCTCTTCTTCTGTCTCATCATTTGGCCTTTTCCCCTTCCGAAGAAGCTCTCCAAAGACGTTTGTTTTTTACTTATTTTGCTTGTGGGCTTAATTTTTTACTACCGTATCACGTGACCGGATGCACCTGGTTTTCAAAATAAAACTTCTTTCAGACTCTGATGATCAATAAATATTTTTTGTTCAGTCTCTGTGTGGCCCGGCACCAAATGGCCCACTGACTGGTACTGGTCCGTGGGCCAATCAGGTGAAATCTGATAATCTTCCCCTGCACACCTGATGATTCCTCACAGCACACTTATGTGCCGCGGCACAGTGGTTGGGAAGCACTGCTGTGAAGGATAAGGAAAAAGACACACTGACCTGTCCAAACTCCAGCCACTTCCTGTCGTCATCCTTCCAGTACCAAAGCCACTCTGTAGTAAGAACGAAGTGGGGGGGCTTTGACACAGAGGAGGCAGTGGACAGGCGACGAACTGGAGACCCTCCATATGTCATCGTCATGAAGTCAACTGACTGCACAGGGAGGGATGCAGAGCTGAAAGCAAGCAGTGAGCGTAAACCAACAATGACTTGACAGGCGACGTTTGTGAAGACATCTGTTACATGCGTGTACTCCTCAACCTTAATGAGAGCAAGACACAGATTATCATTTTTTGGCAGAACCTCTCCGGCCTTCTCCACCGACGCCCTACGCCCTCTCGCCTCCAACGTCTGGCCTTCTGTCAGAAACCTTGGCGTGATTTCTGACAGTGCCCTCGAGTTTGAGCAGCGGCTTAGCGCAGTAGTTCGGAAAAGCTTTTCCCATCTGAGAGCCCTAGCTAAGACCAAGGCCTACCCGCCTCAGAGTGACCCAGAGAGAGTCACTCAGGCCTTCATAACATCACAACTGGACCATTGCAACGCTCTACACACCGGCATCGATCAGTCACAGCTTCGCCACTTGCAGTTGGTTCAGAACTCAGCCGCCAGACTCCTCACCTGCACAAAAAAGTGCGAGCACGTCACCCCGGTCCTCCCATCGCTCCACTGGCTCCCCATCTGCTAAAGCATTGATTTTAATCATCTACTGACTGTTTCCAAATCTCTCCATGGTCTGGCCCCCACTTACCTGTCTGATCTTTTACGCCACCACGCCCCCTCCAGAGCACTACGGTCAGCTGACCAGCTGCTGTTGGAGGTGCCCAGGTCCAGGTTAAAAACCAGGTGGGACAGAGCCTTTGCAGTAGCAGCCCCCAGACTCTGGAACTGCCTCCCCCTCCACATCTATGCAGCTCAGACTCTGAATATTTCCCATTTGAAGACCCCCCTCTTTTCACTTTGATTACTGTCTGCTTTTTCAAATGCTAGTGATTATGTTCCCTAGTAATCTCTCAGTTACCTGTAAATGATCTTTTTTTTGTTGTCGTTTTTGCTTTATTTTAACTCTTGTAGTCAACGTCTTTGAACCCTTTTCCTTTTGCCCTAGTTCTTTCCTGTGATTATTGCACTTTAAGCACTTTCACGTGAAGCACTTTGGTGCGGCTCAGCCGTCTGTAAATGTGCTACAGAAATAAAATTGACTTGACTACTCCGTTCACGCACCTTTGAAAAGACAGAAATCGGAAAATCCCTCCGGTGGGCGATGGTGGATCCACGCAGCTTGTGTCATGTTGTGGATCACAGTAAGCCTTCTCGATGTCCTCCATATTGGGCAGGTCCTTCCAGGACACACCATCACCGTCTAAAACCTGCCATCTGTACGGGAGGTGCCAGTGGACACGAGCACACTTCTCTGTCAAAGACCAGTGTCACAAGACACTCATTGGACGGTGGACACATACAGACATCCTCTCTTCCCACACACACGCATTAAGGACTGACCGTGGGTGTGACTGCTTTCAGTGTTACCTTTGAAGCTGCAATGTCTGCGAATGAAGAAGAGGCAGATTTCATTCCTGTCAGCATCACTCAAGGCTTTAGATGGACACGCAGAGCTAGTCAGGGATGCAGGGTTGGTGTGGGAAGGCTGCTGAGTGGGGATTCTCACCTGAGGCAGCGCTGCAGGAGACACACACATACTGTAGAAAAATCTATTCTCCAGTTCAAAAGTTGAGAAAGTTTTCTATGAAAGTTGTTATCCTTTACCAGGAACAGCAGCAGCTCCATGCTCCTGTTGTCCCATGATGATTAATTTGTTCCTGTAGATCACTTGAATGTTTCTAATATTCTCCTGACTGAACCCTTTGAAGAGCTTCACTCCCTGCGCATCGACATCATGGGTTCTCTTACACGAAGAGCCGAACTTGCAGTCGCCCTGGAGGTAGTGCATGCAGATGTGAAGCTTGGTGCAGGAGGTGGTGAACCTGCAGGAGCCGTGCAAACCATTGCCCTTGTTGTAATGTGGGCAAATCTAGAGGGGCGTACAGAGGAGGGGGAGATGACACACGACCGTTCATTCAGAAATGTACATTCTTCTCTACACAACACGGACTCTCACTTCCCACGTAAACCTACCTCAGGAAGCAGATACGGATCGTTCTGCAGCAACAGCTGGAACAGCTGCTTCTCTGACAAATCCTGGAGATTGTTCTTCTTCAAAAGCTCTTCGTTGTGTGCAGAAGTCAGACTGTGGGGATTTTTACACTTGAGTCTGAAAGATAAAGTGAATCATTTCAGGGAAGGCTGTCATCTTGACTGATCGGACCAGTGAGGACAGGCTTGCTGTGAGTGTGGACATCATGCTTTGTCATGTCTTACAGTGTGTACAGTGCACAGTTCTTGCTGCCATCCTCTGGTTAAACAGAGGACCCACAGTGAGCATGCTTTGTTGGACTGAGGTCTTAGGTTTGCTTTTCACAGAGGTCCAGCTGGAAAACCGACTGACGCTTTCTTCAATTGTTTTTCTGCTTTCAGCAAAGTTAAATAAAGCTGTGGACCGACATGCATCAGGTAAAATAATCCTTTCTTTACCTGCACTGTTACTGCAGCTGTGTTACTGATGTTCAGTTCATAAGTCATCCTGGATTCATGGGTGTGTCAGCAAGTTACTGCCGTCAAACTTGATCATTTCCCCTTTTTTTCATAAAGACCATAATAACACCATACAGCTGTAATTGTGACTACTGCTTGACAAAAAACAGGTTTCAAACTCATGTGAAACACAGCAGCAGGCAGAGGAACTTACCCGAACGTGCAATCCCCGCAAACAAGATACCTGCACAGGTGCAACCCCTCGCACTGAGGACACTCTCCGGGTTTTCTCCGACAGAGCCGCAGACTGGTTTTAGCGACTATGAGACTATCCGGGCTGATGATTTGTCTGCCGACAGCCTTCTTCGTGCCTCTTTGGATGGCTATTTTACCGTCGTCGAACAAGACACCTCGCAGCACCGGTTCAGCAACAGTGAAAGTCTGCGTGATCCTCTCATCCAGGCGCTTGAAGTCCAGGCAGCCCTGATGGTCGCACAGGGTCTTGAGGATGAACTTGGAGACGACTGTGGTCATCTTGAAACGTCTAAAGCCAAGTCACTGCTACACTGTTGTTAGAGCTGAGCTAATGTTAGGTAGCTTCCCACAGTTTCAGCGACGTCCGGTTACACGGAAAGGAAACCGAAACTTACCAAAGGAAAGAAAGGAAAAAAACAAATCAGTGGTAGACCAACCTCTAAACGAAGTGGCGTGATGAGTTATGAGGGTGTGAATGAGGTGAGGAGGAAATCAGAAGAAAGCAAACTGACGAGCCCATTTTTCTAACTTTACAAATTAGCTAATACGGACAGGACGACAAGGTCTCCAGTGGATTATTAAAATCAAATTCTCTTCTAAAACAACGGAAATGTAGTCCTCGGTTGAATAACAGTCGACAATTTAAACCACGCTTTCTTTTCTATCTTTGCTCGCTGCAAAGTTTACGGATTAATTAATTCGTGTTTTTTTACGCAAGCACTTGAAGGCAGCACGAGCCCTAGCAACCACTGCAGGGGGTTCAGCGTACCATAGCAACCATGGAGGATGAGCTTTCGGTGGTGGAAGGAAAAGGCAAAGAGGTCACAGAAGAACAGAAAGAACTCCTCTACAACCGAGTAAAAGACATAAAGTAATTCAAATGAATATCCAAGAACACCCTCAACGCGGAGTTTGTTAACGTAAAGATGAATTTATTAGCTTTTCTACTGCGTGCAGCCTGCTAACGTTGACCGCTAATGCTAAGCTAGTGTTTTTTTTTTAGCCGTGTTGCTATAGCAGTTATTGGTACTCCAAAAACTAACTCGCCAGTATAGATGGTTAGCATTGGTACCATATAATTAAACTTACATTATGGCTCACCACATGAAATATTTTCCTTGAGAGAGTATTAGAGGTGAGTGAATACATAACAACTGACAGCTAGTTAAGTTGTTAACACTTTGAATCCTTTTTCACCTCCACCCAAGATGTTCTAATGCAGCCCTCCTGGCAGAGAATGACACGTTGGAGCGCTTCATCGGCCGCGTGGATCTTCAGGACCTGGTGTCCCAGTCTGGGGGAGACGATGTGGGGACAGCAGGAGCCCCCCAGCTGGAGGGTGGGGTAAGCCCTGTGCAGTATCTGTTGTGATTGTAGTTTCCCATTGAAAATGAACACTGCACACAGACATACAGTCTGCAGATTGAGAGCAACACTCTCTCAGGATTAGAGGATTATATTCGCTCCAGGTCTCAGAAACATTTATATGGTCTGCCACAATCTGAGAGACAATCCTGACACATCCTTTTGTGTCTGTGTACCTTGCCAGGGTCATGGAAAGAGGGGGAGGTCCCGGTCCAACATATCAAATCGTCTTCATCAGCTGACCTTGGAACAAAAACTTCATGTGGCACAGAGAGAAGTAACAGAGACAAGACAAGATCAGGAGAAACTCAAACAAAGATATGAGAGACTTCAGGACAACTACAAGGTTACAACACACCCTCGCACAGAAAAACAAGTCAGAAGCAATGAAACAAAAAATGCACCTTTACAGCACATTTTATCTTTCCAGGCGTCTCTGAAAGAAGCAGAAATGCGACTTGCAGAAATCAGGAAGGCAAAGAGCGAGTTTGAACGGAGGCTGCTCAGACCTCTGAAGGACAACAGGTTGGAAGGGAAGGAGCCTGAGAAGGTGCTCCAGTACATTGAAGACAAGTCGAAGGTAAAAACTCACCAGAAGATGTTCGGTGTGGACAAATATCACATGATAATTATGCATTTTTTGACAGGTGTCATCTGCTTTCTCAGCTACTGTCACGACCCCTACTGGTATTCATCATCGTCCTTCCTTTCTCCTCATCTTCTGCTCACAAACTCAAACAGGTCACCCAGTTGGAGAAGTTTAATCTGAAGAACCAGGCACTGAAGCTCCATGAGAGGAAGCTCCAGCAGCAGCTTCAGCAGAGAAGAGAGATGGCAAAGACTGAGTATGAGGTAGAGAATGACAGTGTGAGGGTATGTCCAGAGAGGCTGAGACAGCGGGGGAGAGAGTTTCATTGTGTCAGTGGATTGTGTGGTTTATGAGTTGGACTTTGATGCAAGAGAGCAGTGAATCATAGCCTGCATACTGTTTTTTTTGCTGGTAAATGAATGTAGTTAATGTAATAAGGCATGCTGCTGTGTGTTGTTTCCAGGAAATTTTCCCGGAGCACAGCGAGCAGATAATGGAGAAAAACCTGGAAGAACTTCAAGTCAACAATTTGAAAGTGCAGCGTGTCCTCAGTTCACACAAGGTCACTAATCAGACATGTGTGGGAGAGAGAGAGAGAGGATTTGTAATTTCTTTAGATGCATGAAACCTTTGCTCCAGAGTGTGTGTGTGTGTGTGTGTGTGTGTGTGTGTGTGTGTGTGTGTGTGTGTGTGTGTGTGTGTGTCAACAGGAGAGGCTGCAGAGTGCAACATGGGAGTCCACCGAACTGAGCAATGACATCAGCAACCGGAAACAGATGCTGGCAAAAATTGAGGAGGAGATACAGCATGCTGAGGAGGTTTGTCATGAGTCCACAACTGAGTGAAACTTTAAGGAGCCAGATTTAAGCCCACGGAAGTCAAACGTAGTCATTCATTCATTCATTCATTCATTCATTCAAGAAACACATGAATTGGTTACTACTTAACTACTACTACCTACTTACTACTTCCTTAATCTTTAATTTTACCCTCCTGCTCTTTAAACTAATTCCCATCCCATCTACATGCTTTCCTCTGTCTTCAGGAGCGTTTGAAGGCCGAGGCTCTCAACCAACACCTGCACCGCCAGATTACAGACTATCAGGCTCCTGATATCAGTGAATACATGCATGTTAAGGACAGACACAGGAAGCTGCAGCAGCGCATTCACACCTGGGAGAGGAAGGTCAGGATTGCTCAGGTAACCCATGTTTTATTTTCTCTCCCCAAATACAGCCGGCTCTCTGCTGAATTGTGGGTCACCTCTGTGAAAATGGGAGATGTGCTTCCAGCTGGAGGAGCTGTTGTGTGATAGCGTCCTTAACAATGGCCTCTTTCTTTCCTGTTTTCATCAGATGGCCTTGAAGACTCAGGCCTGGAAGACACGGAGAACCACTTTTGCTCATGCATACAGTGCCGAGGCTGGGGAACACCAAATCGCAGTGAAGCTCCCGTACATAGCAGAGCACAACACATAGAGAAACAGGAAAACCAACTCAATTCATTGAAAAATAAAATAGAATAAATAGAAAACTTTTTGGGGAAAAGCAGAGAAAACAATGAAGCTTTAATCCCTGCCTTTTGTCACTCATTATGTGTCCTTGGAAGATTTTTACTGTGCACCAATATGAAGAATGAAATGTTCAGTAGATATTCTGTAAATGTAAAACCTTGCTTTGCTCCATCAAGCCTTATTCACCATGAAATCTTTGCATACTGAATTATATTGAATAATAAAAAATAGTTGCATTCCCTACACTTTATTGATTACTATACCATCTTACTGGGTCATTTCCAGCCTCCTGATGCTGGCTGAACTCTCACTGTAACTTCAGGAGGTGAGCTCTGTCACTGTTTTTACACGCAGGCTTAAAACTCTTCTTTTTCTCTGCTCTGGTTCCTCATGGTTTCACTGACAGACAAACTCTCAGATGTCTTATAATGATTAATCATCTCTTTTCTGGCATTGTCGTTTCATCTTTTCTCATGATGTTTTTAACTGATTGGGATTCTGCCTTTGTGGACTGTGTGCGTTTGTTAAACTGCAGAGTGTGCAGGGACTCCTCGGGTGGTGTCGAACTATTGATGACGGTGTAGCATACATGTACTCCTGTATTTAAATATTACCATTTTATGCTGCTGTGTACTTCTGCTCCACCAGATTTCAAAGACAAATACTTCACATTTTACTGCAGGTGCAGCTTTACATTCTACAGACAGTGTAATAAAACATTATAGATTGTTGTAGACTGAATCACCCAACATATAAGGGATTTTACTTGTAGTGTTTTTGCACTGTCGATGTTACTCAGTGAAGTTACTTGGTATAAAAAGCAGGGGAAAAAATCCACCTCACGCTCGGCAAACTATTTCCTTTATTAGAAAGAAATCCTTGGAGGTATAAACCCTCAAAGAACTCTAAATGTTATGATGTTACATGCCATATATACAATTATATACAGAAAAGTGCAATGTCACAATGGGTAAGCTATTTATTTATTATTCATTCTGTCATATAACTGTTTGGAAAATGGCATTGTTACTTATTCACTTGTTTCCTTCCTGCACTGCATTTTCTCAAAAATATCTGACAAGAAAATGCAAAAGTACAGAATGTCTGAAGTTCATCTAAAACATTTTCAAAGGCACTTTCACAAGTTCATACTGCAGATGTACAGAACACCACAGAGTAGCTTAAAGCCTACAGACGGCACAACTGAGTCCTACTGATGATGTTAACATGGTGACAAAAGCACACTTTTTACAACTGGCTTCACACTGTGGGTGGGACACTTGTATCTCTGGATATTTAGTCTACACAGTTTGTTCTACGTCATTTCTACCCAGAAACATAACAAAACCGATTACAAAAATCATGAAAGTTAGTAAGTCAGAAAATTTTGATTATACACACAATATCCGTCAAGTCAAAGAGTGTAAACCTGCTGTTAGAGAGCACTGTTTATTCATTGCAAACCAAGTCTTTGTGTTATTATGCTCGCCAAGTAATCCTGGACATGCATCCACTCCTGTTATTTCTACAGTACAGCGGTTATTCTGAAAGAGACACACGGGGGTGCGGTCACGCAGCTGGGGCTCGACCTGGACACACATGGGCTGACTGACACGAGCTCTTCATCAGCGATCGTGAGACTCCACGCGTGCTGTTCTCTGCCACACGTCGGGCATCTGAAGGCGTCGACAAATGCACAGTTCGCAGAGAACGCTAGTGTCAGAGAATAAAAAATATTATTTCGTGAACATAAAACAGATTAGAGGGAGACAAATCAAGCTGCTGTTTTCAGAGACGTTGAAGCAGGGTGAACATATTAGGAGGCTTTTACACTAACAGTCATTAGGTCCATGGCTACCGGCAGCACTCCCACAGGGCGCTGCCATGAGTCTATACACACCAGTCAGTATGAATACCTACATCATATATGGAGGGTCAACATCCATGCTTTAACTTGCACAGTCGTGTCTTTGGGTAGATAGAGCCAAGCAAGGCATAAAAGGAGCTATGGCGTGTGTTCCACATTGTATAATAGCATATGTGTTATATGTACTGTTAGGAGATGATTTATCCACACAATTTGTCACACTGCTCCCCGTAGATGACACAGACGCAAAGGCATACACTGCCAGGCATATCTCACCCCCCTGCATCACGAGCGTTTGATGCAGGAGTTCAAGAATGTGTGAAAATGCTCAAAGTTCGCAATGAAGTAGTGGTTTTATCCAATAGTCATATGTCGTTCCAGGCAATGTGGAAATATGTTCGAATCAATTTGAGCGAATCCAGCACAGAGGTGATCTTTGTACAATTCTGACACACAACAGATGGCACGCCTTTCCAAACAAAGGTGCAGAGTTTACACGCTAGTGAAAAAAGCATACTGCTATTAGTACTATATCTATGAACAGAGTACCGTTAGTGAAGGGCTCTTCAGGCCCGGAATCAGTCCAACCTTCAAACCATGTCTCTTCAGGCAGTCACAGCACCTTTAGAAGATTTAACATATGAACGTCAGTAAGGCCTTTGAACCAGTTCACAACACCTTCAAGGCCCCCCCACCCACCCCCTGTCCCTTGTTGTAAGAGCAAAAAAAAAAAAAAAGTGACATTGTCTTGTTCTACGTGTGAAATTGCCACTCTGGTCACTGCAGTCCTCATCAAGCTCCAGGTCCAGGATCAGGTTCAGTGGTAAACAGAGGAGCTACTGTACATGCAGCACGGTTTGTTCATGAATGTCTGTAAACTAAACTAACTAGTGTACATGTTCTACAACCTCGTAGGAAGCCTTTGTGATTTGTTGTTTGAGTTTATTCTTCGAAAAACAAAAAGACATTTGTTAGATAATATTAACCGAAGCACATCAACACATAACTGTGCACGTGTTATTGAGACAAAAGATTAGTCCGACTGACAGATCTACACTGTAACTCCTCCATCGCTCTCCCTGACAGAGTCCTTTCTTTTCACCACGAGGACGCATCCTTTCCTGCCCAGGTCCATGTATTTTACACGCTCGTAGAGATTATTTGTTGTTGTCTTTGAAGTCTAGACGCTGGGAGCATTTTGCAGCCCCCTGGAAGATGATTGTGAGTGTTTGTTTTACATCTGTGGTTCTTGTCCCGGAGCTCACATAGTGCAGGACTTGTCCAGAGGGTCCTGAGGAGCTGGAGGCTGTGAGGCCTGGCTGGACTTGGGCAGGACCATGGGCTTGGGTCTCAAGGCAGGGGGTTTGAGCTGCACGCCCATGCGGGGCGCTACCACGGGCTTGAAGGTGCTCATGGTATCGCTGGAGGAGCTGGTGCTGCGGCGGATGGGTGGCTCAGTGTTGGCAGTGGACCTCAGCATGACACCGTGGATGGGGCTGAGGGACTCGCTGGAGCTGGCTGGCGTGGGACCCCCGCCGCCGCTGCTGCCAGAGGTCTGCCGCTGCTCCAGGGTGTCCAGCACCACGTCGGGGGCGTGCTTGGCTGAGCTCTGGCGCTCCAGCTCGCGCAGCTCATTCAGAGCAGTGTTCATCGTTTCTTCTATGTCCTGCAGGAGACAGACAGAGTGTGTGTGTGTGAGAGAGGAGCGAGGCTATGGAAGGATGATAATGACACTGGTGAGAGAGACGAGTGAGAGACAGGAGGGCTGTGAGAGAAACTAAAAGAGAAGGCAGAAGAGTGAAGAAATGAGTGGTGATATGAACAGCGGAGACGTTGAAGGTGGAGCACGGTGTGGTAGGAAACAGAAAAGAAGGATGTTAACAGACGACCACAATGACAGTTTTCAAGAAAACACCAAGCATGCATTATACATGCAGAGAGTTAGTAGAGAGTATTACTTCAACAACCCTCCCTCTGCATGCTAATGACTTTGGATAGCAACGGAGATGCAGACATGAAGATCTGTTCATGTGAGCATGCTCCCAGCAGGCAGACAGACAGCCCAGCACAGGTAAAGTGCTCTCTGTGGCCTGTGCTTTCTAACTGAGGCTCTCCACAAACGTCCTTTATGGCTTTACTACTCACAAGTATAAGACAACAGTCAAATTAGAGCCACCACCTTTGGATCAGCACTGATGCAAACATGGACATCTGCTTGAATAGAAATTAGAGCCAGCTGGTCGCTGAGTACGCTCACAAGCAACACTACAGTGAACCTCCTGTGATGAGCTCCAGTGTTGAGCTACGCTCCCTGCTGTCTGCTGCCTGTGAAGCTAGTCTTTTACGTGTATTTAGCACACGGACACAGGAAGCAGAAGACAGGGACTGACTATGTTTTTACAGGGCGGGGCAGGGCTTTGATGGTGGAGGGAGCTGCGGTCGGGTCGCCGCTCGTCCCGCGCTGACCTGTGCGATGGTCTCCGGGTCCAATGGCTTGCCGCCGTGGTGGTGGTGGGCGTCAGTAAAGCCTGTGTACTGGCCGGAAGAGGTGGAGCGGCGGATCGGGGGGCTCTCCATCTTCTTCAGCGACTCGTGGCGGCTGATGTTGGTTAGGCTGCCGTGGCCGGTTCGGCGCCGACGTTCGGGGCTGTCCATGGCCAAGTGGTTGCGACTCCGCAGCATGTCCCGGGGGCTGAAGTGGCCTAGAACTGGAGAGCCCATCTCTGGGGTACCTCCATGTCCTCCATGGCCGTGCTGGGAGGGATGCACCATGCAGTGAACATCGCTGGGGCGAGCAGGGGGTCGCCGAGATGGCGGTTCTGATCTTTTCTTGTGCCTGCTGAGATCAGGGGGGGGGGGGGGACAACAAAGTGAAATATTTATTTACTGCGTTAAAGCTTTTATCTTTTAGCATTTTACCACATACCCCATGCCCAGACATTGCACTTTGAGTTAAACTTTTATTTTTTTAATTACAGCTATTGTGCCACCTCCCAAATGTAAACTCTCCAACTTGTTATTGGATTAACAGCTTTGCCTTAAATCTTGAATTTATTAAAGGGCTTCCTTTGGATCTCAGGATCCACAAGGTTATATATACATAGTAAGGTGGGCATGCTGAAGTGTCAATCATCAGAGTTGTAAATGCCTAATAGCTCTGACAAGCTTATTGGGAGAGCAGGTAGAGTGGGCTATCAGCCAGAAGAGGGGAGCCTGTGGATCATCAAAGCACCAAAACAGAAAGTCTGGGTGGCACGGTGGAACAAGTGGTAACGCTGTCGCCTCACAGCTAGAAGGTCCTGGTTCGAATCCCGCTGTGGGCACTGGTGGCGTGTCCTCCACCATGCCTTCAGTGCCTGCTGCTCGAGGAAAAAGGGGGCCTTTCTGTGTGGAGTTTGGATGTTCTCCCCGTGTTCACCTGGGGTTTCCTCCTTAAATAACCCCCACTAAAAACATGCAAGAAGATCACCACCTGATCTAGTGTTGCTTGTGACGACAGAGAGTTGGGTCCCCGGGCGCCACTGTCGGCTGGCAACCCACCACTCCTGGTCTGCCGCGGAGGAGGGATGGACCAAGGATGGGTTAAACATGGAGAAAAGTAACTTCACAGAAGCATGGCGTGTAGTGTGCAACTACTGTTTCTTCTTCCTCCTCTTCTAACAGCTTCAGCAGGGTGCCTGTTCTCTGTCTGAACCCGGACCAGCACAGCACCACGTACACCTCATCACCTCTGACATCACAGAGTGGCCGAGCTCGACGTGAATGCGTTTGTCTGGTTGGACACGCGCTCCTTCATGCTCGCGCAGACGCATGCTTGCTCACTTCCGCGTGATGTTTCTCCACATTAACATCTACTCCCTCGAAGCAGTTCTATTAGAGCAGCACATCCTCCTGCATATTTATGACTACCAGCACTACAGTAGCTACAGACAGCCTGAGTCAAGAGCTGTAATGTTTAATCAAAGCAGCTATCATCACTTTCTGTCTCGCAGCTGGATGACTGGAACCAGAATATACAGTTACCAGATTTTTCTGAACATGACGTCTTGAGGTCAGAAAGAAGCTAACAGTATTATTTTATTAATACTCAGTCACTTTTTCCACAATGGTGTCAACATGAAATATTAAATATGTGGAAAATGACAGATTAAATATTTTAATTAGTCTCCTGTCTGCATTATTGGTTCTTCGTGATGATGAAGAAGCAGTGAATTACTCATCCTTTAATCACTTCTCTGAGGCAAATGGCTTCATTTGAGAGTTTATGTCTGCCTCATCAATGCTGTCTCATCATTCTCATTAAGTTTAACAGGCAGCTTCATCACCGCGCTAAACAAAAAGCAATAATGAGCGCGGATATGAGGGACCGCGAGGCCCTCGGAGAATGCGACTGCAGCCTGGCATCTCCCCAGTTGAGTCATTTCATCACAGAAAACGGCTGGTTTATGAGAACTAGGAAGTCTCAGGCCAATCCAACAACTGTGCGTCCTCGCGGAAGAACTGCCACTGGAGTGTGAGCAAAATGCAAAAACAGGAATTAACGTGCACAAAAGCTTCAACTAAACTAACAGCTTCTGATAGTTTAGACATGGAAAAATAAACAGTCATTGGTGGAACAGTGCTGGCTGGTGTGGCTGGTGAGTGAGAGAAAAAAAAAAAAAAATATATATATATATTTTTCTGACTGCAGTGAGAAATCTGGAATAGTAAACAACTGCAGGAACCACTGACAACCTGCAGGGGGAGCAGTCTACATTCATAACAGCAGTCCCCCTCTGGGACAGAGTACAACAACAAGCACTGAAACTCACTCTGCAAGCTGTCACCACACTGACAGCTCACCCTTTGTTTATTGTGGTCTTGGCTAATAATAATGCACATCACAAGGCATGCCGTGACTTTCTTTACCTCAAAACAGAAAGCAGAGCGACTGGAATACGGGATGCGATCCCATCGACGTGCATCTTCGCCACTAAAAGACGCGTAACTGTTTTGCTCTAGCTGTGATGCCAAACTCTACCAGAGAACCCGTATGGTGAACATGCTGTTGACTAAGAACACCGGGAGAGGAAAATCTCTAAATAAAGCTCTGGATATAAATGATTCAACGCTCATGAGGGCTGTCTGAATGGAGGAGCAGAAAAGTGAGCGGGCAGGAGATGAGGAGAGAGAGGTGGGGGTCACCTGGGAGCTGGTGACAGAAACAGTGTTGTAGACGCGGCCATGGAGAGCGAGAGGAGCTTCATCAAGGCTGATTAAGGCTGACGACTCATTCAGATGTATTCTCCACTCGCATACAAATACCTGCAGCTGGTGTAAATATTGCCTCTGGGATGAATCATCAACATTTCAACAGTAAAGTCGAGGGAGCGAGTGTGGCTGTGAATAAAATAGCGTTTGTTCATGTGTTTGGCAAGAGCCGGCAGCAGACGTTTCAAGGTCGCTCAGTCCAAAACAACCAGAAACGCAGCAATGGAGAGAGAAGCAGGAGGCGAGAGACTGGCATGCGACCAGCAGACGCTGCCAGGGAAGCTGAGGTGAGACTGTGAGGGTGCTCTCTGTGTGCCATCACTCCCTCTGCATGTGCATGCTCCAGCGAGACCAGCTGATGACTAACCACCACTGTGAACTGGGTATTTAAAACTCAGCATTTACAACTGGAACTGTCTGGTTAGCAGGAATGAGTTTGACTGGGTGCACTGGTCTCTCCTTTAGTGTTGCTCATGGAACAAGCAAATCAGATACATGCTGTTACACCGCTGTCGATGCAAGCTTGCGTTGAAGAAAGAGGTTGAAAAGAAGGATTATTTACGTCTTAATCACCCTGAGCAAGTTTCTCAAGCGTCTTGCATTTGTGTGTGCGTGTGTGTGTGTGTGTGTTGGTATTCACACCTGAAGCTGTTTAAGCCTCTTGGATGATGCAACAGCGAGCGTGCTGCAGACACGCTGCTGTGAGACTGTAAGTCGTTATTGGATTGGCCATCTCTCATTAGATAAAGCCGATGTGAAGTCCAAGACGTGTTGTGCTCATACGTTAGTCACACTGACACTAAACACCACCGTGTGATGCTTGTTAACTTTGAAAGAAATGTGTCTTTATGTCTATTTCATTGTTGAGTGGAATAAGTATAACCTTCTTATTCTTTATTTCAAAATACTGCAAGATCCTTCGGTCAAATCTTGGCTGTTTCTGGTCATGTGACACCTTTCCTTTTAGGTTTTTCAGGTTATTAAGTGACATCCTGAAGAGGGTGTTTATCACTTCTCATGGTAACAATCCCTTTTCAAATGCATCACTGCTGCAGCTGTGCCATACTGTTCAATAGACCAGAGGCTTCAATACTGCGACCAAGCAAACCAACCTGCTAACGTAGGCCTCAGAGATCCTGCTGTCCGTGGGTGAGCCGATGTCTTTTCCTGAGCATTTATCCTCTCCAGCATGGCCACTGCTGGCCTCGCTGTCAGCCTTCTGACTCAGGGTGTCTGAGAAGTTGTCATCTCTGGGACACAGAGACAGAATGACATTGAAACACAGACAGAGGAAAGAGAGGAAACGATAGAAAAACCGACAGAAGAAAAAGGAGAAATCAGCAAATCAGTCGATCTTTCGTATTTGCGTCACTCTTCAATGACAGTATTTGATATCAGCTTTCATGCGAGTCAGCACGTCTCCCTCTCTCCCCCCAAGGTCCAGAGAGTCAGATGAGTCATATTCCTGGGCCGCTCAGTATTCTGGTGGAGCATTGTGGTGGTGACACACACCCACACACACAAGCCAGTTGTATGGGTTTCAGTGAGGTGTGTGACTGGATAGTGGGTACAGTTGGTGCCTGTCAGGTGGCAGTAATCTGAGCTGCTGGGCTGCACTGCTGCCTCTGATGATGTGTATTAGCCGATATAAAACACAGCCACTTATTCAGCGTATCCACACGGGTGCACAGACAGAGACAGAGCAAGGACGAGGATTTCTCCAAAGCAGGGGAGGCAGTAAACAAACTTTACAGACAAGAGAGAGTTCGAGCCCCCCCTCGCTGTCGAGTCTTGAGAGAGACATCCTGTGCTAAAGCTGTCTGTCAGACGTCTCTCGGCGTGCTTTATTCTGGGCTCTTTTATGAGACAAGTGAAGATCGCAACCCTGTGTGCTCTACCCTCCTCGGCCTGCTCTGTTTAAGTAGAGGCTAGGATGTTACTGAGCTCGGGGACAGCCCGTCCAGCTGTAAATTCCCCTGCTCTTTCATTAACTAAGACACCCCATCAGCAGTGCCACTCCTGGTGAATTATTGATAGAGCCACACTGGCAGGGCAGCAGCAGGAAAGAGAAGAGGAAAGAGGGGAAGGCATTCTAAATGGCCATTCTGTCAGCCAGCTACTAAGTGATTGGAGTGACTCTGTTCCCGTCCTAACAAGACAGTGAATCCAGTCCATTAGGCACCAACAGCGGCTATGGCAGAGTGTGTGCTTGTTAGTGTGAGAGCGGGAGACAGTGACAGAAGGGCTGGTTGAGGACCCTGGAGATGGAGAATGTTCTGCGGCTGAGCAGGGACGACAGCAGAACAAACGAGGCTGTAGGTCCAGTATGCTCGACCCTACAGTCAACTGACGGCCTCTTTAGAGCGAAGTCAACGAGGACAAGTGTGTTGTTTTACCCACAGGGATGTCATCAGGGAGAGCTGGAAGATTATACTTTAAACCACGGCTCTAAGGCTCTCAGTGGAGCTGGTCATACTTTAAACAGAAAGGAACATGTCTATGGAGGAATTTCAAAAATTATGTGACAACAAGACTAAGACAGCCATGCTCTGTGAGGCTACACTCAGGCACAGCGGTGCTTTGAGCTAAACGCTAAAATCAGCATGTTAGCACACTCACAGTGACAATATTAGTCTGCTGATGTTTAGCGGTATAATGTTTACCATGTTTAACGTTTACCAGCTGAGACTGATGAGAATATTTTGCAAGTAACGGTCATAAAAGTATCAGACAAATTCAAAGTTTGACCTGATTTTAGTGCGACATTTCACTTTAAACCACACCAACAGCAACCTGCTGGGGGCACTATAGGTAAATCAGGGGCTTTGAAGGTGCTATTCTTCATGCACAGGTGAGCACAAACTCACACCCTCCTATAACACACTCCATTGTAGTCATGAACACACACACCTGACACTTACACTGTCATATGAACCAACACAGATAGACCGTAAGCACTGAAATAAATTCTAACAAATAAATCCGTTAAATCTGGAGACTATTTACTACTATAAATATACTATAATACAGAACTATTCAAGTGTAAATTGCACATTAAAAATATTGAAATCTGCATTTCTCACATCTTATTCAGTTGAAAAATATACATCTTCTTTTTATCCGCCTGGTTTTCTGAGATTAAAAGGATTTAACAGTTATTCTTGAGGTACTTAGTGCATCTCCTTTTCTGTCCGTCATTTTTAATTTATGATGCCACATCTCAAAACAACAAAGACATACAATGATAATATCAAATGGAATTGTAGAGAACACTTTTGGGTGCACCACTGGGTGGCTGGGACATGGTACTACAACCTAAATGGTTCAAAATGGCTTCCAAATGACTGTCCAGTGTAGTGGACGCCATGCATGAAGGGCTGAGGCTACAGCACTCTCACAGTTTATGTCAAAAGTCATGTACTGATCTATAACGTCAAGAGACTTTGTCATCTGACTACATCTGATCTTTGCATGCCTTTACTCAGTCATATCCAACATTATCCTCACAGAAAACAACAACACTTACATGTCTTGGACCACAATATACTGGTGTGGCACCAGGCCATCGATGCCGTTGTGTCGTCCCTCCCACCAGTCCTCAGACGCCCGCTGATACAGCAGCAGCGAGGCGCCCTTCTTGAAGGACAGCTCTCGGGACGAGCGCCCAACATAGTCAAACTTGGCAATGGCTTCAATGGGTTCACCCTCTGTCAATGGAGAGAGGATTACACAGGTTAGGTATGTCAGACAGGGCGATGACATCACATACAGGTGGCTATTATCACAAGTGCAGAAGTGAGTGATGCAAGTGGTGCAGTCTGAAACACAAATCTTAATCCAGACAGGCAACACATGCACTGCTGGCTCTGATGCAGGACAGTTTTGCATCAGGTCTAATGCTGGCCTGTTTGTGCACATGCGGTTCAAGTGTGCTGAGCCAGTTGGTTATTTCAGTTGTAGTCAATAGTAACTGGGCTCGACAATGGCAGGCTGGGGCCACAACAGCGCCTGAGGAACTTTAGCAGGATAATTATAGAAGCTGGTGAGAGGAGATCTATATGACTCCAGGGCATGTCACTCACTGCAGGGATCATTAGACTGGGTTGATATCTACTCAATAATTGTACAAGTAGAGCCAGTAACACAGGAAATGAGCATGGGAAAGACCAGCAAAAGTCATGACAGACAGTATCAACTAGTAGTAGATGACGCTTTAATTCATTTGTGCTGATTGCTCTCTCCTAGTGCAGTATTTTCTAAATCACTAAGAATTTGTCTTGAATTGATGTGTATCCTGAGGAAAGCATCTGGATTTCAACAACAGCTACGTTCTGCTCCCTCTCCCATTCAAAACACACACATCTCCAAGCCAATATATGCACTCCAGCAACACAGGTCTAAAAATAGCTTCTTTATTCCTCCCTCATTCCTACCTCTGCCCCGCTCCCATCTCACTTTCTCACTTCAAGTCAGACAGGGGGTCCCTGGACAGGCGAAGCCTCACCTTTCCACAGGCTCTCCATATAAATGGCTGAAGCTTGTATTGGCCGTGAAAAGCCATCATGGTATGTCTTTCACAGGAGCTGGGATGTAATTCCCAGATGAGCACAGAGGCCTCGAGAGAGAGGTTTCTGAGCAGAGCGGAGGATTCCTACTCCTCTCTGCGCTCTATTCAACCTCATTTATTTCTATTATATTTATTCTCCACCTTTCCCTTCCTCGCCTCACTTCACACTGACAGGGTGGATGTGACGTGGCTCCGATGAGAAGTGACAAGCAGGAATTTACTGCCTGAATTAATTGAGCAGCACTGCAGCGGACGAGGTTGTTAAGAAAGTTGACTGGTGCAGGGGATTTCTCCTCCATCTCTTTTTCTCATTTCATCCCGTCCACCCACCTATCAGGCCATCTGCAAATGTTTATCCAAGGTACACATGCACACCAACAGCGCAGTGACGTGGCTGCGGCTGAAAGCAGCAGGCTGTAAACTCAAATCTCAGTGCGGTAAAGGATCCCCTCTGTCACGTCGTGCAATTATAACTGAGAATGGCTTCAGACCCAACCACCCCCCGAGGTTACACACACACAGACGCTCGCTCACGCTGCAACTGAAGTTAAAGAGATGTTGAACCGTGAGAGCTGGAGGCCCGCGGTGTTAGAGATACAAACTGTCAGATGTCTTACACAAGCCAGTGGAGCGGAGTCAGTGGGGATGCTGCCCTACATCCATGTTCATACATAGAAATATGGGAGCAGGAATCCGGTTCGGATCAATACGATAGAAGGAAGGAGGAGATAAAACTAGTTTTCTCTTCTCTCCACCCTTTTCTCGGAAGAAAATGATTAATCTCAGAGCACGAGACTTCATGCTGGACGTACACACAGCCCTTTGTGATGGGAGAAAGGACGAGCCTTGTAGTACAGTCAAACACACTGCCCGCTAACATGTGCAATCCAATATACAGTATGCCTTCTGGGGCACTTGACAACAAGGACACCCTACTCTACTGCTGCAAAGTGATATATAATCAATGCCAGTTAGTTCACCTTTGACCTTGTAGTGAATTTACCAGCAGATCACATCAATGTATGTGAGTGTGCGTGAGATGTGTCACTCTAAAAACAGACAATTAATCTCCAGGTATGACAGCCATGAGCAGATATACAGAAACACAAATAAGCCAGATGAAATGAGAAGGAGGAGGAAGTGACGACAATAAGATGAACTGAATGAGATCGAATAAATAGGAATAAAACATGTATATCAAACATTTCCCAAAGCTTTCACAAAAGAAAAGGGACTTTGTGTGTCTGTGCTCAGCAGGCAGAGGGCTCCATAGCGTGGGGGCTTTGATAGCAAAAGCCTGATCACCTTTAGTCATAAAGCAAGACCTGGAAAAAACCAGCAGGGCTCCATCCGTGGATTTTAATGGCTGAGAGGGCACAAACCAGGTCAATGGATCAAAAAAGTATTTAGGAGTGAAGCCATTTAAGCCCTTAAAAGTAAGCGATAAAATTTTAAAATCAATTTGAACTGTAACAGGGAGCAGATGAACGGGAGGCAGGCACAGGGGTGACGCGATCATGCCTCTTTGTTCCGGCCGCGGGTCGAGCAGCAGGGAGCCCAGACTGATACCAGAGTAAAGTGCACTGCAGTAATCAAACTGAGAACTGATGAAAGCATGAAGAACTTTCTGCAGATCAGCAATTGATAGAAATTAGCTAATTTTAGAGATTAACTTGAGCTGGAAGAAACACGACTGAGCAACAGTTTTGACTTGATCGTTAAAACAGAGCTTAGCATCAAATGTTACCCCTAAATTCCAGACAGTGTGCGCAGTATTAGATGAGAGACCACCAAAAAATCTGATGGACATTGAGGGACTTATCATCAGGAAATTTAAGGAAGTTTTGGGACATCCAGGATTTGATATTAGAGAGGCAGTATAACGGAGTGTCATCAGTATAAAACTGGTAAAACACATCATTATTTTGAATAATCTTTCCAAGGTGGAGAGAAATGTGCGCAATTAGCTAACAGCTGAGCCCCTGACGCCTACCCACGTCTCCAAACGATGCACAAGCATACTGTGATCAACTGTCAAAGGCAGCACTTAAGCCTAAAAGAACTAAAATTGAACAGTCAGCTGTCTGCAGTTAGCAGCAGGTCATTAGTAACCTTAACGAGAACTGTCTCGGTGCTATGAAGTGCTCTAAAACCAGTCTGGAAACTGTTTAAAAACAGCCCACACAACTGTGAGGATGAACTGATTTTCAAAATAAAGATAATGATGATGAAGGCTGGCTGATGGTTTATGCTTCTCAGTTTTTAAGCATCCAGTTTTCTGAAATATATCCAGTATATGTGGTGATCCTTTAACAGTATTGAGAGTCCACAGCCATGCTAGCTCCTCCGTAAGGCTGCACTTGTGTTGAGCTAAATGCTAACATCAGCATGCTAACATGCTCACAATGCTAAAGCTAATATGGTGATGTTTTGCAGCTGTAATGTTTAGCATGTTCACCATCTTAGTTTAGTATATCAGCATGCTCACATTTGGGAATGTCATTAGTTTTGCAGATAAGAGTTAAATGTGTTTTTATTGTGCCGCGGAAAGGCTTTAGAAAACACCTCACGTGACACCACCACCTTTTTTCCACTAACACCTGATGGAAGCCTCTGTCTGTCTGTCTGTCTGTCTGTCTGTCTGTCTGTCTGTCTGTCTGTCTGTCTGTCTGTCTGTCTGTCTGTCTGTCTGTCTGTCTGTCCAGTGTTCACTGACTTTGAGGGCAAAAAGAAAGAAATGAACATTTTAAAACGTTTTCAGTCAAATGCTAGTAAACCAAACAGGAAAAGAGGTTTGCTCTTGTGCCTCAAATCCAAATGAGGTCATGGGGACTTAAAAATAACCGATGACAATAACTTGACCACAGGTCAAGCTTCCACAGGGAGGGACTGGAGTCAGTGAGGACATCCTCCCAGTCCGCTCGGAGAAGCTTTTGGAACAAAACCAAGGCAGCGAGGGATTTCTGAAAACATAATCTTCCATTAATTACTCAAAGAGTTGATAGCTGCCATCTGTGTTGAACAGTGGGAATCCACACACACTGAAGTTTCCCCGTCTCATCAGATGTCCTTTTCAGTTTGTAAGGACATCCAGATGATGACTTTAATTTGGAAGCGGAGTGATTAACAGCTGGAGTAATGAGGGAAATTCATATATATTTCCAAACTCCGCCTATGGAGACGGATGATGAATGGGGACAAGGAGCCCCTAAAAATCGTCTCTGGGTGTGAAGAGCTGAGGATCGGGGCTGCTGTCGTCACCATGGAAACAGGTTTAGGGAAGTCTGTTACTAAGGTAAGACATGAAGACTTACATGGAGTGCAGGAAACTCCTTTTTGTTCACATTGTCTCCATCTGGTCAGCTCTCCGTCCCAGATATTCATCACTTTTTAATGAGCTGGAGGTTTTATTGTCTTTTCCTGCTTTTTGCTGGACATGCTGATATTTTGCTGTCAGCTCGCTCGCTCGCTCGCCGTTTGATTTGAACCAGACCGACTGGTTTCCATTTCACTCAAACAAAGGACCACATCCACGAGCACACAAATCCACCACATCCCGCCGTGTCTGCGAGAAGTCTTGTATCCTCAAGTGTCTGTATGAGCCTGGTGTTTTTTTTTAATTTCTTCATATTTCTCTTGGACACATGGAAATGAACAATGTTAAACATAGAGGCCCTCGTTTCTGAAAAGCTATTAAAACCTGACACTGTCGACGCACACTCCAAACATTTGCTTTGCTTTTACAAATCACTATTTTCACAAGGTAATAAAAAAAAAAAATCAAGGGAATTGAATTGAAATGATTTAAGCCAAGGCCATGACCCATGGGAAACAGACCCCTCTCCCAAGGGGTCCGGTGGGTGCAGACCACCATGGAATTTGTAAAAGGGGGATGTGGAAGTGTTCCGAGGCCCCTAGGGAGAAGCACAACCATTAGAATATGAATGGCCACCCCTCAGTGTGAGCCTAGTTCCCTGGCCCTTCAAGGTTACTGCGTTAACAGGCTGAAAGGCAGGATTTGCTGCAGAGAGCTGAGTTTAACCCCCGCAGCGCCAAGGACACGAAGGAAAGCTTCAATTCGGACACACGCAGTAAAGGGATGGGACAGTGCAGAATTGTCCAAGTGAGGGTAGATGCTGTGGTGTGACCATTAAAATTAATTACTGCTGTTTGAAATGCAGTTTGGTGAAAAAACATAAAGAAACAAAAGATCAAATCATCTAACAAGTGTGATCACTGGCACTCACCATCCTCGCTGGTGTGTGTCTCCGTCCCTCCCTCGTTCTCGACTTCCTCCAGTGCTCCATGCTCACTGTAGGGGCTCTCACTGTGGGGCAAAACATGCAAACCGTCAGGGTCTCAGCCAAGGCAGGGTCAGAGGTCAGGGGTCGACGAACAGGTTCAAAACTGACAAAAAAGTCCAAATTACTTCCTCTTGTGTAGTTTTTTTTCCTTCACTGCTTTTTCTTTCAGGAAGTGCAAGAAGTTTGAAGACACTTTATCTTCTAATTCAGACTTCTGCTTAAATCTCAACAGTTAAATCTCATTTCAGCGAAGATGACAAGGAGAGGGAGGTTTTTCTTCTACTATTAACAAGACCTAGAGGAAGTTCAAACAGCGGTCATTCTATGAGAGGCTTAGATCCTCTATCTGTGGTTGGGGCCTCTTTTTTCTAAATGGTCTTCTTCTGGCATCGTGCTGAGAGAGCTGGCAGTACACGCACACACACACTTCACAGAGTACCCCTGCCAGGAACTGAACTGTCTCCTCCCATGCTAACATGTCACCAGCCGCCTCCTCTTCTGGAGGCAGCCAAGACAACAAATCTCCCCGGGGCTTCATGTGCCCTGTCGGGGGGACATGGTCGTGCTGAGACAGCTGATTAGCTCGAGCCAGGGATAAATCCCTGTCAGCCTGTGGTGATGTGGGGGCATAGAGAGGGAGACATAGAGACAGATACAGAGAGGGAGAAAGAAGTGATACGCAGTGCTTACAGATGTGGAGCTGGCAGAGAGCCTCAGGTTTGATCTGTCTGACTATGTGCTGCAATTCATCTAATCATCCTTTCCCTGCCAGGTGACCTTTCTCTTTCCTCCTGCTGTGATCGTGGTAATTAACGTGATTGTTTCAGCCTGTCTCACCTAGAAAAGAGTCCACTGTGTGTAAAGTCAGCACTGAAGCATGCTTCTACCTTGCCATGTTTCTTAACCACAGACACCTAATTGGAGTGTGTAATTGCTCATATCAACTCCACTGACATACTACTGACACAGCTGCAGAGCTGAGCGTGCACGCATTCCTGCGTGCTGAGTGAGTCCCTAAGGAAGGAGGTTTGGTGATTTGGCTGCATGCCTTTGCTCCATCCCCAGTAAAAAAAAATAAATATATATAAAACAAGATTTAAAAAAAACAAATAAGAGAACGTCTATCAGACTCTCAAACTGACATTTCCTTGTGTTAATCTGTGCAACAGCATGAAGTGACCTCACCGGGAGGCTTTCCATCATCATCTAAAACAACTTGACCTTCAGTCACAGTGACGGGGTGGCCTTGGAGCGAGACTGTGTGTGTCTTGTAACCCAAAGATCAGAAGCTGAAACAGCATTTGCAAAAAGCCTCTGAAGCCTGACTTAATGTCTGGATAATTAAAAACTGCGACGCCAACTTCATGCGTCATTCCTCACCAGTAGTCTCCTCCAGCCATACACTTCTCATAGATGGGCCCATCCAGTTCTTTGGCATCGGGAAAGATGGTCTCGTGGTGGATGATGATGGTCTTGATGATCTCGTTGACATGAGCCTGGCAGGAGACCTGGTCCTGGCTGTCCGGTGTGGGCATGAGTGTGGGGCCGAAGCATATAGCCAGGTTGTACGGGTCCATCATGTTCTCATCGCTGTACTGGGACAGGCTGGAGAGGAGGGTAGGAAAAGAGAGATATGGACAGTAATTCAGACTTTTAACACTTTAAGAAGTGTAGGGACAGTCCTCACAAAGTGGTTAATGTGTATAAACGTACTGGTTGAGGAAGGCGAAGAGGTAGCGCATGACGATGAGGACTGATCTGGGAATGGTCAGGAGGATCTTACGGATGTACAGCGCTCGCTCATACAGGTTCTCTATTCCTAGACAACAAAAGGACAGAGAGGGTATGATGTTAATATGGTAAAATGTTGAACTACAAGAAGAGAAAATACTGTTAAATTAATAAAGACTTTGGACAGCACTCTTCGATGGTACCCGACAACGAACACGCCGAGTCATTTTTCTCCTCTAAATGAAAACAGCACCGCTCTAAAACCATTTGTCAAGTTCTCAATTATTTACTTTTTTCACCAACAAAGGAGCAACTTTCCCTTAAACACATCTATTGAAGGAACATAATGATAACTTTAGAATCTTTCTCTGTGCGACATCAACATGCTGGAGAACGGCAACCTTTTTGTCTTTCGTTACTATCTCGTTTGTTCTGCTGTGACACTTGAAGCAGCCTACTTTATTTGGCTAAGCTGGGGCTCTGCTGCCTGCTAAAAATAGCCTTGTCACCCTCCAGCCACTTTGTGCCATCTGGGATTGGGGCTTCTGGGATGGTTGTGATGTATTTCATTTTTCATGAATACCAAACTAGAATTCTGCAAGACTCCTTCAGAAGCTTCAGACGCTACTATTTAAAGATCTGCTTCAATGTACGCTTATACATCACCTGCAAACACACACGTGAGCACACCCACACAAAACACCCTGCCGCCAAAATGAAAGATAGCAGTCGCTGCAGTGGAGAGAAAAAAACAGGGAGCAGTTAAATGGAAAAGGGATCTTGGAGCTGGTCTGAGCTGCCCCATATGGAATAAGCAGAGGGTTTTTAATATGGAGCCTGCTGGGCGTTCAGCCCACACTGCAATCACTGGCATGTTGAGCTGGGGAATGTAAACAGGGAATCCCCATCACTCATCCTGCACAAATGTGTAAAAGTACACCAAGGAAACACACCAGACACACTTCACACACTGGCGACTACACAAAAGCCTGCATGAACATTCAAAGACGCACAAAGCAGCACAAGGCATTACAGCACAAGTTGTGTGCATGTGACTAGTCTGTGCATGTTCAACTGTTTTTTAACAGAGCTTAAAAGCCCTCCGTGTAATGCCTTTAAAGATCAGAAGAAGCCACACAGGCTGATCTGTGAAGTGTCTCGCAGCAAACTGACAATGTGACTATTCTTATGAGGACTTCAGCGTAGATTCGGCTCTGGATTGAAATGCTGCGGACGTTTCACATTCCATCACAGTGCTGTGAGCACGGTTCAGCTTTGTGCCGCTTAGGACACATAACAATCCTTGTCTGTGCTCAACTGGATACCACAAAGAGAAAGCAGAAGGCAGAGCCATTCAGCTGATGAAACACTACAGACGTTTCATGGTACCTTTTCATCTGAGGGATGCGTCTGGTGAGAAATACACACTGTGCGCGACTACTATAGATACTACAGATCTGGTGAAAAGACTTGAGACATAAGAAAAGACACACATAACTGAAGCATTGAGGCATGAAAATGTCCGCGTTCACCTACACATTTTCAATAGAAACAGCCTCACACTGTTCCCGACCACAGCCAGCTGCAGTCCCACAGCGTGCACACAGGGGCTGTGAGCACTGACTGTGTGTAACTTTAAGGTACGAGGACACAATTTGGGTGAGGTTAACTTGCCCAGCAGAAAGACTCAACAGAAAAACACTGAGCTGTTGAGCCACGATGAACCACAGAGAGATGCACTCCACCTGATATGTGTGTGTGTTCTTACTGATGCAGGCCAGCAGATCGTTGAACCTCTCTTTGGGGAAAAGAGGATTCTCCAGACCACGGAAGTAAAGTTTGAGAACGCCAGCCACCGAGTTGATGTCATGATTATTCTCATCATCTGTCAGGGGGTCGTTTCCTGAGACACAGACAAGCGAGCAGGTTAGCTGGACCTGCTCCTTAATCATTACAAAAGCACGTGATTTTATGGAAAATATGACTAATTAAAAACTCAAAAAACCCACTGGCTAAATAAGGTCCGTGTAATGTGGGATGAATAGTTCAGAATTGTGTAGATGATCTGTAGTAAATCTATCTTTACAGGCATCGTGTACCTCTTTCAAATGAGTTCTTGATGTCATTGACTTCCAGCTGGGATCCAGACACACGAAATATTCCTTGATGTTGGAGGCCTGCACAGAGAAAGACAAAGAGGCAACGTAAGGCAGGAGGAACACGACGTAAAGGACGAGCAGGCACACTCAACATGCTCAGAAATCTACTCATAGACACTCAGCAAAAGTTGGACCAGACAGGCACATCCTGTTCATTAAGCCCCTTCACTTTTCCTATTAAGGATAATTAATGAGTCAGGGAGGTCGCAACTAAGCTTCACTAAAGTGTCTTCCAGCTGGGATTAGGACTTAATAAGAGGAGCGGTCAAGGGTCAGGGGGAAGCATGATTAGTCCGCTGTTTGTCTTTTAGATTTCTCTTCGCGCATCATCAGAGACGAGCCTGCAGACCATCTCACTGCTGCCACGTCTTAAACATTCATTCAGAGCGTCTTCGTCAATCTGCTTTCAAACCAGATTCGTAAGTCCTCACCGTGCCAGGCCAGGCACTCACGGTGTGTTTGTGAAGCTGGGTGGAAAAGGCTGAGCTGCTGTAAACAGGATGGAATCTGTATTTTCCCATGACTGCAGCTGAAACCCCGACATGAAAAACTGCGTGCACACCCAAACGATTAGCGCCTGGGAATCGCTCAAGTGTCACTTTTCACCAAAGTCAGACAGGCTTGGAAGAGGAAGCACGCTGTAGTCGTTATGTGAAAAGAATTCATGAAAGAACATCTAAATGGTGTCATCGACTTATGATCGCTTCACTGAAGTGACAAAATGTCTCCACGCTGTACAACAACCAACTCACCATACAAATTGATGTAGCGAATGCAGCTCTCAACCACACGGGGGATCGCCTGTCCAGAGTCCTTTGAAGGCAACATAATCAAAACATCCAGGTGTCAAATCAGGTATAATGTGCAGTTTTTAATCACATCAACAAGAGCTAGAGCCCGACAGATACTGGAATTTTGATAATGCTGTCAATATTAATAATTAAGACTCATAAAACTCTAATATTTGCTTATAGTCTCTTTTTTCATCAAAATTTATGAAATATATTTGCAATAAAGACGTATATTAGAGTAAATATGACAGTAAATGCTGAGTAAATGTAATGAAACTTCAAACTAATGATGATTTGAAGTAACTACAAAAAGAAATGTGCATTATAAATTCTACATTTATTATGACAGTTTACTTCTTTGCCATTTCTTTCTGCACATCTGGAAACACGTTGCTCGATGGAAGCACAGCTGTGACGTCCTGATGCAGACCGGTGAGGTCGGCCTGCTGGTATATCGGTCGGGCTCTAACAGAAACTGGTGATGTTAAACGTACACAAACATGCACACCCAGCGTAAGTGAAGGTCGTAGGTTTAGACACAATGTGAGGGAGATCTTCCTGAGACAGACCGAGTTCACTTCAGCAGCTGTTTGATTTCATGCCCAGTGTCCCGTAATCACTCACTGATTATGAAATATGACGGCAGCAAGCATGTGCAAACCTGCTGTCCAACACGCTTTGATTGGCCTCCAGTGGTGCTAAATATACTTTATGTCTTGTTATGCCTGCAATCAAGTGCACCCTATGTTTAAATGACTGAGAACTTATCTGAAGAGGCGCACTCTGGATGTGGAGCTGAGGGCAGGAGTGAAAACACATTCCTCTCACGCACTTAGACGTGGACTGCACTCTTGTTGCACCACGGTGCCAGCTGCTCCTGCGGCTCAGTGCTGGACAGGGACTCAGTGCATGCTTTTAATGATACACTGGATCTGTTTACAGCCCTCAGGGGTATACACACGGCCCAAACACAGCGACTGTGCCAAAATCGACAATCTATCGTTGGAGCGGAGCCGTGAGGATTGAGGCACAGGTCTGGTGCAGCAGGATTATGTAATATTATCCCTTTGGATATGTGAGACTGGGGATGACTGCTTTATATCATGTAAATTCAATACCAATTCTGAGGTAGGGAATGGTTTACACTGAGAATTTCACAAGTGAAACTAAAGATAATTTGCTCTGTTTAAGTAGAGAACATTCGACTCAGTCTGTCTCAGGCGACTCAGTGAAGTCAGGTAACAAATATGAGATTCAGACAAACACAACACGGGGTGAAAATGCTGTTAAGGCAGGACAGGTAAAGGAAATGAGCACAGGCAAGCAGCATGGGCCCCCCCAAGATGCTTCAAGGTGTCTACCTGATGTCGAGCGTGTGAGTTCCGTCGTCCACGGCTACAGACAAATGTCGCAAGTGCCAGAGATGAGCACAGAGAGACAGAAAGAGAGAGAAAAGGCAAGACCCAGATTAGGACCACAGGAGCTGCCCACCAAAGCTTTCACCAAGAGCGCACCGTCATTCCACTCTGTGCTGACATCACACCCGAAACGTAAACCACAGGAAGAAGTGGACACAGCCACCGGTGAGAGGCAGCGAAGAGGCCCGGAGCAGGGAGGCAGCAACACCTTATCAGTCTGGCATCCACTCCCTGACCGCCATTTACACTGCTGTTTTTCACTGGCCTCTGCTCTCGCGCTGAGGGAGGGGGAGGAGGAGGAGGAGGAGGAGGAGAGGGTATCTCTGCCAGAGCAGCTCAGTGATGCCAGGTCAGCAGTGAGTCAGGGGAGCTGATGGAGGCAAACATTTATCCCTCCGACTGCTCCTCCTGCAGCCCTCCAGCTCTATCAGTGCCACCGTTTACATGTCAAGACGCAGATCGCCAGCGCTCACTGACTCATGAGGAAGGTTTCCAGAATCCATCTTAGCACACTTGTGTTTTTTTCTTTGGGCATAGAAGATGAATCAAAGCTAAGATGCTTTGGGGGAACCCACCAAAATGGCCAGAAAGCCAGAGCAAGACAGAAGATAGACAGGAGGAGGAGCAACGTCGAGCGGGCAGACTGGTGATCAGTACCTTGATGAATGACTCCAAATTGCCATTAAATAACCTAACATTAAAAACAGAGCGGGGTCTAGTCCGCCGGGTGCCAGTGTGGGTTTTGAGTGGCCCATTGGGATGTCTAGAATACAAAGAATGCATCAGAATAAGTAAACAATGCAGCTTTTCTTTCAGAGCGGTTTATCTATTCTCAATAACCTTTATGTCCTTCACAAACTCCTAAACCCAAGATGAAGCAGACTAATCTTTAAAAACCCGCCTGGAGATGACGGACAGGCATTTTCGGACACTGCAGAAACTCGTGAATGAACTTTTTCTTTATAATCCTGCCTCTTCTCTCTCCACCAGATACCGCAGGCCAGGGAAACATCAGACCCGCTGGGAGCATTGTATGTGTCAGCATCTACCTCCTGACAGGCCCTGCGGGGGATTTGCCTCTCTTGGTTTGTGTGGATGTGTGTGTGTGTGTGTGTGTGTGTGTGTGTGTGTGTGTGTGTGTGTGTGTGTGTGTGTGTGTGTGTGTGTGTGACACCTGTAGGACTGAGATTAACAGAGTTTCTTTTGCGGCTCAATCACAGTAACAGAATGATTCTGCTTGAAAGACCCAAAGATGTTTTAAATATCTGATCATGCAATTACCACCTAGTAGTAGCATTTACATCTGTGTGTGTCCAGACTTACATCACATTTGTAGAGAAGACTTCGAGGAATTTAAGGTATTAAGTGTATTTTTTGGTTATCATGATATGAACATGTGTGATTCTAGTGAATAATGTCCATTGAGAAACATGCTGTCTTTACTTAGAGACAGTTTTTCAGAGTCCAGAGGGAGTCAGCAAATGTCCTACTGATGTAAAAGCACAGTTACTTTGCTGCATTTTACTTGATGACAAATACTGGTGTTATTTTCTACTCTAACTAACACTTATTTTCATCATCGATTAATCTGCCCGTGATTTTTTTTCAGTGTACAAAACGTCTGAAAATAGTGTTCACAGAACTCAACTTAATGTCTTCAGATTTCTTGTTTTGTCTGATCAAAAGTCCAAAGCCAAACTATATTCAGCTTATAAGGATATAAAACAGAGAAAAGCAGCAAATCGTCACAACTGAGGATTTGAAGTAGGGAATTTTTTAAAGTGGAGAAGGAAAATTCAGACAATGTGACCTTTCCTCTGCAGTTCTATCAGGGCAAAATAAACCTCAACCTTGACTGTTTTGATTATAAAAATAACACAAAATATGAAGCAATGTAAAACTAAACAAAGTATAATTAATGTTACCTTCTTCGCTGACTGACTACGGTTTAGTTTACAGTCAGGTCGAACTGAAAATCTGATTTTAGAAAGTTTTATAAAATGCGATGGAATCTAAGAAAACCCGTCGGATGTCGCGCTGCCACTTTTCCAGGAAAACGTGTCAAAAATATTGATGAAATTGGCTTTTCATTAAATTATTATTTTACAACATCTTGACTATCATTCCTGAAAATATCGCATTATATTTCGCTTGTTTAATATGTTAAATACGTTATTTAAATCAGGCACTCTGTTTGTCGTTATCTCCTACGAATGAAAAACGAACAACGCATGAAATCCACCCCTAACTTGTTAGTTTACATAGCCTACAAAGACGGTGACGTTGTCACTAATTGTTATTGACAGTGTCGCTAACAATTTGCAACGTCACGATTTGCAGGATGTGTGAAAAGTAATGGAAATGCGTGACTGTCCCTGGTCACCCTAATCATAGTAAACCACATAACATGAGGATGAAGTCATATTAATGCGCATTCTTATGTGAGCTGCGCATCAAAACATTATTTTGACACCTCAGTCAGACGCTACGAGATACAGAGAGACGTCAAAGCTTCAGAGACGCAGAGAGTTTGAGGAAGCTGGTCGTGTTCTGACTTCCTGTCCTTCCTCGTCTTTAAACCTGCTTTTTTTTTCTTTTTCTTTTTTTTTTTTCAAAATTCTGCTCCAAAAAAATCCTACTGATCAGCTGACTTTGAGTGATCATAACACTTGATACAAACCAGACATAAAAATAATGAGAACAGATTTGAAAAGAGCTTGGAATAAGCTTCTAGGTGATATTAAAATCTCCAAAAGGTAAAATTTGGACATGTGATTGGTTTTCCCAGATCCCATCACATATTGTTAAAGTCCTGACATACAGAAGTACCGTCACCTGCAAACAGGATACCAGGTTGAGCTTTGAAAATATGGAGGCCGACACATCTGCTCAGTGTTCAGCAGAGGCTTTTTTTTTGTTCCTGAGTCTACCTACTGACTCCTGCTTTCATGGTCACAGCGCACTTCCTGAGAATTTCCTAAGGCAAACTGTCCTCGCCTTGGTGAGCTGCAACATGTCACGATCGTTTCTGTCGCTGCTGAAAGGAAACAGGACTGGATGTGCATCTTGAATATGCACAGGTCCTTAAGTGTGAGCGTGTGCTTTACCTTGTGGTCATGTAGTCAGCTCTGTGGCCTGCAGGCGAAGACAGAAAAGAGAAGAGACGTGAGGGGAAGTTAGATGTGTGGACATGTCAGGACCTGTTTCTGAGGTCCCTGCGGTGCATTTTGCATACGCCTGGTGAAGCACTTGAAACCTGCCATCTGTCCGCAACCGCTGGCCTCTTGAGCAGCACAAACAAAACCCACACACACACACACACACACACACAGAGCTTGCACTTCATGCAACACTTTAGCGGCATTACAATTACAGTACAAACATCTGCCAGGCTCACAGTTGTAAGTTTATAACTGACGCAGACAAACAGACACACTAATCATTACAGTAATACACAGGGCTGCAAGTCTGCACAGGCGAAGTTCAGGTTAAGCACAAAATAGCTTCCGAACGGTTTTGGAGAACAGGAGGAGGTTGAAGTGTGCAGCCATCTGTTCCTGTTACAGGATCTGACCTGTCTGTGTGCCTGAGAGGCCCGTACTGTACTCCAGCTCATTGACAACAATATGATTAAGGAGCACGTGGGAGAAGCAGAGCGCTTTTCTCTCTCTCATTAGTGCACGGTTTCATGAGTCATTAAGCGGACAGTTTGACTGAGACCACCAGGACTGCCGGTTAGAACCATGATTGACAGACGCTCTCTGGGTTGACAGTAGATTAGCTCGAGGCCTCGAGGAGATCCCACCAATGCAGAACAAAGAGAGAGTGCCGATAATGACCGCCGCCCCTCTAATGCACGGCAGTCCATTAAGTTGGGTGCAAATCAATCACTAAGACGGATAATACAAATTCGCAATCCCCCTCAGCTCTGGCTCGCCTGGATAAAACCCAGATTACCATCCAGGAGCTCTGACTAGTGGAAAAGGCAGGCAAACAATGGGAAGTACGCCATGGAAAAAGCTGAGGGACTGCAGAAAATGAAAAGACAAAATCCAGCAGCCAGTTATTAGTTATGTTGGATGTTTGGAGTCTGATTATCCTTAAAATACATCCTCATTTTGGATGCTACACACAAACCGGAGAAAGTGGATTTGACATTGAGAGACAATCAAGAGCACACGCTCATCACAGAGTAAGAGGAACAGTGGGAGCTATAAAGGCAGAATATAAAAATAAAGGGATCATGACTGTACCTTCACCAAGTGTCCTCTTCAGCAAGTCATGTTTGGCCTGCAGTTTGGAGATGAGATTACTGCCCTCCAGAAACTCCCGGAATTTCTGTGGAGAATTGAGAGTAATTACACGGCGGCCCCGAGTGCCAGCCGGAGCGCCCGCTCTTAAGACAGCAATCTACGATAAGAAAGCCAAGGGCAAAGGACACGCTGAGAGCCTTTTTAAAGCCGTTATCAGAGCATGTCCATCTTCAGACTGGAACAGGATAGCAGCTAGCCTTACAGAATGGAAATATTTTGGGAGAGAAGCCCCTCTGCCAACTGATCAGAGATTTCAAAGTGGCTCGGTGCATAAGTGCATGGAGATTTAACATTTACATGCACGGATTAAAGCATTTTAACGTCAGGCTAGAAGCTCTGAATTCACATTTTCAGATTCATTTTAGAGATTTTTGCAGCAGCTCATAAAAAGTACAGAGACAATCAGACAAGAAAAATCTGGCATCTTCACTTAATAGACATAAAAGACGGCTCTGAAGCGGTTTCTGCTTGCTCGCTCGTATACGCCAGCATCCTCCCACATCTCCCCTCACCATGAAGTAGAACTGCTCCGTCTCCTGCTGGTTGGCCCTCCTCTTGGCAATGCTGGGCTTGCTGAGGTACGTCTCTGACACGGTGGACTTGACCGACTCGGTGGATCGGCTGTGGTGGAAACACTCGGACACGTCGTAGTCTTCAATGGTCACCATGTCCTGGATGGTGGTCAGGGTGGCCTCCGAGGTTTTTTTGATCTGTAGAGGAAGAGTTGTGGGAGCGGCTTAAAAGCTTGATGTCATCTCTTAATGGTGTTACCATCACAGCATACTCGGTGGCTTCTATTATCACACTCCCTAAAAGCATCTCGCTATCCTGTGACACTGAAAAATTCAGGTGTTTTCTGAGCATGTTCATAAAAATCCGCCCTTGAACTTCACTCCCAGTCAAAGCAATCAATTTGCAGGCACTCAGAGGGGCCAGGGTCAAGCAGCGCCTGCTGGACATGGTACATTCACTCACAGGCTTTTAAGACTCATTTCAATAACTTTCCGTTGCCTGTCATCAGGAGACGACCTGCCAGAGGTCTGAATTCCCGCCACTTACTACGAAAGATGTTCAGCAAATGCAAGTGCTGCAGGCTGTGATCGTGTCTGGTATATGATGACAGAGGATGTGACAAACGAGTGGGTGGGTAAATAAGTTTGTAACAGTTCCATAAACATTTAAGCAACCAAATCAGTTACACTGGATCATCAGTCAGCCTTCAATTTGGCATTGTGAAAGCAATGCTTACAGGGAGCCAATCTAATCTCTGTCATTATTAGCCATTATGTTGTGTCATCATTTACTTCACAAAGATAAGCCAAAGCAAAAAAAACTTGCCAGTTTAAGCACAGACATGCTTTGAGCTAAATGTTAAATCATGCTATCAAGCTCACAGTGACACTGAAAATACTAACATGCTGATGTTTAGCAGGTATACCATCATAGTATAGCATGTTAGCATGCTAACGTTTGGTTATTCGCACTAAAGTACAGCTGAGGCTGGTATTTGGAGGTATTTTGAGCAAATTCAAACTGTGACCCAATAATGACCTTAACTCAGGAGATCACCAAAGTTATTAATTAACCCAGAGGGGAAGACAAAATTTGTCTGTACCAAATGTCATGGCAATCCATCCTATATGTGTTATTATAGATATTTCTAATATCAGTCAGATATCCAATCATCTGACACTGCCATCCCCAGAGCCGCGTGCTAGCATGGCTACAGAGTCATTATATGCAACTTCATTCTCAAAGTCTCTGCTTCGTTTCTGACCTAACAGTGGCCCTGGTACCTGCTCTGATATGATAACGATCTACATAAACAAGCCCAATTCTTTCATTGGTGATTGTACCTCTGATCTATGATGTAATAGATGTATTCAAATTAGGGGTCAGTCACAAGTGACACTGACAATTCTGCCTGATGTTTAATCTTCCAAATCATTAATTAACCACCCAGCTTCCTAAAATAATCAATATTGAGCCATATAGGCTAAGGGCATTTGCAGATCAGCGATGAAGAGGAAGAGAGAGAAGAAAGATAAAAGAGACAAACAGACAAGGAGGAAGAGTCTAGAGGCTGTAAAGTGTGAGCATGACTCACTGATGTGGAAAAGCTGCAGAGGGAAAGAGGCCATGCTGATGCAGAAACATCAACAACCACCTCTCAGGAAACTTTCAGCAAAACGCTCCTCTTCATTCAGCGGAGACACTCTGGGGAGGGTGAAGTGCTGGGACCATCAGAGCTCATTTGAGTGTTTTTAAAAGGTGGGGGCACCACAGGTCAACAGGGCCCTGAGTAAGACGCAGCTGGAATTCCTGCTAATTATTCTTAATGGTCTGGGCCCCCACTCAAAGGTAGTGACCCCATTTCTTAGTTATTAAGTGGGTCGGAGCTCAATGCTAATGAAAGAACAAGGTGGATTCCTGGTGTGCACGCAGAGACAACAGTGGATTACTGTTATTTAAACAGCTTGACCTGCAACTCTTTGGCCTTCAAAACAGGAAGAAAAAACCCTGAAAAGCAAGGCGGGCTACACTGACGGATTACAGTGCTGACACACGTGCTCAGAACACATAATGTGGATGTCGTTACAGTATCATCCATCCCATCGTGAAGCAAAAACATACTGCAAGTTGGAACACGGCTAATGACAGCGTGGAAGAGGAAATGGCTCTGCGATCAGAAAACTTGGTAAAAACATCATCCTGTCTCGTGACAACAGTCAGGGATTGTCGTTTGGTGATCAAAGGAGTGACTTTCTGCACGAGAAAGATGAAGAGCCTGGTACCTCCATTCCAGAGAAAACACAAACAGATCCACAATTACACCAGTGACTGCGCTGTTTTATCCACAGCAGGGGACCAAGATAGGGAACTTATAGCACCGCGTTTTGGCTACACGCTCTGTGTTTGGTCTGTCTCTGTCCCCGTGTGACTGGCTGTCTCGTCCATGGTGGCCCCCGTGGAGGCGAGAGGCCCAGCTGTCATCATGAAGACAGGACCCATGCATGCGAGAGAATCGCTCCAAGTGAAAAAAAAGCTGTTGACTTTGTCCATTATTCAGCAGACGAATAGTTACCAGTGTTCACCGCGGGGCTCAATTACAACAGAGCTCTGAGTGAGACTCGCTGGGTTTGCCCATTAGTCCCTGGAGCTGCATAACAGACCTGCAGAGAAGTCCCTGGACTGAATTGAGTTTGTTTTTTTTAATAAAGAACTATGACTCAGGTATTTCCTATGGCGCTGTGGCCCACCACTATGAGCAGCTAACAATCCGCCTCGCTTACTTACTTACATTCACTGGGCTGAAAATAAGTTCTGCAGCGTCAAAATCCAAAATGATTCCACTCGCCGCGCTGTAAAATCAGTGCTCTTCTGCAGGGCAGCAGTACAATATCACTAAGCATTATTTCAACAACTATCATCGCAGTTCAAGAGGCAGAACTCTGTCTGGAGCTTCCAACAGACTGTGTAGTAAGTGCGTTATCTGCTGATCATCCCACTGTGAGCGTGCACACACATACCCACACAGGCTTTGAAGTGCCTCCCGGAGATTTATCCAAGGGAAAACAAACACTCCCTGTGAAAGGAGATGCTATTCGATTGCCAGAGTTTAGTGTTAAATGTCTGTAGATTATGAAAGAGAGCAGAGGAGGGAAATCAGGCTGTGTCAGCTCCGGTTCATACGGAGGCAAACAAGATCTAAATGGCCAGATTATTCCATCTGAAAAGAGATGAACCACGCTGCCCGACGGAGGAGCTGAAATGAACGATGTCCTCGGAGGGCAGACTTTTTTAATGAAAATAATTCTCTTGTATTTTCTGCAGTGCAGGAGGCACCCAGCCGGGCTGTGTTAACCCCTACCCCTCAGTAAGAGTCAGATCCAGAGTTTTCTCCTCACGTCGCATCCCACCCGCCTCTGACGCAGAGTAAATTATTCAGCAATGTTTTCTTTCGCCGTTTCACGGGAGTCAAAGAGGTTTGAGGAAACAGCTGCACTTCTCCTAAGCACTGCCCTGCAGCCCTTCCTGGACGGATAAAGACAGACTCTCTTTTCTCTCTTGTACATTTGACAGCCGTGCTTGTAGGGCGTTCACTGCGCTTTGAAAGTTCATTTTTCAAGGATGTATCTGGCACACTGTGCCCGGGTGGAGAGGCCATCTGGTGATCCTAACACAAAGCAGCAGCACCCTCCAATTCTGACCCACCAGGACATCCGCTTCGTCGAGGCAGGCGGAAAGGGACATGGAGCAACCAGGGCTTGTCATCATACCTCGCACACACACGCACACACAGACACACACGGGTGCATGTGTATGTGCCAAGTTGCCAAAATATTGTACATACTGCAGGCAATGTGATGACCCCAGCAGGGCTCTGACCAGCCCTGATGCACAGCACACAACAAGGCACTGGGCATGAACGATACTGCATAGAGGGCTGCAACCAGGGCTAAGTAAGGAAATAAATAATTATTTTTTTCTAATAACGGATTAATCATTAAGTCTATAAAATGTCAAAAATAGCATACAGATTCAATTTAGATTGATATAAAGCACAGAACTATCGAATATTTGCCATTTTTGCTTGATTACATAACTAAACAGATAATTTGCACACTCAAATAAAACCGCAGCTATCCTATCATCAGAGAGATGCATGCTCAGCAATTTTATGTAAGTGTCGACGGTATGATGAAAAGGAATCTGTCCCAGCGGATACAGAGGAAGCTGAGCGACAAGCTTGTGTGATTCTGGGATAAAAGAAAGAAAGTGCACCGGTGTGGAGGGAGGGAGAGGGAAAAGACAGGAGGCAGCGAGAGCTCTTAGAGAGGAAGCAGGTCAGACGTGATCCACAATCCAGCCTGATGGACGTGATTGAGCTCTCTGAATCTGTGGAAGTCATCGTATTTTGCTCCCATTGGCTTTCGAAAATGCAGAGTTACCGACGTGCTGCAGAGAGATTAAAACAGCACAGCCTGAGCAGCAGAGATGCACCTCCAATGTCAAAGCAGAGCAGAGCAGGACAGGTTTGTGCAAATAAAAGACAGAGACAGTGAATTCTACCTGTGGGAGCAAAAATGGAGGCTTCACAGAGAGGGTTTGATGGCTACCTGCAGGGCATGAGAGAGCGTGCGCATGTGTGTGTCTGCGTGTGGTGTGTATTTGCAACAAAATCTTTGATTCTTCAGAGATCATCAGAAACTATTCTGTTTCTCACCTTGGATGACTTCTGGCAAAAGTTAACTTTCCTCTGTAGCTTTAACGCTCTGCAACTGTCAGCATCTTGCAACCAACAAATAGCAGCGTAACTGAACTTGCAGACGACAAAACCGCAGCGGCAGAGAACAGTTTTGACATGTTTGACATATCTAAACCCCCACACACTACGGATACCTGCACAAAGAGTTGAATTTATTTGCGCCAGTTTACCTCTTCGTTCTCGATCTTCAGAGTAGCCAGGCGAGACTGGAGCTGCTGGAACCTCAGGATGAGCTCTCCGTTCACCGGCGGCTGCACTGAGATCTGACACACCTGGGAAGAGAAAAGAGGAAATGCTTTGTCAGTGATCAAGAACTTGAAATTACAACCTACTGCAGGAAAAAGAAGGCCACATAACCTCTGGATTAAACAGGATGCAGGCATCCAAATTCTTCAACTGCAGAGAAACCCACAGTGATTTCTGCCAACTGAACGCAGACGGCCACACAACAGCAGCGAGTAAACGGACGTGATATCAGCGTCGGCGGTGCCAGCCAAGCAGTAAAACTCACAACGCATGTTGAGCTACATGACTGCAGGGGTAGAATTAACACATGATTTGTCAAATTCAGTGCCCCATAAAACCTGATGCGGCAGCCCAGATGCAGTAAAACGCAGCGCTTAAGCCCCTGAAAATCAGACCTCATTAAGTCTGAGACTTTTTAATCAACTCCAAATTCACTTCCATGTTGTTCGGTGTCCTGGAAACAAAGCCTCATAAAACTCATGATACAAGTATGGTTTCTTTTCGCAGTTGTTTTCTCCATTTCCACTTCTATCAGATGACAAACACAGAGCTATTTCTATTATCACAGATTCTGCTGTTGACTGAACTACGTGCCTCGTCTCCCATATGAGGCTGGAACTCAAATTTGGCTGGTGGGCAGAAGGCTGTGGGGTACATCTCCATGAACCTCTGTCTGTCACTCCGTGGGTCCAGACTGTCCACGGCATTCTCTATGATGTCCAGACCCTCGTGGCGTGACGTCTCCAGGTTGTATTCTGCTGACAGGTAGGTCCGCAGGGCCCGGTTCAGGCTGGCGTGATACCCCAAATCGCAGCACTGGAAGAGAGGAAAGAAGAGGATCGACGTCAGGTGGAAAATCAGGAGGACAAGTTGCTTTTATAAACTTGAAAGGTAAAAGATTAAAAGTGGAAAAGGCAGAACCCATAAAAACAAAAGGATCTGAGCACTGAACACTGGCAGAAACCCACCACGACAGCAACACTACCCATCTCATAATACATGAACTAACACCAGGCAGCGACTGATGACTCTTTTCTCTATTTTCACGAACAACCTGCTGATTATTTTCTTAATGATTTGATGAAAATGGTAAAAAATGCCTGCTACAATTCCCTAAAGCCCAAGCTGAGGTCTTCAAGCAGCTTGCTTTGTCTGGACAACTGCGCCAAAACCCCAAAGACTGATGTTCTGTATATCTCATAAGACAGCATGAAAACAGCAAAACTTCACATTTTTGCTTAAAAAGTGACTAAAATTGTAACCAAATAATATTCTGCAAATAACGTTACCATTTCTCTGCACCAGTCAACAGCTGAATCAAAGTTATCAATGTTTTTTTAAGCTGTTTAAGGTTCGTTTAGAGCAGTGATTTTAGTAAACAGTAGAAAAACAAGCCAATAATTTCATGTGATCAATCAGAAAACTTATTTCTTAAAGTCTTAAATTATTTGTGCAAACAGATCTGGAGTTGACTGGTATAAGGTAAAACAATGATGACAGTCAAACAGGACACCACTTCGGCCAGCTTGTATACTTTGTTTTCTACTATAAAAAGTCTCCTTCATCAATAAACAAATGTGTCAGACTGCACATACAACTCACACAGAGTGCATCCCACACACACACACGCAGACACACTCAGACACACACACACCCTGGTGAGATGTGAAGGCTTGTGAGCAAAGCGGGGAGAGGGGTAATTTCAGCGCACAGCATGCCGCTGAATAGAGGTTGCATTTCTCTTCTCTTCCAGTCTTATCTGGAATATAAAACCTCAGAGCCTCAGAAAACCCAGCCTTCTCCCTCTTCCTCAGAAACGCCACAGAAAATGGCGCAGTACGTTTATTTCTCTACCTAAATCATAACAACCAAGGGGAGGCGTACCATAAATAAGTCATTTATCAGTATGGAAGCAAAAAGGTCAAACAATGTGCTTTCAAGGCAGAGTAGAGAGACGTGGGCGCTGCAGTGAACAGAGCGATGACCCACAGCTGGAAATGACGGAAACAACAACAACAGCGACAGCAACAAGGCTTCAGGTGCACGGCTACTCCCACTCTCTATCCAGACAGTCAGAAAGACGTTGAAACACTTCAACACTGCGACAAAATGTGAGGAACACACAGCAGAACTGAGGGTTTTCAATAATAACCTGAAGAGAAGAAGAACAGTTTTTAGCACAAAAGCTAATAAGCTGCTTTAATTCTGTCCTGCCCTGTAATTTCCATCCCATGGTCTGGTGCCCTAACATCTCTTTTATATCAGGCCCAGCTGCTGAAGCCATCTGAGCATGGTTTTAAATCTCTTCTGTGAAATCACCCCTGAACAGTAATGGGTCTTCTGCATGAGGAAAGGACCTCAGAGTGTGTCTTCTGTTTATGGAACAGTGTCCTCAGCAAAAAACTTTCCCCAGCAGTCTCACTGGAGACAAACATGCTTGTGCTAAAGATGAAGCTGTCTCAGAAGAGCACTGACAGAAGCATGCGGTTTCATATACTTACATCAATTAAGTCCGACAAGTCATGGATGTAGTATTTGAAAACGGAGGAGTTTGACGCCTCCAGTGTCAGCAGGTACTCGTTCCGCGCTTTGATCGACTTCAGCTTGTTCTCGGAGTACTTGGCTTGACGCTGATGAGAGAATTACAAGCGAGAATGAGAAATAGACAATAACAGAGCAAAGGAGGGAGGATGAATTTAATGAGCTGAGAATTGCCTTTCTGACAAGTGATTGTGCTTTTATGTCTCTGTACGCACCGCGCGTCCTGGAACTGAGACTGGATTACTGGCAAAACAACGGCTTCGATAAACATTAGAGAAGAAATGAGCTAAATTCTGTTTAAAATAGAAAAAGGGAACAAGACGGAGAGAAGAAAAGCTAAACTAAAAACGGCCCGTGTCCTTCGCTTCAACCAGAGTGTCTCAGTCTGAGCCATCTGTCTTTGTCCTACACTTCCTCTCTACCAGACAAATACAATCTGCTAGTTAGTCACCACACACTGACCCACGGGCTCTGACTCACACACTTCCAAATCATCCATATTTTAACACTTCCCGAACGCGTTCCAGGAAGAGTCACGTTAAAGGGCCGTTTAATCATTTGTCACAGAGTTGTAACAGAAAACAGGCCTGTTCTGAGAGCACAAAGCCTGTTCTTTGACACACTGTGTGTTCCTGTGCTCACGTCAGCGGGACCTCTGAGAAGAAGCCATGCTGGGGCCTAAATCAAGAACTTTTCCTGCCTTTTTAGCAGGGCTGTCCCGATCCAATCACGTGATCGGAAATCGGGGCCGATCACGTGATCGATCACAATTGTGCTGGCTCAAACGCTGGTTGGTAACCGTGGCAACAGAAACTCAAAACATACGTTGTTTCACAGTTTATTTATCACAACGGCAAGACAGCAGAGGACACACACAAGCGGTAAGAGGTGCACTTGCCCTCTGAAATGATACTTTGTATCACGTAACATAACGTTAAGCAATCATCTCACTTCCCTCCACTGATTAGGCCTAATATAACAGCTGCGGCCGACTGAGCTGCAGGTTTTAATGGAAAAAAACAACATTAATGTATTAATAATTGATTTAATATTTGTTTCTTTCGTAAGTGACCATGGTATAAGCAGGATAATGCCCTTCGAGGTGTCCATTATCAGAAATGAAAGCGAAGTCCATTCATTCGCGTCGAACGCTTCGTGTCGAACGGTTCACGTCTCCGCGTCGTCCATTAATTTCTGATAATGGACACCTCGTCGGGCATTATCCCTTACTTAATGTTGCACTATTCCTAATGTGAAGAAAAATGTTATTTTATTTCTGTGTTCTGTTCTGACTTGAGACTGTAATTCAAGCTACCTCATAGAAGTTTACAATACGCTGCACTGCATGCATGCACAATTGTGCATAAGTGTTACATGTTAATATAAGAGCCATTGGTAAAAAAAAATAAAAAATAAAAATAAGGGACATCCTGGATGTTATTCTTTGCTCTTAGTTTGTTTCATAATGTTTTATAGAAGTATCACATTGGGACCTGGTATCGGCAGATACTCCAAATCAAATGACTCGGACTCGGGGGCAAAAAAACATGATCGGGACATCCCTACTTTTTAGGCAACTACTAAAGGCGGTGGCGTGACTACTAGTTGAAATGCCAATGTCACAAATTGGATTAAATTTGTTAAGCGTCGTGAAACCCTGGCTCTCTACCTTCTCTTTCATCTTCTCGATCTTCTTCACTGAGCTGCGTCTCTGGTATTTGTCCTCCATTCGGATACTGAAGACTGGATCTCCCCTGCCAATCTGCTTCTCCTCCTGCTTCTCAGCCTCCTTCAGCTTGCTCTCGGCGCTGATGCTCTCCGAGTGGTACATGTGGTAGGTCTTCATCACCTGGAGACAAACAGTACCAATAAGCTGAAAGGGAAAGCATCTTAAAGGCCTCGTTGTCATTATTTCCTTTTTTTTTTAATGATTGGCAAAGAGCAAGATCCTGAAAGCGTGCAGTGGTGGTTAAAAATGTTGTGTTTCAGGTCAGTTTCTGTGAGGTCAGAGGTCAGAATAATCCATCTTCATAATCGCATCTGACCTTTTAGAACCCACAACTAAGGTTTCCATCCTTTGACCCGCTCATTCATTACAAATCGATTCAACTCATCTCACAGCAGGCAGTCGGTCTCTCCCTGGACCACAAACCGAAGACAGATTCTCTCCAGGCTTTTTATACGAGGCTCTCATACGACCACAGCTACCACCAATCACTGCAGCTAAATCTAACATGCGGCCTTCGTTGTGCAGTTTGAAAGAAAAACCAAAAAATACAGTGAGAAAGAAGATTTGGGTTTGTCCTGATTTTGACATGAGGTTAAGAGGGAGGTTGGTTAATTGGTTAAAGGTTGTATTCAGATGGCATTAAAGCTCGGCTTCGTTTTTGGAGAGCAAATAGAGCCACATGGGTCAAAACCACAAGGACTTCTGGGAATTGAAGGCTAACATGTAGCATATGCTTCTTGTGTCTAAACAGAAATTTTTACTTTTGTGAAGGCTTTAATGACGAATAAGTTGAACCCTTACGCCCATTGTGTCATCACGCTGGAGCAATTCGGTGCAAGGGAAATGGATGGCATTGATGGGGAACAGCTGATTAGCACTGCTTCCTGAAGTCTGAGTCACCATCATCAGAAGAGGTTGGAGTGTGAGCGTTACTCATATATACTACATGGATCCATTTAGCAGTGACTCAATGGTGAAGCAGCAGGTAGACCGCCAAGCACAAACAATGAGTATGTCAAGAGAGCGCAGAGATTATAAAAGTCATATTAACACTGAAATCACGGCTGATCTCAGGGCAGCGCAGATGAATCAGTGGCTGTGGGAGAAACATCAAGGCCGAAGTCCAGACGCTAACGTGGAGTCATCAATGAGTGAACTCACTCACCCTCACAGATTCATGGTAATTAACAATTTACAGTGTTATTCCTCATTTCTTCTTTCGATGCTTGTTTAGTAATCTTTGCTTTTTTTTTTTGGAATTTCATTTGTTCAAAACTGCAAACACATGACCTGGTGTGAGTCTCTCAAACTTTTTCTAACATTAAATCTCTCTGCTGTCAAGCTAAGCCGGGGTTCCTGGCAGCAGGCCGAATGTACTGAACTGGGAACAAACGCAGAAAATATATTCAAACTCCCACGAGAAGGCGGCGACACAGAGCACCAGAACCAACTCCAGCAAATTACAGCTCCACAACCTGCGTATGCAATACACTTGTCTGCACAAAACCTCAACTTCAGTACACACGAAGACTCACCCACCTCAAAATCTAAACATCTTTCTCCCAAACTGAGTTATTTCGGTGTGAGTGGAACAACAGAGCAAAGCCTGGTTTGTCTGGAGCTCTCTGCCTTTGGTGGGGTTTGGCCCAACTGGAACCAGTTTAGAGATGGGTGACTGACCTTGGGCCCTGCACTCCTCACTTACTGGTCTGGAATCTGCCTCTGCTGTGTTTACTTTGGTGTTTCTCTTCGAGGGACATATTTAGAGACGGAGCAGACCTGTTATTTCATTGGCGGAGGCCGACATCGGGACTGTGTCTGTCTGATGCAATAGCTGCCCAGTGTGTGTGTGTGTGTGTGTGTGTGTGTGTGTGTGTGTGTGTGTGTGTGCGTCATCCCACGGGGACTAAACCAGGTCAGATCTGGAGTGTGGACCGTGGTGAGAGTGAAACACATTGAGTTTGGAGTAACACGTTGTTTTGTTTGGAGCAGCGCTGCCATCGGACGTGTAACCACCGTCATCCTCTATAACTGGAGACCATTCAAGCAAAGTGAAATGCTTTTCACGCCAAGCCATTTTGGGAACAACAACCACCTCGACTTGCATCTCCATCTCTGTACATCCCAAGTTACAGTGATGATCAACAGATACATACATAAAACTATAAATACGGCTTATGAGTTACACAATGTGCAATAAAATCTAGCCACGGAGCCATCCAGACATCCTGTCTAAGAATACACCAGCATCTAATTGTCCAACAACAGAAGGCATTCAACTAAGCAAGCAGGCCAGCAGGGCTGACTGGGGCAATTAAGGCAGTGGAATTAGCTATTGATTCATGATTTAAGTACCCTTCTCGACCAAGGTCGGAGCAACACGCAGACAAACTACTTACAGCAATGTCATTGAAGAGATGAGATGAAATGGCCTTTTTAGAGAAACCATACTGTAGATATAGTGAAATGTCCCGGGGCCCTGTCCCACTCTCTCTCTGTCTCTCTGTATGTATATATGGCGGGTGTCCTCGCACGCTACTTGTCAAAGGTGCAAAGCAGGTAATCGCAACATCTGTGATTCATTTCCAACTGGGAATCTCAGTTGCATGTAACCCCTCTCGCTCTCTTCCCAGACTTCCATTCTGTCTCTGCTGTCAACCGCCGAATAAACTCAACATGCCGAAAATAAACCATCTTAAAAAACAAAATGAAAGAAAAGGCGAGTGAGTTGCTATTTGGCTCTAACCCCCCCGGTGTGGCTTTGCATGAAATTGTTTTGAAGAGTGAGAAAAGACAGCTGATAAGAGCGATTAAAACAGAGAACGTTAAGTCTAATGAGTCACGCAAACATTAAGTTGATACTTCACAGTTTGAATAGCCAGTTCAGGCCGTGCAAGAGATGCTTGAGCAATTTTTTGGTAGTCGTCTGTTTGCTTGACTGTTTAATATTTGATCCCTTAGACATCTTTGAGCTGCAGGGCTAAAGACTTCAAGCTGTTATAAACAGTTAGAAGCTAGTTAGCTTAGTGCTATAACCACACTCAACCACAGCAAAGCCAATGTACTTAAGTGCATTTGTTAAAAAGAGGGTAGTCATTACTACTTACTGTGTATAGCTCATTTAGGACCTTCATTAAGTCTTCCTGGAGCTGAAAGGCTATTTCCTTGCTCTGGAAAAGAAGCACAGAGGAAAACCACAATGAGATCATTACAACAAATCAGACATTTGACACGATGAATTACACAAAATTAGTTTTCCCAAACAGAAATCACAGGTAATACAAATTGACACAGTGGCACCATTTTCATGCTGTCTCTCAAGCTGAATTTCAATTAGAAACACAGCAGCAGTTACTTTTACTGAACTGAAACTTGACAAGTCTGTTTATCAAATGCTCATCAGACACCGACTGAAGGTCTGAACGGTACAAACACACAAAATGGAGCCTCGGATTTATCAAACGCAGCGTCAAACACAGGGTTTCTGTGCGAAAGCCGTATCAGTGTCACAATGGCTTTTCCACTCAAATCGTCCAACGCAGCTCGAGTTTCAGCGTCCACATGCTCAACACATTATCTGGCTTCTCCAACTCAATGTGAAAGATTTTTCCCAAATATGTTAACTCAATCAGCCATGCCACAAGGCTGACTCAGTAATACTATCACACACACACACACACACACACACACACACATTAATGCATCTCATGGACGTGGGTTACAGTTTAAGAGTGACGCCATGATGGATTTAGAGGCGCTTTCACTATTAATTTAACTGTGGAGCTCCCATATTTTTTCACACTCACTCATATACTGTATCACATGTTTATGAGATTATGAGTCATGACAGTATATTCCTGGTCTCTCTCCTCACGCTGATACCACGCGCTGCTACCTGGGTGAAGTTACAGCCTTCGATTGCACTCCAGGTCTTTCTTTAACCCAATTATTCTCAGACAAATCTCATTCTGGGAGCCACTCCCAGCAAAAGGCTGTAAGAGGCTTCTTAAAGGGCACTGAAGCACCGCGTGCAGAGGCATGGAGTGCTGAGCTACTTCTGGTCAAGAGCAGAGCACACTAAAGATTTTTCAAAGGGCAACGGCGTTAAAAAAATAAAAGCTACGACTGCAGTGAGTCATTATTGAAGGCACATCGCTGTACAGAGTGATGTCTTTATCCTCCTCATGTTATCACGCACGTGTGCAAAAAGGCGCTGGTTTCAAGGTATTGAGCTTATGGCCAGCTGGTGGTGAGAACACACTAAGAGACGAAGCACAACCCAAGCAAAGGCGAGAAGGAAGAGGTGGAACTGTAAGCTAGCAAAGAGGAAAAAAAACGACAAAAAATATGAAAAAGTTGGCTTTGTAAACGTTTTAGGAGGAAGGAAATGCATACAGCACATTTGTTATACAATGCATTTTTTGTGGGATATAATAAATGCAAATACTAAAAAGGTGGCACGGTGGAAACACTGTCACCTCACAGCCAAAAGGTCCTGGGTTCGATTCCCACCTGGTACGCTCTGGGCACCAGGGGGGCGTGTCCTACACCATGCCTCCGGTGCCTGCTGCTGGAGGAAAGGGGCTTTTCTGTGTGGAGTTTGCATGTTCTTCCCGTGTTCACCTGAGGTATCCTCCATAAAAAACATGCAAGAAGATCACCACCTGACCAATGGTGACAAAAGGAACTGGGTCCCTGGGCGCCGCTGTCGGCTGGCAGCCCACCGCTCCTGGTCTGCCGCGGAGGAAGGGCTTGCCGGGATGGGTTAAGAGCGGAGAAAATAATTTCACTTAAGCATGACGTGTGCAGTTTCCCCTCTAGCTCTGCATGTCGTGTTGTGATTAATAAAAGGATGTCTTCTTCTTCTTCTTCACTGCATGTAAACATTACTTTTGTTTGTTTGTTTACAAAAAAAACCCAACAGGGCTCTGCAAAACATGCATCCAACAGGACTTGTGAGGATTATCTGAGCCATGTTTTAAAGCTTTGTCTACTTGAATTGATAACAACCACAATCTGGGATCAGTTGATCTGCTGCGATCAGCTGCCGGGTCCAGAGCACGCACGGGCAAGCTGAAGACAGCAGCAGGACTGAATAATCACCACTTCAACACATTTCTTTGTAACATTGGACATCCTGAAACAGAGGCCGTGGCGCTGATATCCCAACGCTGAACAGCGGCTGGGATTTCCTGACTTGAGATTCGATGAGTCACATACGCTTTGCACACGTGTGGACTCGTGTGGGTGTTGGCGACTGATGAGAGGCTCCATTGAGTTCACACACCTCGCTGATCCTGGTGAGTTTACAAACATGGACTCTGCAGACCCATACGGGAGCCATCTCGTGAAAACTGCACACACATCCTCTCTCACTCTTGTTCTTCAGGAGGCGCTCACAGGTAAAGACGCACAATGTCCAAGCATGTGCACAGACGGCAAAGAGGATTACGCACAGTTACTGGCTGCCATGCTGGTGAAAGAAGAGTGTCGTGCTGTGTCACCTGGCTGATTGGCAACACCTTCTCAACCAACGCTTTGTCCGCCAGTTCCCTGATTTGAAGCTCTTACCTAATAGGAGGGCCTGTAAGCCTGGATAACCAGAGCTTTAGACGCACAATACTTGGCGAGAGTCAAACTCAGGCATGTTTGAGAATGAAGCGCAGATAAGGGAGCAACGAAAGGTCTAGAGCTAAATTAGATTTATAATTGAGGAAAATTACAGGATGATCTGGTCCTTCAGCTCATAGCAGATCTGTAATTGTATCTTAGAAAAGATGACAGCGCCACATTTGAGGTAAACTGCCTACAAATTCTTACATATTAGAAAGATCATAAAGACGTGAGCCTTCTCCTGTGGGAAAACCCATTAGCAGCTGTCAGTTCAGAGGACAGAACCTTTGACTATCTGTCAGATCTAACACTCGTTAGCTCTTCTCCATTGAGAAGGCTGGGAAGCGATCCAGAGCTCAATGAAAAGCCTTCTCAGGGCGAGCATGAGCGGTGCGAGTGTGTGCGTGTGAGCGGAGCAAAGGCAGAGATGAAAGTAAAGGGGCATTGCATTCAAGACATGATGAGGGCGCTTTCATCAGAAAAGCTACACCTAACACAATGCCTTTAAGAACTCTTTGAAATAATCCCTGCTTTCAAACTCAATCCAACACAGACGCTGCATACCTCAAATTACAACCCATAAGGGTTGCGTCTAAATGCGGCGTTGTGCAACTGGTGTTGCTGATTTAATTTGTGCAGTTACCCCCTGTCATTTGAAAGGCATCTCAGCTGGAAAGGGGGGGGGGGGGTTCCCAATTTGGTCTAAATTCATTAAAAAGATCCTACAAATGGGTTTCCCCTTTTAAGATCATACCATCTGTATTCCGACCACATTAGAAAGATGAAACAACCTCAGAGAGGAGAAACCAAGTCAGCCTTTGGGGAGTGGTGGGTTTCATATTGCCACTGACATTAATCATGGTACAGAGATGGCAGTTGTGTACCCTCCAGGGGCGTGTGTGTGTGTGTGTGTGTGTGTGTGTGTGTGTGGCGCTCAGCATAGATGTGAGTGCCTTGTCACTAAAGCACACACACAGTAGAAAGCCTGATGAGGTCTTAGCTGATGTATTTTGCAAAAACAAATTTTGACAGAGTGACACAGATATGTAAGTCTTTTACTGAATGTCAAAAGAATAGTTTAACATTTTGGGAAATACTATTATTTGTTTAATTTACAAGAGTGCGATGAGAAGAGTGTTATCAGTCTGCATATTTGTGCAGAGCTGGAGTCAGCTCACTGAGCATAGAACTGTCTTCTTTACAGTGCATCTTGCGGCTTTAAAATGCACATGGACAGAAATGTTCAAACCTGGCTGTGGTACAGGTTGCCAGATATGAGCACAGGTTACAACATCAGGTATAATGGTGCCAAACTTGGCAACCTCACTGTGACAAAAACACTTTGAAGGTTGTGCACTTTATTGCTGCGCTGCTGACTGCAAAGAAGCAATTCCACCACAAACTCCCTGTGAAACCACAGACTGACATTATCCATCTGTTCATATGCAGGTTAAATTGACTTAAAAAGCATTAGAGCCATTTCTCCCACTTCCAGTTCTAATGCTAAGCTGGGCTTCACTGATCCTGGCCTGAGGTCGGCACAAAATCACACTTAAAATGTTGAACTGTTCCTTAAAGATACGCTGGACCATCACGTCTCATCCTCACACCTGGTTATGTGATGACAGCGTGACAGCAGGTACAATACCAGGACCCTAAAGCTGAAGCAGCTAAATGGAATTCAGCCACCATTCATGTCCTTATTTACATCTGTTCTTTTCCTACTATGAAACGTGACGATGATTTTTGTAAGAATGCTTATAAAGTAAACACAACCCGGATCATGCTTTGTCTGTGGAAACCATGGGTTGTTCCAAGATGGCGCCACAGGCGGCTGCCTCGGTGTGTTGGTGCCTACTTGTCACACTGACTCTAACTCTGTGCGTTACATTAACGCTCAGCTTGAACTTCTTTCTGAAAAAACAGACTTGTGTATCTATATTTATATTGTTATATTTTTTACTTTTTAATAGCTTATTTTTAGTAGATGTGTCATGGACCAACCTAACCGAAGCAAATTCCTCGTATGTGTAAAATCGTACTTGGCAATGAAGCTTTTTCTGATTTCTGAAAGGTTCAAAACTGCCTCAACCTCTGAGAAACCCACCTCGTAGCCGCAGCCACAGAACGTGACTCCCATGAATAAAACAGGGCAGAGTAAAACAAAGAGCCAGTTGTATGAATAATGAAAAGTGAATACATGTGATAAGATCTGTCCAAGCATAAAGAAAGAAAGAGAGGGCCACTACTTGACTCTTGTATGCGAACAAAAAATGTCAGAATGGGGTGTTTGCTAAAAAAAGAAAAGTTGTGGCAGTATTGTTGCAGCACTGAAGAAATAAACGCACATGCCAAACAGCAAACAGGTCAGAGGATGTTGACAGAGACAACAGGGCTACTCTGGGGCCCTCCTCTGCCGTTCCACCTCACAGCATGCAACCTGAACATACAAGGAAATAAAAACACAGGTCTTTGATGTGCTGGAGGGATGACAACGGCACAGCTGTCTCTTCAGAGCTGCGAGGGAGCCCACGTAACGTGGGGGACTTCTCTGGTGTTTGAGCCTCGTTGCTGATGCTCTGCTGAGATCAAAGGGTCGGGGGAGCTTTAATTAGAGGGCGAGCGGTGCTTCAGGTCGCCTATGAACCGGGACCTCCCACTAGTCTGCCGTTTGTCTGCACACCTGATCCGACGCTGCAGATTTTCAGGATTTGTGTCCTCAGAGTTACACGACAAAATGTTTAAATCAGCATTTAAGGGAGTCTATCATTACGAGCATCAAAGTGTGGCGGCAGGGACAGTAACATGTGAAACATGACTGTCTGTTTCACATCTGGCCTCATTAGTACAACCATGAGCTTTTAAACACTATCAGAAGGAAATGACTGCTGCAGCTTCCTGTTTGTGTGACGGGGGTTCGGGTGAGTATTTAAAGACCACGCCCCCACACAATCAGATAACCCACAACCATTAAGAGATGTTAAGTACTGTGAGAATGAATAAAAGGGCCTTACTTTTACTTTTTGAGTGGGGTTAGGGTTGCAGTAACGCAGAGCAAAAAAAAGAAAGCAGAGAATCTGAGAAAAAGTCACAAGCTGAACTGACACAAAGGCGCTCCTCTGAAGAAAAGCCACTTTGTAATTTAGTCCTGTGGTGAGTTCATGTGTCTCCTGCAGCATAGGAGCTCATAATCTTCTAGGGAGTTGTCGTGTTTGTGGTGGAAAAGGCAGCAGAGGCCCGGTTTCAGCCATGAAGCCGCAGTCTTCAGACGGGAGAGTAAAGGCATACTGATTTGAAACCGTGGTGACCAAAGTTCCTCTGCTCTAATTCACAAAACTAAACCTCCGGAGCCCAGCTGAGTTTGCTCCTACCGAACGCAGATCTGAGCACGTACTGTATACATCACGCACATCATGCAACTAAACACGTCGTTGTCAAACGAAGTTTAAGCGAAAGTGAGAGACTGTTTGTGTAACATGAGTGAGTGGAGCCTCTGCAGCCCAATCTGACTGCTATGAGAAATCTGGATTGTGTTAGCGGTGAGGTCAAACTTCTGTTTTTGTTGATTAAAGAAAATCACGTGTGACCTCTTCTAGTCGGGGTCAAACATCGGTACAGTGGAGGAGTCAGAAAAGGTTTTCAAGGCTGTAAAAGAGACAAGGAAACAGAGAGATTGAGGAATAATAATGGCAGCAGGCTACGTTCACAGGCTGTGCTTGGACCTGGAAAGTGTTTTCAGTAATGAGTGTGAAGTTGTGTTTAACACACTACGCATTGGAGCTAAGTGTTTCAATAGGTATATACGGTTCAAAGATGTACGAGCCACATGTAATTTAGCCCAAAGGACGCGTTTACCTTCTTCTAATCTCTATTTTACATCTTAAATCTTTCATGGCTTTCTGTGGAAGTCTGTTGTTGCTTATTTCAAATATCATTTGATTTCTTTTCAGCATGGTAAACTTATGTTTTCAACCATACTGGGAAAGGACTCGAACAATACACCAAACCTGCTGTGACAGACAAATTGTAGCTCTGGTGGCCATAAGGAAGAATCACCATTAAAACCAGCAGTCGCTTCAGTTGTGCAATGCCGTTGTCGCTCTACTTTATGACCAAAATGTGGGTCAGGTGTGTACAAGCAGTCTGTTTAGAAGCACCCAGACATCATATTTAGCTTTAGTGTGATCAAAGTCTACGTGCGCTTTCCGCCCTCACCTTCTTGAGGAGTCGTGTGGAGTCCTCGCTGATCTGCATGAACCTCATGATGACGTTGTTGAGGTAGATGTCGCTCAGTGTGGCGTGGTCCTTGCTCTCCCTCCTCACCTGGTTCAGCAGCAGGTACCAACAGTTGACGGGGGACAGCAGGTTCTGGTCTTTCCTAAGCAAAGCAGGGAAACAGGCAGATGTCAGATCAGCTGCCAAAGATCCATGTGGAAAACTCCCTCCCGTCTCATTTACTACTTTACTCATAAGAATTAGCAGATGCATCAGAAGTGGTTGTGTAGGATGGTTTAATGACTCAGCATTTTCTGAGAGAACCTGTCTGTTAAGTCACGTGTTACTCATTAATAAACACAACACACGTGGTCACAGACTTAAACACCCACTCCACAGTTAGGCAGTGTTACCTGTATGTGTCAGTGGTTTGCATCAGAACATTTCAACATTCGCTTGCGTGTCTGAGTCCATGTCAATGTCTCAGCCCTAATTTCTTTAGACAGTATGTGTCATTTTCACAGTGAGATTGTGGCACTTCCTCGATTAGCAGGCTGTCTACAAACACCTCAAGTGCACCAGGGCCCGTTATAGAAGTGGAAGACTGATGCGTCATCGACCTCCCTTGGTGTTAAATGTCCTATATACTTCTGGCTGTGGACCTGAAAAGCTCTGTATCTAACATGGACTGCAGAGTTAGGTTGGAAATACTTTGTATCAGTGACATTTCTGGGGCAGAGCTCTTGCAATGCTGCAAGCCAAGCTGACTTCCTACAACCAGGGAAGAGTCAGCCACAGGCTTTAAATACACTTAGTGGAATGAAGTTGGAGAAGCCATGGATGTATTTTAAGCAAAGTTGAAAAGTAGAATTACTTATGAACTGTGACAGCAGAAGACAGACAAAGAGGAAAAGATCGAGAGCAGAGTGCAAAAAAAGCTAAGGCGTAAAGTAGCGGAGCCTGCGAGCTGTTTCCTGTGCCGTGTGCTGGCTGCTTCCAAGCTAACTGTAGGACATTGTCCAGGCCAGAGCAAGCTGAGGCCCTGTGTAAGCACTAGCTTGCAGGCTGACTTCCTCTGGGTTAATCTCTAACATTCCTCCTGCCTGCTAACAGCAGCACAGAATACGAGTGTGTGTGTTTAGGAGAGGTGTTATGGTTGGTCTGGGTCAAGTCTTGCAGGAACCATATGGAGACTCGCCTCTGCTCTTCCCTCACAAAGCTAGTTTGCATAGACAGGCAACCCTTGTCAACACAACAGGTGAAACTCTGCACTCAACGAGTGACCCAACCCTGAACTAGCCTTGAGCCAGCACAACATCTGCTGCAAGAGCAAAAACGAAGCATTTCAAAAACAAGAAGCAAACAATATTTGATAAAAGCAGAGGCAAACGTGTTGACATGAAAAAGATCTGAGCATGAAGCATCAAGAGCGCGGTCGCTTTTCAAAGATGCCGGGAAAACTGCTTTCGCTAAAAAGCTGCGTGACGTACTGGCGCTGGTGCCATATGCCCAGGCTACAGGCCACATGCAAAGGAAGGGGAGCGCTAGAAAAAGAGAAAAATAAGTTAAACAGTCCCAGAGCTACAGCAGCAGGACTGCTGGACAGCGTCACACACAGAAACACTGTCAGAGAGCAATTACCATAAATCTTTTCTGAATTATGCATCAGCAGAGCGCAATACTTCCACTCCACGGGACTGAATATAGATATGCGAGGACGGCACGTGTGTGTGTGTGGCGTGTGCGTGTGTTTATTAATTCATGCTGACTTTGGCATGTGCGGATGCATAATGTACAGGTGGCCACTGACATGAAACTGGACGTGGTGCATCATGGGCTTCTGCAGAAGTATAGAAAGTCCTAGATTTGTTTAAGCAGTCATTTCCTGTTGCTCGCCGACTCTCTGTCCATCCAGGATCGCTCTGTCCAAGTTGTGAAAAAAATGAGGGCAATTTGATTGAAGATGCAAGGCGGCTCAAGTGAAAGCAGTCTATTAGCACAATTATCCAGAGGATTTTCAGTCAGGACTTCAATAGCCCGACCTGCTCTGTTCTTTGCTTTATCCCACCTGACTGCTCTTCACTGTGAAAAGTCTGACCTGATTCAGCATCAGTACATGCACAGGCTTTAGAAAAATTGAGCAGGTTGCACAATAGACGGCCAACAAAAGCAGCACTATTCTTTCACATGAAGACCATTTTCTTCAAATCGAAGGCTACATCCAACAAGGGTATGACCCAGAACTCATCACAAATCAGTCAGAGAATAAAAGCTAAACTGTGTCAGAGTAGAGGGAAAATAACAGAACTCACAGCACTGACATGGCCAGGAGTTCCCACAAACACAACAGTTCTGAAAGTACCTCGCATGTTTATTAATGGGCTGACCTACTAAATCAAATTGGAGGCCTGCAGTGAGAAAACAAGGGGGGGTACTGACACAGACCGCGATGACAAAATAACCTCTGGGAGTTGCTTACCACACATAATGGCAGGAAAATCTCTCAATGTCATCATTTCCCCCTCAGCCGTGGCAGGAACTGGGTCAGACAGACTCACAGGCAGCGAGACGGGCCCCCGAGGGGCGAAAACACAGGTATGAAAGGGGAAACTGATGTCCAGGAGAGGCAGGAAAGGAAGCGAGGGAAAAGAGAACTCATTAGCAAACTGCTGCCTCCCATTGATATGTGCATGTTCTGTCCAGGATTCACTGAGTCAATGTCAACATGCTTGCACTCTTATACAGTGGCAGGTTGTTGACAAATAAAGGGTGTTGAAACAGCCCTTATCAGCGTCAGGGACATAATGGCAAAGTCCTTTGGTGTCATATCGATAACATCTTTCATTCATGAGCCGCAGACGTTATAGCTGCAGCACAATGACTGGTGTTCACCGGCTATGTAGGTGTAGAGCTGCTACCAAGGGGAAGTGATCACTGCAAGTCAGATTCGGACCAAACCTATCACAGGCCAAAGGTTAAAGTTTGAAATTTAAAAGCATGCAACAGGATGCAAAAGCTGAACGAATAATTCGACTTTGAACTCCTCCTGTGAATAAGTAATGTAATGCCTGGCAGTGGTATGCAGCCGCAGCGTGTTCTACACCTTCTTTTTATCCACACAGACAAAGAGAGGAAGTCCCTTAACCAGAAACTTAATTCTGGATAAAAGCAGCCTATTTAAGATGATCCCAGCTGTGGCTTTGGCATTATAAATAATTCAATGATTCCTCTGCTCGCCATTTCCAGGTCCCTCCCTGAGCAAACCGTGCATAATACAGTATCTGGTTTGTGCATGTGTGTGTTTAAGACAGAGAGGGAGAGACAGAGGAGAGTGTTTGCCCATATTTGTTCATTTGTGTGTGTTTGTGTGTTCTGCAAACAGCCACTGAGACACAAACCGACTGGGCAGACGGGACTCAACGGCTCTCCCGTAGACTGTTGCTAGGATGTGGGTCTGTAGCTTTGCTTTCTCACAGGGAAGAAAAGGAAGACACTAGCGGTACTGAACTTCTGCCTTGTGGTCATTAATGACCATTTAATGTCTAAACCCGCGGATGCATCTGATACAATCACTAGCGGTCACTGCCTTTTCTGCTGCAGGCAGCGGAGCCTGACATCCTGGAAGCTCTGAGCTCCAAATGCTTTCAAGATGCGACTGTCAACAGATCACAATACATCGTGTTGAACAGCATGGGCTCTGTAAAGTTTCCTAACTCAAATTGACAACACTTAATTATCACGTTTAACTGGGACTCTTTGCAGTTTTTTTTTTCCATTACTGCACACTGCATTTACCTCTGGTGGTGAGGAAGAGGAAGAACAAAAGTCTCTTTATATTCAGGAGCAAAGAACTTTTGGTGTTTGATTTAAGTGCGATTGTAGTCTATAGTGTTGCACAGGTTAACACATGTTAAGGAAGGAGCGTGTTTGTCCAGGAAGCAGAGTGTTTTTGCAGCTGTTTAAATAGTTAACAAGTAGCTGCGGCTGCTGAATGGGGCAAAGACACTCGTATGTTTCGACTGGGTACACGATCATAGGCAACAATGGCAATAAGAAAAGAAAAAAACATTCTGCATGACATACTGAACTCAGGTGTTAATCTGCTCTTGATTTGTCCCCTTAAAGCGGTGTAATAAAATAAAATAAGAATATGAATGTAAATGTGATTTCTTGATAATTGCATGTCATTTTGTGTTGTAGTTCCATTCCCCCAAATCTTTAAGTCAGACACGATGTCTGTGTTTTTAAAACATCCATTTTACCATTCATCTTCCTCTGCTGTCCTCTGTCAGACTGAGACACAGCAGCAGAGCTCGACACAGGGCATTTCCCCTGAAGCAAGGTGGCTTCCTCTCCAGCTCTGAGCTGCTGCAATACTCCCTCAGGTATCATGAAGTCTGTGCTTTCTGACAAACACTAACTTTATCTCACTCCAGTAGAGGATTCTGGACTAGACTCGAACTGTGCAAAACTTTTTTCCTAGCCAAGAGGAACATGAGAGCAACAGATTTCGGCCTGCGTAAGACAGAACACGCTGGTGACTGCGATACCTGCAGCTTGGTAATGAATACCAACACACAAATGGGCTGGAGCCTATCCCAGCTGTCAATGGGTGAACCAGTCACCCGCAGGGCAACATATACAAACATACAACCATTCACGCTCACACTCACACCTAAGGACAATTTTAGAGTCACCAATTAACCTAATGAGCATGTTTTTTGGTCTGTGGGAGGAAGCCGGAGTGCCTGGAGAGAACCCACGCATGCACGGGAAGAACATGCAAGCTTCACACAGAAGGGCCCTGCCCGACCTGGGGATTGAACCGGCGACCTTCTCGCTGTGATGCACGCGCACTACCTGCTGCACCACCATGCCACCCTCATATCCAATATTAAATGTTTAACTTTATAGATTAAAGTGTTCTCAATTTTGACTGTTTGCTGAGTGCTTTCTTATTTTTAGACTAGCTGGCTCAGGGAAACATCCCTAATTAATAAATGCAAAATCAACCATTATTACAGATGAGTCCTCCTCCTCCTGCACACTCCACCCAGAGGCCACCGCTTGCTTAAACCAAATGTATTTCCAGTAGGTGAAAACTCGCCTGACACAGTCAATCTCCTGATGCATGCTACAAGTGTGAAAGGGCGACTCTGGACAATGTCTGGAGCTGATGTCTGGAATATGAGAAAAGGGGAAACAAGGGGGAAAGTGTCCTTCACATCAAACATGTCACACACAGCATATATTAATGCACTCTTGACTGTCAGAATGACATCTTATCAATTTGTCTCAACACCAGTTAAGTAAACCAGGTTCAAAACTCCGCTGACAGCTGCAGCACTGGCCTCCTTTTGAATGCAGCTCGTCTAGACTAATCACCCACATATTTAGCTGCTCCTTTTATTGCAACTTTAGGGTTTTGTGGCTCTGCCAAGCTGACCTGAATAGTGGCTTCAGGCTACAGGCAGGATAAAAACGCACTTTTTCACACCACAGACAAGTCTCTCCAATGAAAACAACATGGAGAATATGGAGAACACAGAAGCCTTACTGTATGTGTGTTATTTGTGCGAATACAAAAATACAGGCCACATGATTTAAAATCCTCCGAAAGGTTTTTAATGTTATTCAGGCGTCCCGTATTTACTTAAGAAATATGCTCCTAGGCACTTGCCAACTGTTTAACCTGTGAATGAAGTGACCAGACTGAAAATCACGCGATGAAAACCGCAGAGAGTCATTCCACAGCTCCTTCACCAGCTCCACACATGGGCACACACAGCTGCTAGAGCCATTGGAACTTCAGACAGAGAGCGCGGGATATTTGCGGACAGCGAGGACAAACATACGTTTTATTTTTGCTCCCACCGCAAGTTCAAACAATATGCTAATGTCTGCTTTTTCCATGAGCAGACTGCTGCAGTGTAATGAGGCCAAATACGACAGCACGCTTAACTGTGTCAGGATCGTCAAAAAGTCTCCGAGTCAAACGAGAGAAGTGAGGGGGGGCGGCGGGCGGAGGGATGAAAAAGAGACACGCAGACGTCTTCTAAACAGTCTGATAAAGAGCCTCATTTCATTAGATCTTTTTTCATATGTAGGTACCTCCACAGCAAGGTTAAGACACAGGAAAGGTGTCGTTTCTTCTTCTACACTTTTTCATGACAGTCAAGGTGCCACAAGTAGGACCAAGTATCAACCCTACATACTCATCCAGCACCATCCCACACTATACGTAATGCACGGATATTAAAGTACCGAAACTGTCAAGTTTCAAAAGCTTGCATCAAATTCTTGTTCATATTCTTAGTTTTACTTATCATATCTTTAATGACTTGAATCCAAACTTTGTTCATTTTAGACTGTATTTTTCTTTAGTTCTGTTATAGCTGCTTGTGCTACACACTGACGCCTTGTGTTGCTTTCGTCAACAAAAATTCGTTATAAATATCATCGTCAACGAAGCTTTATCACGTGACGACAACGAGACGAGATGCAACGTAAATGCTGGTCATGTGACAATAACTACAATTAAATCGTTTTAATTCGTCAACAATATTGCATCATATATGCATGCGATATTGTTGACGAATAAAAACGAGACCAAATGTGGTTTACAAAATAAAAGCTCTGCTAAAATGTCTCTTCATTTCGTCTCGTTCAGTCACGTTGTTCATTTTGCAGTATTTCTGTTTCCTGTGTCTCAATTCAGGGGCTGCATCAGGTCGCACTGCGCAGTCACAGGCAACGTCACGGCCCGCTCGCAGCGTTATTTAGAAGATGCGGCTGCGGTAGGTTAGCGTTAACGACAGACAACTGACAGAGAATGGGACCGATGGCCGGCCAGCCGGCTTTGGTTGGTAAAATAAATATGTTGTGAATTCAAATCAGAGTGAGAAAGGTGTTGTTTCAGTGTTGGTACTGAAATTTTGTGACCTTCAATACAGCTCCTCATGTTGGTCTTTGACATATTTAACACCTTATCATTCATACCTGTCGATTGCATACCTTAGTGTGCGTCAAAAAGTCACAGAAAGCCTACAATCTCCACGAAAAACCTACTGCACTGTAACACCGTACAATATAAAAACAAGCACATACTATAAAACGGAAAGTCAAAATGGATTATTCATAAAGCTATCCAGTGTGGTGGGACAAAAAACAAGCATTAGAATAAATATCCAAGTCTGAATTTAAAACAAAGACACTGTATACAGCGCAAATGGTCAATCTTAGTTTGTTGTAAATGAGAAAAACTTTTTTAAAACATCAAGCAATAGCTTTGTCTAGATGACTTTCTTATGCTGGAGGGATTAAGACAGTCTAGCTCTACAGTATGAGAGGGCATAATATTTGCAGGAAAGAAATTCGAGAAGGATTGAGGGATAAATGACAGAAATGAAGCTAAAACCACCACTACTGTGACGCTTTTCACTCTTCATTTGAATGTGAAATGAAGACTGATCCTTTCAACATTCCACTGAGATCCAGTAAGACTTCCATCTGGCTGCCACATAAACCAGCTTTTATAGAAATAAATTAGAGCAGCAACCTATGAATGACAACCCTCATTCTTAAAGAGTTTTATCAGTCCATAAATGAAGACTGATGACGCTGTAAACAAACAGAAGCCAGACAAACACTAAGACGGCGTCTCCTCACTTGTACTGCTGGTGATCCTTGGTGCTACGAGTCTTCGCCATGAAGCGCTCGGCCAGCTTCTCCAGGTTTCTGGAGTATTCCATCTCAATCTCTGCCTTCTTCCTGAAGAAGTCCTGCAGATCCTGCAGGAGCTGGACCCTCATCTCCGTCTGCTGGTCCAGACATTTCTGCTGCTCCACCAGCTGGGCCCGAATCTCTGAGGAGAGCCAGAAGGAGAACAAATAGATTAGGATGGAGCCAGAGCCTGAAGGCTGAGGTTTATACACAAGCACTGTAGTAAAGACACTGGCACACAAATACAAACATGACTTTCGTGTTTTAATATGGCTAAGTCGTGACATTAATCTTAAGACCTTTAAAGAGCATCAACCATTAAGGCGCACAGCTCACAATTACACATCAGCATGTAAACATTATACATTTAAAATCCATCGATTGGTTTGACAATGACAAAGAATCAGCAACTGTGTAGTCACAGAACAGCACATGTGCACATCAGCGCTACAGAGCAGCCCAATGCATCCTTTAGTTATGGACCTCCTTGATGCTTGTAGAGATGTGAGGCTGGCAAAACGGGTCTCAGGTGTTTCATTAAGGCAGAAAGTAACTCCAGGATGAATGGAACCTGACTCCTATTACACCCAGAGTTACGGCACAGTGTAGGCCACACACACGCGCGCACACACACACACACGCCCTCATCAGTGCCTGAAAACCCAAGCCACTTCAGAAAGCAGAAGCGCGACAGCAGGCCTCACTTAAACAACTTGTATGTGCAGGTAAATTACCCTCTGAGGCCCTTTCTAAGGATTCATGCCTGTCAGAGTGCTCCTCATTTAAATTTTACATCCTCAACAGGACAACTGGGATCTAACACACGCACACACACAAATTCACGCACACATCCACACTGCCACACACAAATTGTTTCCTCTGTGTCCTCTCTGGCCAGGGCTGAGTATAATGGATTTCTCCTAATGGAAGGTAGCCTGGGCCAGACATCTTCAGCAGAGGAAACAGATTAATGAGGTGATTTAGAGCCATGCAGACACAAGTAGAGAAGAGCACGGAGTGATCCCTCATATTAAAAGGCGAAAAAACACTAAGGCTGCAACATGCCTTTACAAATTATCTGCACAGCTCACTGGACTGGGTGTCATTATAAAAGGTGCCAGCTTGCATGGTCACAGCAGCTGTCTGTTAGCACAACAAAATATGGAAAATACAGTAATAAGACCAGCTAAACAGGGCCAAGATAACTGTTTTAAAGCAAAGTTTAATATGCATCACACTGTCTGCGCTTACAGTTGACATGGTAGTGATGATGCAAACACTATTATATGAAGATCAAGTACTCAACAGAGGGTACTGCCACCCTTTGAGCAAAGCTTTAAACCTCAATGCGTTCTAAAATATGTTGAGTGGAGTGGAGTCACGTTCACATCATTCAAGAAGCAAAGCCAAAAATGTGGTGATTCTTAGGCCATGAAGTGTTTGATCCACTGTTTATGAGGCCGCTCTTGGTCTTGGTGTAGTGCTGTCGTCCTGTAATAAGGGAACAGACCAGCGGCTGCACCATCACATATATGTACCCGTTTCCTGTCTGTTATACAAAACACTGGGAGAAGGAGCTGCCAATAAAAGTGTCGCAAAACATAAAGAGACTAGATGAATCAACTTTATGTGAATACACAAGAGTGCAGTCAGCAGAGGTGAGTCTGGAGGGCAGGCTGTGTGTCCTGTGTGAAAGCACCAACAAAAGAACGCAAAACTAACATGACCACCGCGCATGCTGTCCTTTGCAGGAATAAGATTCCAAACTGAAGCAGCTGATCACTTGCAGCCCCAACCAGCCGTTTGAGAGGAGTGAGCAGTCAAAGGCAGAGTAAAAGTATAACAGGCTTTTCAAAACTTCTGAACCACTGCAACCAAGAGAGGTGCTTGAGCGTTCAGTCATTAACATGCACAAAAAGTGTTAAACTGATGGGTTAAACAGTATGCAAGATTAGCTGTGGACGGATACACACACAGACATGTACGCACACACACAACTGAATGCACGACCCCCTCCAGGCTTACGCCTGGCGGGGATAATTGTAGCGTCTAGTATGGGTTGAAGTAAGCACATTTATATCTGCACTCGGAGACACAGAGAGACTGTACACTGCAGAGCTAATGAATTATAAATCTGTGTTATTCTGATCCCAGCGGCCTGGATCACAAGTTCATTAGCCACCATGATGTCACGATGATACGCAGTATTCTTGGCCATCTTTACTTCCTAGTTAATATCAGCAATTTTCCATTTGTTTGTTTTGCTATTTTCTGCACAAAGGCGGGAATATAAACTGTGACTGGAGCGCTACATGTTTGGCCATGCGTAAAATACATACACAGATTGTAACATGCCAGTACAAGTAATTAAATACAGCAGGAATATTACAGTGTTTTATCTGTTAAAGGATTATTTAATAAAATTAATGGTAGGGCTTTAGAGACATGATTGCAACACTGTATTCAAAGGTGGTATCACCATGTCTTTCTCATGCTTTCAAAAGTATTTTGAAAATCCAAACAATAAAGTACTAATTCATCAGAATGTTGTCTGTGCTTCAAATTCTATGCTAATATGAATTTGGTCCATGTGAACAAGTTCTACTCATTAAATCGTCTTTTTATATTGCAAAGTTTTTTTTTCTTCCTTACAGTAGACAGTGTTTCCTCTACGTTCATTTAGGAGTGGCGGGCCGCCATTCCTAAATCCTAGCCGCTGCTCCTTCAAATTTCTTTCTTTTTTTTTTTATTGTCGCAAATACACCACCGCTGCATGTCTCCACCTTCACAGCAGAGTCCAATGTTAATTACTCGAAAGTGACATCACATCAAGCACCCAGGCACCAGGTCAGAGAGTCAGAGGAGTGTCGTTTTGGAAAATAGGGCAGCGACTTACCAGAGAAAAGGTAGATTTATTAGAAAGAAAAGGTAGACTTAGAGCTCATAATAGATTTTACAAGTTAAATAGACATTTGCAAAATACTGATGGCCAGCTAACGTTACGTAACATATCAGTAGCTTAAGTTAATTGGGCCCGGTGCCGACTCAGTGTCGCTAACGTGAGTGAACTAATTGATAGCATTAAGCTAATATCTGCACGCCATGATGTAACTGCTGACTGCATTTTCAGATGAGCTTGTTCATGAGCTGATGAAGATGATGCTAGTCAGTAGTGATGTGTCGGTTGCAAACGAAACAGCTCTTAGAGCTGCTCTTTGAAGTGAATGATCGGAGCCGGCTCCTGTCTGCTAGCCGGACCGAGAGCCGCTTTGTTTTTTTTTTTGTTTTTTCTCAACTTCTTTTCCGTTCAAGCCGCACGTGATTGGTCAACTACATGATGTGTGATGGCTTCAGTGTGTACGCACTGAGCAGGAGGGGGAGGAGCGGGGGTTACAGACACAGCGCACGCACACACACACACACACACACACACACACACACACACACACACACACACACACACACACACACACACACACACACACACACACACACACACACACACACACACACACACACACACACACACACACACACACACACACACACACAATCAGCCTTTAAAAAGTAATTTTCAAATGGCCATTCAAAAAATAGGTTGTAAAAGTAAAATCTACAGTCAAGTGTCATTTGTTTATGCTGCCACGGCTCCCCGGAGAGCCTGCCCCCGCTGCTGAAAAAAATTCTAGAGGAAACACTGAGTCAGTTATGTAGTTCTGCACAGTTTCATATGTAGGCCAGTCCTGAATAGCAGCTCTGCCTTAATGACCAGTTTTCTGCACGTTAGAATGGATCTGCTTTGCTTTTTGTGAGTCATAGTTAAAAACCTGTCCTGTTGAGTGTCCATCGGTCTCTGGCAGGAGGTTCGACTGGCGACTTTGCCACAGAAAATCATTTGGTTGTTTCAGTAGCCAGTACACAATTTGGGCACTGACTATTTTGCATCCCTTGATGACTTTGTAAGATCTGTGTCACTGCTGCTGACACATGCTGCTTCCAGCAAACGCTCTCCAACTTTCTGCATGTAAGCTGCTTGTGTGGCAGTGATTTACTTAGCTAAAAATTCAGTTTGTGTTGTTGCTCTTGTAATTGTCTGCCTCCCTGTTTGTAGCAACGGCACTCGCTCGCCTAATGAGCCGTAAAGATAAAAGGAAAAATTCCCTTTGTTTATTTCCATGAGAAGCTCAGCTGTTGCAGTCAACATCGCTTGAACTGGAGACTAAACTAAATCAGAGTTTGAATCTGGGCAATCAGACAAGACAATGAGACAGCAACAAATGCCTCTGCAAAAAAGCCAAAGGATAACTAAGAGTCTTTATGGTACACCATCAATAGTTCAGTTCATCGAGCTCCTTAATGGCTACTCAACAAGTGCTGAGTCAATTAAAAAGCTTCCAGTTAAAGAGGGGTGAGAGCAGCATTGGTGTGTGTGGGTGTGTGTCCTCATTGCAGTAATCTCCTCACAATCTTGATAAATTTACAGCTTACATTGGGTCTATCCGAAACTGTTGAATATGTTTTTGTATTTTCACTGGGGGTGTGTGATATACCCACCGTCGTTCTGCCAGGACATCGATACAGCAATACTTCCATTATCGTGCTAAATGTTTTACCACATTAAAAATAATGTGCTTTTACTGTGGCTACTATAACATGCAGGTACAGCTCTGTGCACATACTCATAGAGCTAGAGTTTCGTCCACCAACTACCATCTTTCTCACTGTGACGATGACTCCAGAAACAAGATGTGGAAGGTAACATTACAAGCAATGCACACCAATTTATCTGTTTTTGGTGTCAAGAACCGACACAGAAGCCTTCATCTACTCCCACCGTCCCCACACTCCGCACCAGGAAATGAAGACCCAGTGGATTGACTTAACTAGCAGCACCTTTCTTAAGGCACTCACAAGGAAATAAACCACTTAGAGGGAGACAGATGGACACAAGAGAGGCTTTCAACAATACTAAATCTGAATGCTTATCTCAGCAGTTACTCAACCACAAACATCATTAACATGGACAAAGGGTTTTCAACAGCAAAGCAGAGGCTTGACTGCAATCAAGAACTCAAAACTTCAACCTCAAGAGCACCAGGCCACTGACAAAACCAGGAGACCACCAATAAGCACTGAGAGGGAGGCTGCTTTTAAATGTGACTGCATTAAAGTCCGCCCGGCCTTTTTGATGAATAGGTAAAGCTTGCAATTGCTTCCATCTCCTGAGGATGTGGGGATTAAAACAAAGCTGCCATGGCACTGACACAAAGGAGCGCACTGGATCATTTAACACAATTACATTCATGACTGCACAGGGAAACTCATTAAATCATTCATTTTCCAAATCAAACGTTGGCCACTGAAGCTGTAGTACCAAGCTGAGTGTAGAGGAGTTAATGTTAAAAAGCAACCACCTGTCAGAGGAAATTACATGTATGGCATGTCCTGAAACTAGTCACTTTCTACTTTAAAAGAATTCAGCTGCCGGGGTGCCCAGGTAGCTCACCTGGTAGAGTGTGTGCACCATGCACTAAGGCTGAGCCCAGGCTCAGTACCAACCTGTGGCCCTGTGCTGCATGTCATCCCCTCTCTTTCTCCCGCTTTTCCACCCTGTCATGTCTAATAAGGGCTAAAAAGGCCCGAAAAAATACTTTTTTAAAAATCAGCTGTGACAACAGAGTCAAACCAGGTCCATAACCACAGCAATGCAGATATATTTGAAAAAGCATCTTTCCTCTCCACTGTGGCCTACCATCCACAGTAAACTGGTGTTTTTCAGCCCCATATCAATGCTTTTTATAACTGCTTTCCATATGCCTGAACCCACATGTTAGGAAGGCAACAATGTGCCGCCTACAACTCTCCCTGCGATTGCTGATTTTAACTTCCAGTATAGCACACAACACAGCTGCTGTCATTTGTCTGTTTTCTGTTACTGTTTTCAGAGGAATCTGCAAACATCAAAGAGGGATTTGAGCAGCATTCATGAACCGTGATCAAATTTCTACTTGTTGAATTACAGATAGTGGAAAATAGGGATGCACTGATCTGCTTTTTCCACCTCCAATACCGATATCTAAGGTTTTGTAATCAGCCGATACCGATCCAGAAAAACAGCGCTGAATTAGCTAACAAATGATATGTTTCATTGTGTGGAAAAGACTGGGATCATTCTTTTGTGCATCAGACTTGACTTAAACATTTCTTTGCTGTTTTTTTTTTTTTTATAAAAACAAACATATCAATGTACGGAGTTATTTATTTAATAACTATGCACCAGCATAATAACCTTAAGCCAATAGCTTCTCCAGCTTGGTTAAACAACATGTAAAAGTGTAACTGGTTCAGGTAGCGCAATTAGGAATATAAAAGGAATATAAAGTGTGCAACAATCTGTTTCCCACTTGCAACGGCATCACTCACATCGCACTGTCCCTCGTTGACAACCAGCTGCATTGTATGTGCAATGCAGCCTAAACTATGCACTCTCATGTTGTCCATTGCCTTTTGCATGTTGCTGGCGTTGTCCCTCAGAATCACGTGGACTAACTCAGCGTACGCCAAACATTTCTTTCAGGGTAGCTGCGATCGCGTCACTGGTTTGTGACCCAAGGAGGTTAGTAGCATTGAGCATTGCACTGTGTGGCACTTAACTCTCATCCAGCCCTCTCCGTGATTTTTGTTTAAATTTTTCACCTCTTTCCTTCATCTCCTGTAAAGTTAGCTGCGTTATACCACCTCCTTTTTGTTTTATCAGTTCAATGAACTCAGCGTGCTCCCTGGTGTGAAATCTCTGTAGGTGCTTGATTAAGTTGGTCGTGTTATAACTTGCCGTTTTACCACCGCCCCGCGAAACATTTACTGCGCAGGTATTGCAAGTAGCCATCGAGTTTGTAGGCTGAGACAGTTTGAAAAAGTTCCAGAGAGCCGATCCTTTCACTCGCTCTATTTTGAAAACAATGCGGTCCACATCATGTGCGACAGCTAAATTGTGTGAATGAACTGCCTGACTCTAATAAAACAAATGAAGTATCAGTAGAAGTTTAACCTGCAGAGAGGTCACATAGGAGCTGATGTGCACATATCAACAATATGTTGTGTGGAAATGTGCATCGAACAAGTTGATATTCGTGTGAACGTCGCCAGAGTGTTTGAGGACAGCCAAGCAGCTCCCTTTGATCGTAATGGTGCTTCATATCAATCTGCTGCTGCAGGCGACATCAGCTCTCTGAAAGGTTTCTTACAAAACCAATATGACCAGCGGACTGGTGCGTGGGATCTCGCACTCACCACTCGGTAAATTCATCTTACTGTCACCGCGAGTGTTCCTCTACTATTACATGGTGCATTCCTGTCGTTCTGAGGTCATCTGTATGGTAAACACGTGCAGAGGCCTCTGTGCTGAGGGATTTGGGTGTGGAGAGAGTGCATCAAAGCTCTCTGTGATCCCTTTCAAACTGGGGAGCTGAGGGGAGACAAGAGCACCTGTGGACTGTGTTCAGAAATGACAATCCAGGAAACAGAAAGAACCAACAGTGTAATGCTGCAGAGAGATAATAACTGTCACTCTGTTTCTCTCTCCCAATCTATCGAGCGAGCAAACAACCTGCCAATGCTCCACAGGCTTTTCTAACCATATTCACGTACATGTTGACATGAGTGGATGGCGGCTTGCAGAATTAAAGCAGGACCTATAAATTTGTCAGCAACAATTCCAGCTGACTGATGGACATCCAGTCAATGTGGCCCAGAATGCACATGATGTCCATATGGACAATGATAGAGCGCTGTTTGGTCTTTGTGGTGATCAGTTTGGACCAAAGCCCTTTTGTTTCTGAACTGGACGTTATCCAAGTGCTCCTTTGGAGGCCACATCACATACTTCCCATAACCCCATTCATGGCGACAAATATGTCCAAAGTTGCAGTTCAGAATGGCTTCTGATTTGCCAGATAGGCCTGTTCTATTGTCAAAGAAACTGCCTTGTAAGCAGGATGGGTACTGACCCACACAGCTGACCTCCGCAGAGAGAAACTGGGCATCAGTAAAAACAACTCACCCACTGTCAAAGGGCCACAGAGATAAGTTTTTTCTTTCTCCCGTGAACCATACAATATCCTTTCCCCTGATGCTCCCAATTAACCTTGCTATGAATCAATCTGTCTAAAAAGCATCTGCTACTTTTGCTGAATGCAGCAACATAAAAGACTACAAACTCTCAGAGCTTCTACAGTTTCTCTTAGTTGATTACAGTCTCCACCAGCAGCTATCTGGGACATGCTGTACCACATCAGTCCCAGAGCTGCATTTCCACATGCAAAGTGGCTCATCAGCCACACCTGAAATAGCAGCAGAGGCCTACGGAGGGATGGTACAGGAGGGTACTCAGCCCCACCATCTGCTTCAGATCTGGGGTTCGGGGCTGGGGGAGTTGGAGGCTGGATACAAAACAGGATAAATACCATCAAAGGTAATTGCGAAATGGCTGATCAGTTTTTAACGGAGCACAAGCTTTCAATTACAGCTGGAGAGGGATCACATGCCAGAAAGAGCTGAGTATCTACAGTACTTCTTCTTCTGACATCTTTGAATATTCTGGTGATCCAACAAGGCTCTACTGCCATACTTAATTACAGTGGGGCTATCATTTATGTTCTTGCCGCTTTGATAAATGCATACCATGTGGCAATACAAAAAGCGGTTGGACTGGTAAAAGATGTCCCTACCATGCTGTTCATTTCCACTGAGCATGACTCAACATCCAGTTACTTTTTATGATGTGTCTTGTGGTAACCAGGGGTCTGTTGTTTGATCCGGTTTACACATTTTATTCAGAGCTTTTTTTTTTTTCCAAACACTGGACTATACACTCATTTGCATTCATACCTGTGAAGGATGCCTTCCTGTTAATACATTTGCGGGCCGTTACACAAGATCTCAGCTTTGAATAATAAATGCAAACCATGTGACAAGGCCATTTTTAGATCCGATATTAAACACAAGGATCATGCAGGAATGATTATAGATAGGAATGTGGGTTTGGACATATGGCACACACCTGTGCCAATGAAGCTACCAGCACAATCCACGTAGTCCCTGCATTTAAGACATTCTCACTGACTAAAAGCTGATGAGGCTCGTTCTCTTTAGGTTGGATGTTTAAACCAGATGTAAAATACACGACTGTCCATCCCTCTCTTGACTTCTCTCTCCACCTGAAGCTCTCTAGGTCCTTCCTCTCCATCCCATTAACGAACAGCAGATGGATGTGGCCCACAGGGTGACTGACTCTTTACCGGCATCATTCCACTGGGCTACCATGCTGTGTTTTATCACCAGCACATGGCATGCTAGGCCCTGGGCCAGACGGGGAGACGCTTGAGGGACTGGTACAACGAGCACCGACAAGACCATCTTGTGACCAATAGACGTAGGAGATGGCTTTTAGGTAGGCTACATGTTACATGAGGCTCACAGTGCCGTGTCCACAAATGGTTGTATTTGGTGCCTTCAGAAGTGCGTTATTAGTTAATAGACACACTGGAGCCAAAGTAACATCAAGGCCATTTTTTAGTCATACAGTGATAGGAGCTCTGTACCAAGAGACAAAGGCTAAAGTGACACAGAGCCTCAAAGAATCAGAGAGCATCTCAATAAGCACAGATGAGTGATCTTCATGAGCTCCTCAGAGCTAGATTACAGTCACCGCTCATGTTATGACCAGCGAATGGGAAATGATAAGTTTTGTCCTACAGATGCCTCTTTTCCAACCACACGCTGGACTGAACGTAGCGGAGGTTTTGAAATCTGCTGTTTCAGGAGAGGGAGCTCCACATGAAGAATAACAACAGCAATCATCACGGCGTTGCTGTCGTTACAGACGATGCGAGAAATACAGATGCAGCTGTGAGAGAGGCCAGACTGTCCCCACACATAAAGTGCTCTTCACACACTTTAAACCTGAACCAGCAGGTTTGAACATCGGCCGCGCCGGCTGTCTGCTTAGTCGAGTGAGGCGTGTAGTTCAACTGCCACAGCCGAGCCTACCACCAAACAGAGACTGTTAAACCTGCCAGTACATAACCTGATCCTGGATGAGCTCGCCTGACGGAACAGCTCTTTGAATCATTTTATAAAAAGATTACTGCTGACTGCTGCATTTTTCTGTTTTGAAACTGTACATGGTTCAATCATTCATTGCCAAAGACAATTCAGGACCATTTTTAGCACATGCTTAGGTCATGGCTGGCTACTTTTATTGTATATTAAGCAAGAAGGAAAGCAGAAACACTTCAAATGAACGACAAATGTCAAATGAATAAGAAAAGCTGTGTGCACTAATTTATTAACTCAAGTAGTCTTTCTTTTTTTAAAAAGATCACAATACATCTCGTATCGTGGCCCTAATATCGAGGTATTACCCTGCTGTGAGTTTTTGATATCATTACATCCCCATTAGCGACAATAATAAAGGAGGTGTAGACCAAGCACACTGATACTGCAGTACAAAGACAACAAACGTAAGTTTTCTACATTTATTTTAAACAGATTTTAAACATTACGATCACTTTTTACAGAACTCAAAGGAAACACTGAGTACAGACCCTCATCACCCCACTGGTCACTTTACTGTATCAGGCTTGCTGTAGCTTCCTCAAGAGTCTTTCAGAGGGGAGAAGTTTCTACATTTGACATCCTGAGCATTCAGGCCGATAAGTCACAGCCCACAGACTCACACTCAAAACACTTGTAAAAAACACTGTGCAGTGACTAAAGCTAGAGATCCCACGATGCCCCTGTGAAGGGGGACTTATGTAATGACTTCATTTTGTTGGTGGGATCAGTAAGAAATTCATCATGTGCTTGGTATGCCAGACATTGTTGGACCCTACCACCCCCTCTGCCTTACATCTGGGCATGACTGCGGGAATGTGTCACTGATTCATGTGTGGTTTCTATCTGAGATTACATCACTGCTGAGATTAAATTACAGACATCCAAATATCCTTCTATTTAGTAATATTAGTTTAGTAATATTTAGTCATATCCGTTGATCAAATCCCACTCTGGGTTGAAAATAAAGCTGTCAAGGACGCTGTTACAACTCGAGGAAACGTCCGACGTGTCTGAAGTGAAACAGACTTGCCAACAAGGCTGAACATCACATCACATAAAGCACGGCCAAGCTACACGCAGCGTGCTGCAGCTTTACTTAAGCATATTATCTCTAAATATTCCAGAGCTGGCAGTGTGGGCCCCATTACAACATCTGACTGAGATGTTTGCAGCTTCCAAAACCACAGAGAGTTCCAATGGAGGCACTGTAGGCTACTGTGATCCAGAGAATGGCTGTTAAATCAGAGTGGAAAAGAGCCTGGCCAACAATCCTCCGCTTCTTTCAAACACTGTGAGCTGAACCAATGTCCTTTGGGATATTTTCTGATCCAACAGGAGTACGGTGCTGCTCATGTGAAGTGACTTACAAGAGGTGCGCTTGAACAGCTCACCTGCACCAGCAGCTTTCTTTGTTGGTTACTGTTTCCATATTGCTGGAGAGAAGAAGCATATGCTGCTATTAGCTCACGTAAATTATGATTTCCTCTGACACAGACACGCACATAAACACCACGTCTCTCAACAATTCCAGCACACACACACACAGGAAATGCAGCAGTGGCTGTGATATGAGTTGTTGTCTTCTCTCTTGGGCCCAGGCGCATTGTGGGCGGCTGACCCAAAGAGCACAGGTTCCTTCCTGCGCTCTGGTTTTTATAGTCTGATTCAGAAACAGCTCAGCAGTGACAGCTAAGTGCGCTTACTGTTCAATACACTCCAGCAGTCAAAAAACAGATGTCAGACGAGACGATTCTGCTGAGCGGAATAAACACTTAAATCTGTGTCAACTCCACTCAACAAGGTAATATTTAAAAGTGTGATTTCGATAAGTGAAATGTAATAAACTCTGCCAATTAGGTTCAGCTCTGCCAAATGGTATATGAGCCAAAAAGCTATGGTTGCTAAGGCAACGCCCCCACAGAGTGAGGCCTGCAGCAAGCAGGAGGGAGATCAATCACTGCTGACATGATGGTGGCCTGTAAGGACCATCTTTTCATCCAAACAAAATAAGAGCGAGGAGCCGATTGCTGGGAGAAGTAAGGACGCTTGAGAGGCAGAGCTGTTTGTTCAGCTGCTGCTTAACATCCACACATTGTGTTTGATCTGGACACCAGTCTGATGTGTGTTTGGTCCGTCAGATGGACCGGCCAGGATTTGTGTTGCTGGATGTGTGCTTGTGTGTCTGAGCATGTGAAGGTTCGCATCCATGAGTCCGGGCAGTGATATATGCATGCATGCTTATGTGTCTACACTACAGGTCTACACATGAACACAGGAGCGACAATGGACTGCAACAGAGACCCAGAGTCATGCCAAAAAGAAGTATGAAAGTATCTCAAAACATCCACACGGACTTGTCACATCACTGCTGCCGGATAATCTACTTCTCTGCTTTTGATCCATATGTTAAGTATTAAGTAAGATTGTTGGGAACACACTGAGCCAGTGGATCAAAGACAGAGCAATGGATCAGAGCCTGTTCAAACCAGAAAGAGGCAGAGTGAAACTCAACCACACATCTTTCCAAAATATGTGGTCCTGAAAGCTTGGTGACATAGGAACAACTCTCAGGGCAACTAGCTGTACTACTGTAGTGAGCTGACTTTTAGCAATGCTGACAAGCTACTCCTGCCTGGCCATCTGCTCTCACAACTCGACACCATTTCTTTCAATCAAGAGGTGCTGAGGGGGGAAAAGGGTTCTCTGGGCTCATGAGCTTGCAGTTACGACTTTAGGGTCACAGTTCAAACGTCACATAAGTTGAATTTAACATGAAATATGTACTGCATGAGCGAATGGTGTGGCAAGGCCTTTATACCACAGAGGCTGTTTGAAAGGTTTTTGTGGACCTGTTTTTTTTTTTTTTTGCACTGTAACTCTGGGTCACCAGTGGAATCCTTTTGTAATTTCTGAGAATCAAAGCCAACACCAGCTGCAGGCCTCCGCAAAGAAGCAAGCTGCAAACTTTGCAGAGACACCTTTCAAGCCTGCATTCATTTCTCGACCATTCCCAGCTGCTCTGCCCTAAAGGAAGCTCTGTGGCTGCTTGTGTGTCAAAGAAAGAAAAGACAACAAATGTAGATTATCTGTATACTGAAGCCCAGCCCAGGCAAAGGCCCCCAGCCTGCTCTAATTTAAAGGGCAGTCAGACAACAGTGGACAAACATTATCTGCACCTCAGATGTACTGAATTTGTCTATTTTTCCAAATGAAAAATGACACCTTGCCTTGCATCTGGCCTTCCTTTGTCCTTTTGTTTGAGGATCTCTGTGATGGGAGAGATAAAGGAGCTAAAGCTCATATGTCAAGGCAGCTAGTAAGCCTCTCATTGTCAACAAAGCTAACCTCAGGCAAAAGACTTGGCTGGGCAGGCCTACAGCTCATAGCGTTGGGATGTTTGTTTGGGTAACAATACTATGAAAATTCTGCGGCCGGACAGCTGAAGAGATAAATGCCTTTAAATACGGTGTCACACAAGAAACATCTGGAGCGGAGGCCCACAAGCTTTCATCTACAAGAATATTTACTTCCCCTCGCAGTAAACAAGTGGAAAATGAAGCATGCTGGCAGAGACTTGAATGACACAGACTCTGAAAGGTGAACCTAAAGAATGGCAGAGCAGTTCTATGGTATGCAGTGATAAGCGTTTGAAGGAGGGTTGAATGGGTATATACCCTCCTCATGGGCCCCAAGGTGGCAGAAAGGAGAGAAAGAGCATATAAATGAACAGCCACAATGTGGCTCCTCATCCACGCACCTGCATACACTATCAGCACACACACAACAGGTAGAGGGGGAGCATGTGCACCTGTGTGGGGCCTGAGTACATTACAGTGCAGGTATGCAGACCAGACGGCTGAGACGTTTCCAGTGGGGGAGGTGAATCCATCTGACAGCCCTGTCACCAACAAGCTCCCTGCCTTCAGCTCCCAACCCTCCCATGCTGACCTCTGTCCTCCACCCGTCCCCCTCCACTGCACACCGAACAGCCTGGTCTCAGGTCAGGTTTGTCGACGGCCTCTGATGACGCTCAGAGCTGCCAAGGCGTGCCCTCCAACTCTGCTCATTTCTGTGCGTAAGGTGGTTAGTGTGTTTGCTGGTGTCCGCGTTACACTGCATGTACCTCCACTGGATTCAGATGAGATGAGGCTTTCACTAAAAGATTCTCTTCAGCTTCTCTCTGGTAGAGAAATATCACACATTCGGTTTCTTTTCCTCTTCAGATCGGACCATTAGAAATAACTAAATTATCTAAACTTCTCTTTAAAATTAAGTTAACAATTTTGTGTGTTAAGCATCTACGTTCACTTAAAAACCACTAAAACACAAAAATATTCACTTACTGATACAAAAGAGAGCTTTAAGCTGAAAGCAGTGAATCTCTTTGCTGCCATTTTTTCTTGCAAAATGACTTAAATAATAAATCAACTGCCACTCTGTTAAGAAAAAAATGCTGTTCAATGACCAATCAATTCATAATCTCCTTTTTATGACTAAAATGTAGCCTTGCTATTGCAGTCAGTGTTGAAACATTACAAACCACATGCAAAAAAAACCTTTTAGAACATAGATTTATGTACTTTAATGCAGAACTTACTTATGCAAATAAACCAAATGCCGACATGTTGATGCTCCCTGATTGCATGACCGTTAGTCTTCACCCTGTAAGCCTTCCTGTTGTCCATCCGTTTGTCTCTATCCAAACAGTCTGCATAGTTGCTTTCCTATGCCACCTGTCTGTGTCTCTGTTCAGCTGTCTGTTCCAAAGTATTTGTACATCTGCCTTCCTTCACAGTATCTACATCTCTATTTTAAAGGCCTTTTCTTTTGTCTGTCTTCCCACACAGCAGCCAGGAGACACCAGAGCTGGGCAGGGACACCAGGATCCCTGGCCTGGAGCCAGCTGGAGCCGCTGCCAGGTTGAGTTGACAACGTGTTCCCACAGTCGGGACACTGTGGCACCGTTGGGCCAGAGCAAAGTATAGTGGGGAAAGAGGAGATGACTGTACACGGCTACAGCTGAGGTGTTGCTGACAAAGCCGAACCACCGGGCCAACTTACAACCCAAAAAAAAGGCCAATCAAGGAGCCATGAGGAATTTCTTAATTTGACGTAGCAAGCTTTAAATTACGTTGCCATGCATGATAACACATTTTTTGCAGCATGTTGGGTATGTGTGCATTCAACTTCCTATGAATTTTGATGCATTGAAATGCATCCCATCATTCAAGCCAAGGAGCACCCTCAGTTACAAGTTCCATGTTTAGTCTGAGCCATCTAATTTTGCTTAAAGCAAAGCACAAAAAACAGTAAAGCTCGGAGAACTAGTCCCAGTCTCACAGAGATCTCTGCTAAAGCCTCCCAGTCCCCCTTATTACACACTCCATCTCCATAAACACCTGTCTGTCTGTGTGTGTGTGTGTGTGTGTGTGTGTGTGTGTGTGTGTGTGTGTGTGTGTGTGTGTGTGTGTGTGTGTGTCTTCAGACTCTTCAGAAACACTGAGGTTCAAAATGCAATCGTAGCGGATGGCTCTCTGAAATGAATTCTATGTATTACTGCCGCAGAGGAAGGGGAAACACACCTAGAGGCTATTTTTCATTCTCCTTCTCATGCTCCAATATTTCATCTTTCAACTTAATGAAAACAAATACCAGCAAAAACCCTGGCCTGTGATTAGCTTAATCCATCTTTTAATGACTCCAAGAAAAGATCAGTAGATGAGGGGAGGCTGGGAACTTCAAAAATATGTTAATGTAGGAGCGAGTTCAAACCTGGGCTTTAAGAACACAAACACAAACAACACAAGATAGCAATAAAAAAATGAACAAGCTTCCACTGGTCTGAGCTTTAATCAAGGTTTGTCCTGCAGTCACAGACTGCACTGTTACCAAAAGGCTGGATTCATCTGGATGAAAACAGTATTTCCAAATGTTGCAGGCAAGTGGTGAAACTCTCTTTCAGGTCTGAATAAATAAAAATGTAAGAAGAGGAATAAAAGTCTACAGCACAGCTCTGCTACATACTAATGTCCCCAGGCTAAGTGGTTCGTAATGACAATGCTAGCATTCTGAATTTTAGCAGGTATAATGTTACAAGGCAAAACAATTAGTCAATGGAAAGAAAAGTCAACAGCAACTTACAACTCGAATCAAAGGGCCGCTGAGGCTGAGGGGAGAGTCATTAGTTTTTTTACCAATGTATTGGAAGAATTGAAAATTTTGCCTTAAGATGACACTGTATGAAACATGAGAGGACCACTGAAGTTACTACAGTTCATTGTAAGAGTAACAAGACGGTACGTATCAAACTTCATGGTAATCCATCCAATAGTAGTTGAGACATTTCACAAATGTTAATGTGATGGTGGCACTGAAGGAAAAGCCAGGGGATCTCCATTATCATGAGGATACACTGTCCTATTTCCACAAATGGACTGTGCCAAATGCTGTGCTAACCCAACACAGAGGTTCACAGATTTCTTTAGATAAGTGAAACTTTTGATCTGCTGGTGGCAACAGATTAAAGGTCTGGAGACCACCAAAGTCAGTAAAATCCACCCTCTGGGCGCCATGTGCCAAATTTCATGGCAATCCATCTGATAAATGTTATGTTCCTCTGAACCAAAGCGGTGGAAGGACAGGCTGAGAGACGGACCAACACTACCATCCCCAGAGCCACGCTGCCATGGCTTATGAAAATGGATACCTCCGAATTAGTCAACACTACAATTTTGCATCTGCTGCTTCAGATAATAATGCAGGACAGTTAACATATGGAGCTTTTTTTTCTAAAGGTCATCTGTCCCAAACAGCTAATGTATAGTGAATGAAAAGTAAATCGCTGACAGATACAAAGTATATGAGCTTATTTTCCAACAGCATGAAGGGAAAAGATTCATCACTCATGTTATTTGATTCGTCCTCATTTCTTCCTGTGGTTGGATCAGTGATTGATAATACCTTCAGGAGAGCAAATGGCCATCCACCACGTGTGCCAGAGACAGAAAGAACAACAGTCAACCTCAAACTTTCACAGCAACGTAAATTAGAGCCAACATTAGAAGGGTGCACAAAAACCCCAAGTTCAGAGCAAAACCCCACGAGGGAAACAGCAGCCATTCCTCCACGATTTGTACTGTATCCACCAAACAGCAAAGAAAAACATCATCCTCCTCTCATGTGTTTTTTTTCCTCTTTACTCGCTGTGCCCCTCCCCTCATCCCACCACAAAAAACAGCACGTCGCAGGATGTGTGGTTTCTTGGCCTTTGATAGGGTTAAGGCAGCAGAGCTGCTGGAGGGTCAGAGGAGGAACAACCCTACTATTCAAGACCAGGCCTGTAATTCCAGAGGCAAAGACATGTGCTGGGAGCCCAATGGGGAGAAGGAAGAAGCAATAGAAATAGAGAAAGGGCGGTAACGGTAGGGGGCCAGTTAGTGGCTGAAAATGTGTTGGAGAAGACGGATGATGAGGGAAGGCTCTTTGTTTGTTGTGGAAGCTGCAGGCCGAATAAGAGAAACCTTACAGTAAGACTAACACTTAAAGTGACTTCTTCCATACCTATTTTAATTAAACTGACTAAAATAAATGACCCTTGCAGTCTGTACACCAACAATAAGGACAATGCAAATAAAATGAAACATCATGCAGAGAGGTTTTCAATGGACACAAAGTTTCACTGGTGGGAAAAGGTTCAATAGAAAGTTAGAAGGGCTGCACATGTCGATGCAGACAGCAAACAGTGGAGTCTTTACTCCGTTGTACACAAACGCTTCCATCTGTTTCTCTCTTTTGGAAAAATCTCCCCAAATTCAATTCAAGCTATACATTTTCAAATTAAACACAAAGATGGATCCCACGAAGACGACTTTCAAAACTCGTAATCTGCTCGAGTTCCCTATTCAGAGTGCCTTGGGACAAGTTTGAAGAGAGGAGGCTACTTTCAAGGTCAACAAAGATGGATAAGACGTCTTATCTGTAAAGGAGCAGCTGGCTGAGACAAAGTACAGCTAAGTTTGTGCTGTCACAATCGCTATATGTACACCCCCCGCACGGATACACATGTCCATTGAGCCGTCTCTAAAACTACTTTTACAAACACCACTGTGGCGACACACAGGGAGTATTGATCACAACGGCAATGCCTTTAAATTAAACACAGCGTCCTTGTATGGCCTCATGAGTGTTAATAAGATGCATTAATGTTTGTTTAATGATGTGCTCTGTCTGTGTGCCATTTGTCAGTCTTCTCCATCTGTGTAGTCCCTTTTGACTGAAAGATACATGTATTCATTTATCACATAATGGGTTGTATTCCATCAATTTGCTTCCCATAAAATTAAATGTACAATCATAAATTAGTAGCAAACTACTAGAGAAAAATACAGCATAATGGCATCAATTCACTCTGGGAAAACACATTTCATGAAATTACGACATGGACAGCAGCCAAAATTAAGCAAACAGTTGGCTTTGCAGTCATATTTTATGGGTAGCTGACCTCAAAGATATTCCAAAGAGATGGTATAAAGATGAAACTGTAGCAAGCTAGCAGCTCTGGGAGAGGGGGAAAAAACACTGAAGCATTCACAGCCAAGAGGTAGTCATCCTCCTACTTCAAACTTTTCTGTAGCCTTGACTGGCTGAAAACATTGTACAAGAAGCAAAAACTTCCCTCAAACTCCTCCGAGGGAAACAGTTCATCTTTCCCCACCTGGTGCTCTGAGCTGTGACAGCTGAAATAATCCACTCTTCGAGACAGCTTCAGCCTCCTGTAAACATATTCACATCGGGGAATGTGGAGTCTGATCTTTGGCAGGAAGGCTAGAGTGATAAAAGAGCCATCTTTCAACTGTACCAAAATAAACTCTCCATTAAACTCCTGTGTTTTCATCTGAATGGATTTTCTCATTGTGGTTATAAGGAAGTAAATTGCCACAAATCAGCATTAATTCACTGAAAAAAAACAAGAGATGTATCAAAATGGATTTCACGTTATCTCAAGGTTCGAGTCGGCCTGCATGCTGATGTCCAGTCAGCTTCAGAAGCCTCGGTTTATTAGGCTGTTAGGTAAATGTCATGGCTAACAACACCTGCTGAATATAACAGAGAATGCTGGCCATCAGAAGCCAGCTCAACAAGCTGAAGCACTAACTAAACTAAAAAAGTGTTGTTACATCAGGTCCCAGTGAGGTTACTTAAGTCATGAGTTACATGGTCATCTCTGCGGACAGCAGACGAGTTCACCACACGAGGACCACATGCAGATGAGAGACCTGACGTATCTGGACAGCTGCTGTCCCGTGAGGACAATGGGAGAGCTGTAGCTCATTTCCATACACGTGCTGGCTTACTTTGACTTGGTTTGACTCTTTGCCTCTTTGGCATTGCTTCCTATTGGCCGGTTGCTGGTAGTCAACTGCTTATCATGAATTTTCAGGCTGTTGTAACAATCTACTGCTTACTGTTTGGAGAGCAGCAGCCTGAATGTCAAATTAGAGCATCAATATGACTTTGACCTTCACTCTGGCTGGTCACAAGTTGGGGATTGAGGGCACAGGGGCTGCGGCTGTAAGAGGGACGAGTTGGGGGGTTCGAGTAATGAGGTGCATGGATGGGTGGATAAAGCTGGAATTGAAGATTGAGGGTAGGGAATTAAGGGCAGGTGGAGGACAGCGGGGGGACTTTGCTTACAAGCTGGAGGAAGAATCATTTCACATACACAAGAGGAAATAACTACCCTGACATGAATCCACCTGTGCAGAAGGCCAAATCTGATTAACTGATAATATCTAGTGATATTACAGACAAACACTGCTTCACAAGACAATGCACAGATATTTTGTTCATTTTAAAACACTCTAATTAGTCGAGTCCATGTGGACATTAAGTGAAAAGTGAGGAAAGTAGTAAAAATGTGTATTTAAGCTGATTTCCACCAGCACACAGACATCTGTGGAGGGGGCCTTCTCCTACCGCCACAGGAAACCACTGAAATTTTGCCAAGAGCCAAACTTCAAAGCAACAGCATAATCTAAAATCAAAGAGATATAATTATGCTGATATGATACACTTCAGAGCTTCAACCAAATATGCACACATGCATTTTTAATGGCTGTTTAAGGGAATGAATGAATCATCAGTGCCCAAGAAAGAGGGACCATCTTAAGTCTACAATCATCACAATTTCATTATCATGCAGAGTTCAAAGGTTCCAAGAATCCAACAAAAATATTAAGCAGAATCCCGTGTTTCTTGAGCTGCGACTAACCAAACTGACAGCTCAAAGCAAACTTTAAAAGAGGGGGAATTTAATGCTGTACGGGAGGATCTGATTTTTTTTTTTTTTTTTTGCTCTCAGTCTGATGCAACAACATCTGTAAGGCCAAAGCGGCACTGCGAGGGCATAATAATGAGGCTGCTTGCTGCAGTGCAGTCGAGTTTGGTGGTTTGAACTGAGGCACGGATAAATATTTGCTCCACATTCCGTTTCTCAAACCTTACGACAGAGATCCTCACCTGGGGGGGGGGGGGGGGGGGGGTTCCCTTCCCTTTATTAATCACACCACAACATGCAGAGTTACAGGGGAAACTGCACACGCCATGTTTAAGTGAAATTATTTTCTCTGCTTTTAACCCATCCTGGTAAGTCCTTCCTCCGCGGCAGACCAGGAACGGACCAGGTGACAGCGGCGCCCGGGGATCCAGTTCCTTTTGTCACCATTGGTCAGGTGGTGATCTTCTCGCATGTTTTTAGTGGGGGTATTTTTATGGAGGATAGCCCAGGTGAACACGGGTAGAACATGCAAACTCCACACAGAAAGGCCCCTTTCCTCGAGCAGCAGGCACCAAAGGCATGGTGTAGGAGACACCCTCCGGCACTCATAGCGGGAATTGACCCGGGACCTTCTGGCTGTGAGGTGACAGTGTTACCACCGTTCCACCTAACCATTATTACATGCTTATGTTGGAATGGGGACGGAACGCTGAAACACACAAACAACGGAGCAAATTTCTTAAGATAAACTCTCGGCTGCACCAATATTTGATGAAATGGGGGTTTAGTTTTTTCCCCAAAACTTATGATCACACCTTGCAACAGGAGTGACTGGGTGCCTGTTCAAATACTACACATTTCTAGCCATGTGAGCACCATGGTTCCAGGAATGGCAATGTTGGCTGGGCCAGCATTCATGTTCCCCAAAGGCTGGATTTGGCAATCCCTTGATGGCATATTTTTTTCAAGTATTCATTTTTTTTTAATATTGCAATAGATATTGCATCATGTCCTTAATATCGAGGTATTATCCTACCGAGAGCTCTTGATATCATTACATCCCTACATCTAAACATCCTGTATTTTCTTTAATCTGTGCTCACTTTTATGGCTTTCCTGTCTACAGCATTCCTGGAAAAGACGTAGCTGTAGTTCAGATCATACTTCAAATCACATCCTAATCTTTCCCCTCGCTCAGGTTTCAGACTGAGCGCCCTCACCCCGTCCCACACAGCAGCCTGAGGCCCAATCAGTCCCCTTGTCACAGTCTCAGTAACAGCCAGCGGGGATTGATTTCTCACATAGCAACTGCAGTGAAAGCCAAGCCAAGGAGAATGAGGAAGTCCACAATATGTGACCCCACCCCCCCACCCCCCACACGAGAGAGAGAGAGAGAGAGAGAGAGAGAGAGAGAATGAGGAGGCTTCACAAGGACCTCATTTCCAGATAATTATAGTGGAAGCCAATATGGAGGAAGTGACAGAGAGTTACGTGCTGTTATCTCCTCCGACCTACCCTCAGGGAGGCTTTAACTGACAATCCTCTCCCACTTTTCTAAGTACCAGTGGCTGACTCTGAGAGCAAGCTCTCAGTCTGGCTCTCAGGCGCTGAGATGACATGTCTTCCACTGAAAAAATGTCCATCAGAATATCTCATTAAAAGCTTTTGTCATCTTCCCAGCGAGAACACAAACTTGACAAGGCCGGACAGGTGAAATTCGACGCCAGTTTTGCCTGCAGGGGGCAACACCACACAGATCCGCCCAACGCTTTCGGATTACCACATGAGATCTGAGCCGAGCGCGGCCAGTGAATGTGATTGACCTTAGGGCGGCTGCTCGGAGTGCGAGAGCGAGGGACAAAGAGGGAGGAAGAAGAAAAGAACAGACAGATCAGCTTTCACTGCTCTTTGTTTCTCCACACTGCAGCGAGCAAGACTGGAGCTTTCTCTTTTCTGTCTCCCGCTGAGCCTTTCGTGGGTCAGTGTGTTTGAGAGAGAGAGCGACCACAGCCTAGTCATGTATGTGTCACACACACAGCCAGGTTGCCATGTATCACACCCCTGTGACACGCCATTAACCAGGACAAATCACAGGACCCCAGGGGAGATGGTAGCTTCCTCCATCCCGCCTGATTAAAAAGGAAGATATATGAGGCCGCGGTGCCTGGGCAGCAGACACACACAGGCACAAACCCTCAGACCGTGCTGACACTTTTGAATTGTTATAAACAATTTTATTCCCCCTGCTATAAAAGTGCTTCAGCAATTTCTCTCACCCTGCTCCACGAGCAGATGACTGTCTATAATCAAGGAGGAGATAAAAAGTGTCCTCCATACTATTTTCTTCATGACCACTGGTGTCAGGCAGACTGGGGCTTACGAGAAAGGGGGCAAACCGGGACAGTACCACACTTGTTCCATTTCCAGACCAGTGTGATCTAAAAAACTAACTTTGCTTTACAGCTCATGCCACTCCTATTAAACTATAATAAAATGGGATGTCAGTAGTCTGCAGGGACTTCTTGCAGAGAGCAGTGTGCTCCACTTAATCCTAACCTAAAAAAAATCCAGCAGAAAAAAAAGCAATGACACGACAAAGATTTCCAAGAATTGAGTTGCAGCTATTTGTGGTGCTACCTAACTCTGCCAGGCCGGCTGCGCAGGATTTCCTCACATGGACATCATTAAAACAATTGGAAATGCGGTAGAAGAATCTTTAAATGACTTTGTTAAGGTCAATCTCTCACTCTGCTGTGGAAAAACAATGACAGCCACTTTAGGAACTTCTGCAGTCGCCCAGGGATCATTAGAAAGTCGGGAACATTGTCTTCATTTTGAGCGGTGAGACCAGGGACTGCAATTAGTTTTGGGTGGCACTGGTATCAATACTAGGACGGGGAACAGACTTCTAATTATTGATGTTAAAAACAATCATGTTGTAAGCTTTCTGAAGAAAAAAAGTGCATTTGCAAATGAGATGAGAGCACGCACGAAGTGGAGAGAGGGAGCAGCGATCTAGAGAGCGAACCAGTAAACAGAAGAAACAGAACTGAATTTGTTTCTCTTCATTACGTTCATCCAAACAGAGCTGTGCCGCAGTAAATACTAAGAGCTACACGACTGTCAGTGTTTTCAGGCTAATTTGTCAGACTTCCACGGTTCTTAAGATGTGGTGGAAACAAACTGGAATGTGCAAAGGGGAATTCAGTTTCTTGTTTAGTTCCGGGGGGCTGCACACTTCCTGGAAAAATTTGGTTAAAAACTTCCAGGAACAGGCTTGCAGTTACTCGTTACTTTGAGGTTAAATTGCACAAAACAGTATAAATCTCTAAACTCAACTGAGCTATTTTTTCATTTGAAAGGCCAACAAGCGTCCATGATCCCTGCCGTCACTACGACAGGCATCCAGAACGGAGCTGGCAGAGCTGCAATGTGATTCAGGTCCAGGAGCAGAGGTCAGAGGTCTGGTGACCGGAGGGTCAAGGTGTCCTGGACGGAGGGCTGCCAGCAGGGGGTCAGCGAGAGGACGGGGACAAAGGGCAGGATAAACAGGCAATGGAAATCAGACGTTACCTCTCGACAGATTAATTAGTCTGCTGTGTGTGTAAAAGCGGGCTACAAATAGTTGATGACTCGGATTATTTTCTTTCATCTGACTGTAAACCACAGGCAAGAGGAAGACACAAAGAACTATCAGCTGCTGCATCTATTGCATAATAACCGCATGACACGAGGTCTCATGACAATAAAATAATTGTGTTATTTATGGAAACGGATGACCAGCATTATAAAAGAACTATAAATACACTAAGTCAACTTCAGTTTACTTTGCTCCTGAACATTAGCTGTCAGCCGTGGAGAAACTCTTGGAAACTGAGCGAGTCTGAAGGGACAGAGCACAGCCAAAGGAGGACTGTGACTTTCTCTATGTGTGACCACTGGCAGTGGACAGATCTTTATCCGTAAATGGCTCTTTTTTTACCCCACACATCTGTGGCTGGAACCGCAGCTATGGCTCCGGTTTCCATCTCGGGGGAGGGCGGAGAAAGAGTTCAGGCCAAAGCACACCAGACCTGCCCGGGGGCTGCTCAGGCACCAGCCGCGGGTGCACACTCAGCTCGGGCCTCCTCCTGCTGCAACCCACAACGAGCCTTTATTGTGCGGCTGATAAGCTAAGCGCTGAGACCATGGGAAACTCTTTCCAGCTCCTCTCTGCACTGCTAAAAACAGACTGAGTGCATTGAGGGAAGCAGAGACAGAGGGAGAAGCGACCACATAAAGCAGTGGAGACATTCTGGGGTGTCCACAGCAGCGAGACGGCATTATACTTTCAAATAAAAGACAGGGCTGGCTTCTTTGCTTTGAGCTATAATCAATCAGGCTCGCAGAGACAAAGGGGATGAAACCTTCAGTTGACATTTCATTGACCACTTCTTTTTCTAACATTATTTCCCTCTGAAACTTGGCCAACATGGCGGCAGTGCCTCGAGGGTGGTCTCTAGCTATTGATAAGGAGGGCGGCCAGCTTGAAGCCTCCTTCCCTCAGGTCACGAGGTTGAGGAAGAAGAAAAGAAAAGGGGGGAAGGGGGCCAGGAGGAGTCGTGTGCTCAGTAAATTAAACTTCTGTTCGTCAGTGTTATGGGTGGATGGGAAAGACAGAGGGTGGAGGGAGACACTGTGCGTAACTTTACGCTTCATGGACACTGCATGTGTGTCTCTGCTTAAACGGTCCAAAAGAATCTTTGAGGGGTTTTTTTTCTTACTGTTTGTGATTATTAAGGTAAAAAAAAAGGTGACTTTACAGATCATCTTATAAATTTGTTAAGAGTAAAGGGAACTTGTTGGGGGTCACGCACTGCCTGGACATTAAGTGTGGCCAAGAAGACAACACATGGGGAGATAAAGTCCTGCCGGACAAAACATGTCTGTAAAGGAGTTGGATTGCTGACATAAGACTTTATTTTATCACCACACAACATGCACATGCTTCGGTGAAGCAACACACTACATGCACATGCCATGCTTCTTTGGTGAAATTCTTCCTTCGCATTTGACCAGAAGTGGTGGGCTGCCAGCCGACAGCCTTGCCCGGGGACCCAGTTCCTTTTGTCACCATTGGTCAGGTGATGATCTTCTTGCATGTTTTTAGTGGGGTTTTTTTTAATGGAGGATACCCCAGGTGAACACGGGGAGAACATGCAAACTCCACACAGAAAGGCCCCATTTTCCTCAAGGGCAGCAGGCACCGAGGGCATGATGGAGGACACGCCCCCCCCCCCCCCCCCCAGCGTCCGTAGCGCCCCAGGCAGGAATCAAAACCGGGACCTTCTAGCTGTGAGGCGCCAGTGTTACCACTGTTCCACCGTGCCACCTAAAAAAACATCAGGTGCTCATAACTTTGGCTCAGAGTTGGATTATCTGTGCAGAAAACAGCACTGACTGAACAATTCATTTTAAGGAGTGTTCCTCCGATGTGAACTCTTGTTGTACAAACACTGGTGAGCAAAATCTGACACTGCATGACGTAGATTTACTATATACTGACTTAAGCCTACAGAGGGAGGAACGCATATTTTTTCCTACAACGCTGCAAGTCATTAATGTAACTTGGCTGGTCTTTGTCAGGTGCAGGAAATATGATGAACCGTTTGATGAACGCAGACGAGGCTTGACATGTCAGCACAATAAAAGCCGCTTGGCTGTCACTTCTGCCAAACATTTGATTGTTTTGAATTGCATTATTCCAGAAAGCTGGGAAGCCCGCCAGCTGAAGGCAGTCAAATGCAGAGAGATATACAGGCACAAGTGAACTCCTGGGATCAGATAATAAGAGGCGAAACATCTTTTAGATTTAAATCAGGAATTTCTCACACATTGGGTTTTGAATTGTTTGTATGTCCTGCTTTAATGCAGTCAAAATATTACACAGGACCGTGTCTCATTTTAGACAAACGGGTGGTACTGACGGAGTCACACCATGTCCTGAATCAGCAAATAATGTAATCAGTATCATAGGGCAATTTCTTAACTGAATTTACAAACAATTACTGTATTGTGATATGTACCATTAACATGAAATTACATCTGCTTTGATACGCCTACTCCTGCACACCAGATTACACTGTGCTCATGCCAGTAATTCAAAGGACTGATAAGTAAGGCACTCGTTCATTTTATTATTCTAGTTAGTAATGTGAGTGGGATAACCTGATTAAAGTGTTGTCATGCCTGTTGCAATCACCAGAGATTTGCCTTATAATCAAACTCGTGGAGCGGCTGCAGAGGCAGTGTGACATCCACTGATGACACTCCTCTCTGAGCATGAGTACTTTATCTGATGACTTAATGACTCACTCGTTTACATCACAAAGAAATGAAGCCCTTTACGAATCAGCGCGGCAGCTTGTTGAGAGTTCCAGGAAAAACTTCAAAACTCCAAAGTAAATATAATCAGGAGCAGCCAGCTGAGGTACCACTTAGGGCACAGCGAGGCTTGGTCATTGGGAGTGGATGGAGGACTGTATAGCTCAGCTTCAGTTCCCAGAGGGTTGCTGAGACCGAGGTGCCTGAGCCAAGCAGCGAGCCACAGCTTGTGAACAGATTGTCATGGCCAGTCAAAGCTTTGACACAAAAACGAAGACGCCAAAGTGGCAGATGTCACATTGTTTAAGTGAACGCAGGAACAAGACACTTCACTTGTCACATGTTTGCACACGTCTTAAAAAGCTTTCGCCACCACTAAACACATAAACGGCTTATGCTCAGAAGATGAATCGGCTGAACACACACATACGCAGATTAAAAGAAGTCAACCAAGGCAGAGCTTATGACTTCACTTATTCCTGCACTGACCTCGTACCGTTCCGTCCCATCCCCCAGTCTCCTTCCCCTTTAATCCAGCCCTACTGGGTGGCAGACAGCAGCCGGGCCTGATGGTCAAACTGTGTCTGTCTGCCTTCCTGTCTGTCCATCTGCTGGACCCCAGCAGTGGTTCAAAGGAATTAAAGTTATCCAGAAAGTTGCCAAAATCTTTGCAAATCCCCCCCCTTCAACTCTCCCTTTTATTTCACTTTTCCCCCCTGAGTTTTAATTCCTGTTTCACTTTCTCTAAGCGTGGTCCAATTCCATTAACACCCTGTGCTTCCTATTAGCTAATGCAGCACGGCAATGCAGTGAATGTCATCCAGCTCATTACCCGGCACTCCAGTCCCACACAGAGATTCTCCTCTGTGCCCAAACACCGTCAACAGAGAGGGGGCAACGAGCAGCAGAACATGACACGGTTTGACGGGATCCTGTCCTGGAATTAACCCGAGTCGGTTACAGTTAGAGACGGTATAGCAGGCTTCTTGTTTTGTCTTCATTTGCAACAGCACCACCTGAATTGCATCCTCTCTGTTTGGCTTAGGATACAGGGGCATGGATAGGGGTTGGGTTGTATTTTAACAGGGGTGAGGGGTCGGGGGGGGGGTTCACTGATGTCCCGGTGGCCTTTATGGCCACAATGAAAAGCACAGCAGGGAGAGTAAAGCCTTGCTTGCGCTCAGCAGAGTTTATTAAAACTGCAAAAAGGGTGAGTGGCCACAGATGGTGCTGTCAATAACCATTCACCCACCCATGCAAACGCAAGCCCATGCACAAAACACACACCAATGCCACACCCAATGCCATACCACTGGGTAGACACACAGCTACAGAAGGGGAGGGTGGGGGTGGGGGGGTAGTAAAAACAGATGGTATGTGTGGATGGGTGTGTGATATTGTGGTGAGGTGCTCCAGGGAGTGATTCCGTTAGTCTTTCAAAGTCTACCCTCCATCAACACCTCTGAGAAGCCGTTAAGACGGAGCAGCACGGGCCCACCGGTGCCGCATTAGCTAAAACTAAACTGCTGCTGAAGAGCACAATAGTTTGTTTCAGTGTTGAAAGTGGCAACATCTGCTCGCTGAAATCCCATATTAAAGCTACTTAGATTCATTAAAGGCCAGAAAGAGAAGACAGCGAGAGAAGTGCAGGAAAGACAAGGTACATTAAAGACTTTTCTGTTTCTTAAGACGCACGTTTCAATAGCAGGCTGCCTTTCACCCTCAGGTCTCTTGTTTTCCTAACAGATTTCTGGATGACTTCACATGCAGAGAGAGGCTCCGTCGCTGCTTCACAGGCCCCAGCGTGGTGTTAATGGGACAAAAAGGTCAGGTTATAGTGACAGCTGGCTTCAGATCCACTCACGCTCCCAAACTCACCACCGACAATATATCCCTAATCACGTAAGGGCAAAGGTGGCGTGACGGCACGGGAGCCTGACAGCTGCTCTAATTTTAAATGAGTTAATCCAAGCAATAATTGGCAAAATGATCAATACTAAAAACAAAAGATTAAAAAAATTACAAAGAGGTATTTGTGGTGAACATCAAGATATCGTTACTGAAGTGACTACAGGCTGTTGTATTTGGCTGTTATATAAAATATTGACTGTAATGTTGCTGTGAATAAAAGAATCAAGGCCGTGTTTCGGGTTCTGCTGTCTGTGAACGCACCCTGAAGAGACTATTTGCTTAAGTACTCTCAAGCATTCCCACTGTTTTATGATTTGGCATAGTTTCTTTTTTTAAGCAAGATGAACCTTTCTAAATAAGAGAAGGCACACCGCACTCTCCACATCATCACAAGCTCAAGTCTGGTGACACGGTGGATTTATTTCAGTAAAAACCACGAGGGACCGATTTAAAGAAAAATTACAGTTTTAACTCTGCACGATCCAGATGTGACATATGTGTGACATCTGGATTGTGCAACAGACAGCAATCAACACGTACACGCTCATCCTCTGCCACGCTATTGGACAACAATAGCTCCCTATTACTAATGTAAATAGACTGTTGACTTTTAACCACAAGACAAATCCTATTATTTGAAAGATAACCAAGACCGTGCCACCTCAGAGCAGCTTCCTGCCTTTAATCTCTCTGCATACAAACATGGGCACACCTCTCTCTTTGAGCGTGCAGAGGGGCACGGCTCTGATTTCTAACAGCAGTGGAGGCGGGTCAGAGGGCAGCCTTTATGATGATCTGGGAGAGGACCCTGACAGAGGCTCAAGGGGTCCTGCAATCAGAGTCACGACCCCCAGGCCACAAACACCAAGCCACAGTCTGACATCAAACCCACACTTTGCCCAAGAGAAAACACAGCTGTGTTGCTTTGTCCTGATCCACTCGCCGACAGAAACAGAGGCCCACAGAGAATGCCAACGTACCCACAACCTTAAATCGGCTGCGACTGATGTTCGCTCGAAAGCACAAACAGGCTCTGCCGTCCTAACCCAACTAATGTTTTTGTTTTTCGAGCCGAGTCTTGATGTAGATGCTGGTTTCAGCAATTAGCAAGAATTAAATCCCCGCGCTAAAGAGCTTTTTCAATAAAAGGCCAATTTCCTTGAATTGCCAAAATGACTTCCATTTCTTTTTCATCCGTCAGATGGTAAAAAAAAAAGGCTGCTGCTGAGTACTTAAGAAGTGAATGTCAGCTGAATGACAAGGCAGACCTGAGAACAGTAGTGTCAGCCTTCATATTTGGCCTTTCAGACAGACAGTCAGCACAGAAAACTACATTGAATACCAAACATCTGCGACCTTGAATCACAACGCCACTCTTCAGCACACTGTTGAAAAATACTAAAAATGTAAGGACATAAAAATGATGCTTCTCTGAGAAAAAAAGAGGTAACTGCTGATGTAAATCTGCATAACTGCTGGGTAATTGGATGATGGCAGACGACCACACGCACGTCACTTGTCAAAATCGGCATAGAGAGCTTCAGGCGACGGATCAATGTGGTTACATAAGATGAGGCAAAACCGGCCGCCAGATACTTGTCAAAATATTGTGAGAATTGCAACAATTTTTTGAGTGCGAGACAGAGAGGATGCAGACCGAAAGATCAAACATCGGCTCCGGCTGTTTTCTGAGCTGCTTGTTGTTCTACTTCTTGAGTAATCAATGTCTGTTCACCAGAATCTGCCTCCGGCCATCACAGCCACACTGCAGATGTGATCCCACTCATAATCACCGCAAACTCTTAACTCATAAAACGCTTTACAGATGCAAAATCAGGAGCTGCTCTCAAACATAATACTTCGTGTTGCCTGAATGCATTTTCTTCCACTACTAACTACGAGCCTGGCAGCTATTATTCCAATACAAACAGAGGGCTGCATTTGCAGGAGTCATCTGACCTACAGAACACTCTCAATGCTATGCTTGACGAAAAGCATAAACATATACATTTTGCAGAGATGATACAGCATGTCTGAATATGTTGGGCAGGAAAATAAGTAACATGAAGTCTCTCCAGGGTTAACTGCAGTGGAGTGGAATTTGCATAAAAACAGAAAGAGTGAGGTATACTGTCAATATGCGTTCAATTTGTCCAAAAAAGACATTTGAATAATAAGAAATAAACTCTCAGACTGAAGCTGCAGGCTGTTTGCTATGCAACCGGATCAAGTACAGTACTTTATGCAAATAGCTATGCACTACCTGAGATGTTCTTATAAGGATAAAAAAAATATCCTCACAAGAATATTTACAATGCATGACGAGCCTCAGAGCATTACCCTCAGAACTGAATTCTGCATCTTCAACAAAACCATACACCTTAACATCAATCCACCGAGGCTCCGGTGGTCCTATCCAGCAACAGCTATTCTCAGCGGTAGCATCAGGTTGTTGTTATTACCCCACTGGGTTCTGCATGACAAATGGGAGGCTTCCTCATCTCTTGTTCTGCGTCCCCTATGACCGTGCATCATCCTCTATTATAGGCTGAAAGCCCTTAGTCATCCTCGCAGGGAGAAGAAAGGGTGCTGAGCATTCCTTGCAAATGAGGGCTTGTGCCCAACCTCATGCAATGTTGTAATTCCTCAAGCAGCACTGGTCCCTTCTCTACTCTGCACCCCCACCCCCGCTAACCTCCCCCCCCACTTTCTCTGGATTTAAGGTTGGATACAAGGATGTGAATAGGTGGTATTTCAGCATGCTTGGCGCTGAAGTACAGAGCTGGTTGGCTGGGGGCCAAATCCCCATGGTTACCCTGGAGCAGCAACTGCCTCTTTCCTATGCTGGTCTGTCTGGGAATAAACTACTTCTGCTCTGCATGCATGGGGGGGCTTGAAGGAGACAGAGGAGACACGGTAAGTTAGGGTGGCATCATTCTGGTGTCTTGCACCCCTTTAAATCACTCTCCTAAATCAGGGGAAAGGCAGATCTACGCTTTGAGGTGAGTGTGTGGGCTTGTGGCATTAAAAGGACCCAAGAGCAGCTCTTCTGAAGTGCCTCTGAGCAACACATTGAATTGTAATACAGGTGTGCAGCCCAAACCTGTGCACTCCCACCTTCAGGTCCATTATCATGCTGTAGTGCTGTGGGGACAATGCAGTGACTATCAAGTGTCACAGCAACTCTGCACAGCAACAAGACCTCAGTCACTCACCCGCAACAGTAACAGGTTGTTGAACGCATCACGATAAAATAAACAGCAGACCAAGAAGTAAAAGCTAAATGTGTTCCAGCAAATAGCTCACAACCTGAAGAAATCACGGGATGGGCAGATAGTGGTCTCTTCAGTGGTGAAGCTGCTGAGCACTTTCCTCGGCTTTCACATGCAGAACTGCAAAACAAAAGGCTGCAAGGCCGTCCAATCTTTTTCTCTCGCTAATTAAGTTCAACCCCTCGTAATTCTGACATAAACACCATTAAACTGCACCAGGCCTGGGAGTCATTTTACAGAAATCCGACTTAGATGAAGATTGTATGTTCTGGTTTAACACGTGATTGTTTGCTGAGCAGTAAACACCAACAGGAGGTCATATCTGAGTAACTTTTTTTTCTTTCATTGAACACACCACATCACCGGCCATGACTCATGTGCAGGTTGTGATGAACTAACGTTAGCCTGGTCTCAATTACTCCTCCAGCGGCTCCGACGAGCACATTTCCGAGCCAAACACTCGCTCTCCCTTACCTTTGACTTGACTCTCGTACTCCGCGATGATTTCTTTATCCTTTTTGAACCTCGGCGTCGACATTGCGTCTTCTTGTGTCCGAAGCTTGTTGTAAACTTCTTGGAAAAACTGTTTGTCAGCGGGATCCTAGAGCAGCCGACGCATCCCACACGGCGCGAGAAAATGAACGCGAAGGAGAAGCGGCGAAGAAGAGACAAAATGACAGTTAGATTTAACTCAAGAAGACGAAAGGTTTAGTTCTTCATGGTTTCTCCCCTCTGGATGAGCGGTGGATACACAGCACAGCAGCAGCAGAGCCGATGCGTAATCCTGCTCCGACCAATGAATCCACTCAAGTAGCTCAGCAGTCCGCGCGGCGCAACAGCGCTGCTGCCACCACAGAAGAAGAAGAAGAAGAAGGAAAAAAAAAAAAAACAATCACGCAAGTTTCGGGGTCTCCGCGGCGGCTTTTAACCGCTCCCTGGAAAGTAGTGCCAACAACCCGTCCGGAGGCCTTTTGAAGTCCGCCTGAATCGCGAGAGTGTGTGCTTTTTCGGTAGTGGTTTTCAGTTTGGGAGCCGCGCGCGCGCACACACACACACACTCTCACACACACTCACACACTTCCCCCCTCGACGGTTTCTCCCTCCAACTCCCAGCAGGCTCAGAAGCAGACAGGGCAGGCTGACTGCAGCACACAGCAGCTGGAGGCAAGCAGGGAGAGGCGAGGGAGGGATCAGCGCGCACGCACACACACACACGCACAGACGCGCGCGCGCGCAGATACACACAGATAGAGCTAGTGGACACCAGAGGACTGACACTCCCAAATCTGAAGGTTTTTTGTTTTTTTGTTTTTTTAATTTGTCCGTAGTAGTCAGCTGTTAGAAGAGAATATAACGTCCGGTGTTTTCATCATACTCTGTCTTAACTGTGGTATTCCAAATAAATTCACACAACATTAAGACATTTGGATTTGCTTTACTTTTACTTTTTGCCCTCAAACATACAGAAACACAGTGTGGCACAAGGCATGTAGAAAGTGTCCAGTTCAAAGACCCCCAGGGGCCCCATATTTATTAGCTGCACCCATGCACTCATATCTGTGATAATGAATAGTGTCTGTCCTGAAAGGGAATAGGGAATAAGATATAAGATCATACATAGATTTTATTGTTATGAAGTTAGTTGAATATTCCATGTACACAATTAAAAGTTTAAAGAAAAAAAAAGTTAGCACCATGCTTTTGCTCAATTATAATACATCATCTGTGTTGGTTTGGGAAAGTCAAAAGTTTTTCCGCTTTATTTTTTCCTCATCAGAGACAACTGGCCCACAGCGCCATCTGCTGGGCCAATAATAGCACAGGACACGTATATCCACTGATTTCTCTTCAGGGCAACACTGCAATTTACTTTATTGCACTTTCTTTAAAAATCCATGCAGCACATCACTGAAGCAGAGGAAAAAGAAGAGAAGAAGAAGAAAAATGTTTTGATCAGAAAAGCAACACATGCCACAGCAACAACATCCACTTTCAGTACAAACCAGCTCGACGTACCATTTTCAAACAAGCCCTAAAATCACAGTCTCGTTCTACACCTACTGTTAGTGTTTCCTAAAAATCACATTAAGTGCAAACAACAGAGATATAAAACACAGTTGAAATAATATAATATATGGAAAGGCAGTTACCTGTATCATGTAGTATTCCTAAAACACCTGGACATTCCACCATTGTAAACATTAAAATGATTAATATACAGCAATGTCATGGGGCCCTTTACTGACTAGTTATGGCAGCTTTAATACTTTACTACACATATAAATAATTTTAGAATAAACTGCACAGGAATATTACACTGAACATAATCAGGATCACTACACCAGTAGCATGTCACATTTCTCCACAAAATAAATTAAATCAATATGGAACATGGGCCCCTGTTCGTCTTTTAAAGGTTTGTTCATTAAGCGCCACGGTCAGCCGCTTCTGAAGAAGGTTTCCTCGATGACCTCGGTGAACCTCTCCTTCATCTGCTGACGGAAGCTGGCGTACCACTCCAGCAGCCTCCTCCTCCTGTCCACCCTCTGCTCCTGGCTCATGCCTCTCTCCCTCTCCAAGATGGCCGGCAGTTCTTTCCAGTCGCTGATGAAGATGAAGGGTGCACCTGCAGCTTTGAGGAGACGCAGGGGGGAGCTGGGCCCGGCCGCACAGCTCCCAGGTGTCAGTGCGTCTTCCACCACCGGCACGGAGCCGTAAGAGCAGGCCTCGTAGATGCGGTAGCACTCCGTGTTGATTCCGACTGGGCAGAGAGTGAGCTCACTCTGGGCCAAAGCTGTCTGATAGCGTCCCAGACTGTCTGCTGTCTCCTGAGGGAGCCACCTGAGGCAAGGAGGGAGGAAAGGATGCTGAGGCCAACAGTTTAAGCTGCTGTAATAAATACACAAGATATATTCCACTACTGTTCCAATGAGGCAGTTCATGTTGTAAATATCTCACCTCAACTCTGTTTAGAGTTTAACTACTGCAGTGCCCATCTAAAATGGGCCTGTTCTGATTGCAGCTTTCTGGAGAACCATTCATCTAAACTACTTCACACTGGACACAGCTCAGGAGCTCTTGTGTCCTGCGCAATGCACCTGCCATGATAACATAGTTGCATCCCCTAGCTACACGAGAGTATATGCGTCAATTGGGTGCAAAAGCTCACAGGAACAATTTATGGCCTCAGTGAAGTCAGAGCCCGAGTCAACGTCTTTGGATAAACCCCAGATTTTACGGTCTGTGTGTGTTGAGATAATGTTCCCCAGACCAAGAAGACACAGTGCACCCAGAGTACATGGAGTATCAGACCCTATTTAAACTTCGGGAAAAAACATATGTTTTCATGCGGTTTGGCCTCTCGTTTACACGCAAACAGAGTTTTTTTCACAGAAAATGATAATTTTTAATAACGCCGGCCATAGTGGAGATTTCTGAAAATGCCGGTTATTTGTTGGCGTGTAAACTGGGTTAAAGAGCGTTTTAGGTTCCAGAACGTCACAACATGCGAATGAAAACTTAACGTCATGTGAGCGACCTATGTTTACACTCGCATCCATAGGTTTGGCATAGTTATGATGCGCCCGACAGCGTATTTAGCCGGGTTCATGTAAACGACAACATTTTTGAAAACGATGTTTTGTGCACGATGTCATTTTTAAAAACGGAGGGGCTAAAATATCCGTTTTCCAAAATACCCTGCTACGTGTAAACGCAGGGTTAGATGTTTCCTGCTCCTACACACCTGATTCAAATGAGTGGCTCGTTATCAGGCCACTGCAGAGCTCGATGATGAGCTGCTCATTTGAATCAGGTGTGGAGGAGGAGGGAAACATCTAAAACATGCAGGGCAGTGGGCCCGAGGACCGGAATTGAGAAACACTGTGGTACACCATGACATAGATACAGGAAACACTCACAGGCTGCACTACAGTACACACCACATGCAGGAGGTGAAACCTGGTCAAAGAAGCCTTCTGTGTGAGAAGCAGCCCTTGAATGCAATGATGTGCAGGTAAATTTCGCAAACTGCTTACATGCTTAAAGACATTTTATAGACATTAAAAAAATGTCCAGCTTCTCACGGGCCTTGGAGATATTAGACAGTTTACGTAATAAGGTCTTAAATGGATTGTATAGCCTTAACTTTACTTTTTTCCATGTTCATATGGAGCACCTAAAATCATTCCCATGCCTCAGCTGTTTCAAGGCCTCCAAGAACATCACAAACATAAAAACCAAGTGATGAATGTTTATGTAGATAGAACAGCTGTTTATTTATTAGCCTTCTTAATAACAAAAGGGCTCAACTCTTCTTCTTTTCCAATGTCTCAGTAAGAGACTCTTGACATATAATATTCCCAATATCACTCTTTCTTTATAAAACAAGGCAGTCACTAAAAGAAAATAAAGGCTCAGCAACTGAATAATGACTCACTTCTCCCTGGCAGTGGTGATGCATTCCTTATCCAGGCCAGAATGTTTCAGCACCTGCATCAGAGTTTCTCTGGATGAATTTTTGTAAACAGTTCCGAGGAAATTGCAGAGGTATGGTCTGTTGGAGGTGATCAGCTGGGCATTGGGTCTGATCATAGGAAACTGCCTGTATCTGTACACAGACAGGGAAAACAGAGCAACGTGTTAGACAATGTTATTCATTTAAAAAACAGTTAAATGTGCTGATATTGAGTGCTCATGATGTACACATGTAGGACTACTAAGGAAAGACATACGTGGCGACACCAAGAGGCCACTGGAAGACATCCTTGTCGTTGACCCAGGGGCTGTCGTACACCACAAACAGCAGCTCCACAAAGCCACCGTTTCTCTTTAAGTAGGGGCCGATCCAGTCGTTGTTGCAGTGCTCATTGCCCAGCAGGACCACAGCCACATGTGACACTGTGTGGGACTGCACCATAGCTTGGACATGCTCCAGCCACCGTGTGGAGTAAGAGACCTTCTGCTGCTCACGGCCGTTCAGGACCAGAACCAGGCTGTTCATATCCAGAGGGACGTGACCCTGGACCACAGCAGGACCTGTGTAGAAACTAAAGATGGAGAGGGAGGAAGGGGAGACAACAGCTCAGTTTAATGGTTCTGTCTTGTTAAGTGGTTATTAAATGAGGTGGTGACTCCCAGGAGCAGAATACATGTATGGCTTTGGCAGTGTTTACCTCTTCTGTCACTGAATTGTTACCTGAAATCAATCTTTCCTGACTGCAGCTCCCCCTCTCTCCATTGTGCTACCTTGTCAGTGGGATTGAGGGGTCCTTCTAAAATATGTTCCCAAAGGTAAAGCCCTGAGGAGAAAACAGGGGTTCAATGCAGTTTGCTACCGGAGTTAAAATGTCAACATGTGCAGTGCCATTATGTTGCACTATTGCCAGACTTCCACAGCAGAGCACAAATCAGTCTTATGTAGTTTGTATCTACATCTATGTATGTGGGAACTCCTGCTGGTATTTAAAGTGTATATACAGTATACGTCCAGCTGGGCCTCACTTTGTAATCTAATGTATAAACTAAATAGGCAGCAAAGTGGAGGTGGAAAAAAAAAAAAAAAAAAATCAATCTAAAGCTAAGCATAATTGTTTTGGACTAAGAAATGTTTACACTGCTAAATACTACTGATAAATATAATTAGATTATTTTCTCACAGGGCCTGTTAAGGTTGAATACTTGGTGATTTTGCTTCAAATAAAGGAGGAATCATGAGTTAAGATTACTTAAACCCATCAAAACTTGTTTGAAATACAGTTCCACTTGATGTTTATTCTTCTGTTATTTGCACTTATAATCTGGTTGACTTTATTATTTTACATCAATATGACCAATCTTCGACTTCTTTAAAATTGGTTGACACTCAAACACTTTCTTATTAACACTGACTATATCATTTTTATTATGTTTTTTTAAGATCTATTCTATTGTTGAAAGCTCTTGTAAAATACAGTTTTGCCAGTGTAATCATTGTTCACCTTCATCACCAAAGTGCAGTATCTTCCTGCCATCTGTAATTACACAGCTAGCTATATTTGACACATTCATTTAACAAATCTAATTATTCATACATTACTTTTTAATGTATATTCAACTTCTCCACATCCTCACCACACACATATCAGAATTTGAAAAGTATTTGGGGTTTTTTTCCCATCATCTGAGTTCCGTAAGGTTTAATATTGCATGTCCCCACTGCAGGGGCTACTAACATAGTGTTTTTCCTCAGGCTGTTAGTTATAAAGCTTTTACAGTATATCAGATGAATAATATTGTGTTCACTTGTAGAGTTCTATATGTACACATGACAACCACATGAACTCAAAAGCTTAGAAAAATGTAATAACAGCTTCTAATTTGATCTATTTCAGTATCCCCTTATGAGAGAATATTTTTTACATACACGTGAATGCGCATGTGCAGATGAAAACTTGTCACTGCAGAGTCACAGTATTGACATTTAATGCTCAAACCACAACACAGACCCGTGAAAGCTTAATGACATCTCATACTACCATGCCTTACCTATGGCAGCCTTCCCCCATATTTGGACCCTGTATCTTTTGGGGTTGTTCTTGTCAATTCGACCCAGGTGCTGTTTGAAGGCCTCTCTCCTCTTATTGAGAGCAGAGTTGTACTCCACCTGCTCATCCTCCCACGGATTCCAATCATCTGCGAGAAATGGAGCAGCACCGCCATCTCTGACACCGCCTGCAAAGATCACACAGAATTTGCATTCGTCTTACGGGCATGGATTTTCTTTAAGTACCATAAAAAGGAAAAACTGCCAATTTTACAGAATTTAAGCAGCAGCTTGTATGTAAAAGAACCTCGATAACGGCGGTGTTTAAGTGAAATTACCCGAGGGTGCTCCTGTCTCTTTCTTCACCACCCTGTGAACGCGAGAGATTACTTTGGTGCTGAAGAAGACATTGTACGCAGCGTAGAGTGAAAATGCCACATACGCAAAGATAATTAGAAGGAAAAGTTTTCTTTTTGGTATTTTCATTTTTCTTATCTTTTTTTTTTTCTTTCTCTCAGGTTACCATTGTGTAGCTAGTCTCCATATTTTGTAAGAGGACCCTTGTTTACACGCGAGGACCCCGGAATACAGCTGGCTAAGACAAATGCCTGTACCAAATCAGCCGTCATTTTAAATTTATATGTGGTTTCTACCACTTTGGATCAAAGTCTCATCAAATTTCAACACGAAATACAGTAAGTGTAATTGTGATATTGATTACTATCCGTAAAACACATCAATAAGGCAACATATTAGAAAAAACGAAAGGGACACTTCGGTAATGCGGAACGTTGTAGGGCAGGAGCCGGTTTCTGCTTGTACAGTAGGTGGCGGTATGCACCTTTCAGCTGTTTACGATTCGCCAAAAATCCGAGAGAAGAAGAAGACGAGCCGGTTTCTGGTGAAGCCGCTTTCAGGGACGAACGGCAGCTTTGTTACCGTGCCGAAGGTCGTGTCCGCAGCGGCGGGTGGAGGTGTACTATTTTGGGCAAAAATGATGCCACACTCTAATCAGCTAATTAACTCAAAACACCTGCAAAGGCCTTTAAATGGTCTCTCAGTCTAGTTCTGTAAGCTACACAATCATGGGGAAGACTGCTGACCTGACAGTTGTCCAAAAGACGATCATTGACACCTTGCACAAGGAGGGCAAGTCCCAAAAGGTCATTGCTAAAGAGGCTGGATGTTCACAGAGCTCTGTGTCCAAGCACATTAGTAGAAAGGCAAAGGGAAGGAAAAGATGTAGAAAAAGGTGTACAAGCAATAGGGATAACCGCACCCTGGAGAGGATAGTGAGACAAAATCCATTCAAAACTGCGGGGGAGATTCACAAAGAGTGGACTGCAGCTGGAGTCAGTGCTTCAAGAACCACCACTCACAGACGTATGCAAGACATGGGTTTCAGCTGTCGCATTCCTTGTGTCAAGCCACTCTTGAACAAGAGACGGCGTCAGAAGCGTCCCACCTGGGCTAAAGACAAAAAGACTGGACTGAAGAAGACATTGTACGCAGCGTAGAGTGAAAATGCCACATACACAAAGATAATTAGAGGGAAAAGTTTTCTTTTTGGTATTTTCATTTTTCTTTTTTTTTTCTTTTTTTTTCTTTCTTTCTCTCAGGTTACCATTGTGTAGCTCATAGGACCCTTGTTTACACGCGAGGACCCCGGAATACAGTTGGCTAAGACAAATGCCTGTACCAAATCAGCCGTCATTTTAAATTTATATGTGGTTTCTACCACTTTGGATCAAAGTCTCATCAAATTTCAACACGAAATACAGTAAGTGTAATTGTGATATTGATTACTATCTGTAAAACACAACAATAAGGCAACATATTAGAAAAAACGAAAGGGACACTGCGGTGGTCAGACTCACGTAATGCGGAACGTTGTAGAGCAGGAGCCGGTTTCTGGTGAAGCCGCTTACAGGGACGAACGGCAGCTTTGTTACCGTGCCGAAGGTCGTGTCCGCAGCGGCGGGTGGAGGTGTACTATTTTGGGCAAAAATGATGTCCATAGTCACTCGAACCGGGGCTTTTTCCCCGTACCTACAGGCGACAAGACACACAGCTAAAAAGCTGGTGTTCGTTGAAGCGAAGGAGCTGTTGTCCGCTGCTGGTAAGGCCGAGGACTGACGTGGCCGGAGTCGGTAACGAAGCGGTTGAGCTGCATGATGTAACATAAAACATAACGTATTGACATCTTTCTGACTATTTAACACTTCCTTGTTAGACAACGTGTAAATTTGGTGTGTGGTTTTAATTTAGTATTCTTCATTTACACTTAATTTAGTGTAAATTAGCACAACTGCTAACAACTTGTTGTGGCTAGTAGGATATCATTGTCCCGGAAATCGAGAAATTCTGAAATATAGTGCATGTATTGTGCACTGTTCCTGCCAAATAAACAACGGATGACATAAAATCAACAGGGGTTAAAACAGACAGTCCAAGGACATAGCCCTGGACCCAGTGCAGTGTGAACTTCATTTATAGTTCAAAAGACATGACAGGTACTCAAGGAGTCTGCCAACAAACTGGACTGAAAGCCATCAGCCATACCAGCCTGTGTACTACCACTGAGATCATTTTAAACAAATTACGCGATATTTCATTAAGTCCAATAGATTCCAGGAGTTGCAAAATAATTCAATCTGAGAGTCCTGCAACAGCAGCATCATCTGCAAAGACTATGCTGAAAATCCACAAATGGATTCCAGCATTTTGAAGGAGAAACTAAATGTTCTAAATGCGGACTATGAAGCATGAACAGCATCCTTTGAAATGTTTTTCTAGGATACTCTGTAATTTACAATCAGTTTGTTCATCAGCTGCTTTGGACTTTAAAATCTGCATCATATGTCTCATTTCCAGCTCCTGGAGGAATCCGCCTTGCCCACACAGATATTAAGATTCCTGACTTCACGGATTACCGTCGGCAAGAGGTCATCGACCCGAACAAGTCCTCCCAGGGCAGCAGTGAGGGGAGAAGGTTGTTCTCTTACCTTGTCACTGGAGCCACCACTGTGGTTGGCGTCTATGCAGCGAAGACAGTGGTCTCCCAGTTTGTCTCCTCAATGAGTGCATCAGCAGATGTCCTGGCTTTATCCAAGATTGAGATCAAGCTGGCTGACATCCCTGAAGGCAAAAACATGACCTTCAAGTGGAGAGGAAAGCCCTTGTTTGTCCGTCACCGCACAGAGAAAGAAATCGCCACAGAGGCGTCCGTGAATATCGGGGAGCTGCGTGACCCCCAACATGACAAGGACAGAGTGATTAACCCCAGCTGGGTCATCGTCCTTGGTGTGTGCACCCATCTGGGATGTGTGCCCATCGCTAACGCCGGAGACTTCGGAGGCTACTACTGTCCCTGCCATGGCTCCCACTATGACGCTTCAGGAAGAATAAGAAAGGGACCTGCTCCTCTGAACCTGGAGGTTCCCTACTATGAGTTCCCTGATGACGAAACGGTCGTGGTGGGATAAACCCTGGAGGTCCGTCTCTGTTCCTCTCTGTAATATGTATTTTTAGACGGCTTTAGAGTTTGAAGTGGCAAAAAGTTTATTTATTCACTAATAAATAAATATCTCCACCTCCATGACCGAGTTAAACTGATGTGTATAAGTATTCCCTCTTGGACCTTTCTACATTTTGTCATGTTTCAACTACAAATTATGGATTTTCTTTTTATTTTAGTCACATAATTAGTCCACCTGTGTGCAGTTTAATTTCACTATAAATACACCTGTTCTGTAAAGGTTTCAGACCTTCTTCGAGAACATTACCAAACAAATAGCATCACAGAGACCAAGGAGCTCATCAAACAGGTTGGAGTTAAAGTTGTGGAGAAGTACAAAGCAGAATTAGGTTATAAAAACAGTATCCCAAGCTTTGACTGTCTCACAGAGCACCATTAAATCCGTCATTACAAAATGGAAAGACTGTGGCACAACAGCAGATCTACTAAGAGAAGGCTGTCGACCTAAACTGATGGACAAGGAGAGCGTTAATCAGAGAAGCAACCAAGAGGCCAATGGTAACTCTAGAGCAGCGTTTTCCAACCTTTTAGAGGTTTTAGAAAAATCAGAAGGTGCACCACCAAACATAAATGTCACAAAAAGTATATTTATTGAAATACACTGAAAATCTGGCGTCAATTTACTTAGTGTAACCTGGGCCTGTTCAGTTGAACACAAAGCTGATATTCTTGCAGGAATTGAAGAAAGACACACACAGTGGTTGGGAAACACTGCTCTCGAGCTGGAAAGATCCACAGCTCAGGTTGAAGAATCTGTCCACAGAACAACTGCCAATCATGCACTCCACAAATCTGAGCTCTGTGGAAGAGTGGCGCGAAGAAAGCCATGAAGAAATCCTGTTTGCAGTTTGTCATGTGGAGACACGTTGCAGAAGGTACTCTGATCAGATGAAACCAAAATTGGACTTTGTGGCTCTGTTGCAAAATGTGATGCTACGCTGCACATCACCCCAAGCACAGCATCCCTGAGCACAGCATCCCTGAGGTGAAACAGTGGTGGCAGCATGAAGCAGGGATGCTTTTCATCAGCAGGTACTGGGAAACTGGTCAGGACTGAGGGTGAGATGGATGGAGCCAAGTACAAGAATTAAATGAAACTGTTTAAGAAAACCTGTTTCAGTCTACTTGAGACTGGGGTGGAGGTTTACCTTCCAGCAGGACAAAGCTTACAGCCAGAGATATACAGGAAGGCAAAGGATGTCAATGTGTTACAATGGCCCAGTCAAAGCCCAGTCTGACTGGAAAGTGCTGTTCAGGTGTTTGTCTTCCAATGTGAGCGAGTTTAATCTATTTTGCTGAGAAGAATGTGCCAAAATTGCAGTTTATATGTACAAAGCTGGTAGAGACAGCTTGCAGCAAAGGTGGTTCTGCAAAGCATTAACTTTTGAGTTTTGAGCTTGATGTCACTGATTCATTGCAAAGCACTGTATCTCAATGGGTTTCTCTCAATCTGCACTACTTTTAGTATTTTGTAAATAACATGACACAAAAAGGGTCAGTTACAGAGTGCTGGACATGAAAATGAAGCAAAACAGAACTAATGTCAGCCAAGAGCTGAAGGCAGAAGATGCTAAAATGAAAACTATGTGAAAGGCAGAGCCAAAAATGCAGCATGGATCCACAACTGCAAAAGGGGAATGGAACGACATTTTAAAAAGGCTTCACTTCAAAAAGAAGTCACCAGCCTGAGTTCTGCTCTGTACGGAGGACCTCTACTGCTTTTGACAGCAAAGCCAACCAGAAGCACAATCCTGGAGGTTATAGAGCTACATTAAGAGGCTACTAAAGATGTAGTGGGGTCAGAGCCTCAAAACAAGCTAGCATGTGGGTAATACATGCAAACAGAATAAATGCATGGAAGGTGTTTTTTAAGATTGGCTGGAGGGGACAGTAGCTTTTCCAAAGGAGCCTGTTTCATGCTTATATAAGGTTATTAGACTTCTGAGTGCTCAGCAGACACCTATGAATCACATGAGGCATGGGAACCCTGAGGAGCACAATGATCTGGATGGGATGAGCAAGAAAAGCCACTGACAATTTCAGACACATTTATTTTTAATTGATGAAATCATTTAAAGCAATAGAGATTCAACTGACTCAGCGTCGGCAAAACAACACACTGTGCACAGATGCTGGTAGATTCCTGATAAACCTGGTGAAGTTACATCAAATCAAAATGTTTCCCACTGTACAGTTGGCACTCACTCAATGCATCATGGTTTTTATTTAAGAACTGCTACTTCATCGTAGCTGAAGCACTCAGTCAGAGCTTAATTCAGAGTAACTTAAGGAAAACATGATTATCAGTGGCAGGCGAGGCTTAATGAATAAATAATTCTTTCCAGTGCCCTTCCAATAATAAATTAACTCTGTTACACAGCTGTTGTAATTCACAGTAATGTGCTCAGCTCTTATTAACCAGTGGTTCTGTTACCAGGAGTGTGACGGTGTCTGAGCCATTATACAATATGTGATTTCACATCTCTCCAGCTTCACAGTTCATATTCTTATCAAAGACTCCTGAGCATGTGGGTCCCTAAGTCAGGTCATCCCAGCTTTTCCACAGAAGCTAATCCACATAGTGCACCTCTGCCTGGAGCTCCTTGGTGATATACCCGAGGAGGGCGCCTGTTAGCTGCTGCTTCAGGCTGGCGTTGCCCATCACTAGAGCGGTCAGCTGAGCCAAATCTGTCCACTGAATGTCTCCCAGGATGGCCATAAGGTCATGATAAAGCTTCAGCCGCTGCTGAGGACTGAGCTCCATTATGATCTGCGGCAGTGGTTTGAACTGTCCACGGGTCAGCCAGTAGCCCAGAAGGCCTCCGACAGCACCGCCTGCAGGGGAGGAGGGGTTCGAACGTGTGAAATTTAGCAACACTGGTCTGAAAAACCATAACTGTTTGCAGTGAAGCATTTGCTTCTGTAAATACTGCACATTATACACGCATGAAGCGTGCCAGTAGTGACTAACGTATGGAAGCTGAGATCGGCCAAGTCAGTCTTTCTAAATGTTGCTCATCTGGAGAACACAAGTTAATTATTTTGTTATGTTGAAACAAGGTTCATGTTGAGATAACGAGACAATCGACCTGTTAAAGACAGAAAGCAAAGGTCATCACAGATCAGGTGTGCCATGCCAGCACACACAGATGGTGTTCTGGAAGCAGTGTTTTCTTATGAGACATTATCACAGCCATTTTTGGCCTCCATACCGTACAAAACAGTCCAGGTGTTTGATTTTTCTACTCACCGACTGCTATTCCAAGAGGACCGCCGACCAACCCTCCGGCGAAGGCCAGTCCCCCAGCCGCCGCTGCTCCCTTGCCTGAGCCTTTCACCGTGGTCTGGATTTGTGTATTGGCAAATAACTCACAGCACAGCTTCATGACATCATCAAGTCGATGACACATACTGTGGATCCAACAGAATTTAAGGAGGCATGACACAAAACTGTAACAATACGCTGCTTAATTTAGAATAAGACATCAGGAAAATACAGGCAGTTAAACAGCTGGAATATATTTGTGTTTGCTTCACAAACCAGTTTACAAAAATCACCTCAGACACTGACATACACATTAAAACTGAAGACAGAGGACTGAATATGGTCCATACACTGCATACTGTGACAAACAGTCATCTGATCTACAGACACCCGCGTGCAGCACACCTGATTGCATCAGAAAGCATCATAAGTCAGAGGCCAACGTTAAGTGTCATCTAGGGCTGCAACTAACGACTATTTTAATAGTCGACTAGTCACCGACTATTGAAACGATTAGTCGACTAATCGGATAATTATTAATTTTTTCTTAAATTTAGCATGAAGTTGATTTAATTATGTGGCAAATGATAATAAACACAAGAAAGATGGGTACAATGAAAAATACATCTTTTATTGAACATACTGCGGATTCGTACAAAAATTAAATAAAAATGTCCTGTCTAAAACCAATTAGGCACAGTGCTCAGTCAGTAGACATAAATCCATAAATAAATAAACCTCTGTCTTTTTTTTGTCTGTTTTTAGGGACAGGCAAATAAATAAATAATAAATTAAAATCAAGTAAACTTTTTTTTTTTTTTTTCCTGTAAACCAAGAACAGGCTCATTAGCAGCAGTAGAACAGTAAATAAAACAAATATTATGTGCATTTTGTGAAGTACATTCAGTGGTCAACTGCACAGTCTGTTGCAAAAGAACTTTACATTTCTTTCTCAACAGTCTGAAATCTAACGGTTTTAACAACTGACGTTTGTAGATACACGGCTGAAAATAAGCATTCAGAGTTGTCCATATTCAAGTTGTAAACATGGACTGTGTGATATAACCTGGACACAAACCTGTCATGGTGGACAGACCAGGTTTAAAATCAACATTAGGCTTAGGCTATGTCGTTCAGTTTATTCATACTAAGAAAAGTCAGCATATCAACATGGTCTCGTGTGAGACTTGCTCTCTTCTGGGAGCGGATAAAAACCGTATTGGCTTGAATGTTACTTGAATCTTACCGAGGCGAGTCAGAGTCCGTTTCGTTCAACTGCCCGACGTGCTTTCTCTTTAAATGTTCGGGCATCACCGAGGTATTGCCATGATACGCAAGGTCTGGTTTGCAATCCTTGCGAGTAGTCTTTTTATTCGCCGTATCCAGGCTAAACTGCTCCCTAACTTTAGAAGTTTTGGTACGCGTACCTGTTGACACCGCCATTTCCGTACATGTATATTACCGCTCAGAGACAGAGACGCTATTGCGACTCTCGGCAGAAATTATAATCAAGTAAGATGCCTCACTCTGTTGGAAAAATGCGTCTAGCGACAATAGTCGATAATGGAATTCATTGTCGACTATTTCTGTTATCGATTTTTGTCGACAACGTCGACTAATCGTCGCAGCCCTAATGATGTAACATAAAACATAACGTATTGACATCTTTCTGACTATTTAATGCTTCCTTGTTAGACAACGTGTAAATTTGGTGTGTGGTTATAATCTAGTGTTCTTCACTTACACTTAATTTAGTGTACATTAGCACAACTGCTAACAATTTGGTGTGGCTAGTAGGATATCATTGTCCCAGAAATCGAGAAATTCTGAAATATAGTGCATGTATTGTGCACTGTTCCTGCCAAATAAACAATGGATGACATGAAATCAACAGGGGTTAAAACAGACAGTCCAAGGACATAGCCCTGGACCCAGTGCAGTGTGAACTTCATTTATAGTTCAGAAGACATGACAGGTACTCAAGGAGTCTGCCAACAAACTGGACTGAAAGCCATCAGCCATACCAGCCTGTGTACTACCACTGAGATCATTTTAAACAAATTACACGATATTTCATTAAGTCCAATAGATTCCAGGAGTTGCAAAATAATTCAATCTGAGAGTCCTGCAACAGCAGCATCATCTGCAAAGACTATGCTGAAAATCCACAAATGGATTCCAGCATTTTGAAGGAGAAACTGAATGTTCTAAATGCGGACTGTAGAATGATCGAGGGAAGGCTTTCTCCGTTTTATCAGCTTTATTCTCAACTCTCACCAACACATCTCAACATACAGCAAGCCGTAGGGTCTCTTCACACCGCCAAAACATACGTGTTTTTTACCATACAGCCTCACTGCCGTAAAACATTGTTAACTGTGGTAATAGTCAACATTACTTCATATATGAAACCATCCATTTATGACATCTCCCCCTTTTTTTTATGTTATTTCTAATAACACAACATGTGCAATGGCAGTCGACAAACCTCGACAACAATTTCTCAGTCAGAAAATTAGCCTCTCTTTCATAAACATAAAGTGCATCTTAGCTTAGTAACGTTACCTCTCTAGCAAACATATTCACCTTTTAAACATTTCTCCCATAACCGTAATAGGTCTGTAAACAACTTAAAAGTGTAATTGGCTGCAATAACATCTTCCCAAACTCAAAATGCAATTTCCTGGCTCCTACTTCATCAAACAATGTAACATGAGCATTAGTGTCACACTTAAATTCAACAAGGACACTGCAATATTTGTGATGTCACTTTCATTTCTTTCCTCTTTTTTTTTCACAGTCAACTCAGGACAACACTCCCCCCCCCCCCTTTTTTTTCTCTGTCCCAATTCACCCCCAAAGGTTCAATAAGAAAAAAAAGGTCTGTCTACAGATCCAGTCTGTCGACAGGTTTGCACACTCGTCCAGCCCTGGTGCAAAACTGTCCTGGTGCCCGTGTAGGGGTGTGTGCAAGGGTCATGACTTCACTCGAGGTAGGAGAAAAGGTCTCTGGGGTGACAACTGAGTCAGAGGTCTCTCCTGCACTCACGGCTGGTGTAGGCGGGGTGTCCTGCGCAGGTGGTGAGTATATAGCTGCCCGAAGATGGCGACGATTCCGCCGAAACACTGCCCCTTGTGGTGTTTTGATGAGGTAAGACCTTGGAGTAAAACTTTCCTTAGAAACGACCGCTGGTGTCACCCAGGCCTTTTCCTGATCCAGCTTAGTGAAAACCGCATCTCCCAGTTGAAGTGGTGGGAGAGGTCTGGCACCGTGGCGGCGGTTGAAATAGAAAGCCTGTCTCGCTTTCTCACCAGCGTCTTTCTGTTCAACAGTCTTTTTGCTAGGCCATTTAGGCCGAAGATTCTTCTCAAGTGTGGGGAGTGTCGTTCGGATCTTTCTCCCCATTAAGAGTTCTGCTGGGCTGACTCCTGTGGTGGTACAGGGAGTAGATCTATAGCACATTAGGGCTAGTAGCGTGTCCTACTGGCTGAGGATTCTCTTGGCAGTCTGTACTGCTCTCTCCGCATGGCCGTTCCCTTGAGGATGGTGAGGACTCGACGTGATGTGTCTGAAGTCCAGCTCTCTTGCCAGCTCTTGGAATTCTGCACTGGAGAATTGGGGACCATTGTCGCTCACAACTTCGTCCGGGATTCCAAACCTAGCAAAGGTTGCTTTAAGTCTCTGAATAACCTGAGTGCTGGTAGTGGATGGCAGGTGCAGCACCTCCAGGAACTGTGAGTAGTAGTCTGATACGACAAGGTAATTGTTTTTTTTGTGTTCACAGAGGTCGAGGGCTATTCGTCTCCATGGACGATCAGGCAGAGGTGTTGAGATGAGTGGCTCTTTCTCCTGCGTTCGCTTTTGTCATTGGCATGTGTGACACGACATCACTGTGTTTTTCAGTTCTGCAGAAAGTCCTGGCCACCAGACTGATGAATTTGCCCTGTCTCTACACTTTATTAGCCCCTGATGTCCATCATGTATTCTCTTTAAGATGTCCGTTCTCAGCGACTGTGGAATGATGATCCTGTTCCCACGTATGAGCAACCCATCAGCCTCTGAGAGTTCACTTTTGACTGTCATGTATGCTCTGACCTCCTGTGGCACATTTCCGCTGTATTCCGGCCATCCTCTTCTAACATGTTCGATGACTGACTGTAGTTCACGATCAGCTGCAGTGGCCATTTTGATGCTCTCCATTCTGCTCGGCGATGCTGGTGTGCCCTGTATCACTGTGGCCACATGACACTCCACGTCACTGTGTGTATCTGTCACTTCTTTTGTGTATGTCTGTGGGCTTCGGGAAAGAGTATCTGCTATGAGGAGGGTTTTTCCTGGCACGTATTCAGCCTTTGGTTTGTACCTCATGAGCCGCATTAAAAGGCGTTGACATCTTAAAGGGACATTGTCAAGACCCCGGTTATTGATAAGTGGCACTAACGGCTTGTGATCAGTCTCGAGTTTGAACTCATCCAGGCCACATAGATACTTGTCGAACTTTTCACACGCCCACACGCCAGCTAGGCACTCCTTCTCTATCTGGGCATAGCATGTCTCAGCCTCAGATAAACGCCTGGAGCAGTAAGCTATCGGCTTCCACTCTTCTCCATGGAGTTGGAGCAGTACAGCTCCCAGTCCGAAACTGCTGGCGTCGGCAGACACAGCTGTGGGCCGCGTGACATCATAAAAGGCGAGAACTGGAGCCTGTGTCAGCATCATTTTAATGTCCTCAAAAGCTGATTGCTGTGAGTGGCCCCAGGACCAGACGTTCTTGCTCTTCAGGAGCTCGTACAGTGGTCGGCCTACTGTCGCAAGAGCTGGGACGAACCTCCCAAGGTAGTTCACCATACCCAGGACTCTTTTGAGGTCCTGCACATTTTCAGGTGGGGGTAGCTGGCGTATGGCCTCAACTTTGTCGGGGTCGGGCCTGACCCCTGATTGGTCAATAAGATGACCCAGGAAGCGTAGTTGGCTCTGTCTGAGGGAGCATTTCTCTCTGTTGAGTTTCAAACCCGCTGACTCGACGCGCTGGAGCACCTTCTCGAGCCGCGCATCATGTTGCTCCATTGAAGTCCCATACACTAAGATGTCGTCCATGAAGACTTCCACACCTTCCAGTCCTTCAAGAGTCTCGAGCATCTTCCGCTGGAAGATCTCTGGTGCACTGGTTATGCCGAAAGGCAGTCTTTTAAAACAGTACCTGCCAAACGGCGTAATAAATGTTGTCAGTTTGCAGCTGTCTGGATGCAGTGGAATCTGCCAAAATCCACTGGCAGCGTCCAGGGAAGAAAACACTGTTGCACCGCTCAACTTGGCTGTTATCTCATCTGGGACTGGCAGGATGTAGTGCTCCCTTTTAACTGACTTATTCAGTTTTGTCAGATCCACACATATCCTGGCTTTGCCTGTGTTCTTTTTCAAAACCGGGACCATGGGTGCACACCATTCAGTGGGTTGGGTCACCCGCTCGATGATCCCGTTGTCCTCCATCCTTTTCAGTTCGTCTTTTACTTTATGAAGCATGGGAAAGGGCACACGGCGTGCAGCATGCACAGCATACAGTACAGCATCGTCTCTTAACTCAATTTTGACTGGTTCAGTTTTTAATGTGCCATGCTCACCGTAGGCTTGTAGGTGACTGGTGTCGGGCCTCACTTCATCCACTCGCCTCACCAGATTCATCCTTACTGATAGGCTCCGGCTGAGTAGGTTGTTGACTCTGCGTCCACGTACCACATAGGCTGTGAAGGGGTAATCTTTTTCTTTGTGCCTGATTGTAGATTCAAAACGGCCCAGACACACCAGTTCTCCTCCAGGGCTGTCCAGAGGGATGTTGGGTGGCGCTAGCGTCCTCTCAGGAGAGAATGTGTGGAATGTGTCTTCACTTATGACAGTGACATCCGCTGCTGTGTCAATTTTAAACTGCACGGGAATGGAATCCACCTGTAGCTGCACAGTCCACTGTTCATTAGTCTCATCAGCATTACTCACTGAGCCCAGAAAGTAAGATGTCTGCCCGGCCCCCACAGTCTCTGACACCTCATTCACTGATCTACTGCTGCGGCATGCTCTAGCCCAGTGTCCAACTTTATGACAGTTATGGCATGTAGCTCTCTCTGCAGGACACTTTTCATCTTTGTTATGTTGTGCTTTGCCACACCATCCACATTTCTTATCTTTTCCTCCCCATTTTCTATCTTTAGACTTGCCTTTTTGTTGGTGTTGTGCTTTCCAGTGTGTGTTTTTCCGCTTAAATTGTACCTCCTGTACCGCCCCGACAGTGTCCCCCTGCAGACTCACTTGCGCTGCGACCTCCTCCGATTGCCTGACCGTCTGTACTGTCAGCGCCAGCGTCAAGTTCTCCATCAGCTGCAGCTTGCGGGAGAGCTCTCTGTCTAGTATCCCGACAACAATGGGGTCGCGGATATTCTCCTCTCTGGTGGCACCAAACTCACAGTACTCTGATAAATCATACAGGGCCCGGATAAAACACTCTGCCTTTTCCCCTGGCCGCTGGACTCGCTGATGAAAACATGCCCGCTCATGGATAATATTCCTCCGCGGGAAAAAGTAGTCGTCAAACTTCCCCATCACTACGGCAAAGTCATTACAGTCCTCATCTTCAGTGAATGCGAACGACTTGTAAATATTCTCTGCCTCACTGCCCATCGCGTAGATCAGACAGCTCACCTGCACTTCACCTTCATCTTTATTCAGCTTAGTAGCGAGTCTGTACCACTCGAAGCGCTGCTTCCAGTCCAACCACTCCGTCGGCTTATCAAAGGGAAAGTTTGCTGGGGGATTAAACTTCGCCATACCCTTGCACGTCTTTTATTCTTGCTTCTCCGTGCGTCGAAACACTTCTGACACCATGTAGAATGATCGAGGGAAGGCTTTCTCCGTTTTATCAGCTTTATTCTCAACTCTCACCAACACATCTCAACATACAGCAAGCCGTAGGGTCTCTTCACACCGCCAAAACATACGTGTTTTTTACCGTACAGCCTCACTGCCGTAAAACATTGTTAACTGTGGTAATAGTCAACATTACTTCATATATGAAACCATCCATTTATGACACGGACTATGAGGCATGAACAGCATTCTTTGAAATGTTTTTCTAGGATACTCTGTAATTTACAATCAGTTTGTTCATCAGCTGCTTTGGACTTTAAAATCTGCATCATATGTCTCATTTCCAGCTCCTGGAGGAATCCGCCTTGCCCACACAGATATTAAGATTCCTGACTTCACGGATTACCGTTGGCCAGAGGTCATCGACCCGAACAAGTCCTCCCAGGGCAGCAGTGAGGGGAGAAGGTTGTTCTCTTACCTTGTCACTGGAGCCACCACTGTGGTTGGCATCTATGCAGCGAAGACAGTGGTCTCCCAGTTTGTCTCCTCAATGAGTGCATCAGCAGATGTCCTGGCTTTATCCAAGATTGAGATCAAGCTGGCTGACATCCCTGAAGGCAAAAACATGACCTTCAAGTGGAGAGGAAAGCCCTTGTTTGTCCGTCACCGCACAGAGAAAGAAATCGCCACAGAGGCGTCCGTGAATATCGGGGAGCTGCGTGACCCCCAACATGACAAGGACAGAGTGATTAACCCCAGCTGGGTCATCGTCCTTGGTGTGTGCACCCATCTGGGATGTGTGCCCATCGCTAACGCCGGAGACTTCGGAGGCTACTACTGTCCCTGCCATGGCTCCCACTATGACGCTTCAGGAAGAATAAGAAAGGGACCTGCTCCTCTGAACCTGGAGGTTCCCTACTATGAGTTCCCTGATGACGAAACGGTCGTGGTGGGATAAACCCTGGAGGTCCGTCTCTGTTCCTCTCTGTAATATGTATTTTTAGATGGCTTTAGAGTTTGAAGTGGCAAAAAGTTTATTTATTCACTAATAAATAAATATCTCCACCTCCATGACTGAGTTACACTGATGTGTATAAGTATTCCCTCTTGGACCTTTCTACATTTTGTCATGTTTCAACTACAAATTATGGATTTTATTTATATTTTAGTCACATAATTAGTCCACCTGTGTGCATTTTAATCTTACTGTAAATACACCTGTTCTGTAAAGGTTTCAGACCTTCTTCGAGAACATTACCAAACAAATAGCATCACAGAGACCAAGGAGCTCATCAAACAGGTTGGAGTTAAAGTTGTGGAGAAGTACAAAGCAGAATTAGGTTATAAAAACAGTATCCCAAGCTTTGACTATCTCACAGAGCACCATTAAATCCGTCATTACAAAATGGAAAGACTGTGGCACAACAGCAGATCTACTAAGAGAAGGCTGTCGACCTAAACTGATGGACAAGGAGAGCGTTAATCAGAGAAGCAACCAAGAGGCCAATGGTAACTCTAGAGCAGCATTTTCCAACCTTTTAGAGGTTTTAGAAAAATCAGAAGGCGCACCACCAAACATAAATGTCACAAAAAGTATATTTATTGAAATACACTGAAAATCTGGCGTCAATTTACTTAGTGTAACCTGGGCCTGTTCAGTTGAACACAAAGCTGATATTCTTGCAGGAATTGAAGAAAGACACACACATTGGTTGGGAAACACTGCTCTCGAGCTGGAAAGATCCACAGCTCAGGTTGAAGAATCTGTCCACAGAACAACTGCCAATCATGCACTCCACAAATCTGAGCTCTGTGGAAGAGTGGCGCGAAGAAAGCCATGAAGAAATCCTGTTTGCAGTTTGTCATGTGGAGACACGTTGCAGAAGGTACTCTGATCAGATGAAACCAAAATTGGACTTTGTGGCTCTGTTGCAAAATGTGATGCTACGCTGCACATCACCCCGAGCACAGCATCCCTGAGCACAGCATCCCTGAGCACAGCATCCCTGAGCACAGCATCCCTGAGCACAGCATCCCTGAGGTGAAACAGTGGTGGCAGCATGAAGCTGGGATGCTTTTCATCAGCAGGTACTGGGAAACTGGTCAGGACTGAGGGTGAGATGGATGGAGCCAAGTACAAGAATTAAATGAAACTGTTTAAGAAAACCTGTTTCAGTCTACTTGAGACTGGGGTGGAGGTTTACCTTCCAGCAGGACAAAGCTTACAGCCAGAGATATACAGGAAGGCAAAGGATGTCAATGTGTTACAATGGCCCAGTCAAAGCCCAGTCTGACTGGAAAGTGCTGTTCAGGTGTTTGTCTTCCAATGTGAGCGAGTTTAATCTATTTTGCTGAGAAGAATGTGCCAAAATTGCAGTTTATATGTACAAAGCTGGTAGAGACAGCTTGCAGCAAAGGTGGTTCTGCAAAGCATTAACTTTTGAGCTTGATGTCATTGATTGATTGCAAAGCACTGTATCTCAATGGGTTTCTCTCAATCTGCACTACTTTTAGTATTTTGTAAATAACATGACACAAAAAGGGTCAGTTACAGAGTGTTGAACATGAAAATGAAGCAAAACAGAACTAATGTCAGCCAAGAGCTGAAGGCAGAAGATGCTAAAATGAAAACTATGTGAAAGGCAGAGCCAAAAATGCAGCATGGATCCACAACTGCAAAAGGGGAATGGAACGACATTTTAAAAAGGCTTCACTTCAAAAAGAAGTCACCAGCCTGAGTTCTGCTCTGTACGGAGGACCTCTACTGCTTTTGACAGCAAAGCCAACCAGAAGCACAATCCTGGAGGTTATAGAGCTACATTAAGAGGCTACTAAAGATGTAGTGGGGTCAGAGCCTCAAAACAAGCTAGCATGTGGGTAATACATGCAAACAGAATAAATGCATGGAAGGTGTTTTTTAAGATTGGCTGGAGGGGACAGTAGCTTTTCCAAAGGAGCCTGTTTCATGCTTATATAAGGTTATTAGACTTCTGAGTGCTCAGCAGACACCTATGAATCACATGAGGCATGGGAACCCTGAGGAGCACAATGATCTGGATGGGATGAGCAAGAAAAGCCACTGACAATTTCAGACACATTTATTTTTAATTGATGAAATCATTTAAAGCAATAGAGATTCAACTGACTCAGCGTCGGCAAAACAACACACTGTGCACAGATGCTGGTAGATTCCTGTTAAACCTGGTGAAGTTACATCAAATCAAAATGTTTCCCACTGTACAGTTGGCACTCACTCAATGCATCGTGGTTTCTATTTAAGAACTGCTACTTCATCGTAGCTGAAGCACTCAGTCAGAGCTTAATTCAGAGTAACTTAAGGAAAACATGATTATCAGTGGCAGGCAAGGCTTAATGAATAAATAATTCTTTCCAGTGCCCTTCCAATAATAAATTAACTCTGTTACACAGCTGTTGTAATTCACAGTAATGTGCTCAGCTCTTATTAACCAGTGGTTCTGTTACCAGGAGTGTGACGGTGTCTGAGCCATTATACAATATGTGATTTCACATCTCTCCAGCTTCACAGTTCATATTCTTATCAAAGACTCCTGAGCATGTGGGCCCCTAAGTCAGGTCATCCCAGCTTTTCCACAGAAGCTAATCCACATAGTGCACCTCTGCCTGGAGCTCCTTGGTGATATACCCGAGGAGGGCGCCTGTTAGCTGTTGCTTCAGGCTGGCGTTGCCCATCACTAGAGCGGTCAGCTGAGCCAAATCTGTCCACTGAATGTCTCCCAGGATGGCCATAAGGTCATGATAAAGCTTCTGCTGCTGCTGAGGACTGAGCTCCATTATGATCTGCGGCAGTGGTTTGAACTGTCCACTGGTCAGCCAGCAGCCCAGAAGGCCTCCGACAGCACCGCCTGCAGGGGAGGAGGGGTTCGAACGTGTGAAATTTAGCAACACTGGTCTGAAAAACCATAACTGTTTGCAGTGAAGCATTTGCTTCTGTAAATACTGCACATTATACACGCATGAAGCGTGCCAGTAGTGACTAACGTATGGAAGCTGAGATCGGCCAAGTCAGTCTTTCTAAATGTTGCTCATCAGGAAAACACAAGTTAATTATTTTGTTATGTTGAAACAAGGTTCATGTTGAGATAACGAGACAATCGACCTGTTAAAGACAGAAAGCAAAGGTCATCACAGATCAGGTGTGCCATGCCAGCACACACAGATGGTGTTCTGGAAGCAGTGTTTTCTTATGAGACATTATCACAGCCATTTTTGGCCTCCATACCGTACAAAACAGTCCAGGTGTGTGATTTTTCTACTCACCGACTGCTATTCCAAGAGGACCGCCGACCAACCCTCCGGCGAAGGCCAGTCCCCCAGCCGCCGCTGCTCCCTTGCCTGAGCCTTTCACCGTGGTCTGGATTTGTGTATTGGCAGATAACTCACAGCACAGCTTCATGACATCATCAAGTCGATGACACATACTGTGGATCCAACAGAATTTAAGGAGACATGACACGAAACTGTAACAATACGCTGCTTAATTTAGAATAAGACATCAGGAAAATACAGGCAGTTAAACAGCTGGAATATATTTGTGTTTGCTTCACAAACCAGTTTACAAAAATCACCTCAGACACTGACATACACATTAAAACTGAAGACAGAGGACTGAATATGGTCCATACACTGCATACTGTGACAGTCATCTGATCTACAGACACCCGCGTGCAGCACACCTGATTGCATCAGAAAGCATCATAAGTCAGAGGCTAACGTTAAGTGTCATCTACAGTCCATTTCATCGAAACATGAGCAGCTGTGCACGAGGAAACACCCGCTTTCATGACCACACAGATGTTACTGACAGACGTACCTGCTTTACGTAATCCTCATCAATGTTTATTGGGCCTATCGTTACAATGTTACGATGATGACAGGGACGCTCTGCTTATCTGTGACTCCTCGTGAGCACACATGACCAGGACCGCAATGCCTGACGGTTGCACACAAAAAATGGCGCGTTAATGGATATTTAACCCATATTTAACCAACACCGAATTTCACTGCTTGAGGGCGGGACATAGGAGTGAGGAGAGGGGAGGCTTACCGGTGAGAGAGCGTGCACAGGCTCCTAGATCCTTCACGTGACGTATGACAGGCGTGACACACAGCTGGAACACGCAAACGACTCACAAAACGCCCGTTTGATAACTCTGACCAACATCAACAAAAACATTCTCTTGCATTCAGCTGTAATTTGCTGTATTTCATGCTATCATATAGTTGTCAATTGCCCGTTATGTAGTCTGCAAATGTCATTCCAAGTGTACATAGCCCTGTGGGGACAGTTGTGTGTTTTTCAGTTCAGTACCACCGTATGCCGCTAGTAGGCGAAATAATATCAAGCTTCTCTCAGTTTCCCACGAAGAAGACGGTGTGGCGTAAACTTCCGGGATTTAAACGCTTGGTATCAACGAACAACACTGGTGTGCAGACCGGGGAGCTGTGAGTCTTCAGAGGCTGACTGTGTGTAAAATGTATGTCAGCCATTAACGTCAGATATAGATTTTAATATGCTTTTATTTTATGTGCTGGTTTTATTTTCGCTAAGTCTGTAGTCGCACTGTTAACGTTAACGGAGCTTTTAGGAAACACAAACGTTATATGCTTCGCAGCGGGGAAGGACATGCTCATTTAGTTTGATAAGGTGACGTTATAATTTCAGCCTGCTCCACTGATTTGAGTTATCTATCAGCTAAATATACGTTCAAAGTGTTGAAAATGAGTGTTAATGTCACTTCTGGCGACAGCAGACTGTTTTCATATGTCCCGCTCCCCCTGGCGCCCAGACCGTGCTAACGGAGATACACGGTGGAGTTAACGCATCACACGTTTACATGAAACTACCTGTTACTGCCTCTGTTCAAGCCAATGAAGACTACACATTATCGACTTGTTTGTATTTGAGTAAGGTGAAATAGACTCTTTCAGTGAGAAACAAAGAAAATTCCTGAGATAAAAGCAGATAATAACCATAAAGTGTATTGAAAGATGGTCTTGAACGGAGCTTTCGTTGTAAACGTCTTGACATTCAGCTCATGATGACTCCTCACTGCTGACCCCCTGACCTGATTTGTGAAGCTCTGTGTTGCCTTTTGTTACTGAATTGACTGCAGACAGTATGTGAATGTTGCACCTGCAACAATGAACCAATGTTTTTTGCAGTGTTGATGACAGCCTCCAATTTCTTACCTTTGTTTTCAGTGTTTTGTGCTGGGATGGGATCTCCAACGAAAGATGCATCAGCACACAGGTAAGACATAGGAGGACAGACGTGTTTGTGGTCTCTGATAGAGACAACCCTCTGTAGCGCTGAGAGTGTCCATTGTGAGAGGATGTTATGCTTTTCACCAGAGGTTGTTAATCTGCGGACAGCAGTCTGGAGTGTTTCTCTTTTAGCATTGTGTGAGAAAATCCACTCAAATCTTAAGTGAAGGCGAACAAATCTTAAGTGAAGGCGAACAATCTGAGAACCCTGTATGATCGAGCCACAGGAACACATTCATTCACTGGCCAACAGCATGCTAAGGAAAGGACCACTATGTGAGATTTAGTGGCATCTAGCAGTGAGGTTGCCGATTGCAACCAACTGACTCTCTCAGCCTCGCTTAACAAGCATGTAGGAGGACCTACGGTGGCCTTAAAACATGAAAAACCTGAAAGATTTTTAATGTTGGAGTACTTTGAGTTACAGCTACCAGGCCACTTCAGTGTAGATGGCTCTGAATCACAAGGCAAGTTAGACATTTGGATTTTCCAAACTTTTGCTTGAGGAAATTTTCTCCAGCTGAACCTCTTTGAATTGTCACTGAATGCCCCTGCTTTTAACTGCAATCTCCCTGAGTGGTCCCTGGGTTTATTTTGCCAGGCTTGCCCCCCACTGTTTAAGTCTCATCCCTCATGGATTTAGTCTTGCTCTTTAAGTGGATTTAATTGCCTGTGTAATGGTTCATTATGCTGTTCATAAAATGTGCTGCAGACATGTACTCTTTGTGCAGTGCAGATGTGATGTTGTATCTTAGCATGCTAGAAGGTGCTTCAAGCCGTATAGCTAAAGGGTGTCTATGCAGATTTGTTTTCAGTCATTTAGGTTGTGTGTGCGAGGGTGGACTCTGCAGTAATGTGCAATAATTCTTATTGATTTCACTGATTCAGATTACAGTATCCTCACTGGCACATTTCCAGCCTGATTTTTGAACAGTTTTGCAACAGATGAAGAGACACAGCAAAGCTTTTGCAAATAGAGGTGACATCGATTACAAAATGAAGTACTTTTTGGATGACACCTCCTGCATTAGGATGACACATTTGTTAATTACTGCGATGATAACACTGGCATAAAACAAACATTTGATATCTTGCGAGAGAGTGTGTGAGAGGTGTGAAAAACAGGAACTCAGCATCTCCAGGGTCTGTCATCAAACTCTTTCCAAAGTAAAAAAATTCAAATTTCTGACTACAGCACTCCAGTCTTATGTGAACTGGCCTCATAGAAACATTTTATTGCCTGATTTCACACTGTAACGTTGCTGTGTTAGTAACAAAGCAGTGCAATTGCAAATGCGATTGCTCATTTGATACACTACCTAAATCATGATCCAAAGCTGGTTGAAAATCAGAAAGTTTCTCTTTACATTGCTTTGACAGACATGGTCAGTACTGGACATTTATTACCCATGTGTGTAATGTCTGTGTGGATTGGTATGCAGAAGTATCCTCTTCCATACTGGCTTATAAAGGGTTTTTCCCCCTTCAGAACCAACGTTCGTACGCCTGGTCGAGAACCTGACTCCCCACTGCCCCCCATCCATGAGCGGCTGGCTTACCTGCGTCCCTCCAGGGAGCTGCTGGAGTTCTACAGACAGAAGATTGCCCAGTTTGACGGTGAGCACGAGGAGCTGCTGCAGATGCTGGAGAAGTACAGAAGCATCACAGGAGACCAGGTGAGAGCCAGCTCGTATGTGATTGCTTTGCATGTCAGATTGCTCCTCCGGTGCGCCTGTTTTAACTGATCTCCTCTCTGTTCCCGATATCCTCCCAGCATAAGCTACAGAGGGAGGTACGGCAGCGGGAGGGAGAGATTGTGGAACTGCAGAATGCTCTGAGCGACATGCAAGTCTACCTTTTCCAAGAGAGAGAGCAGTCTCTGCGACTTTATGCAGAAAATGACAGACTGAAGATCAGGTCAGTGCTCCATCAGTGAGACCGTAAGATCATGTGCAGACTGTTCTTGATTGACTGAGTAAGGTTAAAAAACACGTGTGGATGTGCAGGGCCTTTAAAATCTGTCTTCAGCGTTGTTGCTACTGTTAGTGTGTATTGCTGTTATTCTTCCCAAGCAAATGTTCACATGAAACCATCCAACCATCTGTTCACTGCAGAGAGTTGGAGGACAGGAAGAAAATCCAGCACCTTCTTGCCCTGGTGGGTCCTGATGCAGGAGAGATCACGTATTTCCACCGCGAGCCTCCTCACAAGGTTTGTTAGAGACTTTCTCACAGAAGATACAACAAACACAAATGACGTAATTTGGTCTGGCAAACAATGAAAAACGAAAATGAATGGGGTTGAATAAGCTTTGAATTTATATGACATATATTTCAGGTCACTGTAACACAGAGGAACGCTGAGTGCAGATCAGAGGAAAATCTCAACCTCAGGCCAACAAAGTTAAGACCAACTGTGACCAGGAAAGGTCTGAAAACTTTATGTATTTATTAAGACATCAGTTACTGTGTTGAAAGAAGCGTGTGATCTGGTAATATTTTCTGTGTAGTGAAACTCAAACACAGAAGCTTTGCTGTGAGCTCTTTGCTGTTAAGCAAAATGATGAATAATTTGAATTTCATGCCTGATTAAGCAGAGAGTAGCCGGAGAACAAAATCTGCAGAGGGGGTGAATGAACAAAGCCTGGAGCAATACAAGAACGATAACCAGACGTTGTTACTGCAGGTATGTCGAGGTGTCCGCTTTCTGAATGCAGATAAATGGACTTCTGTGCTCTCATGTCTCTCGCTCCTGTCTCCATGACTTTGGTGATGAGTGGACCGAGCGTTTATTTTTGTGTTACCAGGTGGAGGCTCTGCATGCTCAAATGGAGGAACAAACCCGTCTGGCCAAAGAGCAGGTAGAATCTCTGCTGGAGGATCGGCGGATTAAAACAGAGGAGGCGCAGGCACAGTGTCACAGGGATCAGGAGCGAATCACAGCTCTGACTGACAAGTGGGTCTGCATTTTCATTGGTCACTACTACTTTTTCCACATTTGTCACATGTGAACGACAGATCTGTTTTTGTTTTTCTTCTCTTTAGAGTTCACTTTGAATGATGATGATGAATGCATTCTTCTGCCTGACTTCAATATATAACTCTCAGCTCCTCTCCCGTTTGACACCACAGGCTCCAGCAAACCCAGAACCTGTTGTACCAGAGCACTAAAGACTTCTTACAGATGAAGTTTGACACACGGGCTCATGAGAAGAGCTGGATGGTGGAGAAGGACCGGCTGCTGAGGGACCTGGACTCTTGCCACAACCGTCTGAGGAGGGCTGGGTCTGCCGGTGCAGAGCCGGGTCGAACGTGGCATCCCAGCAGCAGCAGCAGCAGCACCGCCCAGGTCCTCTCCAAGCCTGAGCCTGTATCTGAGCAGACACACAAGGAGGAGATAAAGGTCAAACTTTTCTTTTTCCATTCTAAAAGTTGACTGTAGGCCTAAAGTAATCTCTCCTGCTGTTATATCAACTTCGTAAAATCTAAATAACCTTTTCCCTTAATGTAGAATATCAGAGCTCTTTTTGCCTTTGGATGTTGCATGCAGTTTTTTATTGACCATATTTAAATGAATGTATTTCATCAGGCAATGCAGGAGGATCTGAAGCAAGCCCACCGTCTGGCAGACATGTACAGGGAGCAGTGTATTACTCTGGAGACAGAACTGGCCCAGATCAGAGAGCAGGGGGATGTGGGCAGGGAAATGTTTAAGGTACAATGGTTGGACTGTTGGACTAGTGTCTGTGAAGCCCTCGCACACGTCTCTGGTTGATTGTTATGTGTTTTCTAGCATTCTGTAGGTTGACTTACTAAGTCTTTACCTGTGCAGGAGCGTTCAGACAAAATGGCCAGGCGTCTTCAGCTGATGACTCAGCGTTATGAGGCGCTGGAGAAGAGGAGGGCCATGGAGGTGGAGGGCTTCAAGACGGACCTGAAGCACCTGAGACAGAAATTCAAAGATGTAGAAAAACAACTCCTGAAGGTGAAAATACTTTCTGAATAACCAACTAGTGTCTTTAATACGGAGCCCCTGAAGTGCCACAAAGAAAAAATAAAAAAACTATATAGTGCATGATACTAAAACGTGTGTACGAGATGCTAAAACGAGCGCAGTTTTTTTTCTTTGTGGCACTTTAGGGGCTCTGTACTTTAATCATTGTCTTATTTATTTATTTATTTATTTATTTATTTATTTATTAATTATTTGGAATCTCCCCTTGCGGGACGAATAAAGGCATAAAAGAAAAATCATTTATTTTCATTATTTAAACGTAAGTGTGTTTTGAGCTCTTCTTTTGTCATGAATACAAAAAATTGACGTCCCTCGATCATAAATGAATTATTACCTTGTTGAGATCATTTCTCAGTTGTCCCTTCCAGTCGTCCACGCTGCTGATATCGTAGTTAACTTTGAACTGTTTAACCTGCTTTACGTGTATCCACTGCTACAGGTTACTCTGAATATTGGGCCCAACCAGGACTTAGCCATTCTGCATGAGGTACGTCAGACCAACACCAGGACCAAGAAGGTTCAGGGTGAGCTGATGGCGCTAAAGGCGAAGATCTATGGACTGGAAAATGAGCTGAGATTCAGCTGAGGACTGGACTGTGATGCCTGGTGTTTGCCTGCAGAGACGATCTGTGTGAGGTTTATTCCAGTCAAGTATGTTTGTGCTACTGTGTTTATCTCTGAAACTTAGAGTGAATGTTATTTCAATTTTGTATTTTGGACTAATAAAGATGATTTGCTACAATGATTTTAAATTTATGAGCATCCACATTTTTTACAGAGTACAGGTGTCACAAAAGCTGTGTGTGACATCACAGTGTGACAGACAGCCAGTGTGCACAATACCAGAGCCCTGAAATTAAAGCAGCTAAATGGAATTCAGTCATTATTAAATGTATTTACACCTGTGATTTTCCTAGTGTGACATTAAGATGGTGTTAGCTACGCTGACACAGATGCAGCTTAAACAGGTAACAGGAGTATGGAAGTCCATAGAGGAACTTCACTATTATTGGTGTTGATTTTGTAATTAGAGTTTGTTTTAATTGATTAATTGTTCAAACTGTGCATGGTATAAATAGGTGGTCAGGAACAAACTTTGTAAATGGCAGGGGCGGGCTTGGGGACAGGCAAGCCAGGCAGTTGCTTGGAGCCCCCGGCCACTAGGGGGGGCCCGGCCACTTATTTACAACGATTATTGTTAGGCCTGGGCTTTCAGGGAGCTCTGTTGGTCCCTGGACCTCACTTTGACAACCACTAATCTATTTTTTCTGTATTTATCTCAAATGTCCCAGAAATTGTGCATTTATGTGTGCAAAAAACAAATTTTTGCAGTGAGAGGCCCCAGGGATTTCTTGCTTGGAACCCCAAGAGACCCTAGCGACACCACTCTACATACCTGTGATGAATAACCAACCATCAGGTATGTGAGAAGATGGTCAGGAGAGTCCAGTATGGTACTGAGAGACTGCTTTGGACCCACTGACTGGGAAGTGTTGTGCAGTCCACACGGGGAGGACATTGACAGTTTGACAACCTGCATCACAGACTACACTACAGTGCCAACTAAAAAGGCACGGTGTTTTCCAAACAACAAACCTTGGGTGTCCCTGGAACTGAAAGCCCTACTGAATGAGAAGAAGAGGGTCTTTAGATCAGTGGACAAAGATGAGCTGAAGAGGGTGCAGAAACAGGGGAGAGGCAAAGACAGACAGGAGGAAGCTGGAGGACAACGCCAGAGAGGTTTGGAGGGGCCTGAAAACCATCTCAGACCACAACAGTGATAGCGGGACGGGCCCAGAATCTGGAGACCGGGAATGGGCAAATGAACTGAGCCTGTTTTTCAACAGATTTGACTCTACCCCTGATCTTATGTAAGGACTGGGTCACCATGGAGGTGTGTGTCGACTGCAGCCTGTCGCTGGCCACCATGAGAGCTCACCTAAAACCCAAGACCCAGTCCTTCTACTTGGCCTCCCCAAAATGAAGGGACTCTCCTCCTCTCTGATAGCACAGTAGCCTGGTCCAACCCTACTCAAGAAGGACTGATGTGTTTGGCAGTTGGCACTGCAGAAGACATGAGACCTGCAGAGAGATCATGTTGTTAAGTGAGAGAGGAAAAAAATATATATACAATATTAAACTGTTAAATGCTGGACTTAAGTTAATGATAGAAGTAAAAATCCTTAAATTTTACTACTTGTAAATTTCAGAATAAAAGCTGTTTATCAAAAATTACACCGTAAAAATACTCTAATACTTCTTAAATTATATACGTTTTGCAGATTTTTTTTTTTTTTTTTTTTTTTCAAACAATGAACAGTAATGCTCGAAGTGGCTACTCTGAGCATGTGATCACATAGAAATGGCTCTGAAGAGTTACTCCTACTCTTATTTTCAGAAGAAGTTACTTTCCCGCCATGGGGGACTTGATTAAAATGATAATGTAAACTTTTTGAAAATCTAATCCCACAAGAGGATCATTTTCCATTTATGTAAATTAAAAAAATAAAATGAAAGTGTAATAATGCAATTTGGGTATTTGGGTTTTCATCATCAAGATCTTCAAGAACACTGTGATGATCTGCTGCTGGAAGAAAGTCAGGGATGCAAATTATAACAACTACTACTACATCAGATTCAAGTTTTACTGTATTATAGCGTCACAACAGAAAGTCTAAGAATGTTTCTAAAATGTTGAAATCATTACAATTGAAAGTTAAATTTTACGATCACTTTGCTGTAAAGGAGACAATTGAGTGTTTCAGTTTCATTTCTCCAGAAGTGCAACTTGCTGGTCAGTGCTTCCGGTAAAACGACATTCCCGCTGCTTATACTGGTAGCCCCGCCCTACTGTGCCTCTGATTGGCTTACGTTGATTTTCTTATGCCTGAACCTAACAACGCGCCGAAACAATCAATCAAGACAACCTATCAGAGGCAGAGTCCAACGCATCTTGCCGTGACGTGTATTGTGTCTAGAAATATTGTTTCTGCGCATGCGCACTCGCTGTTATTAGAGTGCGGCTCTGCTGCGTGTGTTGAATGATGGCAGCAACATGAAGTGCAGGAGGAGATAGCGCACAGTATTGACCCTCACAGGCTGACTTACCATGACCCAGTTCTTGAGTCGTCAGGTCTGCTAAGTAGGCAGTTAGTGAAAGCTCAGCTAAAGCTAGCTCAGCTCGGTCTGTTGTTGACTCTTGTTTATTCGCCGGTGTTTACACACAAGTGCCTGGAGAAATGCAGAGAATACGGACTCTGAAAACTGGCTGGCAGCTGCTGAAAGCAAGTTGCGAGGGAGCATCAAAACAAGTTAACGCCTCGTCTTCGACCTCACGAAATTACAGCCGTGTAAGTGGATGCTTTATTCAAACTTAATTGGTGTTAAATTAAGATCTACTTTTCGCCTTATAACCACTGCCTGTTGTACTTTGTGTATCCCTCATGATTGTGCTGAAGGGCAAAGAGGTAAAGAAACACACTGAACAGCTAATCACACACACATGAGAGATTAATAAGGTGCATGACACACCACACATTTATATCCTGTTATTACTATCTCAGTTATCCAGTTCACTCATCAGTGAGTTATCTTCCCCTGTAAAACTGTGGTGTGTCATTTATATACAGTGTTATATAAAGTTTCCTGCAGTTCTCTGTGTTTGAAGTGACGAAGAGCATGATGATTTTCAGCGAGTTAATGGCTAACCTCGTGTTTTCACACAGCTCCCTCCTCAGGGCCCCGGGTCCTTTGGGCTCCTCTTTGACATCGATGGGGTGCTGGTGCGGGGCAGGACGCCCATCCCTGCAGCCAAGCAGTGCTTCAGGAACCTGGTGGACCGCAATGGGAAATACAAGGTGCCCGTGGTGTTTGTCACCAACGCTGGGAACTGCATGAGGCAGACCAAAGCTGAGCATCTGTCACATCTGCTTGAGGTGGAGGTAAACTGAACATTTAGATCATTTTAAGTGTTTTCAGTTTGTTTGCTCGTGTGTTTTTTCTTCGTCTCTGACATCAGTGTTTTCTCTGTTCTCTCAGGTCTCTCCAGACCAGGTAATGCTGTCCCACAGTCCTCTGCGAATGTTTACCCAGTTCCACAAAATGCGCGTGCTGGTGTCGGGACAGGGTCCTGTGGAGGAGGTCGCCCACAAGTATCCTGCATTAAATCAGGGACTCTGCTTTGTGCGCTTCTGCTGGAAGTTGACCTCGAAAGTGTGCATGTTCTGTTTATTCAGGGCATTTTTGGTCATGTTCCACTTTGTTATCAGGGTTTAGTCTTTGAACCCTTTGTTCCCTTTGCAGCCTGACTGTCTCAGTGAAGCCCTTTCATGGATTTCTTGCTTTTTTTATGTGGGGTTTGTCGTGTGAGGGTGTGGATTTGAATCTCACTTTCTTTTGTCAACAAGTCTTAATGCCTTAATACCTTCCTTATGTATAGTAAGCTATACCTCAGGAAACACATTACAGATGAGCAGAGACATTGCAGGTGATATCTGTGATCTTTTGTTCAAAGTATTTCCTTCATGTGTGTTTTGTGGCTCACTTGTGTTTAACTTTAACCACCAAACTTCAGCTTGGGCTTTCAGGATGTTGTTACTATAGATATGCTCAGAGAGGCGTATCCTCTTCTGGATGTCGTAGATCACAACAGAAGGCCCAAAGACAGTGTGAGTATTCATGCTGAAGCTGGTTTATGTCCAGTTAAGGATGACTCAGACATATTACTAACATGCATAATGTCTTACAGATTCCACCCTCCAAAGGCTTGCAGCCAATAGATGGTACGTTTCCACACACAGTCAGCCTTGTAGTTGGAACATGAACATGAACAGAAATGTGCCTGCCGCATGTGTAATTTCCTTCTTCGCCTTTTTGTTCCAACAGCTGTCATCTTATTTGGTGAGCCAATCAGATGGGAGACCAACCTCCAGCTGATCGTCGATGTGCTCCTGACAAATGGGAACCCGGGCAATGCCTGGAGTTCAATGCAGTACCCTCACATCCCGGTCATGGCCTGTAACATGGACCTGCTGTGGATGGCCGAGGCCAAGAATCCCAGGTGTGTGTCAGGAAATGTATTATTAAAAGATGCGAATGTCACTACGGTGTTATTACACTGAATGTCCCTGTCTCATAGGTTTGGACACGGTATGTTCCTTGTGTGCTTAGAGAGCCTTTACAAGAAGGTCACAGGGTACGACCTGAAATACGAGGCTCTGATTGGTAAACCCAGCGTGGTGACTTATAACTATGCTGAGCTGCTGGTTAGACAGCAGGCTGAGAGACTGGGCTGGACCACACCTGTGAAGACGCTGTATGCTATAGGGTGAGTGACTCGTCATCTCGACTTTACGCCCACATTTAACACTTAAGAATCGTAATGTTTAGTATTTTCTCAAGCACAAAGTCTTTATTGGGAGGTTAAAGCCTTTGAATGGGTTGTCACGCTCTCTTGTTACAGTGATAACCCCATGGCTGACATATATGGCGCCAACCTCTACAACCGCTACCTCCAGGCTTCTCGGCGTACCAAGGCCCAGATGCAGGCCAAGAGTGGCAGAGGAGGTGCAGACCCCTTGGCAGAAACTGTTGATGCCTCTAAAATGACATCAACAGAACAAAGTGGCACATCAAGTGTGTACGGGGCAGAGCAGGACCTCCCCAAGGGGTGCAGCTCTATCCTGGTGTGCACAGGAGTGTACAGCAGGGACCAGCAGGACCTGCCCTCAGACCCAACGCACACGGTCACGGAGCAGCACATCTTCCACGGTCACAGGGACTTCCGCTTTGACCCCAGCCTCACGCAGCCGTCCTTCGTGGTGCAGGATGTAAAGGAGGCGGTGGAGCTGGTGTTCCAGCAGGAAGGCTGGCCTCTAGAGTAGGACGAGCGGATCGCGTCACTTCATCTCACAGCAGCTTGAATAGCCCTTAACTGGTAGTAGAAGAAGCTTCATGGGGGCATCTTTTGTCTTTTTTTGTAAAGAAGCTGCTGTAGCAGTTACTGTAGCTCTCTAGTCAGAGATTTAAGTGCCAAGCAAACAGAAGTTTTACACTAAACATAGGAAAGTTACACCAATTTTATCATGCAGAGTAACATGTCACAGACTGCTGCACTATTTTTTTTCAAACAACACACATTACTGTTCATCAAGTTGGACAAATGTTCTTTTCAAGGCACATAGATTGTTGAGAACGCAGGAGTAGGTGTTGAGTCACATGCATTTTTTTTTTTTTTACTACACTCAGACTTTTCTATAGTATTTGCAAGGTCATGGATGAGAGTTCACATATAATAACACTTGGAGTTGGTCAGTGGTCAGATTGATCCAGAAAGCTCTGTGAAGACTCATCTGCTGCTTCATCCGTGACACAACCAACAACATGTTGTTCAGATAAAGATGGGTTTTATCCTTTGCACACACTCTGCCTAACAGGGGACCTTGCCTTTCCAAAATGTAGTGTACTCCTCCCCAGCAGGTCTTAACTAGACCAGTTGTGCTGTTTTTGCTATTGTTTTTCAGCTTGATTTCTTCTTAAGCTAGTGTGAATACATAACTACGAATGCTGACAAGATTGGTTTTAGTAACTCTTCAGTTTGGATTTGAGCCTCAATTAGACTACACTCGTTTTATTTTTGTGAAACTGTCAGACTTATGCAGAGTACCACAGGTTCTACAGAGAAGAAAAAGGTGCTATTTTTATGTCAAGTGGTTGTAGTAATGAAGTATTATGAATGTTTGTATTTGAAGACTTTTATGAGAGACAAATGTTTATAACAGTTGCAACAGCAGGGAAGATTTCGTAAAGAGCTGGTTTGTTGTATTTGTAACTGACAGGTAGAAGATAACTCGCCCCTGACTCAAATTGTAGCTTAAAACTCTGGTGATGTACTGCAAAAGCCATACTTTATGAAATAACAGTTATGAAGGATGGAAGATAGAAAAGGTTGCTGGTGAAGTGAAAACATGCAGTGTAGTGTTCTCTTAGTTCACAGTCCTCCGGCAGCGGTGCGGTTTGTAATGCTGGAGTCCTCCTTAGAAGAATATGACAAAATACGTTTGATAAGCAACCACCATTAAAAAGCTGTGTTACTGTTACTACTGTGTATGTAAGTATTAAGAATTTACATTCACACACACACACACACACACACACACACACACACACACACACACACACACACACACACACACACACACACAATGCACCATGTGTAGTCTCTGTAAATGACCCTCCACCTCTGGTAGAGAACATAGACTGTATGAAACATGGTTAATTTCCAGTTGTGGGGCTGACATCCATGTTTGTAGCTCACAGTAAAATTTTCACCATTTTGTCAAAAAAAAAAAAAAAAAAAAAGCAATTGCAAGAAACAAGTACAAGCACAATACAGCTCTGCCAATGACTCCTAATAATAATCAGAATAATAATGCTAATAATCATTGAATATAATTTGTATTTAGCCCTTTTTTTTTTTAGCCGTTTGCCTGTTTGCTAGTGCATCGCAATGTGCTCAAAGACGATTGGGCAGACAGACAAGATAAACACTCCTTTTAGAATAGTGCTTTTCACTGATTGGCCACAGAAAGTGACAATCACTTTCTGTGACAATGTTTTGGTTAGTTTGGACTTTCTGAGTAGTTGAGATGATGTTCGGCCTCTGCTTTGCATCCAAATGTCGAGACAGCTATTTTTTTAATTAGTCTGGAGTTTGTGCCTGACTTAAGGAAGAACTTGCCTATAGCTGGTGCAAGCTGCCCACAGATCTTAAATCCATATTGGTTTCCCAAACAAATCAAGGACTACAGCGTCATTTCAGTACATAAAGCACAAGTTTTATTTTCTGTTGGTGTGAAGATGCCTTTCACACTGACATGCTGCTTGTGTCTGCTCTGTCATAAACCTGGAACCATCATTTGCATCAGATCTCCAAATGGACTTTAAAGTTAGAGGTTTGTACAGATGCTTTTAACACATTCAAACATTTGAATTCATTTGATCAAAACCTTTTTACACACTCACACTTTGGAATGTATTCATACGAAATGCTTTCACATATTCAGACACGCTGATGCACAGCTACAGTCCTCATCCCTATTTTGTCTTCATAGTTTTACAGTCAGGAAACCAACATTTTGCAGTTCACAAAAATACAAATGCAGCACTTTTGTTTACACTCCCATTTTTCACGAGTTAAAGTAAAACATCTAAGATGTTTTCTGTGCACAAAAAGCTAATTTCATTCAAATTTTGAGCACAAATCTGTTAAAATCCATGATAGTGAGCAATTCTGGTTTGCCAAGACAATCCATCCACCTGACAGGTGTGACATATGAGGATGCTGATTGCTTGGTGCCCCTGAGCAGTGGGTCATCCAGCTTTGAACAAGAACCCCATCCCTAGGTCAAAATAAGCGTCGTACTTGAAGCATCCAGATAAATACATATAATACAAATAAATAATTAACTGATTAATTAGTCAATTCACTTACATGTTATTTTGTTCCCAGACAATCCTTGGCTGTTATTTTGTGTAATCCAGACCTCTCTCTGGATAAAAAAAACACTGTACTCCTGTGTGATGTCGTAGCAGTCCTCCACCACCTGATGGCAGTGCAGGATAAAACATGTCAAGGACACAGTCAGAACTGGCAAGTTGAAAATGACAAATTCAGTATAAGTTCATGTCTTTTTAGTATGCATACATACACACTTGCATGTGTGCTGCCTGCATATTTCTCATTATCTGAAGGCACCCCATTCTGCACATTCAGATGTACAGTCATAGTAGTTCTTTACCAAAAGGCACACTTTTTAGTATAAACTGTAAACTACGTGGCAGTTAGTAATGCTAGGAAGTCATTTCTAAAAGCTCATGGGGTCCATGCAGTCGTAATGTTAAAGGCTTGGTTCCAGTAAATCCCATATTTCCTCACTTATCTTGTGTTCGCTGACCATACAGTTAATTCTGGCTTTGTTGTGCCAGGTTCTGAGATATCTACTGATAAAATGATTCACCTCGTCTTTCCAAAAGCACAAAGGCCACATGCGGCAGCGCTATTCTGAATTTAAAAAATGAGTAACTGTTGCAGAAGTGATGTGGCTCTGCAGCATCATTCAGGATAAATGTGCTTTTCCTCTGCCTTCAGAGTTCAGCTGTCACCTAGCAATAAAAAGTTCTACCTCCCTGCAGCTCAGCTGGTGGGGCGGGGCGTTGGGGGGCAGGGAGGGTGGCATTTAAAATATTTAGAAAGTGCTTGTCGCTCTTTTTGTATTACATGTTCAACCCATGCTTCTCTCCTTGACATCACCGCACCCTTACAAAACTGAACCAAACAACATACAGCACAGCTCAGCGTGTGTTGGAAAGCTCTTTTCTCAGTTTCTCCACCGTAGAAAGGTCAGAGGTCGGCCCAGGAGGAGCATACTCTGAGCTGCTAAGCCCAGGGTGCACTGCTCAGATCCGATACTGAGATGTGACCTCGAGCCCTTCAGGTGAAGAATGGTCTCTGGACTCACTTCACTAAGTTCTGCCACCTGCTATGGCCCATCTGGAGAGATGCAACTGAGAACAATCAGCATCAACAGAAGCACAGACGTGTCTGTTATTGAGTTCAAGAGGATGCTGTTGTAAATGTTTGGAAATGTTGAACTACTGAATTGCTAAAATACATAAAAGTCCACTTGTGTCAAGCAGGCATACATATTTATTTGTGAAGTCCTGGTGACATACAGACAGCTTTTAACTTTCTTATAGGTTTAACCGTTTTGCTTACAGTGGACTTTGTCACCAGCAATTTTAGACATGTAATATGAGACACGTAAGTCCTCTTACAAATATAATGACACGGTCTGTGTTTGCTTTGCTGTTGGTGTCGTCTGTGACTCAGTCCTCTTAATAGCTGTAATTTACACCAACCCAAGTTAATCGCTGAGGTTCCTGCTGGATGTGTGTTAGGCAGGCTGGTGAGCGCAGCTCCTTCTAGTTCTGCACCATTGGTGTCAAGCTAGCCACAGATAGACAAAACAGTACCGGACAAGGGGCAAATGTACTTTCAAAATAAAGCCTTAAACCTGAATAAAACCGGCTCAATGTACAGTTGTGACTGCTGCCATCAAGCAGCGTATTTTATTACATTATAGTTGTGGTTGGTTATTTGGAAGAATTGTATTAAATTGTGTCTTGCAAATCAGATAAATGTTTGATGATTTGAGCTTTAAGCTTGTAGTTACAATGAGGCTACAAAGTGTTGTAAACTTCAGCATTCATGACATATTAATGTCTTACTGTATTCTAGAAATATCAGAATTGGTTTAGTAATATATGTGTTCTTCAAAAGGTCTGGATGGCAAAAAGCTAATTAGCTATCTGGTGACTGTGAGCAGAATTAAAAATAGCAATAAGTTGGTCGTTAGGAAGTGTTTTATTCTTTAAAGTTAATAACCGGAAGTTTCCTCTCTGTCCAGAAGTCTGACTTGACGTCAGTCTACAACACGGGGGTCGGCAAACACACGGCTGCTATCATGTGAGAATCAGGTCGCCGGAGGGAACCGCAGCTCCGACATGAAGGTGTAAGCCGAGCTGTGAGGACAGTTTCGGACACTCTGTGAATTTAACCCGGAGGACTGCAGCGGGACGCTTTGTCTCTCATGGACTCTCCGCTGTAAGTAGCTGACAGCCGCGTTTTACTCTGTGAGCGCGAGTGCGCGATTTAGCGATAATCAGGAATTTTATTTTGAAATCGTTCATATGTGACATTAAACTCACACTGCTGAGGATATTTTTTTTTTATTTCATTTATTTTTTTTCCGTGTGTAATGCTTGTTTGGGGCTCGCTGTTATGGGACTTTGCTGCTGTTGTCTTGTTTTTCCTTTGCTGTGACTTTTGAGATGGCAGAGGTGCAACAGGTGACGTGGGAAGGCCCCAAACAAAGGTTCAGTGATCAATTGTTCACAAAAGCAGTTTTCTATTGATGAAAATGAGGCAATCAGATCTGAACCTGCTGTAACTTACTGCCATCAATGTAGAGAGTAGTTACTGGGTGTGCTGTGGACTTTACTATAAATACTTGATTGTCAGATGATGTTCACACTCCAATCCACAGATAACAGGGAAGCATGAAATAAGGTTCCCTTGATTTTGCCTGCACTTTATTACCATGGAAGAGCGTAAAAAGATTGATTATGATTTATAATCAATAAAGTCTTTTGTCATCTTATCTTGATTTCATCCCACAGTGGACACTAGTTGCTTATTTAAAGCCAGTTATCAGGCTGCAAAGGCAGAAAGAAGGACATCAAAGAGGAGCTGATGATATAGAAAGCCTCATTTTCAGAGTTTAATGCCTCATGGTCCAATCTTGTTTCATATTGCGATACGAGTGTGTCCATCCTCTCATCTTCCAGTTAATTCCTGCGTGCAGCAGGTGGTTTCACGTCCTCCGAGACCTGAAATCCAGTCAGGCAAGACGGCTGCGTCTCACCTTAGAGCCCGCGGATGCTGTGGGCTGATGTTTCAGTAGTCAGATAAACTTTCACTCAATTTCCACTTGAGTAATATAATGGATTATTCTTCATTAGAACTAAATCTGCAGCTGAACTGGATGTTCATGACCCTGCAGAGCAGTGCAGAAGTCAGAACTAAAGGCTGGTGACTGCTGTTTGTCTGACGGACACAGAACCGGGCATCCGCTGCTCAGGCACTCAGTGAATGTGTTTTTATGGATTATGGATTGCAGTTGTTGTTGCAAGTAGCTTAAAGTTGGTGAACATGAGTGTTGGTGAGAAGCAGCTTGGTCAGCATAAAGGGCTAAGGGGTCAGAGGTCCAGGACTTGGACAAATCCTTGTTAAATGGTGGTTTTAAATGGGGTTAATTGCTGAAAATAAAGGCTTGTGTTCCCTTGTTGATGCTGTTTTTACACCATCACTGCTGATTAAATCATTTGCACTTTAACACTCTCCTACTGCCAAGAACTACACAAGTAAAATATGTTTTTATATAGCTAGTTCATGGGAATGAGCTCGCAGTGATGAAAAAGACCAATCTTAAGAGTAATTCCAGCTTGAAACACGCTAAACTGGAAGAGCTGCAAAGACAAATGCGACTGGATAAAGTTAACACCCCTCAGTGGAGTCTGGATGTCCAACAAGCAGCTTTCACAGACCACATTCTGACAGAGACAGTGTTATACAGGCAGGTTTTGTGGTGCTCAGAACTTAATTCAGAAGGAGGATTGTGAAAAAATGGTGGTAAACTCCTTCAGGCATCTGGTGAGAGGTTTCAGGACATGAAAAGTAAATAGAAGGAAGTGAACATATTTGCTCTGCTGCTTAATGTGGAACCAGTTGATGTGCCTGACAACCTCCAACATGAAATCATTGAGCTGAGGGTTACCACCACCTCCACCGTCTGTCCCTGAAATAGCATGAAACCAATGGCAGGTTGTGTATCATGCTGCAAAGAAAACAGGGATCCACTCAAACATTGCTCTGTAGTGCTACTAATGGTCAAAACTCAGCACAGTCTGTGGAAATCTAAGGATTTAAGCACTGGATTCATCTCTGGGCTGGTGTCGTATCATTCCTGGCAGGAAGCAGACACCTATGAGATGAATAACCTTTGAAAATGCAACCTGCTGCAGAATCACAGGTAAAAAAAAAAACAATACTGACTGTTCACAGATGGCACTAAGTTAATTAGAGTCCTAGTTTGTCTTTTATTTTATTTTATTTTATTTTATTTTATTTTATTTTATTTTATTTTATTTTATTTTATTTTATTTTATTTTATATAGTAATGACTGCCTTTTCACCAACTTTGCCCCTTGTTGGTGTTTGAGTGGTGCCTCAGTTTGTCAGTCATCATCTTCGTTGTAATGTTTGAGGCCTCAGTGGACGCTTCCTTTGTGTTTGCATATCACAACTGAACTGAATATTGGAACAATTGTTTGTGGAATATCTTCTGTTTTTTTCCGTCTATGCCTTGATCCTCACTTCCTTCTGCTGTGCAGCCAATCATCAAGATGTTAATCTTAGACTGTTTCATGTTGCTGTTTCCTACTCATCTGTACCATGATGTCCATGGGGGGGAAAAAAAACAAGGCATTGCACAAGCTGTCACTTCCTGGAATGAGTGGTTGACTTATATGGGGGTGTCACTGCACATATCAGCCCAGGGGGGAGAAGCAGCAAGACAAAAATACACCAGGGAGTCGAGGGCCACTGGCTGACCAGATGGGCTGCTGTCAGATGAGAAGTTGAGCTCCAGTATGTCCAAGGATTAGCTAAAGGTTGGCCTGAAAAAACCAAAATGTGAGCTGTAGGATGATTCAAGTCAAGCCTTCAGCAGGTTTGGGAAAGCACTGTACAGATCTACAGAACTACACTCTATAAAGCTGTTTATTATTTTATCTGTGATCATAGATCGTATTTAAGATAAGTAAAAGACTATGGTCATATGGAATATGTATCACTTCTGCACACACACACAAAGATTATCACCCCGCTGTGCAGCTCTATACAGCCTTTTAGCCTCTTTTGATTCAGCTGTGGTTTCACAGCTACTCCACACAGTGTTCACAGTTAGCGGCTGGCTGACAGATAGTAGCTAAAGAGTCTGAAATGTTTCTCTGGAGCTGGTGGAGACCAAAACAGAACCCAAATTGTGAGTGATTATAGGGCTGGTGTTTGCCAGGTGACCAGAAACACCACACTAAATGAATGCTGATGATGCCTGCGTGCTAGACGTGTAACCTAAGCGAGCAGCTTCATTATGTGGCGATATCATGGCACCTGTGTGTTCATGCAAATTTAAAGGCACATTCCGTTCATTTTTTGTAGATCTTGGCCATCTTGATGCTTTCCAAGTGCAGAATGATGGACATGAGAGTAACAACTGTAATTTATACTGGTGCTGTCAAAAATATCCCGTTATTAACGCAAATCAATTTTAACGCCGTCATTTTTTTTTTATCGCAAGATTAACGCTCTTTGTGACCTAGTGACCTTGTAGTTTTTTTATAAGCTGTGGCCACTGCTAGTAACGTAAGAAAAACTACAGGATCCGGGTTGTAAACCGGAAGCAAAATAATAGACACGCCCCACGCACATGTTTGGTCTTGCCTGCTCGCTAGCTGTAAAAAATAGGCTAGCGGTTTGTGTGGATGTGAAGCGCGAAACGCCGAAATGGATGCGAACAAGATTCTGAATGGAAAGTTTAGTTTCAAAAAGTTGCCAGATGGGTCGACTGACAAGACCAAAGTTATCTGTGTGTATTGTCGGTGTGAACTGAGTTATCACTGTAGCCCATCCAGTCTGAAATACCACTTGATGGCCAAACACACGGCGAATGCGAATTCTCTGCCGCCTCCTTGTCAAAACCAGGCGACAATGGATGCTTTCGACAGAGGCGTATGGATGCTGTTATGTTCAAAGGAAACTTAAGAAAGGAAAGTTTAAGCCATGGTAAATTCAAGGGACATTTAGAATAGATAAAAATGTGCGATTAATTTGCGATTAATTGCGAGTTAACTATGACATTCATGAGATTAATTGTGATTAAATATTTTAATCGACTTACAGCTCTAATTTATACACAATGCAACAACAACAAAAATGATTTTTCATTCAAATGTTTTATTTCACAGTTAGAATTACAGGAATAATTCATGTTCAAATGCTTTTGAAGTTGAAGGGTGTAGGGTCTGCTTGTCAGAGTCGCACTTGCAGGAAACATTGAGACCCTTGTGGCCAGTTTGTCCAGGCTAACATGCTGTACAGTGCACCAGTTGTCCAAGGGTCCAATGCTTATTACTACAAAATCACACAGTTCTTGAGGACACATGGGTCCAAATCCCACCCCATGAGATGGGGACTTAAATTTAATCTAAACCAGTCTAGACAGGCATCGCAGCGCTGCAGCACAACCACCTGTGAGAGCTGGACTGTTAAGACATGCGTCCTGTTTTAGCTGAATTGTTCATGACAATCTAAACATTCAAAGCTGAGATCCAGCAGAGCTGCTGTATCTCAAACTTACTGTAAATGTGTCTTTCAGTTGCTGTAATGTGGTCATACGTTATGGGATATAATGTCACAACTGCTAGCAAGTCGTCGGCCTAATCCAGCCACAAACGGCTGCAGTGTGTGTGGGGTTAATACCGTAAGGATTAAGGGTTTGATTTCAGGGCTCCCAAGAACCAATTAAAGCCTATCTCCATGCAAGCAAACATATGGCGAGTATTATTCAAGCCAAGGTACTGTAGTCTGTGTTGTAAGAGGGGCAGAATGAGGCCTGACTCATATTCTCACTAATAAGCTCCTATTTAGTCCCAGCAGTCGAAGCTCTAGACTTGGACTTACTGTTCTAGATCAAGGCAGGAGGGGAAGATGTAGGAATAAAGAAATATTCAAATTTACAGACACTTACAACACAGTTAGATACTTAGACCCTACTGCAAAGACAGTCACACAGAGCAGAATTGTTTTTGGAGCAAAGTCAAGTCTCAGGTCTTTGAAAAGTCAAAAAGTTTCTCTGGTCTGTCAGTGATACATAGCACAGTACAATAGCACAGAGGCCAAAATCACAACAAATACTCCTTTTTCAAAACAGAACCGGGGCATTTAATGTCCAGTTGCAAGTATAAATCAAAGCATTGAACACAAAGTTGCGGTTGTGCAGAAGGTCCAGTGATGAGTTTCTGTCTGGGTGGAACGTTGTACAGTTTGTGTACATCTCTCCTGGGTTTGGTCTGAACTCAGCTCTGGCTGGTCGCATTAATACCAGGATCAGATCCCGATGTGACAAACATTTCAGCATCGGCTGTAATTATTAGGCAACATTGTCCGTGAGTGAACAGACTTCAAAGCTTTTTTTGATAATCAGATTTAATTTCATTTCCAAAATGTACAATTCAATAATACATGAAAATATACATTGAAGAATGTTGGTCTGAGCTGGGGGGAGATAAAATACATAAAAATAGGATCAATGAAAAAAAAAGGGGGGGGGGGGGCATAAACCAAAATCCATAAACAAACAGAGAAAAGACAACAATAGTATCAAATCAAATTATATACACCTTTGCACGTTAAATAATATATCTTGGTGCTTTTTGACTTAACCTGGGGTCATCTAATCCCAGCGTGCCCTTACCCCTCTGGATAGTTTCACATAGATCTTTAGGCAAGTAATCCATCAGAGGCTGCTGTATTTCCAGAAAAATGTCATCATTTCCCTTTAACTCAGCACTTATTCTCTCCATAAGGAGAACTAAAAATTTCCTTATACCACTGAGTTACATTGGGAGTTTCTCATTAATCCAATTAAATAATATACATTTTCTAGCCAGAAATAAGAGTTTGTTCAGCAGCCTGGATCTCTTAACGTCCATAACCTGGTTTGTAGGCGGCAGCCCCAAAAGAAACTGGCCCGGATCTTTACATATCCTGCGTTTGAATATTGCGCTCATCTCCTTAGATACACAAGACCGGAAATTTGATATTCTTGGACAGCTCCAAAAGCAGTGTATATATGTTCCATTTGTAAGTTTACATTTATGGCACAATGGTGAGCTACCAGAGTCAGTTTTGTTCATAACAGAAGGTGTCCTGTGCTAAACAGCTTTTTAAAAATGAGCGGAACTGGAAACCATGCTTACAGCAGCTCTGCTCAGCTTAGTTCAGCTTTAAGTTTTGTTGTAGTTCAGTTGTGTCTCTGTGTTTCACTTTATACTAATAAACACATTTTACAAGTACCAGTTCAGTTCATCTAAAACTTGAAGGCATTGCTCACTCACATTCTCATGTTGAAATAACTAGGATTCATATTTTACAGCGTTTCGTAGAGCGTTTGTCCGGTTTGATAGCAGTGGTGTTTTTGGATTTTTGGAGGATCAGACAAAAGCTAAAAGAAGTCTTGATGTGTGACTGTAGCTGTATTGACAGCCAATGTTGGCACCTTTATATGCAGAGATACATCAGGCTCAGGAGAGGAGTTACTGCAGTGGAATATGGCCGATCACATGGCTCACATCTTCAGTGTTTGCTGATTTGGCCAGCAAATTCAGCTAACTAGTCAGTTTTCAGCTACTTTTAGGAACATTTTCTGGAGTTCCCCATCAATACAAGCCTTATCAGTGCAAAACATGTGGTGACGCTACTGATGTCAGTAATACCAATTTAGGCGTTGAAGCTTTCCCTTTACAGTCATGTTGGTTGCATTGGTGTTTAACAGATGTTTGGCCACTCCCCCATGCTTTATCAAACCCCTTGAACCAAAGGTAAGAATACATGTGACCCTGACCAGTAAACCTTTAGTCAAAGAAGTGTGACAGTTAATCCTCAAAAGGAATCTTTAACCCCAGCCTGGACATTCGACATGCTATTGAACACAGTGTTATCGCCGTGTAGGTCTGATAAATAACAGTTACTGCTGTTAAAACCATATCAGGAGATCTTCCATGGTGTGTACAAACAGTATTTGGTGCATTTTTAGCCCATTTATGCTGCTTCTGGATTTTAATCTCGACTTCTAAGACCTAAGGAGAAATCAGTATTTGGTCAGCTGTTTAAAAAAAGGTTATTTTATGTTTTACCTGATTCTTCTTCTAATGTTTTCTATGGCATACTGTTTGTAAGCTTCAGGGTGTTTGTATGAAATCGCTCATAAGAACGGCGTATCACTTCCCTGCTGGTTCACTGTGCTATGGAGGCTGTCTGGAGTGTATTTGTGCTTCTTATTCGCACAAGAACAGGTCTGTTTGTGAGATTCTCCCGCTGCCTCGAGCCATGGTAAACAAAAAAGATGTCCTGAATATTACATGCTCAGTCTGTAAAGACCTTGGGATGCGTTCGATTGTAATTATTTTGTTTTTGTACTTGTAAAAGAATAGTTTGACAATCTCCTCATGGCTGTACAATAAATATGAAGATGGAGGGAGAAGGCTGTTGGCTTAGATTAGCACCAAGACCTGACAGCCCACCTACCAACACTGTTAAAGCTTACTGATCAGCACACTGTAACAATATGTTCTTCAAGATATAGTAACAGTAGATATGATAGTTAAAACTTTTATTTTTAGACTGTTCATGATGGATGAAACAGACAAACTACAAACATGTAAAGAAAAGCTCGCTCATCCTTTC